>NW_027187344.1:2661141-2712002 GCF_028583685.1 Petaurus breviceps papuanus | reverse complement strand
CTTTCTCTCTCTCTCTCTCTCTCTCTCTCTCTCTCTCTCTTTCTCTCTCTCTTCCTTTCCCTCCTCTTCCCCTCCCCTCCCCCTTTCCCTTTCCCTCTCTCCCTCTCGCTTCTCTGTCTGTCTCACTCCCTCACCTTCTCTCACCAGTTTCTAATCCAGCCCAGTTAGCATTCAGCCACTAAATCATAAAGAGTTAAGTTTTCTTTAGCCCAAACTAGGTCAAGGAAACAAGAACTTTGCTCCAGGGAGCCAATTTTAGAGGGTGCTGACACTTGCATCTCTTCAGTAGTATAGAAACAACAGAGTTTAGCTCCAAGTAAGAAAGATAAATTAGTTGAAATAGGAAGTTACCTGGGGTATGGGAGGGATTGATTGGGGGTGAGCTCCTCTCTTGTCTTTCTGTGTTCCCTTTGTGTATGTATGACAGCCTCTATAACAACAATAGCCTTACATTTAGTGCCTGGTTGCTGTGTCTTGCTTCATCTCTCCCCTGACCATGTAGTCTGTATGACTCAGAATAGTTTGTGATGATTGCCCTAAGCCACTAGTTACAACTCTGGGTTCTCTCTCTCTGAGGACTTGTCTTAGGTGGCCAGGACCTATTTTTAGGGCTTCCCAAGATTAGGTTATATATGCCTCTGCAGGGAATTATTATAACATTCAAATGACTCCTTGGGGGTGGGCTATGTGGTCTACTAATTTCCCTGTAATAGAATGACCAACATTTCAACATTAGTCCAAGCAGGTTGACAGCCTTCAGAGAAGTTCTCTTCCCTTCATCAGATCTTCATACAGCTCAAAATTCCCATAGGTGGAAAAAAATGTTTTTTATGTCTGGATATTCTCTCAAGATGCTTTGAATTTTCTTTTTCAGAGTCAATTTGACATCATTTCAAACTCATTCTTGTCCCATTACTCCAAATATTTTGCTATGAAATTTAACCTACTTTACTAGAAATGTCCAATTCAATGAAAACTAAATTTAGTGCAGAGACAACCATTCATTTGGAAACCTACAGAACCAGATTCTGAAAGGAGGAAAGTCTTCTAAATATGGGTTGGCTACTTTGTATAGGTTGAAAGTTAGATGGTTGAAAATCTTTCACTGTGATACTATGGTTCACAATTCCAGGGACTTGGGACTAGGAAAGAGAAACTGACTGTTAGAAAAGGGGATGGTTGTATCAGATGGACTTGGGAAAGGGATGGGTGATGGTTCTGTCACATGTAGTTGGTGAGTTACCAAGACTGGAAGATGTGTAGAGGAAGATTCTTATGTAAACATGGAGTTTGCCCCTTCTCAAGATGCAGAGAGGAAAGGAGGGTAAATTAATAGCATTGACGAACCATTAGAGAAAAATTTGAAAGCATTTTTCTTTTGATCCTTGAACTAAAAGTCAGCCCAAAAAGGTATGTGGAAGGTTGAAAAATGGTGGTTTGTCTTCAGCAAAACCCAGAAACCCCTTTTAATTCCTCTTCTCTTGGAAAAATGATGACTCAGCTTTCATCAGCCAAGTGCCCTCTGGCTGTCCACCCACTCCTCTGCAAATCCATTCTAGATTAGAGATCAATCACTTTCATCTTCTTGGGAGCAATTTTAAATGGTGTGCTACTTCTTCCAGGGGGCCTAGCATTGAAGTTTTATCTCTTAATACTTGTAGTGGAAAGAGAGCTGGCCCGGAAGAACTGTGTTCTAATCTTGCCCCTGATATGCATTAGTTGTGTCGTGGTGTTCAGTTGTTTCAGTCATGTTCAGCTCTTCATGACGACATTTGGGATTTTCTTGGCAAAGATATTGGAATGGTTTGCCATTTTCTTCTCTGACTCATTTTACAAATGAGGAAAATGAGAGTGAGTTAAGTGACTTGTCCAGAGTCCCACAGCTAATGTATGAGACCAGATTTGAACAGTAATTATTTGGTGTACTACAAATTTATGTTACATAATATCAACTGGGCCTTCACTAAAGCAAGATGATACCTTTACACTTTCCATGTGCCATAGTAGCTATAGCATGCATTTTCATTTTTCCTCAAAGCTCCCACCATGGTCCCTTCTCCTACCCTCTCATCTGAGGACCTCATCACAAACTTCAGGAAAAATGAGGCCCTTTGCTGAGAGTTCCCTCTTTCCCACTTCTCCTCATCTCACATCACTCAGATATATTTCCATACTATCTTTTCCTTCACTCTTGTCTCTGTTAAAGAAGGCAACCCTTCTCCTTGTCAAGGCAAACCAATCTACATTAGCTACGATCCCAAGCCATTTCCCTTTCTCCAGCATGTTGCCTTCTCTGGCATACACACTCTACAACATTCATTCTTCATCTAGTGGTTTTTCCTTGTTGCCTGTGTCTCTCCCATCCTTAAAAAAAAAAAAAAGGACTCAATATGTTCAACCATCTATAGTTATCATCTTCTTTCTTCTTTATCTCAGCTAAACTCCTTGAGAAAGTCATCTACAATCTTGCCGCCACTTTCTCTCCTCTCACTCAATTCTACCTCCATAACATCTTTTAGGTGCCTTCTCTTCTCTGCATGAACAGAACCATCGCTCTGGCAAAGGTCCTTCTCACCTCTTGCCTGGACTATTTCAGTGACCTTCTAATTGCTCTTCCTGCTTCAAATCTCTCTTCATTCCAATCCATCCTCCACTTAGACCTCTAAACTGATTTTAGGTCTGATTTTGTCATTCCATCCCCCCATTCAACAAACTCCAGGGACTTCCTATCATTTCCAGGATCAAATATAAAATCCTCTATTTGGCATTTAAAGCCTTTTACAGCCTGACCTCCTCCTGTTTTTTTTTGTCCTTATACTTTACTTCCCTTCGCACTAAAATTCAGTTATACTGGCCTAATTGCTGTTCCTTGAACATCACACTTCATCTCCCACCTCCATGCTTTTGCATAGCGTATTTCCCCATGCCTAGAATTCTCTCCTTCCTCATGTTTTCCTCTTAGATTACCTGAATTCCCTTATGACTGCTCAAATCTCATCTTCTGAAGGAGGCCTTTTCTGGCCCCCAAATTAACTTCCATTTACTCTCTCTTTGTGTGTGTGTGTGTGTATTTACACACACATATGCACAAATATACATATATGTATGAATATATATATATAAAATAGATAGATCGATAGATATGGATGTATCTTGTATATACCCAGTTATTTATATTGGCTCTCCCATTAGACTGTAAGCTCCTTCAGGGCTGGGACTGTGTTTTCGCATTTCGTTGTATACCCTATAGTTAGTAAAATGCTAGTAAATACTTAATAACTGCTTATTGACTGACGGACACATAATAGCCCATAAAAGACTTAAAGACAACTGTTATGTTCGTCCAAAGATTTCTCTTCTACAGACTAAATATCACTGGTTCACTGTTTGTCACGATCTTCAGTTCTTTCACCCCCTGCTTACCCCACTCTGGCAATACCCTACTTTGTCAGTGCCCTTTGTACAATGTGATCCCTAGAAGGGAACACACTAAACCAGATGTGGTCTGACCAAGAGAGCACAAGCAGGATTATTTCCTCCCATGGTGGAGGTATTTGGCCTCCATCTGTAAAATGAGGGGGTTAAATTAGATAACCTCTAAGGATAGCCTTGGATAAATGATCCTGTGATATTGAATGTTTCTTAAGATTATAGTGGATTTTTTTGGCTATCATGAATGAATGAATGACTGTATGGAAAAATATTTATTAAATGCTTACCATGTGTAAAGTTCTGTACTAAGCAGTAGTAATACAAATAGAAAATTGGAGACAATCTTTGCTCTTAAGGAGCTCACATTTTAAAGGGGAAGGCTTTTAGCTTCAAGTCAAATGGAAAGGTCCCATGGTCCTTAGGGTACAGCCCCAAAACACATGGTAATACCTTTTTAATGTCATTTTCACAGACATAATCATAGCTGTTTCTGATGTTGAACCATTTGACAGTGCCACAGACTAGAGTGGCAAGAGTTTTCTTTTCCAGGTCTTCAATAGCTTTCATTGTTGAGGAGTTGGGGACCATCACCCCTGCCTGTTAGTGGCAACTGACCAGTCTTTGGAAGTGATGGTTGAGGTGGTGCTGTTGAGTGATGTAACTTGTTCGGTGGCACATTGTGACTATAGCTAGTTAGGTCGGCTTGCCTGGTCTGGAAACCAGGATACATTGTTAGTTAGTCCACATGCAGTCACAGGATCAGGATGCTAGAGGTAGAAGGAAGAATATGGGCCATCTAATCTAACTCCTTTATTTTACTGATGAGGAAATTGAGGCCCAGGGAGATTGAGTGATTTTCTCACAGTCACACATGCAGGAAGCATCAGGTCAGTATCACTGATACTGGGGAAATATTCTGGTGTGTGGAAGCTTCCTCAGGATCAATAATTATGATTTAGCTTGTACACTCTGTTGAATGACTTCATCATGATCCTGTCCCCAGGAACATCACATCAACAAGATGCATCACCTTTCATACTCACACTTTATTAGTATCCTTAGTACCTTCTGTCTCTGTAGTTGGAGGGCTGAAAGGCAGAGCAAAGAACTGCTCCTGAAGTCTCTAAAGAGGGCTTCAGGCAGCCATCTCTTAATTTTCTACCATTGTGGTCCCTCTGTCCGCATAAGGAATCATATGCTTACATGTGGGTGCTCTGTCTAAATGCACATGATTTTTGATTGCTTATATTTTGTAAGATATCTTGGAGTTTAGATTTTTTTAAAATCCCATTTATTTTATCATCTTTCCCCCCCCAAAGCTGAGACAATTAACTCTTTGTCTTGCACAGTTTTCATTTATGATTTCTTGAAATATAGCTCTGAACAAACAGGCTTCCAAAAAGCCCATTGTAATTCAAATGGAGCTACTTGACTATGCCTTTAAACCCAAATCACTCTGGCTTCAACTGAATGGCCAATAATGGGTCTGGACCCGAGCCTCTCTTGTTCACTGTTTGGATTTTGATGACTCAGAGTAAATGTAAATAGCAATTGTTTTCTGTTCTGACCAGAAACTCAGAGGATCTCCCCTTCCCAGACTGACTCTTGTGATGGCAAACAAGACTATTTTTTTGACTCAATTCTTACCTAGTTCTGAATGAGCATTTTCTTTGAAAAACTGAGAACTGGGAAAGAAAGAAAAGCTTTGTCACCCATTGCATCCTGGGCCATCATCAGTCATCTTGACTTTTGTCTTGCCACTGGACTTCAGTGACTCTGAAGGAGAGAATGAGGCTGATGACTGCTCAGCTTTGCCTCACTTAAATCCGATTCGAGTGCAAGTCAATACATCACCCTCCTGATGTCATTGGTCCTCTTTAAGAATAAAGCACCACTAGCAGCAGCATGCACTCCCTGGACTGAACTTCACTGTAACTTTCCATTCTTTTCAGTTTCTCTTTGTGTGTCGTCCTTCCTTAGATTGTAAACTCCTTGAGGGGAGGTATTGTTTTTATTTTTGTCCCCAGTGATTAGCATAGTCCCTGACTATAGTGAATACAATAAATGTTTGTTAAATAGTATGAAAACCAGTCCTGGTTTCTTCCTAAGGTGTTCTGGTCCCCAAGAAAGGCTGCCTTGGAAACTTGAGATTTCCATTGAGTCAATGTTGCCTTCAGACTTACCTCTCTACAAACTGGGCACAAAACAATCTGAACTGTTAACCTAAAGCCACAGTTTTGCCCTTATATTTTGAGTCAACAAATGGAAGGTCCTCCTCTCCTTCCTTAATGACTTGGGTGCACATAGTCCTAAGGCCCCTGTGGGCTACCTGCCAGTTCATTAAAAGCTAGACACCTCTTGGTTAAGCTATAACCTTGTAATCCTTAAAGTGAGCTAACTGAAGGTGATATATATCAAAGAGAACAAAAAGAGGAGCTCTTTCAGGTATACTGGGGACAAGAGGAAGATTTAAGAACCCAGGCTTCATTGCTAAGCATAGATAGAATAAAGAATGACAGAGAAGTCAGAACTACTCAACTCCCATTTTGCTTCTTTTTTGTCCACCATAAAGAATGGTAGACAAAACTTTTCCTTAAACTAGGAAAGGAACTGTCCTGTGGGGTTCTGGTAATGTGGAAACATTTACCAAGCCCCTGATACTCATAATCTTTGGTACATTAGGCTAACTAACTCTTCAACCACAGAGTAATAGAAGATAGGGCCAGGATGACTTCAGATCTGAATAGTCGTCTTCAAAAGGAAAATTTTGGCAGAAAATGTGAAATCTGGATGATAAGATATGGGAGGTCAGTTGACTCTTAAACTAATGTTGCATAATTTTTCTTTCTCTCAGCCTTCATATTTATTCTTCCCTTCCTCCATTGCAAAAGGGTGGGTGGTAGTTATCAGAAGAGAGGATGGGAGAGAAAGAGGAAGAGAGAGAAGTGACAGGAGAGGAAAATAAAGAGGAGAGAATGAGATGGAGGAGAGAGGAAGAAAGGGATAAGGCCAAGCTATGAAGAAAAATGAAGAATAGAAAGCAAATTAAGGGAGAAAAAAAGGGAGAGGGAAATGAATGTGTAGATAGAGATGGAAGGAAAGAGAGAGTCACTTCAAGCAGACCCCACAGGCAATGCAGGCCAGCTGTAAGGGGGGAGGGGGACATTGCTGATGGAAGGCATTTGGAAATCCTGCCACGTGGATACAGCTTGCACATTTTTTTTCTTTCTTGCGTGTGTTCAGGAAATGACTATTTTTTTTTCATGCCCTTTCTGGGTTGCTTCCCAGGAAGGCCAGTATGAAGGGCTTGTGGGAGGAGAGACACAAGTCAGCTTTCTCTGTGGTCTTCAGGTCTGTGAGCAACTCCCCAGATAGGGTCCTGGGGCTATGGGGGAGGATGTTCCTGGGCAGGTTGCTGGGAATGGCCAGTGGTGGGGAGGGAACAGCTGGCTGGGAGAGGAGCTATGTAATTCCTCTCTCTAATCTTCCTTTTAGCTCAATTCTGTATTTCTCTACTCTGCCTTCAATGGCCCCCTCCCACTCAACCATGACATGTTTTTGGGTGCACCACAGCTCAGATGAGCATCCCTCTGTGTGCTGGGAAAGCTGCACTCCTCACAAAAAACAGCCCGAGGATGGCTTTCCCCTTAATGCTAGGTTTATGGGCTAGGACCATAGGCGACTGCATTCCTTCTCTTTCCCCCTTCCCCCAAATGACCCACTTTCTAGGTTATACTGCAGTACTGCTAATGTGATCACATACTATTATTGCCCCTAGGCAGATCTCCTCATCTTTGGTCCTTCTCCAGGGCAATCAGTGAGCTGAAATCTTATGTTCACTATAAGGGCATGGGCAGGGTATCCTGCCCTGGCTCAGGCTAGTCTAAGATATTGTGTAGACCAAGGGGAGCCTCCTTGTCTCCAGATTGTACAATGTGCTCAGCATCTGGGTTACCGCTAAAGAAATATTCTGTGAAACTGTATTTCTATGCAGTCATGAGGCTGAAACCCTTCCAAGTAAGAAAAATGGTTATAGGAAAACTCCCTTCATCACCACATTTCCCCTTCCTCCTTATCTTGTGTGGAGACCAGAGATGTTGAGTTACCTTGGGCAAGTCAATCTCTTCAGGCCTCACTTAACTCATCTGTAAAAGAAGGTTGGAGTAGATTATTTCTAAGGTTCCTTCCAGCATGTAGGTATGCTTCCCAGTGTCAGCAGCAGATCTGTAGTGAGGCTGTTGGCAAGTTTGAGGCTAGCTTTGGCTTCCTGCCTTCCTAGCTTTGACTTCATGGGACACATGGTGATGGTGGAGAATGGATTTCTACTGGGTCCTCTGACCTAAAATAGAAATCATGCCCTACATCTGGAGAGAACTTCACTATCTTTGGCTCATGATTTCACCATTTATCCAGAGGAGCTGAAAAAGTGGTAAAATCCTCAAGCTGGTGAAATTCAATTTCATTTAGTTCCCTTTCTTTTAGGATTAAACTTTCCTGGTAGCTATTCTTTTTCTCCAACTCTCCCTCCCTCCCTCCTTCCTTCCTTCCTTCCTTCCTTCCTCCCTCCCTCCCTCCCTCCCTTCCTTCCTTCCTTGTTTCCTTCCTTCTTTCCTTCCTTCCTTCCTTCCTTCCTTCCTTCCTTCCTTCCTTTTTTCCTTCCTTCTTTCCTTCCTTCCTCCCTTCCATCCTTCCTCCCTCCCTTCCTCCCTCCCTCCCTTCCTTCCTTCCTCCCTTCCTTCCTTCCTTCCTTCCTTCCTTCCTTCCTTCCTTCCTTCCTTCCTTCCTTCCTTCCTCCCCTTCCTTTTTTCCTTCCCTTCCTTCTTTCCTTCCTCTTTTCTGTGTGCGTCTTTCTCTCTTATTCTGTTTCCTTCCCTCTGTCACTGTCTCTATCTGTCTCTTCCTCTCTACTCTCTGTGTCTCTCTGTGTGTTTCTAACACTGAGTCTGTGTCTCTCTGTCTTCCCCCCTTACACAGCTTCCACCCCCTCCCCCCTGCCTTGGTTTGGCTTAGTTCATCTTTCCAAATGTGCTTGTGAGAACATTTTGGAATTGAGAAAAGAATTCTGAGCCTTTGTGAAGGTTTACTTAGCAAATACAGAAACCAGATGGTTGAAATTAACCACATTTAAGTTTTACAACAGTTGTGACATATATTGAAAAATGCTTCAGATGGAGTTTTCGATTTCCCTGTCAGGGGATTCAGGCTATTGGTGCGTGTGAATAGACATGCGATTGTTCTCCCTTTTTGTAAGTTTAAGAATTTAACTAAGGCAGGTCCCCTTGAACCAATTCCAAATGATCATTTATGTCTTTCCTTAAATGAAAAGAGCAAAGGGAGGTTCCCTGTTCTTAATTATGAGTTAGGAAACAAATACTGAGTCTGTTTGTAAGTTGGCTCCATTAAAAGTGAAGAGTGGGTTGGTGGGTTTCTTCATTTTGTAGTTTTTGGGAGGGTAGGATCTGGAACTGAAGCTTGTTTCTCTAAATGATGGAATTGATAGATGCCAGAGACGCTACTTGTAGCTCATCACTGAAGTTTATCTTAGGTGTTTCCACTTTCCCTCTTCAGTGGGAATCCTATCCCCATCACTTCTAACTTTGGTCACCCAGATTAATACACTCTCCGCTCTTCTCAGTGATCTGCTCTCAAGAAAGGATCTGAAATAAGACAATTAATTAATTACAATTACTTAGTTGCACTAAACAAAGAGGTGACTGACAGCATAGTAAAGCTTTAGCCTTCCCTTCTAGTTCTCATGCCAACTCTGCCAATAACTTTGCATGGTTTAGAGCAAAGCACTTTCTCTTGGCTTGGCCTCAGTTTCCTCATCTGTCAAATAATAGGGCTGGCTGGACAAAATCCTGTCTACCTAGTCTATGTTCTAAGATTTATTCCAGTGATAACATTCTTTGATTTGGAGTTTAAGTCTGGGTATTCCCTCTCCTACAGGTATTCACACTTGAAGATTATTTCTTCATTGAGGAATAAAAGACTTTGCCTTCCAGAAAACAAAATTCAGTCATCTGCACTGGAAGTAGATAGGGTAGAGACTGGAGGGAAATAAGAAAGGAGCTCATTCAATTTGTCTATACTGTGCTCTAATGATGATGATGATAATGATAATATTAGTTATCTATCTACTCCACAAAATGTTGGCTTCTGTATAATGGGTATAATTAGGTGAACCCCAACCCCTGAGTGGAGTATACCCCAAGGAACATGCTTAGAGCCCTTTCAATGGCATATATATTGTCCTTATATTTGAGTCTCATCTGGGGATATTTTTTTCTCTTGCCCTTTCCAGTGGGCCCCTTGATAAAAGAGAGATTGCCACCATAGATTTCTAGTTGGATTCCATATGCTACTTTCTAATGATGGGGGAACTGTGTTAAAGAGCATTGATTACTGAAGCTAGGAAAAACCACCCACTGAATAGAGCTTAAAAGGAGTGACTTGACTCTCTGGTGTTCTGTCTTTTCCTTCTTATCTCTGGAATGTGTAGCATGTCATTCTCTTTCTCTGGGTATTTCTTAATCTCCTTTCTCTCTCAACTCTGGCTATTACTGTGGCTTTAAACACTTGCTGTCTAGGTGAGACTAAGCCTAGGTCTATGGAGGTCTCTTCTGTTGGTTTGTTTGCCTTCTCTGAACATAGGGGACTAAGGAGAAATCCTGAGGTGGATGCTCCTAGTTTTGAAAGGGACCTTGGTAATTCTGGAGGTCAGAAGCTCTTTATTTAGATTCTTCATTTGGTGGTGGCTGAAACAAGATGGAAACTTCTTCATTGGTATTCTTCTTGGAAAAGATGACCACTGGAAAGAAGAGGAGCCCAAGTCATGGCCTGGTGAGCCAGAAAACATGTGCCTTTAGGGAGCTGTTCACACAGTGGAGAGCTGAGGCAAAACGGAAATTCCTATTCAACAGTCCTATTAAAGAGCCTGGTTTTAATATTTAAGTATTAAATATGCTGGGAAATATAGCAGCAATTAGATTTTACTGGTTTATTTTTAAACCTTTATTAATGTATATTTGTGAATCTTTTTTTTAAGTTATCTTTTACATGAATGAAGTGCTAAGCATTGGAGATACAAAAACAAAGGTGACAAATATTTTGCCTTAAGAAACTTGCATTTGACTAAGATGTATGACGCTTACACAGACAAATGCAGGATTTATACAAAATAAACACAAAGTGCTTGGGGCGAGGGGATTCTAGCAACTGTGGGAGTCAGGAAATGTCTCTTGAAGGAGCGAACATTTCAGCTGAACCCTGAAGGGAGCTGTGGTTTCTAAAATGGAGAAGTGAAAAAGGGAGAACATTCCAGGACCTGGAGGAAGGAGATGGAATATCATGGACAAGAAATAACCAATGGGGGGGGGGGTTTTAACATGTAATTAGGACTAGAGACTGAGATTGGGCTTGTGATTTCCTTGGTATAGGGAGCATCAAGATGACCAGACTTCTTTTACCAATGCAGGTCAGCTCCTTCTTTGTAATTTATTGTCTTGGAGAATTGTACCAAGAGATAAGGTGACTTGTTTGGGGTCACACAGGTTTCTGGTTTTTTTCTAATCTTGTTTGCATTGGTTTTGTTTGTGCAAAACTTTTTAAATTTGATATAATCAAAATTATTCATTTTATATTTCATAATGCTCTCTATCTCTTGTTTGGTCATAAATTCTTGTGACAGAGACAGATCCTGAACTTAAGTCTTCCTGATTCCTGGTCTACTTCTCTAATCACTGTGCTATGATGACTCTGTATCTGGTTTGGAGTTACAGGCTGGAGGCAGAGTGTGAAAAGTGATAATGCAGAATGGTCTGTATTTTATCCTAAGGGCCACTGATGCTTCTTGGGATGGTGTGGGGGGTGAGGGGAGTGATTAGTCAGATCATTACTTTAGGAATATTAATTTGGCAGTTGTGTAGAGGATGGATTAGAAGGAGAAGAGATTGGATAAAGGGAGATCAATTTTGGAATAGCTTTTAGAATAGTATTGGTGAGAGGTGATAAAGACCTGAAGCAGAGATGCCATAGTATGATTATAGGAAAGGGGTCAGATGCCAGGGATGTGGAGGAAGTAAGATGGACAAGACTTGATAACTTATCAGCCATGAGTATTGAAAGAGTGAAATGTTAAAAATGAATTCCCAGGTTGTGAAGAAAGAATGGTGCTACTCTGTCCAGAAATAGGGAGTTTAGGATGAGGGTCTAGGAGAATAGATGCTGAGTACTTTTTTTTATATGTTAAGTATGAGATAACTATGGGTTCTCTCAGTGGAATGTGCCATATATATCCACGTGTATATAACAGTTAGGTGAAAAGAATGTAGAACTGGAAATCATGAAGACTTGAGTTCAAATTCAACTTCAGACACTTACTAGCTGTGTGACCCTGGGGAAGTCACTTAACATCTATCTGCTTTAAGTTTCCTCAGCTGTAAAATGAAGGTAATAATAGCACCTACCTTTCAGGATTGTTTTGAAGATAAAATGAGATAACATTTGTAAAGTGTTTCACAAACATTTAAGCACTATATAAATGTAATCATCTACCATAAGCAAATTAGGAGAGTAAGGAATAGTTTACCTGTCAGATCTCTGAAGAAAGAACTTATGACCAAACAAGAGATAGAGAGTATTACGAAATGGAAAATGGATAATTTTGATTATATTAAATTACAGCAGCTTTGTGCAAACAAAACAAATGCAACCAAGATTAGACGAAAAGTGGAAAGCTGGAAAACAATCTTTACAGCAAGTGTCTCTGATAAAGGCCTCATTTCTCAAATATATAAAGAACTTGAGTTCTTTATATATTTCAAATAAATAAAGAACTGAGTCAAATTTATAAGAACATAAGCCATTCCCTAACTGATAAGTAGTCAAAGGAAATGACCCAGGCAGTTTGCAGATGAAGAAATCAAAGCTACGTATAGTCATAGGAAAAAATGCTCTAGGTCACTATTGATTAGAGAAATGCAAATTAAAACAACTTTGTGGTACCACCTCACACTTATCAGATTGGCTAATATGACGGAAAATGAAAATGATAAATGTTGGAGAGGATGTGAGAAAATTGGGACATTAATGCACTGTTAGTGTCCAACATGGAGTTGTGAACTTTATGCAACCATTCTGGAGAGCAAATTGGAACTATGTATGTCCAAAGGGCTATAAAACTGTGCATACCCTTTGATCCAGCAATACCACTATTAGGTCTGTGTTCCAAAGAGATCATAAAAAAGGTAAAAAAGACTTACATGTAGAAAAGTATTTATAGTAGGTTTTTTTTGTGGTGGCAAATAATTGGAAATTGAAGGAATGCCCATCAATTGGAGAATGACTGAACAGGTTGGGGTATATTTATGTAATGGAATACCATTGTGCTATAAGAAATGACAAGCAGGAGTATTTCAGAAAAACCTGGAAAGGCTTACATAAACTGATGTAAAGTGAAATGAGCAGAACCAGGAGAACATTGTACGTAGCATCAGCAACATTGTGCAATGATCAACTGTGAATGACTTCGCTCTTCTCAACAATACAGTGATCTAAGACAACTCCAAAGGACTTGTGATAGAAAATATTATCCACACCCAGAGAAAGAACTGATGGAATATGAATGCAGATTGAATCATACTATTTTCACTTTTTAAAAATTATTTTTGTGGTATTTTCTTTTGGCCTGTTTCTTCTTTTACAACATGACTGAAATAATTGCACATATGTAACTTGTATCAAAGTGCTTACTGTCTTTGGGAGGGGGTGAGGAGGGAGAAAATTTGGAACTCAAAATTAAAAAAATTGAGTTAAAATTGTCTTTACATGTAATTGGAAAAATACTTTTAAAAATAAAAATGCTATTATCATTATCACCATCATCATCATTATCCAAGTGGAGATACCAAGTAGACAGTTGGAGATTCAGGGTTGGAGCTCAGGAAAGGAATGAGAAAGAGGAGTCATTTGCATAGATATGATAGCTAAATATATCTCAATATATGGCATCTAGTAGAGTCAGCAAAAAAGAGAGAGTAGAAAGAAGAAGGAAGGGCCAGGTTAGAGCTTTAAGGTACATCTACCCACAAGAACATGGATGATGAACTGCAAAGGAGACTCAGAAGAAATGATCCAAATGATTGGAAGTAAGAGAGCCATGACAGAGAAATGTCACTCAAACTCAGGAAGGAGAGAGAATCCAGAAGAAGACCATTTGATTCTCTTCTCAGATATGGACTAATTGTGTGACTCTGTTGAGTAAATATTTAACTTCTCAGCCTCAATCAATCAACAGACACTTATTAAGTGTCTATTATATAATAGGCTTTGGCACCAATCAATAGGGATTTAGAGACAAAAGTGAGACAAAAGGGATGATAGAATAGTGTCTTATGCCTCAGGAAGGTTGAAAAAGACGAAGACAAAAAAGAAAATGTCATTGGATTTAGCAATAAAGAGATTGGTTGATGATCTTGGAGAGAACAGTTCCAGTCAAGTAATAGGATTGGAAGCCAAATTGTAGGGGTTTTAAAAGTGAGGAGTAGTTGAGAAAGGGAGCATAATGCCTACAAAGCCTATCAATTGAGAGTAATGAGAGTCAGTTCTTAGCAAACGTATATGCACTATGTCAAATATCAATTACATACATACATATATACATACATACATACATATATATGTATTTACAACACCCAAATTTTCCCCAGGATCCTTCCCCTCCTCCCATCAATTATATATATATATATATATATATTTCATATTATATGTTATATATTCATATATTATGTGATTAAGTTGCATATTCATATTATATTAATACATTCATATATTTAGAAAAAGAGGAAGAAGAGAAAAAAACTAAGCAGAACAAATCAATCTATTGAAAAAGTCTGAAAACAAATGTAATGTTCCACATTCATGTGCCTCCCGCCTTTGAAAGAATTAAGGCGGAGCTGTCTCCTCATAGACCTTCTTTGGAGTCATGTTCATTCTTTGGAATTTTGCAATCATTTTTTATGGTTGTCATTATATTTACATTGTTGTAGTCTTTTTGCTTATTCTACACCAGCTCATATAAGTCCTTGTTTCTACATTTTCATCATTTTTGTTGTTTCTTATGGTGCACTAATTACATCCATGTATACAATTTGTTTAGCCATCCTCCAGTCAATGGACACCTTCTTTGTTTCCAATTTTTTGGTACCACAAAAAAAGTACCATTAAAATATTTTGGTGTATATGGGGACTTCTTATCAATGGTGTATAAGCATAGTAGTAGAATCTCTAGGCTAAAGGGGATGGATATTTTGATTTTATTTGTATAATGTATAAATCCAAAATGATTTTATTGATTCACAGATCTACCAATAACACACCATGCCTATCTTACCACAACCCATCCAGCATTGACTAATCCCATCTTTTGTCATCTTTGACAATTTGTTGGTTGTGAGGGGAGAGATTTTAAAAATACATTTTATGTTTTACATGATTGCATATGCATAACCTATATCAGATTGCTTACCATTACATCGATAGGGGAATGGAGGGCTGGAAGGATAAAATTTAGAACTAAAGTTTTTTTAAACAAATATTAAAAATGATTTTCACATGTAATTGGGGGAAGATAAAATATTATTAAAAATGAAATTAAATAAAAATACATTTTTGATATCTTTTTATATCATCACTAGATTTTCTCCTAGTATTTCTCCCCCTTCCTTTCTAGAAAACCATCTCATATAAGTAATGTTTTAAAGGAAAAAAGAAAAGGAGGAAAAAAATCAGTAAAACTGATCAATACATGGATTTGCTTACAATAATAAATGGCAGGGCTGGGAACCAAATCCAAGTCTAACTCCAAATGCAATATTTTTTTCTACTGCTTCCATGCTGCTACATGCTAAGTAGCAGGGCTGGGATTTAAACCAAGGTCCTCTTAACTCCAAACCCAGGGCTATTTCCATCTTATTATTCTGTTCTTCAGTTCAACTTGGTAAGCATTTACTTTTTAAGGGCCCACTCTGAGTAGAACTGAGTTACCACAGCTTCCATAGTTATTTCAGTGCCTATCCCTAGGGTCTTGTTGGTGAGACAAGTTCCCTTCTCCCCTCCAGGAGAAGACATAGTTCAGATAAAAGGCAGAGGGACAGATGGAAAAGAGAAGATATTTCTGATGCTAAGTGCTTAATAATGCTTGTTGACTGGCTTTTGAAAAGCCTGCATTAGAATCCTGTTATTTGAAGGTCCTGCTCTGGGGTGTTGCCCACATAGTCTGGTGGATTGGATGTAACCACTTGGGTTTGAATTGCATTTGGAATCATTCACAGGGGTGTGTGCAGCAGACAGAACCTCATGTGCCCTTTCAAAAATCTGAAGAAGGGGAAAAAAACCTCTTGTTCTCAGTTAAGTCATGGGCTGGCAGTCCGAGTGACATTTTAATCACGTTAGGAAAATGTCAATAAAACATGTACAAACACAGAGACAGAAGATGCCAACGACTCATTTCAGAAAGTAAGAGCAAGTCTGAGAATGGAAGGAAAACAAAATACAGATTTAGGGGGAAAAACCCATACACCTTTGGGACTGGTAGGTCTGCTATTGGGAAACTGTTGGTGTTGGGTACCATTCTTCTGAACTAGCCACTGATTTTTCTTGTGCATTCATTGACCAGTGCACCCTTGTCTCAGGCAATTAGCAATCTCTGAAGCACTTGTAGCTAGTGCCATATACAGGAGAGTAAATGGCAAGCTCTGGTGTTCCACTAGAATATATGGATAGCATCCTGAGGTACCTGCAAGAGTGTATAGATGGCATATCCAGGTGCCTTGTTAGAACATTGGTTCCTGAATCACAAGATCAGAACTGTATGGATTTGAGCTAGATGGGATATTGCTGTTCAGTCATTTCAGTCCTGTCCAACTCTTCATGACCCATTTGGGGTTTTCTTGGCAAAGATACTGGAGTGGTTTGCCATTTCCTTCTCCAGCTCATTTTACAGATAAAGAAACTGAGGCAAGCAAGTTTAAATGACTTGCCTAGGGTCACACAACTAGTAAGTCTCTGAGACCAGACTTGAACTCAGGAAGACTAGTCTTCCTGAATCTAGGCCTGGTGTTCTGTCCTCTATGCCACTAGAATGAACCTTAGAGATAATCCATTATAATTTTTTCTTTTTATAGACGAAGAAACTGAGTTCTTGGGAATAAATGACAAGTATAAGGTCATTACGTTTCAGAGTGCCCCTGGAACTAAATTCGGTTTTCTTGTCTCTATACAACATTGAGTCTTCCCTCAACTGCAAAGATGACTTCAGTGGCATTTGCACCCATGCTTGGCCTGCGTTCAAACTGCTCCATGTCTGTGTATGTCCTACCTTCTTTCTCCCATTAGGTTGTAAACTCCATGAGGTTAAGGACTCTGTCTTACTTATTTTTCTATCACCCCCAACTGCACAATGATCTGCACAGGTAGGCACTTTATAAATGGTTGCTAATGAATGAATAAATGAATAATTTCACTTCTCAGATCTTCTCTTTCCTTTCCATTCTCACAGCCTCAACTTAAAGCCCTAACAATTTCTTGCCTAGAGGTCAGTCTATGCCTCAGAGTTAAGATCATTTGACAATGAAGGCTTTTGGGGAAGCCTGGGAGTTAAACTACTAAGTCTGGCTCCAAGATAGATCTTTCTTGTAAAGAATCCTGCTCTAGAATACACAATGCTATATAGGGAACTCAGGGCAGGTGTTTTATATTTGGATCTATAGATAGAAATATATCCTTATATGACCATTTATGCCCTGCCCAGATGCTATTTATAAGTATTCAAAATCAGCTGAAGTATTAGAGGGAAGTCATTCATGCAAATGCAACATTGCTAATAACTTTTGCTTAGCAAATGATGACTCCATTAAAAAGTATTTGTATGACACTCGGGATTTGAGAATCTCTGTGGTGTTGTTGAACATCATCTGTAACCCTGTGAAGGAGTCATTATAATACTTAGCTTAGACTCAGATATTATGATCTCATGGATTGGGGAATTCTATGCAGCAATGCAGACTGGAACCTGCCCATTCCTCTTCATCCTTGGTGACTTTCATGCATGTCTTCCCATAAGTTCACCATAGGGATCCCAGGAGACATGCTGGAGGCCTTCCTCTCCACATTGCGAAGATACCAGTGGAGCACTCTGACTCTCCCCATCTCTTCTCTCTCTCTCTCTGACCACATGAGCCATATGACCAGCCTTTATTTTCCTCCTATCATATTATTCCTTGTAGACATCTCTTTTCTCTTGTTCTTTGAACTTAGGTATTATAGTGTGCTCCCATCCACCATGAACCTCTTCATTGCCTTCTGTATAGTGCTCATTTTAAGTCTGGAGACAATTGCACTCCATATCTCACAGCCATATCTGTGGAATATCTGTATTAAAAAGATGGCCCTTTGTTTTCATGTGAAGCTTGGGTCAGGTAAGGAGCTTTGCAATTTCCAGGAGGCAATATAGCACCTTCTCCTCCCAATCAAGTCACTGTCCATCTGTACCATCTATATAAAATGAGTTTTGGAAGTCTTTTCCTTTGCTGTTGTTTCTTCTTTCTGTTTGTAGTCTTTCTTTCATTTCCATTTCCATCTTCCATTTGACTTTGCTTAATTGGATATCTTGTTAAGCTTTCTTTAAACTGATTTGCCCTCCACCACCTTTGTCTGCTTTATGAGATAACACTGTCATAATAATCCACAACTCTTTTTCAGATTTTAGAAACATTTATATTCTAGCCTTTGTCAGCTGTCTCTCCTTGTTTACCAAGGAAGTCCGGTGTCTGCAGACTAAAATACTTTCTGGGCTCTTTGGTTTCCTTTTTGTAGAACTTGATTTATATTGGTTAAACTTCTGGATAAAATTATTATTGTCATTGTCAATGTAATTTCTGTTGTCCATTTCCCATTTTTTATTTTCATTTACTTTTTAAAACAGTTCAGAATTAAGTAGTTTCAATTGAACAACATGTGTTTTTCTCATTATTATTATTTTCTTCTTTTTTAAAATTAACTCTGACTTTAGCTCAGAGTTAATGGTCTGTCTGTACATAGATAATTAAGTTAGGGAGAACTCCCACATTAATACTTTGTTCAGTGCCTACCAATTCTTTTCTTTCTATTTATTTTTTAAATTTTATTTATTTACTTTTAGTTTGCAGCATTCAGTTCCACAATCCCTTGAGTTTCAAATTTTCTCCCCTACTCTCTCTTCCCTCCTTACTGCTTCCCCCCCCCCACCCTTGCCATGGTGGCATACAATCAAATATAGGTTCTACAAATACCTTCACATTAAATATTAGTCAAGTTGTAAAGAAGGATTATAACCAATGGAATGAACATTGTCTTTCTCTCTTTTTAAAACTATGTTAACTATGTGTCTTTCATTAATTAAAAATATTATTTAATTTTACAGGAATTTATTATCTCTTTCTCTCACTGCCACTTCAATTAAACAACAACAAAAATGAAAAATAAAACCCTCAGGACAAGCATGCATAGACCAGGAAAACAAATTATCATTTTGACCATGACAAAAAATGTATATCTCATTCTGCATTTTATGCCCATCATTTCTTTTACAGGATGTGGGTGGCATGTTTCATCTTCAGTCTTCTGGACTTTTGGCTTATGATTGCATCAATCAGAATTTTTGTTTCTCACAGGTTTTTTTTTTCCTATAATATTGTCACAACAGTATGAATTAGTCTCCTAGTTCTATTCACTTCACTCTGAATCAGTCCTCAGAGATCTTTATAGTTTCTTCTAATATAGTGCACTTTTTAATTTCTTATGGTACAATAATATTCCATTACATTCAGATACCATAATATATTCAGCTATTTGACAATAGGTAGGCATAATCTTAGTTTCTAGTTCTTTGCCAACACAATTAAGATCTACTAGAAATTTTTTTGGATACAAAGGTCTTTCTCCTCTTTCTTTGATGTCTTAGGGGTATAGGTCTAGTAGTGCCATATTGGGGTCAAAGGTTATGCAGAGTTTAGTAACAATTGGAGCATGGTCCCATATTGCTTTCTGGAATGACTGGACCAATTTACAGTTCCATCAATAGTGCACGAGAGTGTCCCTTTGCCCATAGTCATTCCAAAATTCTTCATTTTCTTTTTCTATCAATTTTCCCCTATCTGATCTATGAATTCTTTTAGAAAGTATTTATATTACGCACACACACACTCACACACACATGTATTCACACACACTCATGTGCTCACACACACTCACATACACACACACTCACACAATACACACACTCACACACACTCTCATACACATTCATACACACTCACATGCATACACACACTCACACATATACTCTCACAGTTATACACACATGCCCACACATACTCGCATACACACTCACACATACATACTCACACATGCACACTCATACACACACATACACATGCAGAGTTTCTGTATAATTTTGAAGTCTTCAGCTTCTCTCATTCCTTCTTAAACCATTCTTTCCAATGTATTTCTCCCTATCTTCACATTTTCCCATTTTTTCATGGAAGTCACCAGTTATTAGAGTCCTGTATTATAGTGTATTTTTTATTTCATTTGGAGAGTTTTAAGTTCTTCCTAGAAGTTCTCTGCTATTTTATCCTTAACCTACATTGACTCATAAGCAGGAATTATTTTCATAGTAGTATTTTTTGCAAATACTTATCATCAGTCCTATATCTTGCATTGACCAAATATCTCTTTTGTCTCTTTTTCTTAGACTATATGAGTCTATGATAAAATCTATTCTGCCAATTCCTCAATTTACTATAAAAGACCTGTGACTATTTACACTTAATTACAACTTCCTTCTTTTGTCTGGTTTCATTTATAACAACAATGTCTAAATTCTCATGACTTAATACCTCCAGGAGTCTGTCCATTTTTTGGTCGTGGGGCAAGGATCCAAGCTTCAGAGCATCAATAGTAAATTTTAAAAAATAACAGTTTAAAAATTGCAATTTTTTGCATCCTTTTCCCCCTTTCTTGTCACTATCACTATCAATTCAGAAGCACAAGACACACAAGCATTTCAGAAAAGAGCATGGAGATGGGAGGTGGAGTGTCATATCTGAGAAATGGTGAGTAGGCCATTATAGATGGATTATAGAGTGTGTGGATGAGAATAATGTGTATTAGACAACTGGAAAGGCAAAGAAGAACTGGGCTATGAAGAGCTTTAAATGAGAAACAGAGGAATTTATACTTGATCTTAGAGATTACAGAGAGCCACTGGGGCCTATTAAGCAAGGGGTCAGGGAAAGGGGTGTGATGACACAATCATAGCTACACTTTGGGGAGAGAATCACGTAGGCAACTGAATGGGGGATGGACTGGAGCAGGGAGAGAATTGAGGGAGGGAAAACAAGTAGGAAGCTATTGCAGCAATTCAAGTGAGAAACCATGAGGGCTTCAACTAGGATTGTGATTGTATGAATAGAGGCAGAAGGACGTGGGTGCAGGAGGAGTTTTGAAGGTCCAGACAAGCCTTGGTAATGGATTAGATGTGGGAGATGAGTAAGAATGAAGAGTTGAGAAGAGCACCATGTTTGTGAGCCTGGTGACGGGAGGATGCTGGGCGCCTTTGAGAGTAACGGGGACATCTGAAATCAGGGAAGATTTGGGGGAAAAGATGATGAGTTCTGTTCTGGATATGTTGAGTTCATGATGCTGTGGGATATATCTCTAATGTATTTATGCTAGCGTTTACATGTTTTAAGGTTTGCAAATATATATATATTATATATATATGAAATGTGTGTGTCTCTGTGTGTATGTGTATACACACACACACATATAATCTCATTTGAATCTCCTAGTAAGCCTGTGAGATTGGTGCTATTATTACCCTTACTCTGGAGATGAGGAAACTGACACAGGTGGTAGTTAACTGCCTTGCCTCAGGTCACACAGTTAGGAAATTTCTGAAGTAGGATTGAAATTCAGGTCTTTTTAACTTTACATCTAGCATTCTATGCACTGTGCCATCTTCCATGTTGAGATTTCCAAGAAGCAGCTAGAGATACATGCCTATGGCTCAGCAGAGAAACTAGGGATAGATACATAGACCTGAGAATTGTCTACATAGAGATAAAATTGAGCCCATAGATGATGAGATCACCAAGAAAAATAGTTTATAGGCAAAAGAGAATGAGACCCAGGACAAAGCCTAGGAGAGCACCCACAGTTGGTGAGCATGACACAGAGAAAGAATTTTCAAAGGAAACTGAAGAGTGGTCAGATGGATAGGAAGGGAACAAGCAAAGACCAATATATCTAAATCATAAAGACAAATGTCCATAAGGAAAAGATTATTAATAGGGTAAAATGCTATAGGGAAGTCAAGGAGGATCAGGATTGAAAAAGGTCATTATATTGGGGAATTATGAGATCTTTAATGGTGGACTTCTGGGTCATGTAACCAACAAGATAGAGGACTAGACACCTTCTCTGATTCTCATGATCTTTTAAAAATCTGTAAAATAAAAACTATGCATGAGAAATAAAGGCAATTACAACTGTCTGCATAGCCTAAGACAGACACCAAGAACCCTAAAGAGGGCCAGTCCTAATCTCTAATGTATTCACGCAGCAACTGCACTCCCACGTTCTACATACAACAGGGTCTATGGGCTTGTGCTATTGGATTCACTAAGCAATACCCTTGTTGCTATTGCAGTGTCTTCTAGCATGCCCCTGCCTGCCCCTGGCTTTGGCCAACACTTTCCCTTACACCACTATTCTCTGGCAGTAAGCAACAGAACTCAGCTCTGCCTCCCCAAGCCCCTCAAGGGAGGAGGTGAAGGTATGGGAAAGCAGATATATGCTCTGCCTAGATCATCAGCAAGCACACTGCACTGCAGCAGTGCCCAGCCAGAGAACGAAGGAACAGAAGGCATTAGGGCAGCATGCCATCGTAGGTGTGTATGACTCTACAAGACCTGAAAGAAAGGGAACTGGAATCCAGCTCACATGGATTAGGGAATCTCATCCTATTCCCACTGGCCCCCATAAATCACGTGGTCTAGGAGCTGAAGTCAGTGAAAATTGGAGGTTAAGGCAGCATTGATCCTGAGCTCAGGTCTAGATCCTGAATTTAAAGAGGTAAAAAAGCCAGAAATCGAGTGATAGGGGAATATATATAAAAAAAAGATGGAAATTACCAAAAATCTTAGGAGGAAGAAAGCTCAGTTAAAAGCCTGGAGCACAAGCAGATAGATCAACAGGAAAGCAGCTGGGTGGTACAATGGATAGAATACTGGACCTGGAGGGGAAAAGACCTGAGTTGAAATCTGACCTTGGACATGTTTTATCTGTGTAATTTTGGAAAAGTTACTTAACCTCTGTATGGATCAGTTTCTCCATCTATAAAATGGGTATAATAATGGCACCTACCTTCCAGAGTTGTCGTGAGGATAAAACAGCATACTATTTGTAGATGGCCCCCAGGACAGCTAACGCAGTACAAACATCTCTGAATAAATATTACAAGACAATAGAAAATGATTCAACACTGATGAGCCATGATGTGGCTTCCCAAGAGAGCATGGAACCACAACAGGGTATTCTTTAATGATTCAAGAAAGAAATAAGAATCATGAAAACAGAATCTATGGTCTGAGGAGCAGAAATAATTGGCAGTATAGAAAAACTTGAATCCATGATGGTGGATCTCTCCAAAAAAACAAGAGACAAAAGAAGTAAAAGACAGTCTGGAAAAAGAGAGACAAAAATAAATATTAAAACAACACATAATCTCTATACAAAACCAACAACATGTTGATTTTAAAGATAGGATGCATAGAGACAATTTAAAGATTATAGGTCTCCCAGAAGAGTATGACAAATAAAAATACAATAAGCAGCATAATACAAGAAATAATATAAGAAAATTTCTCAGAACTTCTGAATACAGAAAAGAAAATCCCAATCAAAAGAATTCACAGATTATTTCCAGAAAAGAATCCTATGCCACAAACTCCAAAATATGTGGTGGTTAATTTGAGCAATTACAGTGTTAATAAAGTCTGCAAGAGAGTAGAAGAAAGACCTTTAGAAAAAAAGGAAATTTGAAAAACAAAAAACTATTCTCTGCCTACCAGAAAATAAAGAAGGGAATGGAATTATGGGTCCTGGAGAACAAAGGAATTCTAGTTGCAAATCAAAGCTACACACATTACAGACCTAAGCCTAATCATCAATAAAAAAGATGGATATTCAATAACAAAAGAAGCATTCTTAAAAAAAAGACAAAACAATACCAAGCATGAGTGGTTTATTTGTTTTGCAAACGCCCCAGAATGTAGAAGCACAAAGGAAAAGCAAATATAGAAAACAAGGAAAGCATAAATACTGAAATAATTTACCCCATCAAAGAAGAAAAATAACTAGACAAAAGATACCTATAGAGTTAAAAACAGCAATAAAAGCAAAATAAAAAACAGAGGAATCTTTTTCTAAAAGTATATAAGGAGACAAGAGTAAAAGCAGAATGTAAATAGAAGAAATGATGGCACTGCAACACTAATATTACTTTTAAAATTAGAAAGCCAACAAACTTAAAATAAGCAAAAAAGGATGAAATATCAATAAACTAGAAACGAAAACCACACTAATAATGATTTGTTGTGGTTAAGTCATTTTGTTGGTCATGTCTGATTCTCCATGACCCCAGTTGAAGTTTTCTTGGCAGATATATAGGAGTGATTTACTATTTCCTTCTCCAGGTCATTTTACAGATGAGAAAACTGAGGCAAACAGGGTTAAGTCATGGTTACGCAGTTAGTGTCTTAGACCAGACGTGAGTTCATGAAGACGAGTCTTCTTGATTTCAAGCCCAGTGCTCTATCCACTGCACCACCTAGCTGCCTCCATGGAAAGGATAAACAGAACTAAAATCTGATTCTTTGAAAAGACAAACAAAATTGATGAACATTTAGTCAGCCTACTAAAGAGGAAAGAAAATCAAATCAACAAAATGGCTAATAAATGACATGAAATCACAACAAAATTTGTTTATTTCTTCTAAATAAAAAATAAATCAGAATATACTATGTATGGTTTTAGGTTAACAAACCTGAGAACATAATAGAAATTGAAGAATACCCTCAAAACACACATGCACACACGCACGCACACACACACACACACACCACACAAATGAATAGAAGACCAAATAGAGATCTTAAATAATCCAATCTCAGGAAATGATACAGAACAAGTTATAAAGGAAATACCAAATTTATATACTCCTGGTCCTGATGTATTCACAGAAGAGTTCAATCAAATTTTTAAAGAATAATTTTTTCCAACACTAAATAAATTATTCTCAAAAATTGAGAAAGCACCCTATCAGATTCCTTTTTTGAGAAAAATATAGTCCCAATAAATACCTAAACCAGGGAAAAATAAAGCATGAAAGTATACACCAACATCATTAAGGAGTGAGGTATCACAGTATGGCATTTTATTTCTTATTTTAGGTGAGGCTGAGTAACTTAATGACTTATTCAGTCCCCACCCTGTGTATGAGAATGTGGATTCCTCCCACCCCTTACATATAAATGTAACTTTAAAGCAATGGTTCTCAAAGTGTGGTCCACAGACCCTTGCCAGTCCCTGGGGTGACATCCTTTTAATGAGGTCAAAATTATTTTCATAATAACAGTAAAATATTATTTTTCTATTAATATGTTCCTCCCTATTCCAGCTACACATCTGTGTGAGGCTGGATTTTCTTCATATACTCTAACAAAAAAAAATTGCAACAGATTGACTGAAAAAAAATATGAGAATCCAGCTGTTTTTCATTAAGCTATATATTAGAGATTTGCAAAAATATGTAAAAGTCATTCTCACTATTTTTTGGGAAAATATGTTTTTCATAAAATATGCAAATATACAATTTATGTTGACATGTAATGAGTTTGCTATTGTTATTTTTCAATAAATATTTTAAAATGTATAATTTTAAATTTCTAATATGGTAAACAAACCATTGGTATCCTCAATAATTTTTAAGAGTGTAAAGGGATTCTGATACCCCAAAAGTTCAAGAATCACTGCTTTTATAACTGGAGATTAGTTTTGGAATGACAACTCACTCTCTCTGAGAGGGAGGAAGAATAGATGTGAAGGGTGGGGGCAGTGCCACCATTGGCTTTCTCGGAAAACAGCAATAGTCTTGCCCTCTCTTATCTCAGACTCAGATGGAGTCTGTATGGTTTCATAGCCCTCCCCTTTAACTGCTTCTTTACAGTTTACCTGCCTTTGGCCTCTCTCCTTCATTATTTCCAAACCATATTTTCCAGCTTATTTTTTGCCTTCTTTCCTTATGTCCATCTTTGCACTGAATTTACCCCCTATCAATATTGATACATGATGATTTAGCTTAGAGTGTCACATCAAGTTCTTTGCAAAATTTCTCTACCTCTTCAGTCAATAAACCTTTTTATTAAGCTCCTACTTTGTGGCAGGGATTGTGCTCAGCAGTGGGCATACAAAGAAAGGCAGAAGACAAGAATCTACTCTCAAAAAGTTCAAGTCAAAGGGGCCGAAAACAGCCAAATGACTATTTGAACAAGCTATATGCAGGATAAATAGGAAATAATTAACAGAAGGAAGGCACTAGAAGTCAGGAAGATTGGAAAAGGCTTATTGTAGAAGGTGAAGCTTTAGTTGGAACTTGAAGAAAGCCAGGAGGTGGAGATGGGAGAAAGAACATTATAAGTATGGGGGACAGACAGTGCAAACTTACATATATATATATATATATATATATATATGTCTATATGTCTGAATATCTATCTATCTATCTATCTATCTATCTATCTATCTATCTATCTATCTATCTATCTATCTACACACACATATGTAGAAAGGAGTGAGGGAGAGGGAGAGACAGAGAGAAGAGGTCCCAGGACAGAGATCTGTGAGGATTCCCATGGCTAGGAGGCATAACATCGACAAAGATCCAGCAAAAGAGACGGAGAAAGAGTGGTCAGATGGGTAGAAGGACAACCAATAGAGACAAGTGTTACAAAAACTTAGAAAAAATATCAAAGAGAAGAAGGTGATTAATAATGTCAAAAGCTGCAGAGAGTTCAAGAAGGATGAGGATTGAGTTGAGGTCATTAGATTTGGCAAGTAAGAGATCATTATTAACTTCAGAGAGAACAGTTTCAGTTGAATGATGAAGTTTGAAGCCAGATTACCATAAGTTAAGAAGAGAGTAAGTATGGGGGGGGGGGGGGGAGGGAGGGGGACAAAATGTGAAACTCAAGGAATTGTATCCTGTAAACTAAAAGGAAACAAACAAATTAATAAAAAAAACCAACCAAACAAACAAACAAACAAAAAAAGAAGAGAGTAAGTAGCCTTCTCAAGGAGTTTAACCACAAAAAGGAGGAGAGATACAGAACTATGGCAAGTGGGGATGGATGAATCAAGTGAGGGTTTTTTGAGGATGGAGGAAGCAAGCATGTTTGTAGGCAAATATGGAAGCAACTAGCAGATAGAGACTGAAAATAAGTGAAAAATGGGAATAATAGAGGTGGAAATCTGTTGGAGATTTTGGAACATTAGATACAATTATTTTCATGATGGTATTTTTGCAAATACTAATCATTAGCATTCCAATCTGAAATGATATAATGTCCCATGCAATATTTCTTGTTTCTTTTACATGTTGGATAAAGTCAGCTCTGCCAGCTCCCTTATTTGCCTCTTCATGCAGAACCTGAGTCATCCTTTCACTTAGCTGTGACTTCCTTCTGTTTTCTGGTTTTATTTATTGTGGGAATGTCCTAAGTGATACAATTCTGTTCCTGTAGTAGGTCCACTTACTGGGTTTTGAATAAGGACTCCACATGTAGAGGATCAACAGCTAAATTAATGTTTATCGATTCTTTGAGAACTGTATGATTCTTAGAACTCTGACTCCTTTCCCACTACTCCTCCACTGTCACTGCAGAAGCAGAAAGGAATTGTACACAGGAAACTGTGTATTTTTCCTTTGTTTCATTGTCTGCCAGACCAAAGAACTCATTGCCCATGAGTGATGAGCTGCTACATTGAAGGTTCTTATCCTTTGCTGTGGCCCCGATATCTCTGATAGTCTGGTGAAGCTATTGATACCTTCTCAAAATGATTATTGAAAAAAATTGTGATGGAAGGAAATGCCAAATTGCAGTTAATGGCTAGGGAAAATAAATATGTGATTTTACTGTCCAAATTCATAGACTCCTGAAAACTATTCGTGGACCCCAGGTTAAGAACCCCTGCTTTCTATACTTAGCTAGGCTGATCCTTGGAAAGCTAACACAGTTTATTGCAATGACAGTAATTGAAGCTTTCTAGCATAGCAGATCCTCCCAAAGCTTGTGGTCTCTATTATACTCTTCAAGAACCCAGAGTTACTCCCATGCCATAAAGAGAAATGGGAGTAGGACTTTGTGGAAGATTTCTTTACATTTTTCAGAGCACATTCACATATATTATTTTTCATGCCATTTCTTTCACGAAACTTTTCACGCATCCCCCACTAGCCCCATTATAAAACACTTAGTTTTGTTTTTTGCTTCTTTGGGACACTTATGATGTAATGCTGTACATTGTGGTTATATATGACTACTCTTTTTCACAAAAGGTCTCTTTTTAATATCAAAATTCTTCCAGTGATACTATAAGATTGAAATCATAGAACACCACAAACTTGGAAGAATAAAAATTATGATTGATCCAAAAGACTATGGAGGGACACATGATGAGTAAAAGTAGGCTCTAGTATGCTATCAATGATAACTTGTGTAAGAAGTGCCAGAAAAAGATATCATCTCGGATGGAAAAAGAAGTGGGCCATAGGATCATAGTTCTGGAGCTAACAGGAACCTAAGAGGACATGTAGTCCAAGTCCTTCAATTTACAAATGGGGAACCTGAGGCCCATGGAGAGTAAGCCCAAGGTCACAAAGGTAATAAGTGTAAGAAGTAGTATTTGAACCCAGGTCCTAAGATTTTAGAGCCAGTGGTCATTTCACTGTACTAGAGTGAAAGATAAGAGATGGATAACCCAAGTGCTAAACTCATATACTCAGAATGTTAAATGACCTAGAAACCTATACCATGAAAAATGTGTCTTCTATTAATGAATTATGGAAGTCTTTGGATAAAAGTCGCCCAAGATGAGAAGGCCTGGATGTTTTCTAATCTTCACAGCAGATGAGAGCATTCGCATCGGCAAGATCATGGCTGCATTGAGGAGGAATGTAGTGAAGTTCAAAAAAGTCAGAGGACCTGGGTATAAGTCCAGTCTCCGCTGCCTACTACCTGCGTGACTTGGGTTGTCATCCTCTCTCAGTCTCAGTTTCCCCTTCTGTAAAATGAGTGGTTTGGAGACTAGGTACCTCAAATGTCCCTTTTAGCTATAAGTCTACACATATGGAAGGATCTTGTCTAGGGCCAGTGACTGGGCACTTTAATTCTGGGCATGGTGCCACCAGAGCAGCTTTGGTTGAGAGGGAGTAGAGACAGAGATCCTGCAATGTTTCTGCAGGGCAGGATGGGGCAAGAGCTCTCCCCAGATTGCACTCATTCAGCTTCCTATTTTAACAAATTATTCTGACTAACTAGGTGCTAAGCTTCGTTGTTTTTATGCTGCTGAAGGATGGCAAGGGCTGTCAGCAATCTCTAAATCCAGCACCCTCTAATTTTGGCAGCCTGGAACCAAGCCAGAGGGGCCCTAGTTAGATGCTCTGATCTCTCTCTGCATTAGGCTGGGAGCTCCCTCCATCCAGCAAGGCTGGGGCTGTGTCCCTGCACTGATGTGGCATTGGGTGGTTGGCTTGTCCACAGGGACACAGGTACATATACTTTTCTAATGCCTTTCTTTATCTCCCCTCAGATTTCAGGGAGCACTTCCTTTTGCTGCACCAATATAATAGTTTATATTATAATCTTTTTATTCCTACATTTGTCTTTTTACTCATAGTAGGTTGTAAGATTAATGATTGGGGAGATGAAAAGGAATAAGTATTTACAGAGTGCCTACTATGTGTTAGGCACTTTTCTAAGCCCTTTACAAATATTATCTCATTTAAGGGCAGAGTCTGGGTCTTCCATAAACTTTGAATATCTCCCAGTGCCTAGAATGGTGCCCTGCACACAGGACAACACTTAGCAGTTAACTTTATATAGGACTTGAAAGTTAGAAAAGCACTTTTCATATATTATCCTGCTGAGGTAGATGCTGTTACCATTCCCACTTTGTGGATGAGGAAACTGAGGTTGAAAGAAGTCACATGACTTACCCAAGGTCACACAAGTCATAGATGTCTTGAGACAGGATTCAAATTCAGTTCTTCTTGACTCTGAATCGAGCACTCTACTTCTTCTTCTTCTAAATACCTAATGAATTGAATCAGCTCTCCAACATCTTCTGTGAAGCCCTTCCTAACTCCCAGCCAGCTGTGATCTTTGCCCCATGGGATGTGTGTGCGCGCGCGCGCATGTGTGTGTGTGTGTGTGTGTGTGTGTGTGTACTCACTATGTTCTACTTTCTGTGATCATTACTGAATTCCTTGAGGGCAGAGATTGAGTCTTATTCATCACCATCCCCTTCAGAGGCCTAAACACGGCCTTGCAAATCAATAAATGTTTGTTGGGTTGAATGGAATATTCTACAACAAAGTAATGTTGGACATACGCTTGCAGAGCTTTTTTTTTAAAAATGTTGTTTTACATTGAACAAGTGAGAGCTAACAGTTTAATTTACAAGGTTGAACATGAGAAAAACAGAATCACAAAACCAAAGGGGCAGGCACATCTAAAGGAGATATAATTTGGCTCTGTCACTGACTCATTGTGTGGCCTGGGCAAGTGGTTTCCCCTCTCTAGGCCTCAGAGAACTGTAGATTAGATGGGAGTCAGGATGAAACAGTATAAAGAGCAAGGACTATGGAGTTCAAGGACCTGGGTTCAAATCTCGTGCTTACTGCCTATATGATCTTGGGTAATCACTTCACTTTCCTAGGTCTAAATTTCTTCATCTGTAAAATGGTTGGAATTAGGTGGTCTTTCAGGTCCCTTACAGATATGAACACTCTCCTCCCCATTCAATAAACTACAGTGGCTCCCTATTATCTCCAGGATTAAAGGATTACATTCAAAGCCCCTCATAACCTGGTCCTTCTCTACTTTTTCAATGTTCTTACACCATGAGACCCTCCATATACTCTGCAATCCAGTGACATTGGCCTTCTTGCCTTTTCTCTCGCACGGCCCTCTATCGCCAGACTTTGGACATTTTCATTAGCTGTCTTTCCCCCAGGTGCAGAATACCCTCCCTCCATTTCTCTACCTTCTGATTTGACTGGCTTCAAGTCCCAGCTAAAAATTTTCTGTCCGTGAGAAGTCTTTTCCTATCTCCTTTAATGTTTAGGCCCCTCCCCTCAGAGATTAACCTCAATTTACCCTGTATGTAGCTTATTTGTACATTATTATTTATATGTTGTCTCCTCATTAAAACGTAAACTTCTTGAGGGCGAGGAATGTCTTTTTTAACTTTTCTTTGTGTCCCCAGTGCTCAGCACAGTGCCTGGCACAGAGTAGGCATCCCATAAATGCTTAATGACTAATTAAGAGGACTTACATTAGCTGAAGATGGCAATTCTAGTATCTCTAGATATTAGAATACTAGAAACCTTCTTTTTCGTCAGCTCCTGATTTCATTAGTCTGAGAGACCTCTGCAATGTGGAAACCTCTCCACCAATACAGATCCAAGACTCATCTGTAACTTCTAATGTTAGAAAATTTGCCTGGAGAACTGGGAGGTTACATGATTTCCCAGTGTTGCACATGTTAACGGTAGGACATGAACTAAAGTCTTCCTATTTCCAAGGCCAACCATTTATCCACTATACTATCTATGATGCCTTTCTTCTACATATAAATCTTAGGAAAATGTCAATCAATCCCTACAATCCCAGTCAACCAACATTTTATAAGCCCTTTCCATTCTTAACCCTAGGAGAAGGATGTAAATACTTTGAAATCCTGGTTAGGTCCTTCCTCAGTCAAATTCCATTGAAACTGTTTGCAGAAGATATGTGTGTGTGTGTGTGTATACACACATATAGATATATACACATACACGTATTTATATACACACACATTTTTTTAAAAAAAAGTGAACTCAGTTATAAGGAAAAGGAAGGTTTTATCCTGGGCTTTCTCTTTTCTTTCAACACTCTCTTGATGAAATTATCAGTTCCCATGGTTTCAGTTATCATCTTCATGGAGGTAGTTTCCAGATCTATGTATCTAGCCCTGGTCTTTTCCCAAAAAAGAGATCATGATTGTTTCCCCTAAACCCAATCCTCTTCCTAACTTCAATGAATGAATTAAAAAAGCAATTATTAGGTACTTACTAGGTACAATGTACTGTGCTAAGTACTAGACATACAAAAAGAGAAGCAAGTTAGTCTTTGCACTCAAGATGCTCACATTCGAATAGGGAGAGACAACACATGTAAATGGGCTCAGATACAGGGCAGGTGGAAAGCCCCAGTGGCCCTTAGGCTACAGCAAAAAACAATTGTGATGAATTTTCTTTTGTGTAATTTCCATTGACAAAAAATCCCCATTTTCTACTTTTAACCATTTGACAGTGACAAAGACAGATGGAACATTTTTTTCTTTTCTGGGTTTTCAGCACTTTTGACTTCTGATGAAATGGAGGCTGTACTTTCAGAGAGTTTGTGAGTAGCATCTCCATAAGGGTTGCTCTCTGGGAATTTGGTCACAGAGTTGGCTTGAAACAGGGCTGTGGTCTGAGGGATGCTGTTATTTCAGGGGTTCTTGAATGTAGGATTTTGGACCGCCCCCACCAGATACTGGTTGGAGGTGATTGTGGAGATAGTTGGTTTGGCCTGCCTGGTACATGACCTTTTCTGTCCCTTTCTCAGGGTACCTTGCTATTTCCCTACATTTGTCCATTGGATCATCATTCTTCCTGTCATTTAGGGTTTGCAACCTTGACATCATTCTCAATTCTTCACCCTCCTTCTTCCCCCATATCTAATCAATTGTCAAATTTTATTAATTCTGCCTCCATTATATCTCTCATGTCCAATCCCTTCACTTCATTTTGTATGGCCACCATTCATTCAGGCCCTCATCACCTTGCACCTGACATACTGTAACAATCTCCTTATTGGTCTGTCTGCCTTCAGTCTCTCCCTTCTCTAATTCATACTCAGTTAAACTGCCAAAAGTGATCTACCTAAGCATAGGTGTGACCACTTCACCCCTCTTCTCAAACACTCCAGTGGTTTCCTATTGCTTCTAGGATTATATCAAATTCCTGTCTGACATTTGTAGGCCTTTAAGCATGGAGATATTCACACACTGGATGGTTCAGCCAACATAACCTTCTTGATCTTCCTTACTCATGATATCTCTCATCCCCAAACCTTTGTTAAGGTTGTCTCTAATGTCTGGAATGCACTTTCCCTTCATCTTTGTCTTTTGAAATCCCTAGCATTCTTCTTAAGATAACTCAAAATCCATTTCCTATGTGAAATTCTCCTGATATGGATTCCTTCCCCCACCCCCCCTTTTTTTTTACTACATATGATTTTATTTATTTGGAGACAGCTATGTAGTACAATGGTTGGAGCACTGGACCTGGAATCAGGAAGACTTGAGTTCAAATGTGACCTTAGACAGTGTGTTCCTGGGCAAGTCATTTAACCTATGTCTCAATTTCCTCAAATGTAAAATGAGGATAATAGCAGCATCTATTTCAACAGGGTTGTTGTGAGGATCAAACAACACAATGTTTATGAAGGTCTTAGCACAGTGAGTGGCTCAAAGGAGTTACCTTATAAATGTTTATTCCTTACTCTTCCCTTTACTATTTTATATCTATTTATATATTGCTTTCCCCAATAGAATATAATTTCCTTGGGGGAAGGAAGGAAGATATAATTTATTAAGCACCTACTATGTTCTTAATATATGCACATAGCACTTGGCTAAGCACTTTACAATATTATCTCATTTGATCCTCATAATAGTCTTGCTTTTATTATATTTTATAGTTGAGGAAACTGGGGCAAAGGTTAAGTGACTTGCCCAGGAGCACACAATTAGAAAGTGTCTGAGGTTAAATTGTAACTCAGGTCTTCCTGGCTCCAGTTTCAATGTTTTATCGACTACAGCACCTAGCCTTATAAATATGTTCTCATTTTATCTTCACACTATTTCTAGGAGGTAGACGCTTTTATTATCCTATTGTGCAGTTGAATAAACTGAGAGAGGCTCAATGACTTACCTAGATTCACACAATTAGTAACTTCCTGAAGCTCTATCCACTGTGCCACCTGGTTGCTTCAAAGACCTTCATTTTTGCCTTTTTCTGCTCAGCATAAGGTATTGTCCTTTTCTTATGTAGATGTTTGGTTTAATGAAAAGGGCAGTAAAAGGTACTTCATTAGAGAAACTCCGAGAATATCAGTTTGAGGAGAAACAAAGACAGTTCTGAAGACCTGAGAGAAATATTTCCTCAGCTTAACAGCAACTGAATACTGATGGATGTTAAAGAGGGCTATATGAAATTGTTTCTCAGCAGCTAATTTGAATATGACTCTTTCAGGTCTTATAAATTTATTGCTAGAAACCTCTGAATAAGAGAACCATTTTGTGATCACAGGACTATTATATCATAACTACTTGTGCTACATATAAGAGATATATGAATTTTTGGACTTCTTATCCTAAATTAGAAATAGGTCATGATATACAAAGAGAACTTGAATTGAGTCCTTAGAAGCTAGAGCTTAAGAAATCAGTTGAGAAACCATGATAATAATTACACTTAGCATTTATATAATGATTTAGGGCTTGCAAAACATTTCACTTATTTAATTTCATTTCAAACTCATGTCAATCCTGTAAAGTAGGTGCTTTTTTTTATCCCTATTTTACAGTTGAGGAGACTGAAGCTAAGAGAGGTTAATCACCTTGCCCAAGGTCACACACAGCTGGTGAGTAAGCCAGGATTCAAACTCAAGTTCTTCTGAGTCAAAGTCCAGTATGCTATGCACTATTCCATCTAACTGCCCCTAGAGTAATCAGAGAGTTGCCAAGAGAAGCTTTTTTGGGAGACAGAACACAGAAACTGATGAAGTTGACAAAAGTTGAACATTGCTGACAGGCAGGCTTTGCTGCCAATTCTAGGAGCTGATCTGATTGAGGAAGGTTATGATGCTGGGAGCTGATGCAAGAAAATAGCCTTTTGTGTTGTGGGAACAGCTGACTGGGTAAAAGCTATCTTGTTCTCTAGTGCCACCTATAGCTTGAGAGATGGAAAATCCCTTGAAGTCTTGGCCATAATTCCCTTTTTCTTTCCCCTATGGCTCTAGAGGGGAAAGGTCTTCAAAGTCTATATGGACTCTCATAGTCTTGCAGATTCCATTATTAAAGGGAATTGCTTCAATACACTAAGAATAGCAGAGAAGTGGCTTCATCTAGCAGGAGAACAGAGAAACACAAAATAGGAACAGGATATATGTAGCACAAACTGGTTTTTAAAGAGCCCACAAACATCCAGACCTGCATAGTATCTATAGACATGATGAAAAGTAGTTAATGGTATCATTGTCACAGATTTATGTAAATGGAAAGCACACTGGTAGATGTTAAGGAGTGAGAGTAATAAATGTAGATATATATTTGCCCCACACCAGGGTCACTTAGTACCCTTGTTGCTTTCTGGGTACCTCTTTGAGGAACCACTCTAATTTGCCATCATGGATGTAGATGAAGTGAATGAGCCAACCCTACCCCAGGAAGAAAGAGAAAGGCTGGAAGGAGCTGGGGAATTGGTGCCATGACCTCCTTGTTCATTATATGGACATATATTCAAAATTAGTTCCACCAAATGCCTTTAATAAATGCAAATAGCAATTTGCCCATTACTCCATCAATGTCTCCTTCCAATCTCTTAATGCATTTTCATTTATCTATAATCAATACCTTCAAAAGACCTGTGCTTTTGCTGATATGGGTCTTTTTTCTAATGATGTATATAGCAACTCTTCCACACTATGGAAAAGAAAGAATTTGAGGGTTTAAGGTGGCTCAAAATTCAGCATCTAACATTTTGTTGATAAGCCTTTTTATAATTGACCAGTTATTGTTCAGCTGTGTCTGACTTTTCATGACCTCATTTTGGGTTTTCTTGGCAAAGATACTAGAGTGGTTTGCCATTTCCTTCTTTAGTTCATTTTACAGGTGAGAAACTGAGAAAACAGAGTTAAATGACTTGCCCAGGGTCAGACGGTAAGTGTCTGAGGCAGATTTGAACTCAGGAAGATGGATCTTCCTGATTCTAAGCCTAAATGCTCTATTTCACTGCACTACCTAGCTGTCTCTAGCTGCAATTGGCTGTTCTGATCCTCAAGTACCAGTCTATCACTGAGCCTGTATTCATAGTCTCCCCAGCTTTGCCAGACATGCTGAAGCTTGTTCTCTGTTGGTCTAGACTTCAAGGCCCTGAGGAGGTCTCCAAGTTACAGTGAGGAATCATAGTAAGATTCTTCTCTTTATAGGTAAAGTTGTTTCCTTTAAAAAATATTGTATTAGCCAGTATAAATTGATTTAATTTTGCCTTCTTAATTGTGTGCTATCAGAAATCTGGAAAGATGTATGAAGGTGTGAACATTTTGATGAATCTGCTATGATAAGAAAAGAGAGACTTAGAAATCCCAAAGTTTGGGAAATAAATGCCGGAAATTGAGTGAACACATTAAGGTAGCAAGAAAGGAAATGGGTTTCCCTCTCTAATCATGCTGGAAGTAATAGATATTACTAGACTTCAGAATAGAATAACATAGAATATAGAAAAGAATAATCCTTCCTATATTTTATTGAGTGGGGGAGTAATATGATGAAACTTGTTTTAGGAAGACCAATTTGACAGCAAAGTGGAGGAAAGATTACAATAGAGAGACCCTGGAGACAGGAAGGTCAAACAACAGGTTATTGTAGTAGTCCATGTATGAGACAATAAGGGCCTGCACCCTTGTTGTGGCAGTACCAGCAAAGAAGAGGGGGCACTTTGGAGAGAAGTTGTCAAAGTAGAAATGAGATGGCTTGACCACTGATTGGCTATGGGGGTGTGTGTGAGAGAGAGAATAAGAGGTGAGTGTCCCCTAGTTTGTGAACCTGAGTGACTGGGAAGATGGTGGCATCCTAGATAGTAATAGGAAAGTTAGGAAAAGGGATTTGTTGGTGGGAGAAGATAACGAATTCAGTTTTGGATGTGTTGTGTTTAAGATGTGTATGGGGCATCTAATTTGAGATGTCTAATTGGCTGTTGGAAATGAGAGAGCGGGGGTTAAAAGATAGGTTACGGTTGGCTAAGTAGATCTGAGAATCATGCATAGGGATGATCCTTGAAACTATGGAAGTTGATAATATCAAGTGAAATAATATAGAAAGAGAAGAAAAGAGGACCCAGGACATAGCCTCAGGGGGTCCCCACTATTATAAAGTGCAATGTGAATACAGATCCAGAAAAGAAGACAGAACATAAATGGTCAGACAGGTGGGAGGAGAGCCAACAGAGAGCAGTGTCATAAAGCCTAGAGAGAAGAGAGTCTCAAGGAGGAGAGAGTGATTATTATGGAGGATAGAGATGTAGTGTAGTATAAAGAGCACTGGAGAAAAGGAAAGAATATCACATTAAAAATAAATAGAAAAGAGCAGAAGGAAGGTCAAAATGGGACAGAGCCAAGTAGGGCATTTTGTTAGTGTTGTGATAAATATTATACATTCTTTTACAAAAAAACCCCAACAAATTTCACATAGTGAAGTTTATGGTACTGTATACAATCCTCTTTTCTGGGCTTTGAATATTGAAATTTATGTGTTTGTTAATGTTTGTTGAGTTCCCAATAAAAATGAAAACCTTGGGGCAGCCAGGTGGCTCAGTGAGTAAGAGCACCGGCCTCAGTGTTGGGATGACCTGGGGATTGAATCCGGGCTCAGATACTTAGCACCACAACCAGAAATAACTGGCCATGTAACCTTGAGCAAGTTACTTAACACCAATTGCTTAAAAAAATGAAACCCTTTTTTTAAATAAAAAAAGGTTAAAAAAAGCATTTGACCAGAAAATATGTTAAAATCTTGAATCTGATGCTTATAAGCTGTGGGGTCCAGGACAAACTATTTAAACTCTCTGAAATGATTTCCTCATCTATAACATGGGGATACTAATATTTTTACAATTTTCCTCACAGAGTTGTTTTGAGAAAAATGCTTTGAACCCAAAAGTGCTATATAAATTTGAGTTTTCTTCCTTCCCTCCCTCCTAACCTTCTTCTTCCTTCCTTCCTTCCTTCCTTCCTTCCTTCCTTCCTTCCTTCCTTCCTTCCTTCCTTCCTTCCTTCCTTCCTTCCTTCCTTCCTTCTTCCTTCCACCTTCCTTCCTTCTTTTCACCTTCCTTTCTTTCCTTACAAGTGCATGTTGTGTTAAAGTGTTATGGGGAGGCAGAAGTATAAGACAGTATCTCAGCCCTTAGGGACCTTGGCATCTCATAGAAGAGGCACACCCCTATAATGATTCAGGTGTGGACCAATGAGGACATGAAAACATTTCCCAGGACTGGGAAATGGCTGGGAAAATATTGTGGATGTAGATTCCACAGGGGTTAGTGATCCATTGAGTGTGAAGGGTGAGGAATAAAACATGATTGAGGTTTCTAGCCTTGTTGCCTGCAAGAACAGTGGTACCATTTTATAGATGAAGGACTGGAATCTCAGAGAGGTGAAGTCACTTGCCTAATGAATCAATAGAGACAAAATCCAATATTTTCCTCACTACATTAAGCCACCAGAAGCACAGAGATGAGCTAGAAGGAGAACTAAAAAGGAAGTGAGAAGAAAGTATGGAAACTCTGTGACTGGGCTGGCCAGACCTTTGTCATCTCATCTTGGAAGAATTGCTTTTGGAAGATCTTCATGGGAAGAGGAGAAAAAAAGCAATTCTCAGATGAATCAGCCTCCTTATTCTCCGTTGGGAATATTAGAAACCTCTCTCTCACATGGGCCAGCCTTTTGCCTCTTGGGAAAATTTCCAGAGTCATTACACACCCAAAAATCTGAAGCAACCCCAAATCATTCTTATTATAGCTCTTTGAAGCTTGATTAAAAGTCTCTGCTCTCTGTCATTCAACATAGTCTGAGCAGCAGGCAGCAGGACTGGAGGTAGTGGGGGACAGTAAAATGAACATGAGATTCAGACACAACTCTACCCCTCACTGCCTGTGCGTCTCTGGGCAAATTGCATCACTTTTCTAGGCTTCAGTTTCCTCATCCTTAAAATGAGACGATTGCCTAGATGACCTCAGGAGTCCCTTCCTTCCGGAAACTGTGATTTGGCAGGTTTTGCTTGCCTCTCTTTGTCCTTGGGGATTTCTGTTGGTTTTATCCAGGGATGGGGAAACTGTGGCCTCGAGACCACACATGGCCTTCTAGGTCCTTGGGTGTGGCCTTTTGACTAAGTCCAAGTTTTACAGAACAAATCCTTCTATTTGTTCTGTGAAGTTTATTAATAACTGCAGGGAGCTGATTGATATCTTTGGTTAGGGTAGAGACTCAGACTTTTTTGTTTTCTAGTCCCTAACTTTTGGCAGGCTGGTGAAGTCTATGGAATTGTTCTTAGAATCATGTTTTTAAATGCATAATATAGAATTACAAAGGAAACCAATTATATTGAAATTCAATTACAGTAATATAAAAAAAATTCATGGACCCATGTTAAGATCCCTGGGGTTTAGAGGAAGGCAAGCCCCTGGCCTTTCTCAGGGGGTCTTCGTGCTCTGCATTACAACCATTGTGGTCCATCCTATACTTGCCTTTGAATTTTCTTGTATAGTGACCGTGTAATAAAAGTGAAAGGAATGAGTCTAAATCCTGGTTCTGCTACTTACTGAGTGACCTTGGCCAAAAAAACTTGACCTCCTTTTCGTCATCTTTAAAATGAAGGGATTAGGCTAATTCTACAGTGCTAGAATTTTATTTTTAAGGCCCTTTCTAGTTCTGGCATTCTAAAATCATTCCTGGGTCTAGGACACCAATAAGGACATATTTCTATAGAGGGCTATTTCTTGGGGGGAGGGAACATTGAATAGACCTGGTTTTCTTTGACTTCATGAGATATCTGTGTACTCTAATATGTGCAATATGGTGGGAAGAGTGCTTGATTAGGAGTGAGAGGACCTAGATATGAAGCCTGGTGCTACTATGTACAATCTCTGTGCCTTGAGACAAGTCCTTTCATTTCAAAATTGAGGAAACTGTATAGACTTTAGTTTACTCAATTTTAAGATGAAGGTTTTGTATTAGATGACCTCTAATGTCCTATCTGGCTCTCAATCTGTGATCCTAAGATCTTTTGGAAATTTTCTACTGCCTCTGTAAGGGCTCTTTCCATTCATGTACATTCACATCATTTTCGAGGTACAGAGAGCATAGGTGATTTCCTCAAGGTAACCCAGCAAGTTAGTGACAGAATCAGAACTAGAACTGTTTTTCCAGTTCACAAATGAAAGAGAATTGGATTTAGACTCTGAAGACCTGGATTTGCACCTAAATTCTCTTATTTAATTACTTGTGTGACCATGAAAAGATAACAATAACTCTGCCCCAGTTTCTCCTTCTGCAAAATGAGAGATTTAGCCAGGACTGATAGCACACACCTCACATTCTTGCATGGGGAGGATTAGGCTGGTGGATTGCTTGACTTCAGGAGTTGTGAACTGATCTGAACTGATTTTGTAGGGCTAAAGCTGATAGTGTATATGTACTATATGTGGTACCAATATGGTAAACCCTCATGAATGGGGGCCTAACGGGCTGCCTGAAGTGGGGCAAACTGTCTCAGGTCACAAAAGGAGCAGGACAAACTTTCATGCCAACTGGCAGCGCAGATAGGTCTATGAGTGGCTCCTACATTCTATCTAGCCTGTGTGAAATTAGGAGGCCCAGTCTGAAAAATTATGGGATGCTTTCTGAAGTTTCTTCTAGCTGTAAATCTTTATTATTTTATGTGTCTTGTGTTATCTGATGTCAGTGTCTTTTCCCTTCTCAGGCCTGTTTTCACATCTGTAAAATGAAGAGGTTGGGCTGGATGATTTTTATTTAAAAAAAATCTTATTTTTATACAATACCTTCATTTCCAACTACATCTTTCCCCTCTCTAATCATGGAGCTATCCCTTGTAACAAAGATTTAAAAAAGAGACGGGAAAAAAGAATTCAGCAAAATCAACTATATATTAATCAAGTTTGATCATATAAGCAATGATCCATACCCATACTTCCTTACCTCTGTAAAGATGAGAGGGAGGTATATTTTCTCATTCCTTCCTTGGAGCCAAGCTTAGTCATTATAATTAGCAAAACAACATTCAGTTTTTATTTTCTTTCCAATTACATTTTTGTGGACTAGACTCTAAAAAGTCTACAATTCTATGACCTTCCAGTCCAGGCATGTGTAAGGCCAACTCTGCTTCAATTTGTGATTTATGGCCTTCATTTTAGGACAAAGCAACCAAGTGCCTTGAATATGCACAGCTTCCTGTAAAGAGGGCTGCATCATCAATTTACAAATGGTCCATAGTTCCTCCAGAACTTGGAAGACCTGCCATAGTAAAAGCTCATATAGTTTCAGAACTAAAGTTCACTGGCCCAAGAGTTTATTAAAAACCAACCTGCATCTAGTACCCAGAGCCTAATGAGCCTCAGATGGACCGGGAATGCCTCCAAATCTGTATTTTCAAGGTTATGTAAGAGTATTTTCAGCAGCTCCATTGTAGCTGGCATGAGGGTGGGGGCAGGGAAAGGGCAATCATATTTTGGGACAGTTTGAAAATCTGTGTCTTCTAAAATTGCCATTTATTTTCACTGGTCATACAAACTCATTTGAACATAGTAATAATTGAGTCCTAGAATGTTTGGCCTAAAAGGGACTTTGGAAACCATCTAATCCAATGCCCTCATTTACTGAGGCCCAGGGAACACAAGTGTCTGGCTTGAGGTCACATAGTGAATTTATGGCAGAGCTGGGATAAAAACCCAGTCTGACCCTCTTTCTCTTTTACCATGCTTATCACACTCATGTCTTCTCCCTCCCATTGGACAAATTGGGAAAGAGCCCAGAGTGAAAAAGTGACTTCATAGAGTCATGGAGTTGAAAGCAACCTCAGAGGTCATCTAAGTCACCCCCATCATTTTACAGATGAGAAAATTGAGGCCCAGAGATGGAAGTCCAAGGTCACATAAGTGGTAGAACCATCATTTAGACTCAGATCCTCTGACTCCAAACCCAGGGCTTTTTCTGCTATATCATTTATTTGAGGTCAGATAGCCAGCATGTGGCATTCCTAAGACAAGAACCCTGGTGTTCCAACCCTCAGATCAGGAATGGGCAAGGACATGTCAGTTGCTCCTGTGCTAAGTACAAATCAGAGTCTAAGGAGGGTCTGAAGAGGGAACTGACTTGTCCATCTGTCTTTCTTGCTTTTCCCAGCTTTTATTTTCCTGCAGAGCAATGGGATTATGAGTGTAAAGTCCAGATGCTGAGATGGCAGCCATTTTTCTGGCCACTGCTAATGGCATTTGAAGGTTTTCAAGGGAGGCCATATTCTTTCTAGCATACCTTAGACCCACTAGCTGGTCATGTTTCTGAATCAACACGAATTTACTGTTCCCCTTTAATATGCAGGTCCCTACAGTGTACAAGACATGGTCAGTGGTCTATAATAAGCACCCCCGAAAGGTTTACACTCAGATGGAGGCAGGAATAGTAATTTATTAATACATGGATCACATTTATATAGCTCTTTAAGGTTAGCAAATCACATAATATACAGTATTTTTTTTTGGATTCACATAACAACCTTGTGAGATACGTTCTAGTGTTAGCTCCATTTTGCAGATGAGGAAATTGAGGATTAGAGAAGTTAAATGACTATCTTAGGATAATACAACTAGTTAGCATCTGAAGCAGGATTTATACCCAGCTTTTCCTTATCACAGTGCCTGGTACATAGTATGTGCTTAATAAATGCTTTTTTTTATTCATACATTCTTGATTCCAAGTTCAGTTCCTTATTTGCTACATCAGGGTTGTCAAGCATAGCATCCATGCACAGGTTACACTCTTGAACTAGAGTAAAATGTAACTTAGAAATAATTAACACAATAAATAAAAATAGAAGAGAACACAGATAATGTTAATATGTGGTTTTCTGTGTCAATATGCAGTCTGCTGGGATCTGTTTTATGACCTAGTGGCCCCATTTCTATTTCGGTTTGGCATCACCACACTATACCGTGCCGCTTCTCAATAAGATTAATAACATGAAATTGTTTTCTTAGCACAGAGTTTAATCTGTAACAGGTATCCAATAAACATTTTTTAAAAAGTAATGTTGAATCTACTAGAGAAAAAATAAATTCTAATGGAAAAAGGGGCAGGCTTGACTCCAAATTTTATCTCCAATGCATAAAGGCTTTGTGATCGTGGGCAGATGGCTCAATCCTTTCTGAGCCTCAGTTTCCTTATCTATAAAATGGTAAAAGTGATGCCTTTAGTCTCTAACTCCCAGAGTTATTGTAAAGACCAAGTGAGATAAGTTTATAAGGCATTTTGTAAAACTTAAATGTTATCATATAGCACTGACTTTGCTGTAGGAATTCAGATATGGGAAGGTCCAGTATACAACGGAGCAATCCAAGAAGGTTTTCTGCAAGAGACAGGCATTGAACTGAATCTTGAAGGATGATTTGGGACTCTTTAATCCTGGAATTAGACTAGTGGTGACACTAAGGTTTGTGAGGCTCATTGGCCACAAAAACTAGACTGCCTTGAAGAGAAGTGGATCCAAACCCATATTAGGGAAAAGAAACTGAACAGTTTCACAAATGTTCCAGCGAAGCCTGCTCCCCAGAAAACCTAAATATGTTTCTAAAGAATTTTTAAAGTATGAACATGAAAAAAGTCCATATGCTTCAGAAATGACTGCCCACACCCTCCAGCAACATCTGCTACTGATTAAGTGTCAGTGAGTTCATCCCTAAATGCTTGGAACTTCATTGGTTTTCATAATTTCCAAATAAATTATTAGAATTGAAGGCACCTTCCATGTTTTCCTGCAGCCAGCACTATAGGGAATCTGGCCCTGATCTTTTTTGCTCCAAAAGACTCCCAATGAGCCCCAAGTCTCCGGTTAAGTGCCTTTTGCTTGCTGAGCAGTCATTGGTTTAACATAATTTGGAATAACAGCTTCCTGAGAAACATTTAGTCGATTAACATCTTTCTCAACCCTCTAATAATACAACTAGCATTCTCTAGCTTAGTTTTACTGTGCCTGGTATGTGTTAATGGGATTCCCACTGTCAGATCTGTGAGCAAGCACAGGGGCAAAGTTTGATGATTTCTGGGAAACTTTGTTCCCTCTTGACCTGGTTTTTCAGCCAGAGCAACATATCCCAAATTGGACTGATTCTGTTGCAATTAAGATAGAGCCATAGGATGTTTGGGCTGGAATCCTCCTCAGAGATCAGCATATCCAGCCCCTTCATTTTACAGAGGGCCCTAGGGAAGGAAAGGGACTTGCCCAAGTTCATGGGGCCAATTAGTGGCACAACTGTCCTTAGAACCTACGATTCCCTGATTGCTGGTTCTTGCTGCCACACCCCATGACATTGGGGTAGGCTGGGTGGGGAGGTCTTTTGTTCTGTGGGGACAGGGGGTGGAGTGGGGCTGGCCAGAGCTTCCTTGGGTAGACAATGCAGCAGGGACTCTGACACAGATTTTCCAGCCTGCCTGTCCATCTTGCTCTTGACCTGATCCTAGTTAGAAGCTGCTGAGGGCAGTGCATGACTCACAGGAACAGAGCTTGCATAGGAATGATACTTTGAACTGAAACTGGGACCAGCTGTCATCTTAGCCTTCTGGATTTTCCTTTTCTACAAAAAAAAGAAAGCAAAAGAAAGAAAAGTCATTTACAATAGACATTCCTGTTTGCTGACCTTACTTGGAACCTTTAGCCCTGAGCCCTAGGAAAGGATGAGATTTATGCCTTATAAACATGCATAGGAGGAATACCCTTGGAATTTGAAGATTCAAGAAACTGAGGGTCTGGTTGGGGTAAGTTACATATGGAGTCAGAGTCAGAATCAGAGTCAAAGAGGTAACTAGGATTCAAGTATTCTGATTCCCAGGCCTTCACTACACTGTGCTGCCCCTGATGAGAACAATTCAAGAGACTGTATCATTAGGCTCTAAGGCTGTATTGGAGTTGCCTGGGAAGGCTTCAAGAAGAAGATGGGACTTGGCAGTAGGCAGTGGACTGGATTTGTGTGTGGAGAATTAATGTCCCAGGGTTGAGGAGCTATATGTTCTTGTGTTTTTTTTTTTTCCTAAAACAAACAAACAAAAAATACCCAACAGGGAAGAGTTTGGTGATTTACATACATGCATATTCCCCCATATGCTACATTTCCTTCTGATATAACAGGAAAGGGGGGTAAATGTCATGCACTGATCCCATGTCCTTGTATATTGAGTTTCCATAGGATATCAAGGAGATTCAGGGGGAAAAGACTGATCCAGGGGATCTATACTTCAGGTAGGCTGCCCTTCCCCAGGGAGTCTACTTGCCCAGGAGACAATTCAATAAACATTCATTGAACATTTACTATGTGCAAGACATGGGGAATTAAAAAAAAAAAACCCTGGACAAAACAGTTGCTGTCCTCAAGGATCTTACATTCTGCTAGAGGGAGTAAGAGAGGTAAAGGCCCCCTAGAGGCCATCTTAGGATGATACCCTTGAAGGCTTCCCCCGACTCCAAAAAACCGCAACTGTAGTAAATGAAAGGTCCTCTGTGTTCTCACCTTCTTTCTCTCATGAAACCTTCATTAGGGAGTTGTTGTACTAACCTCCGAGACCTTCAATAGTCCTTTCCAATACTAGTTTTCAAATGACCTGTCGATGGTTTATAAGATCCTAGAGAAAAGAGAAGGGCAGCACCGTAGGTCTGATGTCTCTTTGGAACAAGGGCATCTGACGATGATGGGCTCAGGCAGTCCTAGAAGGGGCTTTCCCCTAGGATTAGGCATAGTTTCACTAGGTGGTGCTAAAGCTTTGATTTTTCTGAAGGCTCATCTCCCAAAAACTCACTGAGAGTCCACCAAGAAGTTGTTGCATTCCACGAGCAAGCTCCTTTTTTCATTTCTCATGGTACTCCTTTATACCATGCCATCAGGTAGAAGACAGAATGGCATGATGGAGAGAGCCTGGGATTGTAAATCAGGTGATTCGGGTTCAAATCCAGGTTCCACTATTAAGTTATTTCCTGATATTGGACTTTTCCTTCTTCAGGCTTCAGTTTGTTATCTGTAAAATGAGGGTGTGAGACTAGTTGATCTGAAAGTTCCTGTCTGCTTTTAAAATGCTCTGTTATGGGACATGCTCCTTTAACAGCTAGAATATAGTTTTCTATGTTGGCTTCTTCTAATGTATTTTGCTTAGTATGAGACTGGGATCATAGTAGGCACTTAATAAATAGCCTCTTATATTTGTATAGCATTTTATGCTTTTCAATATGCTCTCAAATAAATAATCTCATATTCTTATAGAATGTAAACTCCCTGAAGGCAGGGACAATTTTGTTTCTATCTTTCCTTCCTCAGCACCTAGGACAGTGCCTGCTGCATAGTAGACACAAAATAAAGACTTGTTGATTGAAGGTTAGTAAGGCAGATATTACCATTCCTATTTGCAGATTAAAAAACTGACAAACAATTCACCCAAGGTGAATCCTAGAATGTCTGACTTAAAAGGGCCTTTGGAGACCATCTAATCCAGTGCCTCATTTACTGAGACCCAGGGAACACAAGTGACTATGGCAGAGCTGGGATTAGAATCCTGTCTGACCCTCTTTCTCTTCTATCATGCTTATCACACTCATGTCTTCTCCCTCCCATTGGACAAATTGGGAAAGAGCCCAGAGTGAAAAAGTGACTTCACAGAGTTGAAAGCAACCTCAGAAGTCATCTAAATCATCTCCATCATTTTACAGATGAATAAACTGAGGTTGAACCAGGATATTAATTTATTTTTATTATAATATTAATTTATAATTAATATTATATTAATATAATATGAGCCAGATTAACTGGTTTATCGCTTGGCGGTGGTTCTAATATACAACCCTGCCTTTACATGTAAAGATGAAGTAATCATCAAGTTAGCTCTTAATATCTATTATTTAATAGTCACTATATTTACCATAATATTTGCCATATTACCATCTTAACATTTACTGGAGACAGGATCTCATATCTGACCCTTTGTAAACAGCTTTACCCCTAGCTTTTGGGTCAGTAGAAACCAAAGGCTTGGAAAACTTAGGTTGCTTTACTTAGTAGCTAGAAGACTCATGCGAGGGAATAGCTGTAGTTCATCATGTCATTGCACATAGTAGGTACTTAAATATTTATTAACCATGGATATAAATTCCTTAAGAGCAGGAATTTTCTTTCTTTTTTGTTTGTGCATCCTCTGTGCTTATGCTTAGCATAGTACCCAATATATAATAGGTGCTTAATAAATGCTTGCTGGTTAATTGGTTTTTTAAATTGAATGGTTCTTCCCATTGGTAAATGAAAGACATTTTCAGAAAACAAAAGTTCAAATCAACATAAAATTTTTTTTATTTAATTTTTTTCCCATGAACAAAAATTTATTTTCTCTCCTTCCCATGTCCCCCTGCTTCTTGGGAACTCTCTCTCTCTCATACACACACACACACACACACACACACACACACACACACACACACTCACACCCTCTCTCTCTCTCTCAAGCAAAACACATTCCTGAATAGTACACATCTAAAAAACATAAAGAAGACCATTGACCTATCAGTAATAGCTTCCCAGAAGCAGAATGGGTAGCTAAGGAAGTAACTCTAGCACTTGAGGTCCTCAGGTGATGCTTCCAGTCAGACATTTAATATTCATCAAGCACCTACTATTTGCCAGGTGCTTTGTTAAGTGCTGGGAATACAAATATGAAAAAAGAAAGGTTTTGCATCCTAGAAACTTATAATCTAATAGGAGAAGACAACGCACAAAAGGAATTTGAAAAGAGAACGTGGGGGAAGGCATCTGGCACAGGGTATGATAAAGTCCAAAGAACTATAGCCAGGCAAGAAATGAAGAGGTTGCTTGCCTGGGCCCCCTCCTTAAATGGAGGTTTGGGGAAGAGTTCATTTTTGGCAGAGGGTGCTGAGTATACTAAAGAGGTGTGAGTACCTCTATTCTCTTTATCTCATTCAATCCTTTGTCTATCCTTGGTCAGGCATGCTGATGTGGTGGGGGATTCTGTTCAGGGAGGAGTTGGCCTAGAAGTCCTCTGAGGTTCCTTCCAACGCTGAGATTCTGTGATTTTGTGTATTAAACAGGAAATCAGCCCCCTACTAGGGAGATTTAGACAAGAGTTCTGAGGAGGTGTCAATTTCCATTTCGGTCTTTATATTCACATTGCCTTGCATAGTACCTGGCAATTGTAAGCACTTAATAAATGCTTGTTGAATTTAACAGAATCAAATTACTTGCCTTGTTTTCCTCTTGATCTTTATACCAGGTGTAAATCCTTAGCTCGATCTCCTGAGCTCACTTGCCAACATTTTCTGTAGTGGAGATAGAGTTCTCTGCCACTTTACTGGTCCAGTGAAGCTTCTGGCTTTCCACTGTGCATAAAGCCTTGAACCTGGATTCTGGACTCTGATCTGACCCTTTGGTTTACTCTAAACATTCAGACTCTGGATCTTCATTCAGAGGTACAGAGGATGACTTTGCAGGGTGGATGAGACAATGATAACAGAAAAATGGAGAGAAGTTAGAACTATGGAACTCCTATTTTGGTTCTATTTTTCTTCCAAGAGAATATTTGATTTTTAAGGATGAAATATATGAGCAGCAAAGAGTTGAAAACCAATATATAAGTGAGGAGATGATAAGAGAGCACCTAGGTTGCTAAATGAGTCCAAAGCACCAGGGCTGAACAAACTATCTCCTGTGATATGGAAAGAACCAGTAGGTACTCCTACCATGCTTTTCTTTTGGAGGGGGATGCAGGGCAATTGTGGTTGTGACTTGCCCAGGGTCACAATCTAGTTTTGTGTTAAGTGTCTGAGGCCAGATTTGAACTCAGGTCCTCCTGACTCCAGGACTGGTGCACTATTCACTGTGCCACCTAGCCACCCCTACTAATATGCTTTCAATGATTTTTGCAAGAGTGTGTAAATAGAAGAGATATCACAGAACTGGAAAAGAGAAAACATTATCTCAGTTTTCAAAAAGGGAGGAGAATTTAGATTGCAATCTATAGAATAATGAGCTACACTTGAGTTTGGGAATTCAGAACAGTGGTAGACTATAAAATTCAATTTTGTTATGATGTTGATAATAAAAACAATAATAACATTAGTAGAACTCATAAACATTTAGAAAGGAAAACCACAGTGGTCATCAAGAGCCTGCACGACTTATTCAACAAGAAGTCATGTCAGACTAACCTCATTTCTTTATAATAATAATTAATAATAATATATTACTATAATATATTATATATTAAATATATTATAATAATAAATAACAGGGCTACTTGACTTGTAAATCAGGGAAGAACATAGACATAATACCTCTAGATTTATACTATCCTCATGGACAATTCAGAGAGATATAGGATAGATGATCATGGTATTAGGTGGATTTAGAATCGTATGAATAACTGGACCAAAAGAACGGTCTTTATTGGGTAGATGTCACCTTGAAGAGAAGCCTCTAATGGATAGCACAGGCATAATGGTGAATGTTCTATACTATTCTATCCTAGTGCTGTTGTTTTGTTTAAATGCCAGTGTAGGGTGTTAAATTTATTCCTATTAATTCTCTAAATTAATTTGATATGGCCCATTATTCAAGCTTGTCACAATCTTTTTGGATTCTGACTATGTCATCCAATGTATCATCTATCCTCTTAGCTTTGTGTTATCTGCAAATTTGCTGAGTCTACCATTTAAAGTAACAGAAATGCCCATTGATTGGGGACTAACTAAACAAAGTTTGGTAGGTGGAGGTAATGAAATATACAATGGGATAAATGTAAAGTCAGTCTCTGTTTCAGAAAATCAACTTCACATTGCTGTGCCACAAGAATTGATGAATCTAAGGAATTCAGAAAAGCATGGGAAATCAGTTGACATGATGCAGAGGGAAATAAGCAGCACCAGGAAAAACAATAAATTAGTGTCAGTGGAAAGAAGGGAGGAAAAGGACAACTGCAAGTTGTGTGGTTATGATGATCAATCTTGACCTTGAAAAAGAGAGGAGAAAATGCGTTTTTCCCCCTTTTTTTGTAGAGGTGAGGGACTGTGGATGTCTAACATTGCATATATAATTGATGTTTTGGCTAATTTTACCAAACTGCATCCTCACTACTACTTCCAATTCCTTGATTCCTCATTCCCTGCTCTACCCCACCTCCTCTCAGCTCATCACTTCTGTACTGGCTACGCTCCTCTCTTTCTCATATGACCTCTTGGTGAATCAGTTCAACTCTACCATTTCCTCTTCTCTAGAGTCCTTTGCCTACTTATCCTATCACTGATCTTGCCTTGCTAAACCTTACCCTTCCCACTTTCACCATCGCCACTGAACAAAGGTAGAGAAACGCATGAAGCCATGCTGACTGGGCTGCCTATAAATTTGTTATGTCATCTCATTTGACCCTCACTGCAGCAAGACAATCTTTGTATACCTCCCTGACTAACTCACTATTCAACCTAACATAATAGTTCTCCCAAATATTTTTTCATCCCTCCTCAGACCTCTCAATGCTTCCTTTCCTTCCACTCTTTCAGCAGAGAATGCTGCTTCGTATTTCACTGAAAAAAATGAGACGATTTGCTAAGAGCTCCCTTTTCTCTCCTCTTTTTCTCAAATTATTCAGATGCTTCTTTTACTATCCTCTTTGACTCCTTTCTCACACGAGAGGTTGCTTTTGCCAGGTACAAGTGATAGTATTCCACCCTGTCTCCTCCAACAGATTGTCTCCTCTATCATCGCTTCTTTTTCCACTTTTAATTTCTCCTTCTCTCTTCCTCCCCTACATTTTCTCTCTTTCATTTCCTCCCTTTCTACCTCCATCTCTCTCTCCATCCCATCCACAATCTCTCTCTCTCTCTCTCTCTCTCTCTCTCTCTCTCTCTCTCTC
>NW_027187344.1:2618192-2661041 GCF_028583685.1 Petaurus breviceps papuanus | reverse complement strand
TCTCTCTCTCTCTCTCTCTCTCTCTCTCTCTCTCTCTCTCTTTCTCTCTCTCTCTTTCACTAGACTACTCTTTCTCCCTCCCTCCATCTTTATGTCTTTGTCTATCTCTCCCCCTTTCTCTCTTTTCCTCAGTCATCTTCTCTCTCCTTCCCTCCCTGCATCCTGCTCTCTTTCCTCCCTCCTCTTTCCTCCCCCCTCTTCCCATTCTCTCCCATCCTCTCTCTCCCTCCCTTTTTTCTCTTCCTCCCCTATACACTCTCTTTCACTGCTTTTTCTCACTCAAGATACTCCATCTCCTGACTCTGCACATTTTCAAATGCTACCCCCCATGTACATCCTTCTAGCCATCTCCTGACTTCCTTTAAGTTCTAACTAAAACATTTCTTTTTAAAGAAAGACTTTCCCCATTCTCCTTAATCTTAATGCCTTCAAGTCACTGATTATTTTAAATTTATCTGCTATATATCTTTTTGTATGTCATTGTTTGCATGCAGTCTCCAACATTAGACTGGACTTCTGAAAAGTATAAGATATTTTTTGCATCTTTGTTTCACTGGCACTAAGTACTTGGTGCATAGTAGGAACTTAATAAATACTTGTTGATTTAGTTTTTTTTTGTTTCTTTTTCATCAGAAGGGGTGGTTTTCTGAGAGGACTATATTAGGAAAGAAAGGTGATATAAAAAACAAAGCATGTCAATAAGAATAGAAAACATTTAAGAGAAGATATCCAAATATTGCTAATGATGTTAAACACCACAGGACCAAGGACATTTCCTTGGGAGTATACCAGAGACCTCCCAAACTGATACCAACCTATTAATGACTACTTATTATGTCCTGTCATTCAGTTTATTCCACTTCTGAGTCAGGTAATTGCACAATCATGTTCACCAGTTCACATTTTTCTATCTTTTCTGCTAAGAAAGCATAAGACTTTGCTAAATTCTTTACTGAAATATAGGCGTACTATAGCTATGGGATTTCTCTGTTCTAGCCTAGCTAGTCACTCTATAATGAAATAAAATGAGGTAAATTCATTATTGCCTATTCTTGATGAAACCACATCGACTATCACTGATGTCCTTTCTAATGTTGTCCCTTTAATAGACATTCTAGAGTTTTGCCACCAGGAATCTAGGTCAAGATTATTAGGTTGTTGGGGGGTGGCTAGGTGGTGCAGTGAGTAAAGCGCCAGCCCCAGAGCCGGGAGGACCCGAGTTCAGTTCTGGCCTTAGACACTTAACACCCACACAAAAATACTAGCCATGTAACCTTGGGCAAGTTATTTAACCCCAATTGCCCTCCAAAAGGCAAAAAAAGATTATTAGGTTGTGGTCTTCAGATCTAGTTTAAAAGAATTATTGGGATAATATTTGCCTCTCTTCAATCTGTGATGCCACTCCCTTTCTCATTTTTATTTAAAAGATTCTCAATAGTGGCTGAGCAGTCACACCTGACACTCTTTTCAATACTCTGGAATGTAGTTTGTCTAAACCAGGTGACCTGAATACCTTGAGACTTCTTTTCTATTTTCTTACTTGTCTTATACTGAAATTCTGTTACCATTGTCCCTGTCATTTTCTATCTTGCATCATATTTATTTGTGTATTATGCTGTATCTACTCCACTGCCTCCAGTAGACTTGAAGCTCCTGGAATATATACTATAATTTTTTTCTTTTTGAATCCTCATCCTTGTAGGTTCTCAAAAAAATGCTTGTTGAATTGAATTGAATTGACATTACCTAATGTGAATCCAGAGGGTTGTTTCCCTTCTAGTGAGGCAGAAACTTTGTAGAGGGCTGCCTACATGATCCTGTTTCTGAGTCACCTAGAAAGACCTTTGTCCCACGAATTAACTCCTTCAAGTCTTACTGATGAGTGGAATTCCTCTAAGAGGGAAAAAGATTTCCTATAATATCCTGTAAGAGAGAAAGCTGAAAATTCAAGTGCCTCTGGGGTTTGACAATTTCACACTGAAGTAGAAATGACTGATTTTGGAATTTTTTTTCCTGCAAACATGTTTGCAGTGGGTGAGGGGGGAATGGAACTAGATGACATTAGGGACTTGAAGGCAGGGGAAAGAATACTGGAGAAGAAGGAAAATGGGAGGGAAGATTGTTTAGGAGCTTGGAGAATAAACTTTATGACCTTTGTGATTTTGGTTTCCATGGACCTTAGTGCTGGGGTCCTTGATGTATGTCTTTAAAGGACTTTTTCTGTATGCCTATGCCAAGCTTCCTGGGTATTTTTGGTCCCTTGCAGTTTAAAAAATATATCAAAGACATTGAGGTTGAATGCAAGGGTATAGAGCAGCAATAAATAGTGGGAGTTGAGGCTGAGTAGGGGTTGCGGTGTCTCCTTCCACAAACGCTGGAGCAGTCCATAGCTGAAGTGCTGAAGGGAGAGAACCTTAGAGGAGTCTTCTAGTCAGCTCCTTTAGGCTTCTAAGCGATCCCATATGGTTATCTGTCTTGAACAAACTCTAAACAATGGAATAGTCTAGCATTTGCTCTGAAGCATATGCTGCTTAGAGTCTGAAAGGTCACTGAGGTTTGGAGGGAGGTGGGGGATTTGGGGCTTTGTCTTTTTTGTCAAGAAGATAAAAACACCTGCTCGCTTGATAGGTAAATGGGGAGAGAAAAGGTTCTGGTTGATATTTCTTCTCTTTTAACTCAACTCTAGCTCTTCCTTCAAGAGCACTGAGCATGGAGTCAGAGCTCCTGGGTTCAAGATCTGACTCTGGTATTAACTCCCTGTGTTAATGATCGTTAGTGACTGGACAAGTCACTGTCTCTGGGCATCATCTTCTTCATCTCTAAAAGGAGACAGATAGGTTAAACTACAGGATAAAGTGACATAATATCATTAAATCTCTTTGTAAACCCTAAAAAGCTATATAAATGCTAGCTATTTAATAATAATAATAAATAATTCCTCCTCTTCCTTTTCCTTCTCCTCCTTCTCTTTCTCCTCCTACTACTTAATGGGGTGTGGCCACTGTGTATGCTATAGCTTTTTGGAGCCACAGGTGAGGGTTGGGTCAATCAGGTGGACCCCAAAGGTAAATGAACAGCCCTGAAAAGGGCTCAACAAGACCTCAAACAAAAGGTGCTAGCCCCCCTGAATACCAGGTTGAGGGTAACCTACAGACCTCAAATCTGTTGGTGAGTTAGAGGGATGTCTACCCAAGCATGTGAAGATTTTCCACAATGTAATATATGGATGAAAACATTTTGTTCCAACAATCACGAAGGCAGCTGAAGCAGATACTATGGAGCATTTATAGCTTAGTCACACATTGAAAACACCAAGGTCATCCATTGTGTCCTGGGCCATTGCCAGTCATCTTTACTTTTGTCCTGCCACTGGACTCCAATGACTCAGGAAAAGAGAATGAGGCTAAATACTTTGTACAACTCTGCCTCACTTCAATTCTTGTACAAGTCAAGACATTAACCAATGATGTCATTGGTCCTCTTCAAAAACGAAGGACCAACAATGGGCACCTCTCCTTTTCTTTGTAGAGGTGGGGGACTATGGGTATAGGACACAGAATAAGATAGATTTTTAATTTGTTAGGTTTAAATTTTTTTTGAAGTATTTATTTTTAGTTTTCAACACTCCTTTCTATAAGTTTTTGAGTTTTAAATTTTCTCCCCCTCTCTTCTTCCCTCCACTTCCCCATGACAGCATGCATTCTGATATAGGCTCTACATATACATTCATATTAAATATATTTTCACATTAGTCATATTGTAAAGAATTAGAACCAATGGGAGGAGCCATGAAAAAGAAGAAACAAAACAACAACAAGAACAACAGAAAGAGAGCAAATCGTATGCTTCAATCTGCATTCACATTCCATAGTTCTTTTTCTGGATGTCGATGGCATTTTCCATTATGAGTCTTTTAGAGTTTTCTTACATCCTTGACTTGCTGAGGAGAGCCAAGTTTATAAAAGTCAGTCACTGCACAATTTGGCTGTTACTGTGTACAATGTTCTTTTGGTTCTGCTCACTTCACTCAGCATCTGTTCATAGAAGTCTTTGGAGGTTTTTATGAAGTCGGCCTGCTCATCATTTTTTACAGAGCATTATATTAATATACCATAACTTGTTCAGTCACTCTCCAATTGATGGACATCGCCTCAATTTCCAATTCATGGTCACCCAAAAAGAGCTGCTATAAGTATTTTTGTATATGTGAGTACTTTTCCCAATTTTATGATCTCTTTGGGATACAGACTGAGAAGTGATATTGCTGGGTCAAAGGATATGTATAGTTTTATAGTTCTTTGGGCATAGTTCCAAATTGCTTTCTAGAATGGTTAGATCAGTTCACAACTCCACCAACAATGTCCCAATTTTCCAACATCTTCTCCAACATTTATCATTTTCCTGCTTTGTCATATTAGTCAATCTCATAGATGTGATGTGGTACCTCAGAGTTGTTTTGATTTGCATATCTCTAATCAATAGTGATTTAGAGCATTTTTCATATGACTATAGATAACTTTAATTTCTTCATCTGAAAACTGCCTGTCCATATCTGTTGAACTTTTATCAATTGGGGAATAATTTGCAAATTTGTTATTTTTGATGAACTATTTCCCTCTTTTTTTATTCTTTCTTATAAGGGATAGCTCTCTGGGATGAGATAAAAGAGGCGAGAGAGATATTTTGGGAATGTAGGTAATACATAAAAAAAGAGGTCAGTAAAATATATTTATTTTAAAAATGTGCTCAATAGAATTATCTAAATGAAAACCTATGCCTTGAGTTAGCACAGTACCCACTTTTCCAGTAGGAAGAGTTGACTGACATGGTTTGTAGACCTTGAAGGACACTTTAAATACAAAGTAGCCACGGGTAGCCATGACCTGGCTTAAGAGTATTTTTTTTAAGTCAGATCCTTGACCTAAGGAGCCTTCTGACAATATCACCTCTGTCCACAGTGGGAGTCTATACTTTATGCTTCTTTCTTCTTGACCTATGATCCATTAATTGAGGACACTCAAACGTGTCCCAAATTAGATGAAGGAACATGTTCTTTCCCCCATCCCACTAGTACACGGTGTTCTTCACCCTCCATCTGTTCCTGGTTAGCAACAACTGCAGACAATTTCTCTCTCCACCACCATGTTTGCAGTGCCAACACTTGATACTGTGCCTCTGGTGAGTGGTAGAAAAGAATGTGTGTGTGTGTGTGTGTGTGTGTGTGTGTGTGTGTGTGTGTGTAGCAAGTTTCCAACACTGGGCATGATTTCTCTTCTGATGTCTGGGGCCCAGTGACCCCAAAAATCAATCTCTGCAGAGAGGCAATTCTCGTCTAAGTCATACACACACACACACACACACACACACACACACACACACACACACATTCCTGGTAAAGACTTTTCTCTGGTTTGGCCATGCCTTTTCCATCACACTCCTCCTTCTTCTTTAATATATATTGAGTGCTGATAAAGTTTCTTTCAGCTATGTGCAAGTGTACACAGGACATATAGACTCAGGGAAGGATGGGGGAACCAGGGTTGCTGAATGAATATATTTATATTTGGAATCCTCTAAAGCTGAGAAAATAGTTAAATACTGGAGCTGAACTATAACTACTCAGAATCCATCAGTGAATCAATAAACATTTATTAAGTGCCTACTATGTGCCAGGCTTTGTGTATATAGAGACAAAAACAAAACATAAATTCTCAAGGTGCTTGGGGAGGTGACACAGACACTTATAAGTACATACAAAGTACACACAAAAACATAAACATCTGAGGCATGTGACCAACAAGATGGAGAATTAGATATTTTCTATGATCCTCATGATATCTGAAACCTCTCCAAAATAGAAATTATGCATGAAAGGTAATGTAACTTCAGCTGTCTCCATGGTCTAAGATACTTGGAACCCCCCCAAAGGGTTAAAAAAAAACCCAAACAAACCATGAAATGACATCTACCCTGAATTCACATATTAATCCCCTTCCACTGCCCACCATGATACTGGAAGCAAGACTGCACTAGATGACCCAAGTAACTGACGCATGCAATTGCAACAAAACCCAACCCTACACTTGATAGACTCCTCCCTAACTGTTCCCAGTGCCGTGGAGATCTGGGCTCTAGTTTATTAGAGCCTCAGTGGTCAGTACCATGACAAAGTTCTGGGTTGCAAAAGATTTCTGTAGGAGAGCAGAGGAACAGAGGGAATGGGGAAAGACATTCTTTTGGGCTCAAAATAGAGCTCAACCCCAAGTCCCAAGACTATCTAACTCCTCCCAGAGCCTTGGAGGTACAAACTCCAAATGACAGAAAGAATCCCTGACTGTAGTGGCACCAATGTAGAAGCATTCTGAGTTGCTAGGTCAGAGAACTGAGGAACAAAGGAAATAGGGCAGGACACAATGTGTGTAGGACTCTGTGGGGCTATGTACCACTCCACTAAATTTGAGGGAAAAAGCTCAGCATCCATCTGAAATCAATTCTGTCCCTTCAAAAATTCTTTGGGTAGATACCTAAGCTAGTGAACAGTGAATTGCCTAGAATGGAAGAAGGCTGAAATGCTTGGAAATCCAGCCCCCTGAAGAAACCACCATCAGCAGGGAGGGAGCCAGAAATTGAGGAAGAGGGGAAAATAAGGGGGAAGTAGAGATTGAAATTACTAAATATATTAGGGAGAACACTCAAAGACCTTGAACATAAACTGATAAATTAACAAGGAAATCATTGACAGCAGAAGGAAATATGGCCTCTAGATCTAGTAAATAAATGAGAGTGAGTCCAGTTGTCTATTAATAAACACTGCAAAACAAAGGAAAAGTATCCATTGCTTCATGAGACAAAGTACTCTATGAAGTCTGAAGAAAGCATGGAACTAAAAAACCTACTGTTCCTGAGTGGTTTAAAAGAAAAATAAGAATTATAAGAGCAAAGTTTATTATCTACACAGGAAAAATCATTGGCAGTATAGAAACTTTGAATCTATAGCAGCAAGTCTCATTAAAAAAGAGAATATTTGAATGGGAATGAAAATACACAAAAGTGAAGGAAAATCTAGGAGAGAAGCAAAACAAAAACAAAAATCTAACCCAACCCAACCCAATAACATTAAAATAAAACATGGTCTCTATCCAAGCAAAATATAATGATCTCAAAGACAGGATGTGTAGAGACCACTTAAGGATTATAGCTTGCCCAGAAGAAAGCAAGTAAAAAACCCTGAATATTATCATGCAAGAAATAATATGAGAGGGAGGCTCAGTGGTGCAGTGAGTAAAGTGCTGGCCCCCGAGTCAGGAGGATCCAAGTTCAGTTCCGGCCTCAGACACTTGACACCCACACACACAAAAAAACTAGCCATGTAACCTTGGGCAAGTTACTTAACCCCAATTGCCCTCCAAAAGGCAAAAAAAAAAAATAATATGAGAAAACTGTTCAAAATATCTGAATACAGAAGATGAAATGTCAATTGAAAGAATTCATAGATTGCCTCAAGAAAAAAAAAAAGCAATCAACCTACAAGTTCTAAGTGGTATAGTTGTTAAATTTAACAATTCAATTCAAAAGCAACAAGTTCTGCCACCAACCAGGAGAAGCCCCTGGATGGAGTCTGAATTAAAGGATGTTTTAAATATCATAAGATTATTCTACAACAACCAGAAAACACAGAAAGGAATGGGGAAAAAAAAAACATGTTCCCAAAAGCAACAGGAGCTTAGGATGCAGTCCAGAGTGAACTACCCTGCAAATCTGAGCTTAACCAAAAATGGAAAAAGACGGATGTTCAATAATAACGGGTGTTTGAAGAAGTTTTAGAAAGAAAACCAAAACTGAAGAAATTATTTGCTTCTCAAACTCTGTAGACAATTGAAAATGCAAGAGAGGTTAATGAATGTATTGGCTGGGGTAGAGCATGTGGTAAGGGAGTTAATGACAGTAACAGAGTGATAACAAAGAGACCAGCAAGAGTTTTCTTTCTAAATTTACCCAGGAGTTGGGGTGATGATGGAAATTGGCTAGATGTATCAGTGAAGCCTTGGGTATTATGGACAGAACTCTGGGACACACTGCTTACAAGTGAATCAATGTCTTTTGTGGCATTGTTGTGTCACTTTACAAAATGGAAAGGTGCATGTTGTGGGGGAGGAGAGGAGAGGAGAGAAGAGAGTATGATGTTTCCAGTTCATATTGAATGCTAGCAGTGAGAGGAAGGTGACTCCTGTGATCTCTTAGTGTAAAACCATGCATGAGCAGCTTTCCAGAGGACTGCTGCTGTGAATAACTTTCAAGGTTCTGATTACATAGCATAGTGAACACTCTATTTACTCAATAACAAATCAGAGCAAAACATTCACAGAAAATCAAGGTACAGCATTCACAATGTTACAACTTATCACAGAAAAACAAAATACAGCATTCACAATGACTTATCACTAAAATGGCCACATAGTTTTCACCAAAGTGGTCACAATAGTTTTCAACAAAGTATAATCATTTAGTAACTCAATCATTCAATCATCCTTAAGGAGGCTTGCCTCCATAGGGGACACAAATAAGTCAAAGTACTCCTCCCCTGGGTAATACATTCATTTAGTCAATCACAGAGTCCTTAATCTAATCACAAAGTACAATCACAAATAAATTACAATTCCATCACTTACTACAGAAAGTAACACAATTCAGCAGACAGGGATTCCAGCTATCTGACCATTACATCCATACTTAGTTAGTTACAAGAGAGGGAAGCACCAGCATCTGGGTTTTCAAAGCTAGGAATGGGGGCTCAATGGCTGCCCAGAGTCTCATCTGGCCAAATCACACAACTCTTCCCAAAGTAAGTCCCAAAGCAAAACCTCACATCAGGGTCAGTCACTACTCAGTATTCACGGAGAGGTCTTTTCATCTTAACTTGGGGCAGGCTTTCAGCTTTTATGATTTCCCTTCCTTGGTCCCATCTCCTACCTGAATTCACCAAACTGTCACCTGGGTTCAAAGGCAGACAGCTCCCAGCTCCTTATCCCACTCTCCATGTAGTTCCTGTTCCACGCCAAAGCTCACAGTATCCAGTCCACCTTAAATCCTTCACAGACTCTTCCTGGGAAGTCAAGGCTTAACAAAGCTACAAACAGACAAAGTACCAACACCACAGTCATGCCTCCTCTGGCAGCTCTGGCTGGCCCTTGTAAGTCTCCAGCAGATTTACTGGCCCTCAGAAGTCCTCAGCAGCTTCACTGTCTCTCAGAAGAAGTTTTGGCACCACAAGTTCCCAGGAAATTCTGACTTTCCCAGCAGGGGTTTTTCCTTATATACAGTATTGCTCCTCCCTGTTCAGCCCTTTCCTGTTATGTCAGCAACAGGGGTCCCTGTTCAGCCCCTTCCTGTTATGTCAGCAACAGGGGTTCATGCCTTCTGTTTCTTTAACAGAGGCTTAATTTGCTAACTTAAGATGCTAACTATCTCTTGGCTTAGCAATACAAAAGGATCTTAAAATTTCATTACTATTGCACTTAGGAAGAAGAAGAGCCTGAAGGGAAGTGGGTGAAGAAAAGAGGGGAAGGAACCTAAAGAGAAGGAAAAGGAGATAGATCTTGTTTTGGTAGTGGGAGGGGGTTCCACTAATGAATGTGCCTATGGATGAAGAGAGATGTTTTGTGAAGGGAGATGGGAATATTGTACTGGGGGATTTGGTGTATTAAAAAATAATTAAATTTTAAAATTTTAAATTTTAAAAAATAATTAAATTAAAAAAAATAAAAAACTATTTATCCTACCTCAGGAGTGGGGGAGTTGGAACTTCTAGGGAAAACTGGCACCTAGAAAAGTTAGAGGTCATAGACCCAGGGAAGAAAATTTTAAGGCAAATGGAAAAGAAAGTAATCAGGGGGAGAGTATAGATCAGTGGTAGAATGAATAATAAGGGACATGGTGGGGGGAGGAAATCCTACATAGAGGGAAGTATCCTCTATTCCACTTACAGGAACTGGCATTATTTTGGGAGTGAGGTATGATGGAAAAGAGGAATCCATGGACCAAGCTTTACAAGGCAGTGGCAGAAATTGCTTAGAGGGCAGGGTCCAGAATGATACCTTAGAGGTTTTGGTTCTAAGAGGAATACAGAGAATAGAGAAGAACTAGATAATTGTAGCAATTATGAACCAGAGAATGGAGCTCAAGGGTAGATAGAAAGAGAGAATACATGAGAATGAAGAGAGTGAGAGGAATTCTTTCTAGAAAGGGATGCAAAGATGCAATTTTTAAAATTGCTAATGAACAGGACTAGTTGAAGGAGAGGAAAGGAAGGGGGAATCTACTTGACTAACAAAGAGGGGAAGAATTAAATGACCAAATCAAAGTAGAAAAGAAAAAGGAATTACTAAGTGAAATTCCAAAGGAAAGGGATAAAATGTAAGCAGCATTTGGGGGATTGGGGAAGAGTTATGAAGAGAATAGGGCCACCTTAAAAAAGATTAAGCTAAAGTAATTGAAGAGACATAAAACCATATTTACCACGGAAAAAAGAAAAATCATAACTTAAAAACTCAACATTAGAAACAAATGGAGGAAAATATACATCTAACTCATAACTTTAAATGTGAATGGACTAAATAATTCAATAAAACTAAAAAGTGTGACTGATTAGATAAGAAAGTAAACCCCCACAATCTGCTGCTTGAAAAAAATACATTTAAAAAACAAAAATATACACAAAATAAAACTGAAGGAATAGAAAAAATTTTACTATGCATCAAGTGAATCAAAAAAAGCAGAAGCTGTAATTATACTATCTGTAAAAGAAAAAAATATTCAAAAATTCAAAAAGATAAACAAGGAAACTACATTATGATTAAAGGGACAATAGGTGACAAATCATTAATAAACTTATATACCTCAAACTTATATACTCCAAATGCCTTGGCATCTAAAATAGTGGAACTACAAGAAGACATAGATGGTAAAATAATAGTGACCCAATACTTCAATAACCCTATCTCATTTTTGAATAAGTCTAACTGAAAGATAAACAAAAGAAGAGGGGCGGCCAGGTGGCTCAGTGAGTAAGAGCACCGGCTCCAGTGTCGGGATGTGTAAGGGTTATGGGATTTAAAGATCTTCCATGCCCCATGGACATGCTAACATAGCAGAGCAAGAGAAAGCGGAAAGCGAGAAAAAGTGAAAGCCGAGCTAACGGTCCTGCGGTTGGCGGTTGGCAGCGGTTGCGGTTGCCCTTTTTTTTTTTTTTGAGTTAGGACTCCTGCTGAGCACTGCCAGGGGCCGGAGCTGCTGGGAGCGTGCTGGGTGGTTGCTGTGAGTGGGGAGAGGAAGACTTTTGCCTGAGGTAGCCTGTTCTGTTTTAAAGGCTTGAAAATGTGGGTGCTTTCTACTTTATCTACCTGTGCCAATGTCATAACTACTCTGATGGCTTTCACTTTCTGGTTTTGGGACTCAGTCTTTTGGTATCTTAATAAATTTTCTAGTTTATTTCCCCAAATGGAAAACCTGATGTATTTTGTGATGGATAATTATATCAGCATATTTTTAATCTCTATAGGCATTGTGAATATGGCATTGCTGATACATTTGGCGACGAGGATGGGATCACAAAATGTCAGGCCTCTATTTGGAAGCAGTGGGGCTTTAGAGGGAGAAATGGCTATTCCAGGATGGGAGGATTTGCCTTATTCCTCTCTAGCCAGAGAATGGGCTAAAAGCACAGGGCCCTGTGAAAACTGGGAACCAAGGCTAAAAGAGGGAGAACCTGGAGATTTGGAAAGATGTTTGAAAGCAATACCCATAGAACCAGGCAAAGAACTGGCAGGAGTGTGCAGGAGAGGCTGGGTGCTGCTAACAAGTTATCGCCTTATGTGTAAAAGTAGGGATAAGCTGCTGAAGGAAAGAGCTAGGATGACTAGGGAGTCAGCTGGTTTGCCTGAGGATTCTTCTGTGTCACAGCACTCAGAAGAGCAAACTGGAGGGACTCATGTGGTCCAGGAGCAAGCTACTGTTCATGTAGCTAAAAGGAAGCAAAAAACTAGCAGAAGGAATGTGCATGCAGCTTTTGTACAGGCTGGGCAGAGTTGCCCTGACAGCTTCCAGGAGAATGTGTGTGAGGAGAATGGAACAAGGCTAGATGAGGAGTCTCCTAATGTAGAAGCTCTCCCCATACGAAGAAGAAGGCAGGAGAACCACCGAGGCAAAACAGAGTCCAGGGAGATAATTGAGGATTTCACTCAACAGGAGATCACTGATATATTGAGTAGATTTACCCAAAGAATGGGGGAGTCTTTAGTGTCTTGGATAGTAAGAATCACTGATGAAGGCGCAGGAGGAATAACACTGGACAATGAGGACTGTTTAAAATTCATAAGTATCAGTCAGAATCCTTTTGTACACCAGGCTTTTAGGGATCACCATATGCAAGGAGGAAATAACAAAACGAATCTTCTAGCTTTAGCTGCAGAAGGTTGCAAAAAGCAATATCCAACTGAATCTATGTGGCCTAGGGGAGACAGACCCTGGTACTCACTTAGAGACTGTATGAGAAAACTAAAGGAGGAGGTAATGAAAACTGCTATCCTGATTGGAGATGCAAATGCATATTATGATACCCCCCTAGGAGTTCCTCATAGAAATATCATAGTGAAGACGGCTCCTCCTGCATATAAGCACCTAATTCTGACTCTTTTAATTGGAGAAATAGGGCACCCTCTTTCAGAGGTGCTGGATAAGATTTCACAATTAAGCGATTTAGGGGAATGGGAAAAAGACAAATTGCCTCGAGAGAGAAGAGTAAACAGCCAGAGGATTCAGAGACAAAATAGACCCACAAGAAGGGAACTGTTTACTGCTCTATTAAGAGCTGGGGTGGACTTTAGAAGAATAGATGGTATTCCAACTGAAGAGCTGCATAAGCTGTACCAAGAAAAGGTACTTAGCATTAGAATGAACAGGGAAGCAGGAACCACCCCCGCAGGTATTTCTGAATCTGAATCTTTGTATCCAAGTTTGCCCCACCTTCAGGGGGAATAGGAGATAGGCCAAGCCCCAGCCCAGATAAAAGAAATATGCAGAAGAGATTGCAGACCCCATATTGGTTTAACAATATATTGGAAGAATGGATCAACTACTGTGACTAGGGCACTGATTGATACTGGGGCTGAGGCCACACTTATCTATGGAAACCCTGATAAGTTTAAACATGGAACTCCTATTACCATCACAGGTCTAGGGGACGCTGAAATATCAGCCAGACAGGTTAAAATAACAATGAAAATTGGGCAGTTACCTAAGAAGGAATATACTGTGGTTGTTGTACCCATTCCTGAATACATCATTGGAGTAGATGTATTGAGAGGCATGACTCTGAATTTACCTGAAGGAAGATACCAATTTGCTGTGAGGAAGATAGGAATTAATACAGTTTTAGTAGGAAAACTAAAAATTGACCCAATCACTTTACCTGAACCTTCTGAAGTAATTACCTTAAAATAGTATCGTGTGCCAGGTGGGCAAGATGAAATTGCCACTACTATAAAGGAATATGTTGAAGCAGGAGTGTTAGTCCCTACAACCACAAGATGGAATAATCCTGTCTGGCCAGTAAGAAAATCAGATGGGACGTGGAGAATGACTGTGGATTATAGACAGTTGAATAAGGTGACTCCTTCTTTGTATGCTGCTGTTCCAGATACCATCACCTTAATAGAAAGGATCCAGAAATATGATGGGACTTGGTATGCAGTTATTGACTTGGCAAATGCCTTCTTCACCATCCCAATAGACTCTAAACATTGGGACCACTTCGCTTTCACTTGGCAGGGTAGACAATATACTTTTACTCGCTTGCCACAAGGGTACATACATAGCCCCACTATTTGTCACAGGATTGTGGCTGAACAGTTGGATGAATTAAAGCTACCTGGTGTACAGCTTACCCACTACATTGATGATATCATGATACAGGGAAAAGATGCGAAAGTAGTGGAAAGGAGTTTGACCCTTCTAATTGAGCATGTGAAAAGTAAAGGGTGGGAAATTAACCCTGCAAAGGTTCAAGGACCAGCTCAGAATGTGAAGTTTTTGGGTATACAATGGAACAAGGGGCTAAAGGAGATTCTTCCTCAAGCCCGACAAAAGATTCAGGATTTTCCTACCCCTACCAATAAGAAGGAGGCCCAAAAGTTCATAGGATTGTTTGGATACTGGAGGCACCACATTCCACATTTGGGACAGATTTTAAAACCTTTATATAGAGTCACACGGAAGAAATATGAATTCGATTGGGGACTTGAGCAGAGTAAAGCTTTTGAAGAAGCCAAGGCTGCCATACAATTGGCCCTAGATTTGTGGCCCATGCAAAATGGTCCAGTGGAATTGCAAGTGACTGTACAAGATGATTATGCAAACTGGAGCTTATGGCAAAAACAACAAAGCCGAAATGTACCTTTGGGATTTTGGTGTAGGAAACTCCCTTCATCTGGAGTCCAGCACACACCTTTTGAAAAGCAGTTGTTAGCTGCATATTGGGCTTTGGTGGAGACTGAACAACTGACTGTGGGCCATGAAGTGATATTAAGACCTGGAATCCCAATTATGACCTGGGTAATGAGTACCCCAGTTTCTCACAGAATTGGACATGCCCAAGAGGCTAGTATAATCAAATGGAAGTGGTATATTCAAAATAGAGCGAAAACAGGCAAAAACGGAGTCTCTGCTCTGCATGAATCTATAGCAAACATAGAAATTGAGAGGAATGACACACCCCCTGAGCCAAAGCAACAGTTGGTACAGTCCACTGTAAAATGGAATGAGGGATATAATGTATTAACTGAGGAACAAAAGAGACATGCATACTGATGGGACAGCAAAATATTTGGGGCAAAAAAGACATTGGAAAGCAGTGGCCTATAACCCATGTACTAGAAGGACTTTGGAAAGTACTGGGATAGGTGCAAGTAGCCAATATGCTGAACTTATGGCAGTATATCAAGCCATCAAAATAGAACAAGGAGGACAGTGTCATATATTCACTGATTCATGGGCGGTAGCTAATGGATTAGTTACATGGATGCCCATGTGGAAAAATGAAAATTGGGAAATTCATGGTAAACAAGTCTGGGGCAAAGAATTATGGGAAGATATCTGGAACATGTCTTTGGTCACTGCCTTGTCAGTTTTTCATGTATATGCTCACGTGGCCCCCACCACACCAGAACGTAAGTACAATGCTCATGCTGATCGACTGGCAAAGATTGCTACTGAACGTATTGTTCCTACTTTGACAACAACTGATGATCCGGTATTAGCAAAAGGGGTCCACCAAACGGCAGGCCATTTGGGGGTCCAGGCCACACACCAGAGGGCACAAGATCGAGGTATTAGTATCTCTCATTCACTGTTAAAACAGATAGCAGAAGAATGTCATATATGTCAATTAGAAAAGGAGCGAACTGTTCCTCGGGTAGTAACTGGAGAGATAGCAAGAGGAAAAGTCCCAGCCCAAATCTGGCAAATAGATTATATTGGTCCACTACCACTGGATAAAGGATGCAGATTTATATGTACTTGTGTTGATACCTATTCAGGTGTACTAGTAGCTTGTCCTTATAAGAATGCAACCCAGAAAAACACTTGTAAAACCCTAGATCTCATAAGTCTATATTATGGAACCCCAATGCAGATTCAAAGTGACAATGGGTCACATTTCAAAGGCAATGAAATGAAGAAGTATTGTATACTAAACAATATAGAATGGATATATCATATTCCATATTATCCAGAAGCATCTGGGTTAATTGAAAGAATGAATGGATTACTGAAAGAACAGTTGAGGAAGTTAAGTTCCAATAATTCATATCAACATTGGAAGGATAATTTGTTCATGGCTTTGCGTAATTTGAATAATAGACCATTGGGAGGAAGTACACCTCTAGCCAGAATGATGACCCCCAATCTGCAAATTAGAAAACAACAAACACACAAGATCCCAAATATTGAGTATTGGACCTTGAGGCCAGATGTCCCAGCACCGTACCCAGGACCACCTGGTTCGGTGGGGTATGATTTACATTGTTTAGAGGACTTTTGGTTGGACAGGAAAGAAGTAAGAAAAATTTCCACTGGGATATGCATAAGAATCCCTAAAAATCACTTTGGACAGATTTTACCCAAATCAGGATTAGCAGCTCAAGGAATACATGTATTGGCTGGAGTAATAGATTCTAATTATCAAGGAGAAATTGTTGTAACATTCCAGAATTTAGGTGAAGGGCCCATACAGATTCACAAGAATGATAGGATAGTTCAAGTGATTATCGTTCCTTGTAAAACAATGCCACTTGTAAAAACTGACCCTCCTTCCAAAATAACTGTCACAGGAACTGAAGGATTTGGTTCTACTGATAGAATAAAATCAGGAGCTAAAGTATGGGTAAAACGGAAGCCAGATGATGTTCCAAAGGCTGCAGAGATTATAGCATATGGGAAGGATAACACTGTAACTATTGTTTATTCTGGAGAAGATGATTACAAAATTGTACCCTTAAGTCATTTATTCTACCGTGAGTGAGGCTACAATAGTCTGGTTATTGTCTCTTTGCTTCTTCTTGATTTTTTGTTTGTTCACCTTGTTTGTTAGATTTGTTTCCACAGGCTTGGTACCCTCCATCTGTAGATGCCTGATAGCTTAAGCTGGATGTCACCCCCTGTCTGCAACTGTGATGTGTCACCCTTGGACCTGGCATCAAGCATATTAAGAACTGACCTCTCAAATGGGACCCCTTAGGACAGGGACAGCTCTACATCCGATTTCAGCAGCAAGTAGCCATAGAAGAAGAGATCTTCACCCCTTACCACAAGATTTTGGGGCCCCATTTGTTCGGGGTGGGGGGAATGATGGGGAGCTTGTGCTCAAGCCCCACCCTAAAATATGTTTTTTTGTGTTTATTGTGTGCTATTCTTGTTATATTGTTGTGAAATTTTGTTGACACCAGTTATTCCTACTGTATTTTTGCCAAGTAAGGGACATGAAAGATCTTGGGGCTGAATGTAAGGGTTATGGGATTTAAAGATCTTCCATGCCCCATGGACGTGCTGACATAGCAGAGCAAGAGAAAGCGGAAAGCGAGAAAAAGTGAAAGCCGAGCTAACGGTCCTGCGGTTGGCGGTTGGCAGCGGTTGCGGTTGCCCTTTTTTTTTTTTTTGAGTTAGGACTCCTGCTGAGCACTGCCAGGGGCCGGAGCTGCTGGGAGCGTGCTGGGTGGTTGCTGTGAGTGGGGAGAGGAGGACTTTTGCCTGAGGTAGCCTGTTCTGTTTTAAAGGCTTGAAAATGTGGGTGCTTTCTACTTTGTCTACCTGTGCCAATGTCATAACTACTCTGATGGCTTTCACTTTCTGGTTTTGGGACTCAGTCTTTTGGTATCTTAATAAATTTTCTAGTTTATTTCCCCAAATGGCAAACCTGATGTATTTTGTGATGGATAATTATATCAGCATATTTGTAATCTCTATAGGCATTGTGAATATGGCATTGCTGATACAGGATGACCTGGATCAAATCCGGGCTCAGATACTCAGCATCACACCCAGAAATAATAACTGGCCATGTAACCTTGAGCAAGTTACTTAACCCCAATTGCTTTAAAAAAAAAAAAAAAGAAAAAACAGGGAGTTGAAAAAATTGCTGGAGAAACTAGAGTAAACTGGAAGTGAGTTAAACTTTTTTTTTTAAGCAATTGGGGTTAAGTAACTTGCTCAAGGTTACATGGCCAGTTATTTCTGGGTGTGGTGCTAAGTATCTGAGCCCGGATTTGATCCCAGGTCATCCCGACTCTGGGGCCAGTGCTCTTACTCACTGTTCTACCTGGCTGCCCCAGAGAGTTAAACTTTTAAACTAAAATTAAAAGGCATATTTTAAATGTGAAAGCAAAAGAATATCAATATTTCTTAGCATCACATGGAACTTTAAAAAAAATTGACCATATATTCGGGCACAGAGATATTGCAAACAAATGTAAAAAGGCAGAAATAGTAAATACATTCTTTACAGACCATGGCACAGTAAAAATAGTCATTGATTCAGGGACCACAAACAAAAGGAGCAGGCCTAAATGGAGACTTAGAAAAATCTACCTAATCATTCATTTATTTAATACATATTAATTTTTAAATTTTCAATTCCAAATTCTTTTTGTCTCTCTAGCTCCACCCCTCCCCAGCGAGAAGGCAAGCAATATGATAAACATTATACATGTGAAGTCACACAAAACATATTTCCATGTTGACCATGTTGCAAAAAAACCAATAACAACATAAAAATAAAGTGGCAAAAAATATGCTTCAATCTGCACTCAGATTCCATTAATACCCCTCTCTGCAGGAGGACAGTATTTTTTTAGTATGAGTTCCTTGGAATTTCAAGGATCATTGTCTTGATCAGATTAGCTAGGTCTTTCACTGCTGATCATTGTTACAGTGTACAATTCTCCTGGTTTTGCTCACTTCAATTTGAACCAGTTTATGTCTTCCTAGATTTTCCTGAACCCATTTCACTTGTCATCTCTTATAGCTCAATAATCTTTCATCATAATAATACTCTACAACTTGGACATTTCCTCAATTTCCAATTTTTGCCTCCATAAAAAAAGAGCTTCTATAAATATTTTTGTACATGTAGGTCCTTTTCCATTTTTATTTAATCTTTTTGGGATACAGACATAGTAGTGGTATTGCTGGATCAAAAGGTATGCACAGTTTTATAGTCATTTGCACATAGTTCCAAATTGTTCTCCAAAATGATTGGACCAGTTCACAGTTCCACCAACAATGCTTTAGTGTACCTTATTTATCCACATCCCTTCCATTTCTCATTTTCCTTTTCTGTCATGCTTGCCAGTCTGGAAGATGTGAAGTGGTACCTCAAAGTTATTTTAATTTGCATTTTTCTAATCATTAGTGATTTAGGACATTTTTATATGCCTATTTATAGCTTTGATTTCTGTTCAAATTCTTTGACCATTCTTCAGTTGGGGAAGAGCTCTTATTTTTCTAAATTTGACTCAGTTCCCTTTATATTTGAGAAATTAGGCCTTTATCAGAGGAACTTGCTGTAAGTCCCTCCTCCCCTTACTTCCTACTTTTCTTCTAATTTTAACTTCATTGGTTTTGTTTGTGCATAAGCTTTTTGATTTTATGTAACCAGAATTATTTTACCTCCCCTGATCCACATTATTTCATTTGGTATTTCCTTATTAGTAGATCTGAAAGGCATTTTCCCCCATGGCTCCCTAATTTTTGTAAGATATCACCCTTTATGTCTCAATCATGTACCTATTTTGACATTATATTAGTATGTTGTATGAGATGTTGGGCTATGCCTAGCTTCTTCCAGATCACTTTCTAGTTTTCCCAGTGAAGCATAAGTTCTTTCCCCAAAAGTTTGGATCTTTGGGTTTATCAAGCACTAGATTACTGTGTTCCTTTACTTCTGTATACTGTGTGCCTAACCCGGTTCTCCACCCCTGTCCTAATCTATCCCACTAATCAAGCACTCTATTTCTTAGTACCAAATTGTTCTGATGATTACTGCTTTATAGCATAGTTTGAAACCTGATGTTGCTAGATTATCTACCTCCATTTTTAAATTTTTCTTGATATTTTAAAACTTTTGTTCCTGTAGAATCCAGATGAATTTGGCTATTTTTTCAATCTCTATAAATTAATTCTTTGATGGTTTTATTGGCATAGCACTAAATAAGTAAATTAATTTAGATAATATTATTATTTTCATTATGTAGGCTTGGCTTACCCATGAGAAATTAATATTTATCCAATTGTTTAGATCTGTCTTTATATATGTGAAAAGTGTTAAGTATTTTGCAATTGTATTCGTATAGATTCTATATGTCTTGGCAGGTAAAATCCCAAGTATTTTATACTGCCCACAGTTATCTTGAAAAGGGTGCATTTGATATTTCTTCTTTTCTGAATTTGATTGTTAGGTTTTTGTGCTGAAATAACAGTTTTCATAAAGGTGTCTTGTATAGCTGAGGAAAAGGTATGTATACTCCTTTCTATTCTCATTCTATTTTCTCCAGAGGTCTAACATATCTAACTTTTCTAAGATTCTGTTCATCTCCTTGACTTCTTTCTTATTAAAAAAAATTAAGTTAAAATACTTTTTTCTGTTTAAATTTTGAGCTTTTAATTCTCTCCCTTCCACCTATCCCCTCTCCCAGACCCTGAGAAGGCAAGCTATGTCATATCAGTTATACATGTGAAATCATGCAAAACACATTTTCATATTAGCCACTTTTTAAAAAGGCTATAAAGTGAGAAAATAAGGCTTCAATTTGTATTCAGAGTTCATCAGTTTTCTCTCTGGAGATGGATAGCATTTTTTCATCATGACTCCTTCAGAATTGTCTTGGATGATTATTGATGGGAGTAGCCAAGTCTTTCACAGTTGATTACAGTTATAACATTGCTGCTACTGTGGACAATGATATCCTGGTTATTTTCACTTCACTTTGCATCAGTTCATATAGATCTTGCCATGATTTTCTGAAACCATCCCCCTCATCATTTCTTATACCACAACAGTGCTCCATTACAATCATATGCCACAATTTGATCAGCCATTTCTCAATTTGTGAGGATCTCTTTGATGTCCAATTCTTTGCCACCACAAAAAGAGATGCTATAAATATTTTTGAACCTATAAGTCTTTTTCTTTTTCCTTTGATCGTTTTGGAATACAGACCTAGTTGTGGTATTGCTGGGTCAAAGGGTATGCATAGTTTTATAGTCTTTTGGGCATAGGTCCAAATTGTTCTCCAGAATCGTCACACCAGTTCACTACTCTACCAACAGTATATTAGTGTACCTATTTTCCTTTATCCCCTGTAACTTTTGTCATTTCTAATAGGTGTGAAGTGATATTTTAGAGTTATCTTAATTTTCATTTCCTTAATCAATGTGATTTAGAGCATTTTTTTCATATGACTATAGATAGCTTTGATTTCTTCTTCTTCTGAAAACTGCCATTTACCTATTGGGGAATGTCTCTTATTTTTATAAATTCATTTTCTCTATATTTGACAAAATCAGACCTATACCAGAGAAACTTGCTGTAAAATTTTTTATTTCTTCATTGTCTATGGTACCTTTTAGCAAAATGTAGTTTCCCTGATTATCTCTGTTAATTCTGTTTTTACTTTTGCTTTGTCTGAGATCATGATTGCTACCCCTGCCTTTTTTTTCTTCAGCTTAAACATAATAGATTCAGCTCCAGCTCCTTATTTTAATTCTCTCTCTCTCTCTCTCTCTCTCTCTCTCTCTCTCTCTTTTTCTCCCCTGTCCCTCCTCAAAACTCTATTTTATTTCTAACCACTACCTCCTTTAATTTATCCTCCTATTATCACCCCACTTTCTTCTTATCTCCTTCCCCTCCTACTCCTCTATTGAGTAAGAGATTTCTGTATACAACAGAGTGTGTATGTATGTATATATATATATACACATATACATACATGCATAAACATACACACACCCATGTGTGTATGTGTTTGTGTGTGTGTATAATGATAAAATTTTTAGGAGTTATATAATTTTCCCATTTAGGAATGTAAATAATTTAACCTTATTGAGTCCCTTATGATTTTTCTTTCATGTTTACCTTTTTATGCTTCTCTTGAGTTTTGTGTTTGAATGTCAGATTTTCTATTCAGCTCTTATCTGTTCATCAGAAATGCCTGAAAGTCCTCTATTTCATTATTCCATTTCCACCCCAAAGGATTATGCTCAGTTTATCTGGGTAAGTTATTCTTGGTTGTAGTCCAAACTCCTTTGTCCTACAGAATATCATATTTCAAGCCCTCTTCTCCTTTAATGTAGAAGGCATTAAATTTTGTACCATCCTGATTGTGAATCTATAATATTTGAATTGTTTCTTTTTGGTTGCTTGTAATATTTTCTCTTTGACTTGGAAGCTCTGGAACTTGGCCGTAATATTCCTAGGAGTTTTCATTTTGGGATCACTTTCAGGAGGGGACCAGTGGATTCTTTCAATTTCTACTTTACCTTCTGGGTCTAAGACATCAGGACATTTTTCTTGACAGTTTCTTGAAAGAGTATGTCTGCACTCTTTTCTGGTCATGACTCTCAGTTAGTTCAGTAATTCTTAGATTATCTCCCCTTGATCTATTTTCTAGGTCAGTTGTTTTTCCAATGAGAGATTTCACATTTTCTTCTATTTTTTTCCTTCTTTTGACATAGAGGGATCTTTTAAATATCATAAAAAGCAACTTTTAAAACCCAAACCAAACATCATAAACAATGGGGATATACTAGAACCTTTTCCAATAAATATAGCAGGGAAGCAGGATATCCACTCTCTTAACTATTATTTAATATATTTTTGGAAATGATAGCAGCAATCATAGGACAAAAGAAAGAAACTGAAGGGACAAAGATAGATAAAGAGGGGATAAATATATTCCTATTTGCTGATGATATGGTGATATCTTGGAAGATCCTAGGAAATCATCAGACATACTAATTAATAAAATTAATTGCTTCAGCAAAGTTGCAAGCTACAAAATAAACCCTCACAAATCATTAGTATTTCTGCATAATAATAACAAAACCCAAGAAGCAATAATAGAAAGGTAAATCCAATTTTATATTACAAAGTTCATAAAATATCTGGGGATTAGTCTACCAAAGCATACAAAAGGCTTGATTCAGTTACAAAGCGCTCCTTTAAAAAAACAAACAAAAACAAAGATCAATTTAAATAGCTGAAGAAACATTCAATGCTTATGGCTAAGCCATACCAACATAATAAAAATGACAATACTACTAAAGTTAATTTATACTTTTAATGCTACACCAATTAAATTTTCAAAGGGATACTTTGTGGAACTTTATGAAATAATAGCCAAATTCATCTGGAAAAAATGAAAATATCTAAAATATCAAGGAAATTGTGAAAAGAATCAGGGAAAAGGGGGATGAGCACTTCCAGATCTCAAACTATATTATAAAGCAGCAGTCATAAAAAGCATCTGGTATTGGTTAAAAAAAGAGAGAGACAGATCAATGGAATAAACTAGACAAAGTAGCATCAGAAACAGTGAAACTCAATAATTGAATTTTTGATAAAGTGGAAAACACGTATTATCCCCCCAACTCTCCCCCACAAACCCTTCTTATTTGATAAAAACTGTGGTGAAAACTGGAAAGCTTTCTGGCAGATATTAGACTTAGACCAACACCTTATACTATATTCCACAATGCATTCTAAGTGGATATGCAACTTTAACATTAAAGATTATTTAAAAAAAAATTAGAAGAGAAATAGGTTACATACCTCTCATAACTAAGGGTAGGAGATGTATTCTTAAGCAAATAAGAGATGGAGGCAGCCACAAAAAAGAAAATAAATAATTTTAATTATATGAAATTGAAAAACTACTGAGAGCAGGCTGGCATGGCGCACATGGTGGAGAGCAGGCCAGTGCTGTGGCAAGTTGATCTACCAACCACAAGGTCTGTTCCCAGGCCTATCACTACAGGGCTGGGATCTGTTGGAGCTGGGTAAGAAACAAATGCAGAGCCCATGGCAGTGGCAGCAGCTACTCCTGGGACTATCAACCCCCAGCCTGGAAATTTAAAAAGCACCTATCTGAACTTCCAGGGACCAGCATGGCAGAGTGAATCTCAGCTACTCCAACCAGCCCCCCCCCCCCCCCCCCCCCCCCTGAAATACAGAACTTATTGCCCCAGAGCAAAATTTTAAAATAGTGAAGGCTTGGGAGTCCTAGTGGAAGGGCGTGGCTAGGCCCTGCCTCAAAATGAGTAAAAGACGGATCGAAAAGACAAAGACTCTATAATCCTATTATTGTGAGAGGGAAGAACCAAATTCAGAAGGAGACAGAATTGACTCCACACCCACAGGTGAAGCCTCAACAGGTAATATGAATTGGTCTCAAGCCCAGAAAGCATTCTTAGAAGAGCTCAAGAAGGACTTTGAAAACCAAATTAGAGAGGTAGAAGATAAAATGACTAATTCTTTTAAAATCAAAATTATGAAAATAGAAAAACTTTTCAATGAAGAAAGCAGCTCCTTAAAAAGAAAAATGTGTGAACTAAAAATGAAATCTGAATATATGGAAAAGGAGCTTCAAAAACTGAGGAAAATAATTTGCTAAAAATCAGAATCAACCAAATTGAAGCTAATGACTCTATGAGGTACCAAGAATCAGACAAACAAAGCATCAGGAATGAAAAATTAGAAAAAGAGGTAAAATATCTCAATGGAAAAATAACTGACCTGGAAAACAGATCCAGGAGAGATAATCTAAGAATTATTGATCTACTAGAAAATCATGATGAAAAAAAGAGCTGGGACAACATCTTTCAAGAGCTCATCAAGGAAAACTGCCCTGAGATACTAGAACCAGAGGGTAAAATAAAAATGGAGAGAATCCACCAGACACCTCCTGAAAGAGATCCTAAATTGAAAACTCTGCAAAATGTTGTAGCCAAATTCCAGAAATATCAAGTAAAGGATAAAATACTGCAAGCAGCCAGAGAGAAACAATTAAAATATCATGGAACTATAGTGAGGATTGCACAAGATTGTAATGGGAATGTAAATTTTGAAGATCTTCCCTGCCCCTAGGCTAAAGTGCACCTGGAGCCTGGGGTGGGAGGCTTGTTTTTCAGTGAATACTTCTTGATTGTCCAGTGAGTCAATAAGGTTGTTACATTCTCTGAGCCAGGAGAAGGCTATATAAGCCCTGATCTGTAGCTTTGTTTTGGGGCTCACTTTGAGAAGTGTTCTGTGATTTGATGAAACTCTGGGTTAGCCGTTGTCCAGAGCCCCCCGGCTTTGAAACCCAGATGTTGTTTGGCATGTATGTAATGGTTGGACAGTTTGGAAATCTGTCTACTTGATCTGTTTCTGTCTTGATAATTCTGTGTGTCTATTCTGAAGTTTGGGGTGCTGACCTTTTCCCCCTGAACTAGGTAAATGATACATATTTGACTGATTAAAGTAAGCTTGTTAACCCATTTTGAGTTGCTTTCCTTTAACAAAGCAGATCTAAGAACTTGTGTTGGCAGACACTCTGGGGATGCTGGGGTGCTTGCTGCTACAAGGATCTGGCAACTTCTACATTGAAAGATTGGAGGGACTGGAATATGATATTTTGCAAGGCAAAAGAGCTCGGGTTACAACCAAGGATCAGCTATCCAATAAAACTGAGCATAATCTTTCAGGCAAGGAGATGATCATTCGGTGATATAAGGGACTTCCAAACCTTCCTGATGAAAAGGCCAGAGCTCCAAAGAAAATTCAATCTCCAATTACAATACTCAAGAGAGACATAAAAAGGTAAATAGGGAAACACACACACACACACACACATAACTTGTTATTTAATAAGAGCAAACTGTTTACATCCCTATATGGGAAGCTGTTACCTATTAATATTGAGAATTGTATACTTATTGCAACAATTTAAAAGGGTATAGATAAATAGAGGGGGTATGTATAAATTAAACAAAATGATGATAAAAAACCTTTTTAAGGAGTACAAAGGGATTGCAATGGAAGAAGAGGAAAGAACAAAACAGAAAAGGGTAAATTATGCCACACAAAGAGGTATAAAAACATATTATAGTAGAGGGAAAGAAGGGAGGGAGATGAACGTTATATGATCTTCACCCTCATAGGTCCTGGTGTAAGGAGGAAATAACATAATCAGTTAAGTATAGGACTCTGTTGAGAAGAGACATAAAACCTCTCACAATAGAGGGAAAGAGGGGAGGGAGAGGAGCACTGCATGAGATTTATTCTTTCAATCTTGGTTCAAGGAAGAAATAACATACTACATTAAGCATAAAAATCTATCACACCCTACAGGCAGTAGGAGGGGGTAAGGGCTAAGAAAAGGGGAGGGGGTTAGAAGGGAGGGAAGAGGTAGTAAAGGGGAAGGGTAGGAAAAGGGAGTGGGGCTGATGAGGAGGGAATACTGAGGGAGGTGGTGGTCAAAAGGAAAACTCCTAAGGAGGGAAAGAGAGGAGGGGAAAAATAAAAGCATAAACAAGGGAAGGGATAGGATGGAGGGAAAGACACAGATAGTAATCATAACTGTGAATGTGAATGGGATGAACTCTCCATAAAATGGAGGCAGATAGCAGAATGGATTAAAAACCATAATCCTACAATATGCTGTTCATAAGAAACACATTTGAAACAGGGGGATACACACAGGGTAAAGGTAAAAGGCTGGAGTAAAATATATTATGCTTCAGCCAAAGTAAAAAAAAAAACAGGGGTAGCAATCCTTATCTCAGAAAAAGCAAAAGCAAAAATAGATCTAATTAAAAGAGGTAAGGAAGGAACCTATATGCTGCTAAAAGGCACCATCAAAAATGAAGCAATATTACTACTAAACATTTATGCACCAAGCAGTACAGCATCCAAATTCCTAGAGAAGTTAAGGGAGTTAGAGGAAGAAATAGATAGCAAAACTATACTAGTGGAGGACCTCAATCTCTCCCTCTCTGAACTTGATAAATCTAACCTCAAAATAAACAAGAAAGAAGTTAAGAAGGCAAATAGAATCTTAGAGAAGATAGATATGGTAGACTTCTGGAGAAAACTGAATGGGGATAAAAAGGAATATACCTTCTTCTCAGCAGTACATGGCACATACACAAAAATTGACCATGTACTAGGGCATAAGACCTCACAATTCAATGCAAAAAGGCAGAGATATTAAATGCATCCTTCTCAGATCATAATGTGATAAAAATTATATGTAATAAAAGGCCATGGAAGGATAGACTAAAAGCTACTTGGAAACTAAATAACTTAATACTAAAGAATGAGTGGGTCAAACAAGAAATTATAGAAACAATCAGTAACTTCATTCAAGAGAATGACAATAATGAGACAACATGCCAAAACTTGTGGGATGCAACAAAAGCAGTTTTTAGGTGAAGTTTTATATTCCTGAATGCATACATAAATAAAATAGAGAAAATGGAGGTCAATAAACTGGGCATACAACTGAAAAGCTAGAAAAAGAACAAATTGAAGATCCCTAATTAAATACTAAATTAGAAATAATGAAAACCAAAGGAGAGATTAATAAAATTGCATTTAAGAAAACTATCGAACTAATAAATAGAACTAAGAGCTGGTTTTATGAAAAAAAAAACAGTAAAATTGATAGATAAAAAAAGAAAGAAGAAAACCAAATTATGAATATCAAAAATGAAAAGGGTGAATCTACCTCCAATGAAGAGAAAATTAAAACAATAATTAGGAATTATTTTACCCAATTGTATACACATAAATTTGACAATCTTGGTGAAATGGATGAATATTTACAAAAATATAAGTTGCCCAGATTAACTGAAGAGGAAATAAATTACTTAAATAACCCCATCTCAGAAAAAGAAATCAAACAAGCCATCAGTGAACTCCCTAGGAAAAAATCTCCAGGACCAAATGGATGTGAATTCAAACTAGTGAATTCTATCAAACATTTAAAGAAAAATTGATTCCAATACTCTACAAACTATTTGGGAAAATTGATGAAGAAGGAGTCTTACCAAACTCTGTTTATGACACAAATATGGTACTGATACCTAAATCAGGAAGAGACAAAATGGAGAAAGAAAATTATAGACCAATTTCCCTCATGAATATAAATGCGAAAATGTTAAATAAAATATTAGCAAAGACTACAGCAACTTATCACAAGAATAATACACTTTGAGCAGGTAGGATTTATTCCAGGAATGTAAGGATGGTTCAATATTAGGAAAACCATTGGTATAATTTATCATATCAACAATAAAACTAGCAGAAACTATATGATTATCTCAATAGGTGCAGAAAAGGCTTTTGACAAAATACAACATCCATTCCTATTAAAAACACTAGAAAGTATAGGTATAAATGATGTTTTCCTTAAAATAACAGGTAGCATCTATTTAAAGCCATCATCAAGTATTATATGTAATGGGGATAAGCATTTCCAATAAGATCAGGGGTGAAACAAGGATGTCCACTATCACCCCTTTTCTTCAATCTGGTTCTAGAAATGTTAGCAGTAGCAATTAGAGAAGAAAAAGAAATTGAAGGAATCAAATTAGGCAAAGAAGAGACTAAGCTATTACTCTTTGCATATGATATGATAATATACTTAGAATCCTAGAGAATCAAGCAAAAAACTACTTGAGATAATAAACAAATTTGGCAAAGTTGCAGGATATAAAATAAACCCATATAAATCCTCAGCATTCCTATATATTTCTAATGAAATCTAACAGCAAGAGATAGAAAGAGAAATCCCATTTAAAGTTACTGTAGACAATAAAAAATACTTGGGAATCTACCTGCCAAAACAAACCCAGGATCTATATGAACAAAACTACAAAACACTTTTCACACAAATAAAGTCAGATCTAACTAATTGGAAAAACATCAATTGCTCGTGGCTGGATTGAGCTAATATAATAAAAATGATGATTTTACCTAAATTAAATTATATATTTAATGCCATACCAATCAATCTAACAAAAAATTACTTTATAGAGCTAGAAAAAATAGCAACAAAACTCATTTGGAAGAACAAAAGGCCCAGAATATCAAGGGAATTAATGAAAAGAAATGCTAGGGAAGGGTGGCCTAGCAACACCAGATTTTAATCTGTATTATAAAGCAGCAGTCGTCAAAACTACTTGGTACTGGCTGAGGAATAGAGTGGAGGACCAATGGAATAGATTGGGTACAAGAGACTCAGCAGTCAATGACTATAGTAATCTACTGTTTGATAAACCCAAAGACCCCAGTTTTGGGAATAAGAACTCACTATTTGACAAAAACTTCTAGGAAAACTGGAATATAGTAAGGCAGAAACTGGGCATAGACCATTATCTAATACTATATACCAAAATCAAGTCTAAATGGGTGCATGACATAGGTATAAAGGCTGATACTATAAGCAATCTGGGAAAGCAAGGAATAGTGTACCTGTCAGATTTATGGAGAAGGGAGGACTTTATGACCAAACAAGAGTTACAGAGCATTATAAAAGCAAAATGGATAATTTTGATTACATTAAATTGAAAAGTTCCTGTATAAACAAAGCCAATGTAACCAAGATTAAGAGGGAAGTGGGAAATTGGGAAAGAATGTTTACAACCAGTGTCTCTGATAAAAGTTTCATTTCTAAAATATACAGAGAATTGAGTCAAATCTATAAGAATACAAGCCATTCTCCAATTGATAAATGGTCAAAGATATGAACAGGCAGTTTTCAGAGGAAGAAATGAAAGATATCTATAAGCACATGAAAAAATGCTCTAAATCACTAGTGATTAGAGAAATGAAAATAAAAAAAAAAACTCTGAGATACCACATCACACTGGTCAGATTGGCTAGGATGACAAAACAGGAAAATGACAAATGCTGGAGAAGATGTAGAAAAATTGGAACACTAATGCATTGTTGGTGGAGTTGTGAAATGATTCAACCATCCTGGAGAGCAATCTGGAACTATGCCCAAAGGGCCATAAATAAGTAAATATCCTTTGACCCAGAAATACCACTTCTAGAGTTGTATCCCAAAGAGATCATAGAGGTGGGAGGAAGACCTGTATGTACAAAAATATTTATAGCAGCTCTTTTTGTGTTGGCAAAGAATTGGAAATCAAGGGGATGCCCATCAATTGGAGAATGGCTAAATGAGTTGTGGGATATGAGTGTAATGGAATACTATTGTGCTATAAGAAACGAAGAACAGATGTACTTCATATTTACCTAGAGAGGCTTATACAAACTGATGCTGAGTGAGAAGAGAAGAACCAGGAGAAATTTGTACATAATTACAGACACAACGTATGTGTGATGACCAGCTTTGATAGTCTGGACTTTTCTCAGCAATGCAGGGTTATAAGTCAACTCCAAAAGACTCATGATGGAGAGAGATGTCTACATTCAGAGAAAGAACTAGAAAGAACAGAATTTGAATGCAGATTAAAGCAAACTACCTGCTCTCTTTCTTTTTCTTATTTGGTTTTGTTTCCTCTTTTCCCATTGTTCATTCCATCTGATACAATCCTACTTTATAACCTGACTAATGTCTAACGTGAAAGTATTTGCAGATCCTATACTTGATTGTATGCTGCTGGGGTTGGGGGGGGAGATTGTGTGTGGAGGGGAGGGAGGGGGAGAAAATTTGAAACTCAAGGAATGGTGGAACTGAATATTGTAAACTAAAAGTAAACAAACAAATTAATAAAGACAAAAAATAAAAAAATAAAAAGCTAAAAAAAATGGACAAACACAAACCCCCAAGGACTGCTGCTGGCTTGCTGGAGTGGGGCATATATTGGCTTGGCCTGTGCTAGGCTATGCTCCATTCTCACTCCAGTGAAACATCTTCCCTTCCAATCTTCTGAGTTGTCTTGGGCTGGAAAATTGTTTCATTCCATCCTTTTGTTGGAAGAATTCATTAATGTTCTTTGGAGGGGAATTCCGAAGATCTCAAAAAATGAAACCTCAAATGATCCCTCTAATTTGTATTAATGTGACCAATTAAGTTATGTGCTTATACCAATTAAGTAATGTGCTTCATACAAAGCATTCACAAAAATTTGGCAAATACTTCAAATAACCAATACATTAGATGATGATCTAAAACTCCCTGTTGTAGAGAGGAGCAATCCATGATCAATTTAATGACCATTGCATAAACTACCTGAAAGCACTATAACATTTCTACCTCCTTTATTGATTATCACAAAGTTGATGACTCATTTCCACACTCAAAGTGTAGCCATGTACTGAAAATGTAGTTTAAAAATCCAAGTATAGTGGGAAGTCCAGAGTCTTTGATGTTCACATGCAAAAATGTTCTTTATTTAAAGCATGTGACCAACATAAGAATGTCAACAGTAACTGATATAAAATGTGGTGTATTCCAAGAATACAATTTAATCCCACTACGATTTTTCCTAGCATTCGATACGTGATCCTCATTCCTGAAGAGAGCTGAATGTGGCTTTTGAGCCAGAGAGACACACCAAAGCATTGTGTGAAGGGCCTGGATCTACATGGATGACATCATGTTATATGACTCCACTGAAAAGCACACTAACCAGCTACTTCATTTCATGAAAACTTTTTTTTATACATCAAAATGCCATTTGGACTCAATTAGTGTACTATTCTTAGTGTGCAACAAGAAAGGACACAGACTAATAGCTTAGAACTTGAATCAGGAGGCCTAGTTGAACCAATGAAGGCAATGCTTACAAATACCTTGGTTTTGTCCAGACAGGATGTACCTAGCATAAGGCTATAAAAAAGAAGCTGAGGGTGTATATGTCAGAACACTGACTGATATCCCACAGTCAAAACATAACGTAAAAAATATATTTAGAGAAATTGACACCTTAGAGCATGCACAGTGTGCCCAACCTGGTTCCTATCCATATGGAGGCTCCATGAGCCTGTTTCTAGGCATGAGTAATTGCCCTTTTCCTCACTTCAGAGTGCATGCAGGTATCTTCTTGCTGTTTCCTGTCAATGTACTGCAAGGTGATAAAAAATCATTCTACTCACCCAGAACCGAGTGTGAAAACAGAAGATTTGAGAGGATGATCTTTCTTCCCTGGTAGTTTCAAGTGAGGTACAAGAATTTATGTAGGTCTCTCAGTTGGCAGCAAGCAGCAGGCATCAGGCTCCATCTCCTACACAGGCACCCCCATGTCCCTGAAGGAATGGGACTTGTTTCTTTTGTATTTATTTTTCCCCTGATCTTAGGTGAATGAGTATCTAGACAGACCATAGCCTTGTGAACTTCAAAAAGAGAAGCTTTTGGGGGGCCCTCAGAAAATAAGGCCAATGCCATCAGCATAATTAAGCAAAGGAGAATTTTGTCTACTATTTATGCTATACCCAGCAGTGAACTTGATGGGGATGCTACAAGGGGACAAAAGGACTCAAGACCAAGACATTTCTTCTTCCACAATTCCAGGTAGAGAGGAAGATGTTTTGTACTAATTGGTTTAAATTTGAGACTGATCTCTTCTGGAACCAAGTACATGCAGATGAGAGAGTGTGCCCCTTGCTTTGGGAAGATTTTTTTGTACTCCTGGGCTTTCTATACATTCTCAGTAAAGGTGTTGTTCAGTTGCTTTTCAGTCATGTCCAACTCTCTGTGATCCTATTTATTTTTGTTTTTGCAAAGATACTGGAGTGGTTTTCCATTGTCTCCTCTAGCTCATTTTACAGTTGAGGAAATGGAGGCAAACAAGGTTAAGTGACTTGTTCAGGGTCACATAGCTAGTAAATGTTTGAGGTCAGATTTGTACTCAGGAAGATTAGTCTTCCTGACTCTAGGCCCTCACACTCCATCCATTGCACCACATAGTGGTCCCAATAAATATCCTTATGTAATTATTTGTATATGTATCTCAGTAAATATCCTCATGTAAAAGTTAATTTATATTAACTAGTTAACTGATTTTGGAGAGATATCAACTGATTAATTAATACTGGGAAGTAGACCATTTGGGAGCTTGAGAGTGATGGTAATAAAATCTCCAGGGTCTTAGGGTTACCTCTAAAGCTCTGAGGGGAAGGATCAATCAACCGCCCCTCTGGGGACCTGACCCCTAAGACTGGTGAGAGATGGGTGAATGAACTGTGAGTGGGTGCCTTACAAATATATTCTAGATGGAATAGCTAGGACTTACATAGCATTTCAGGTTTGCAAAGCACTTTATACATGTTATCTTCTTTGATCCTCACAATAGATTGTGCTGTTTTTATTATTTTCATTTTTCAATTGGGGAAATCAAGACCAATAAAGTCAAATGACTTATACAAAGTCATAGAGACCCTCTCAAGTTCTAAGGTAGGATCTAAACTCAGGTTTTCCGGATACCAAGTTCACAACTCTATTCACACTGCCTCCTAGTGGCCACATTTTGTCACACACAAATGTGAAGTTGATACGACTAATATTATTATTCATTTTACATTGAGGAAAGTGAGCCTCAGAGCAGTTAAGAGACTCTCCTGGAGCCATGTAACTAGCCATAGCCCAATCCCCAACTGAATGTAAGTCTTTCTGGCTCCAGAGTCAATACTCTCCTGTTGCCTAAGCAGTGGAGGCATTTTTTGTTTGCTTGTTTGAGAATTTCTAGTATCTAACAAAGTGCTTGATGCTTCACAGATGCTCAGGAAATGCTTTTTCTAGATGGATTGATGTGTTACATACCTGTTTGTCCCTGTGTGGGATAGGTATTTTTTAAAAAGAAGGAACATAGTAAGGACCAAGGTCTGAGAAGTTTTTTTGTCTTTTGTCTTTCTTTCTCTTTCTTTCTTCCTTCCTTGCTTCCTTGCTTCCTTCCTTTTTTTTTTTTTTGATTTTTGGAGGGCAATTGGGGGTAAGTGACCTACTCAAGGTCACACGGCTAGTTTTTGTGTTAAGTGTCTGAGGCCGGATTTGAACTCAGGTCCTCCTGATTCCAGGGCCGGTGTCTATTCATTGCGAGAAGTTTTAAAGTTCCTCAAGGCTTGGGAGAGCATTACCCAGTGGGCACCAAGGGCAGAAAGGATGTTGAAAGGGAAAGAGGAGTGGAGAAAGGCTCCTGGGGCCTCCCTGAAGCCTCCAGCCAATGTGCCTGCACAATAAGAGTGAGCTCATCAGAGCCGCCATGGTGCCTGCAAGGGGTAGTTGGTCCCCTAGACATGAAGGAGAGCAATCTGTTTTCACTTAGTCGGGCCTCCTGGGCCAGATGATGTAACTGGAGCTCACCCCTGCATTAAGCTGGCAGGCTGCCCCCAGTGACAACTCCAACTGTAAGTTACTGAACTAATGAGAAGGGGGGGGGCAGTGCTGGAGAGAATAAAAAAAAAAAAACCAGCAAAGGGAGACCAACTCCCTTGGCCTCCTCAGCATCCCACAGAGTTGTTTGACTGTTTTAATACCAGAGCAGTGGTCTCATCCAAGAAAGCTTGGCTTGTCTTCTTGAGAGAGAGAGAGAGGGGGGATGTTTCAGTTGGGACAGGAGTGATGTGGGGACCCCCTTTGCTATTCAGCAATGTTAGACAGGGACTTGGAAATGAGAAACGCATGGCAGGAGAACCTTGCTTGGTCAAAGAGAGCAAGTCCCATAGTGGTTCAGGGAGTTAAAACATTCTTTTCTGTTATTTTTCTTTCCTTTTTTTTCTCCTCTGCTGAAAAAATGTCTCATTCCCCAGCTCCACACAGCCCCCGCCCTCCAAATGGACCATGCTACAGTATAGCTAAGTGTTGTGTCAGCAAGCATGTGTTTCTCGTAATATTGGGCCAGCCACAGTCCTGTGTAAGGGAAATTGTTTATCCTTTCTGCCTCCTTGGACGGATTCCCCTCCAGCCTTTCTCTCTCTCCCCTCAAAGACCCCTCCCCCAAAGTCTGAGATACCACTTGGCACAAGCAATGGAAGCTCGTCATCAGATCCATGACCAGCCCAAGCCAAGTACTAATAACCCGTTACATTTATTTAAAGGCTGGATTTCTATCTTTTCAAAGTAGTTTCACTTGGGTTGTTATTTGAATTTTGACAATCCTGGGAAGTAAGAAGGATCACTCCTGCCCAATCTGAATGCTCCCCTGTCTTTGTTTATTATTTTCCCCATTTTATAGCTGAAGAAACCCAGGTCCAGAAAAGGGAAATGACTTATCTTGGGTCACACAGTCAAAAGTGGGAGATATAGAATTTAAATCCAAGTTTTCTGACCCCTAATTAAGTGCCCTTTCTATTTTTCCTCCTGCTTCCCCATAAAATTTAAGTGTCCCACCCCATCAGGGCACAGTATATAAGTAGCGAAGAAATTTGTTACAATAGTTAACTTTTATATAGCGCTTTCTGGTTTGCAAAGCACTTTACATATATTATCTCATTTGGTAGCTATTTGACTACTATTATCCCCATTTTATAGATGAGAAAACTGAGGCCCAGAAAAAAAAAAGGGCTTTGTTCCAGGTCCCACAGTGAGCTCATGGCAGAGCTGAGACTTGGACTCCAGTCTTCTAACTGCCTTCCTCCTCCCCTTCCCTCCCCTCTCCCCAGGTAAGGATTCTTTCTAGGATTTCATGCTGTTGTCAATAAAATTGAAGCCATCTTGTATCCCTCCCCTTTAGGGCACTGCATTTTCTAAGAAGCAGGTAGAAAATATGGGATAATCTATGACATTGTGCTAATGATTCCCCTCCAGCATAGCACATTTGTAGTTTACCTTGGGCATTCTGGAGACAATGACATGCAGAAGTAACTCTAGGGGCAGCTAGGTGGTGCAGTGAATAGAGCACTAGCCCTGGAGTATTTTTTTTGAGGGGTGAATGAAGGACAATTGGGGTTAAGTGACTTGCCCAAGGTCACACGGCTTGTAAGTGTCTGAGGCTAGATTTGAACTCAGGAAGAGGAGTCTTTCTGACTGCAGGCCCAGCACTTGTTCTATTGTGCCATCTAGCTGCCTCCAGCAGGTAAATAGTTTGCCTTGAACCTATATACTAGCTACTATTTTTATAATTTTTCAAAGTTTATAAAAACCTCTATAAACATCTCATTTAATAAGGTAGTTGGCTATGTACAATGCATATGTAAAGGCATTATGGATGGAATATATGTATGACCTCCTATTTCTCTAGTTAGAATGTTGTCCTGAATCTTTCTTTGGAACTACTTGACATACAACTTGTGTCTTCATGGAAATAGCCCTGGGCTGGGTCAGACAGGCTTTGTGCTAATCACTTGGGATACAAAGACAGGCAAATGCAGTTCCTGCCCTCAAAGAAATGATATTCAAATAAAGGAGACAACACTTAAATACTTAGGGACATACAGGGTGTACATAGGCTAGATGAGGGAGGGGAACAAGTAAGGTACCTACTGTGTGCCAAGTACTATATGAAGCACTTTTCATATATGAGTTCATTTGATGTTCACAATAACCATGTAAGGTAGGTGCTATTTTTGTCCACATTTTATAGTTGATAAAACTGAGGCCCAGAGGACTTACATGGCTTGCCCAGGGTCATAGACCTACTAACTGTCTAAGGTCAGATTACAGCTCAGGTTTTTTAGATTCCAAGCTCTGTACTCTATCCATAGTGCCATCTACCTTAAAAATGAAAAGTAATCCCAGAGAAGGGGATGGGAGAAGCCCAGAAAGGTTTCTTGCAGAAGGTGTTGTCTAAGTCTAGTCTTGAAGGAATTGAGAGTTGCTAAGAGGCAGAGGTGATGGGCCAGAAGAGTCTAGGCATAGAGGTCAGACAGCACAATAGCAAAGAGATAGGAAATATTGTTATTGTTTGTCCTTCATTCTCTTGAAAGGACCAATGACATCGTGAGGGTGATGTCTTGAGTTTGGCCTTGAATTGGATATGAGTAGGGCAGAGCTACCCAAAGTCATCAACCTCACTCTCTCCTCCAGAGTCACGGAAGTTTGCTGGCAAGACAAAGGTCAAGACCACTGTCAAGAACCCAGGATGCACTGGGTGACCTTGGCCTCTCTAAATTAAGGTCTTTCCCAGGTGTCAGTTTATCCCATTCAATGACCAAACAGCTGGGTAAGAGTTGAGACAAGAGATGGCCAATTTACCATTACAAAGTTTTTGATCTGAGAGAAGACCCTCAGAGTTTCTCTCCAGAATAGAAAAAAATTTCCATTTACACTCATTCTAAGTCATCAAAATCTAAACTATGAACCACAGAGTCTTGAGCTGGGACTATTATTGACCATTCAATAAAAGCCAGAGTGATTTGGGTTTTAAGGTGGAGTCAAGTAGGTCCATTTAAAACACAATGGGCTTTTAAAAGCCTGTCTTTTCAGAGCTATATTTCAAGACATTAAAAATGAAAACCAATCAGGACAAAAAGCAAATTGTCCTAGCTTTTTGAAAAAAAAAGTGATGAAAACAAATAAATGAATGAATGAAGAAAGAATGGAAGAAGGAAGGAAGGAAGGAAGGAAGGGGAAGAAGAGAAGAAGAGGAGGAGGAAGAAGGAGGAGAAGGAGGAAGAGGAAGAAGGAGAAGGAGGAAGGAAGAAGGAGGAAGAGAAGAAGGAGGAGGAGAAGAAATAGCAGCACTCCCCAACTTCTGCTTGAGTTGGAAGATTGGGTTCCCAGAGGGCAGTGACTACTACCATGGTAAAGACAGTTAATACAAAACATTCTTCTAAGAATCTAGTTCACTTATTCCCACAAATATATTGTCCATGTGAGGGATGGGAAACGTATTGTGATTTTCAAAGACTTAGACTATTGTGGCTGGATGGTAGAGCACATGGATATCAGAAAACTATAAGAAGATGGGAAAAGTAGGAAGGGGCCAGGTCATACTGAGCTCCTATCAATTGTTCTCCTTGGCACTAAAAGGTCAGTTAGCAAAGGGCCTTGATAGATAGGATACCTGCTATAGAATCTCTCATTTCATGAGCCGTCTTCAAGATGGGAGCTCAGACTAAACTTAGGCAATACTTCTCAGTTCTGCAAGCCAGAGGAATGTGAGTGGGCTCAGTTATAACTGGCTAATGTTACAGGAATGTCCTATATAATCGAAGTATTAGTGTGCAGAGCCTGTCATTCTTTAACACTCAATCCAGTCTATCCCTCCTCTAAGAGGGCCTTCTTGACTCCCCTAATTCACTCTGATCTCTCTCTTCTCTGAACTTCTAAGGTCCATATCCTCTGACAGAAGCCAGCACCTGGTCATATACAGTCCCTTTGTGTGTGTTGTCCGTGACACTATAAGCTTTCCCATGACCATTGTACCACTTCTTTTTCTAGTACTGGGCTGAGCATATATGATCATAGATTTTAGCTCGAGGAGGGACTTTAGAGATCACCTTCCACATGGGAAATCTGAGGCCCCTAGAGGTTAAGGCCATATAGGTAGTAAGTAGCAGGGCCAAGATTTAAACCCCAGGCATCTGCATCTAAATCCAGCTCCCTTTTCATTTCTCTATGCTGCCATCATCATTGGTACTTGGGAAATATTTGTTGAAGTGAACTGGAACTCAAGTCTTAATATGGTCTGTAGAAATTACCTCTGGGAGGCCATTTATGTCATAGAGCATCCTTTGGGGAATCTAGTTTTGAATTTAAATAATATTCTCCCTGCCTATAACTCATGTCTTTGGATTCCTTACCTACTCCCAGATCCCTCTTCCCTCTGACCACCCCACATGGCAATAGAAAATTATTCTAGGACTTCACCTCTCAAAGGAAGATGGGAGTTAAAAAAAAAAAAAAAGAGTGAGGGGAAAGAGAGGGAATGAGCTAAAGAAGTCATTCTTTTTACTTTAGGAAAGTGCCTTTATTTCAGCCTGAAAGGAGATGCTTTATGAGGAATAGAGAAATAGGGAGAAATTGAATGTAGAATCAGAATGGGGGAACCTAGGCAGCATAAGTCAAGCTTTCAACTCAAACCAACAATTAATTGCTGAGCACTGTAAAAGGTACAGGGGAAGGTGGGAAGTTTAAGTAAGATATATATATCTTATATATATATATATATATATATATATATATATATACATATATATATCCCTATACTGATGGAATTTAGTGTGTCAAGGGGAATAAAAGATACACACAGATAACGATGACAGAAAATAATCCATGAGTGCACTAGAAGAATGTAAGACTTGGGGTGGGTATGGGAAGGGGCGAGGAGGGGGAAGAGGGGCTCTTCCAGTCGTATATACCTAAAAGACCTATTGCAAATATAATGCTCAGGGCAGCTAGATGGTGAAGTGGACAGAGCATGAGACTGATGTCAGGATACCTGAGTTCAAATCCAGCCTTAGACACTTACTAGTTGTATGACCCTGGGCAGGTCATTTAACTCTGTTTGCTCAGTTTCCTCATCTATAAAATAAGCTGGAAAAAGAAATGACAAACTGCTTCCATATCTTTGCCAAGAAAACCCTAAATGGGTTCACAAAGAATCATATGTGACTGAACTGACTAAATAACAACATGTTTAGTCAGTTATATAGTCGAGTGTATTTTGTAATGGAGATCTAACCCCAAGGAAGCATGTTTTTTTCCAGAGTTTTATTTATCTAAATACTGAGGTAATTAAGCCCAATGTGTCCACCTCATCTGCAGAATGTAAATGCTGGAACCATAAAATGTTAAATTTTGAAGGAACCAGAAAGCGTAGGATATTAAAATAAAGAACAGAATATCAGAACTGGAAGGGACTTTAGAGGTCTAACCTAAGGAACTGAAGCCCAGGAAAAAGTGGCTGGCATGAACTTGGTGGCAGAGTTAGAGCTTGACCCTAGAGAGGCCTTCTGTCCTCCCTCAGGCCTGGGCTCTTCCCATCTCGCTGTGCTGCAGCAGCCTCTGGCAGCCCGAGTCAGGCCTAAATGTTCTGAACTATTGAAGCCAGCTGCTCTGCATCTGGGCTGGGTCTACTGTCACCTTCTAGCGACGGAACTGGTGTTTATGGCTTTGCTGGTCTCACTATGGCAATGCCCTCCAAGGTCAGAGTCATGGGGGATGGTACTATGTGGATTCCCAGGCTGGTATTGTAGAAAAAGAAGCAAGAACCTTGACTGATGTTGAATGGCTTCCAAGAATATCACTCCTAGAGGGAATCACAGCATGGAGATTGGGGGCTAGGCAATAGTTAGATTTTAGTCATAGAAATGGAAGGCTTTTAAAGTCATCCCAAGTTTGTAAAATGCAGAACTTCATTGGCAAAGGCTGAGGCTTGCTTCTTTATGAGCTTTCAGTCTTCTGAGGCTGAACATATTACTGTAAAATGGCCCAACCGAATCACTCAGGAATGAATATTCTCCCCATCCCCTCACTTTGCAGGGCTGTGCACATTACTACCCTTGTAACATAGAGATAGGAATGTAATGCATGAAAGAGATTTTCCAGTTGTTCCACTTTAAAGGGAGACTCCCATTAGAAAAAAAAAAGGAAATAAAATTAACCACTGTATTTCACTTGATCTCATGGAAACATACAAGATTGTTGTAGGGGATATATAAATGGAAAAGCACTTTTAAGTGCTTACAATGTGCCAAGTATTGTGTGAAATGTTGGGAATATGGATAGAAAACTGAAGTATTTCCTGCTCTCAAGGAGCTCACATTTTAATTGGAGGAGACAATATATATGGGAAAATTCAGAAAAGGTCTGATGGGCCTTGGAGTGGTGTAACTGAAGGGTCATGGTCATATGGCCTTATGGACATATTCCAAGGGACTTCAGGTTGCATTGTTGGGAAGGGAACATCTTCTTGGGGGTGAAGGGTTAGGAGTTCAGCCTTAGTGGGAAGGAACCCTGTGGTGGTTCCATGTGGGGGGCCTGCAGTGGTTTGTGTGGGAGGGTCTCTGGCTGAGGTGGTTTGTAGGGGAGGTTGTTGGAGGGAAAACAGGATTTAGTAAGGGAGATATGGCTTCCAATGTCCTCAGCCCAGTCAGTAATGATCTTTTTTTCCTCTAGTGGACTTCACAAATGTATATATTGACTTCAATTATAAATGTTTTATTATTATATCTGACTATAAGTTCCTTGAAGGCAAAGGCCCTGTTTTATCTAAATGCTGTGTCTTCCATCAACACTGAGTGCAGTGTTTCATCCAAGTGGAAATTGAATAAATGTTTGTAAAACTGAAGACATGTATATAAATATGTATATGAAGTGTCCCAAATAAAGCTTAAATTTGAACTAATACTTGGGGGTGTCCCAAAAGTCTTAGTTAAGCTTTAATAAGCTTAAACTTGCACTGAGACTTTGGGACGCTCCATATAAATACATATATTCATATTCGTATATATGTATTTATATGGAGCGTCCCAAAAGTCTCAGTGCAAAGATACAAAGAAATATATACAGAGAGGGGGGGGCATATGTTGGGACAGATATAAACAAATGGCTATATAGACTCAGAAGAAGAAATCGCTTCCAGCTAGAGGAGATCAGGGAAGTCTTGTAAGAAATAGTTTTTGATCTAGTCTTGAAAGATTGTTAAGATCTCAACAGGTAGAAAAGTTTAAAAAGATGGGTATTTCGAGTCAAAAGAAGTTATGAGCAAAGGCACAGAGTTGGGAAGGTGGAGGGATTAGCCAGAGAAGGAAAAATAGGAGTGAAAGACAGAAAGGTGGTTTGAAGCTCCTTTGAGGGGTTTGGATTAGATTCCCTGAGCAATGGGGAGCCTTCGAGAATTTGTGAGTGTATTTTGTGAGTTTTAGGTGAGAAACCCAAAACTGACCCTAAAAACGAACAGCCAGCTTTTGCTGCTTGTCACTGCGGGGGAGAAGACAGGGGCAAAAATAACAAACAAGGGCGAAGTTCTAGTTTCAGAATGACCCATAATAAAAATTTTCCCTGGCGGTTCTGGAAATGTCAATGGAGCTCAGCCTGAATTTTATTAGCTTCCTTGTTTCTACAACAACCTCATCTTCTGACTCAAGAGAATGCCCCCAGTGCTCTCTGCAGATCCTTGACTCAAAAGGCTTTTTCTTTGGTCCTTGCTCCATTTGTGAACTGTCTTAGGTCTCCCTATAATGCCTTCTTTCACCCTTAACTCAGCGTGATGCCTAGCAGCAGAATTGATGTTTTTTTTGTGGTCACATAGGACCAAATTGAGAACATGTCATGCATTGTGGGAATCCCAGACTCATTTGCTTTCTTGTTGTCTCTCCTATTATATTGTGAGATCTTCAAGGGCAGAGACTGTCTTCTGACTCTTGTATCCCCAGAGGTAACACAGTGCCTGGTACATAGTAGGTAATTAATATATTTTTATTGACAGACTCTCTCTTTCTCAAGAGTCTTTGTTCTTTCACACAGGAAACACCTCCTAAAGATTTCTTCATCTAGAAGGGGAGGTGTATTTAAGTACTGGGGTTGTTTATTGAGGCAGAAGGGCCCAGACTAGAAATTAGGTGACATTTGTGTTTAGTATGCCTTCCCTCTCTTGTTTTGGTGCATTCCATTGCCTCTTGCCCAATGCCACATGCTACCCCTTCTCCTGACCCCAATCAGAGGTGATCATTACCATTTTTCCTTTCTACCTTCCTCTACTAAATTGAAATTGTAGAATTACTATAGAAGTAAGAGACCTCAGGAATCATGGGAACACATAGTTAGCAATGGAAGGACTCTTTGTTCCCATCTGTTGCATGTGTGGAGATTCTGTGATGCTACCTTTCTCAAGCTTCCAATGAGAGGAGAGGGAGGCTGTTTACCCCAACAGTCATGGTGGCTGCTCACTATGACAGTAGACATTTGTGTTGCCTATGTGAGTGTGAACCTAGACCTTGAGTCTCTAGCTTCTGTTTTGTATTTCTTTCCCTGAGCATAGGACACTAAACAGTGATTCTGAGATGTCTGTTTCAGGACTTTGAGGCAACTTTATGAGTTAAAGAGGAAACCTTCTGGGTCTTTGAGTCATATCTGACTAGAAACAGGAGCAGTTTTCTTTAAGGCTGTCCTTCTTGGAGAGGATGACTATCAGTCTTAGACTGCCAGAAAGTATGCACCTCGAGGGAGTTATTCTAACAGAGCAGATCCAAGACGTAAGTGACATGGGAAGTTCGCAGTCCTGTCTCATGTTTGAATATTCATAAATCAAATTTAATACCATATGTTGTGTTTTGCAAACCATAAAGTGCTATTCCTAGCTATTATTTATATCATTATTAATAAAATTTTAAGCATCAACATCTGAGGAGGCTTATTGTTTCATGTTTTAAATTTTTGTCAGTGTGTATCTATGGGTCTTTTGAATGTATAT
>NW_027187344.1:2561109-2618092 GCF_028583685.1 Petaurus breviceps papuanus | reverse complement strand
TGTGTGTGTGTATTTAGGTGTGTGTAGGCAATACATAGCTGTCACACACCTGAAAAAATTTCTAGAAAATATCTTTAATAGCATCTAATCTGATCACTTCATTTTACAGATATGAAAAGTGAAACCTATAGAGCTTAAATAGCTGCCTTGCTCAAAATCTCACTTTAGCAAGACTAGGATTTTACTCCAGGTCCTTGATGGAGAATATACTTCATTCTTTTTTTCCCATTTATTTATTTTTAGTTTTCAACATTCATTTCCACAAGACTTTGAGTTACACATTTTTCTTCTCATCTTTCCCCTGCCCCTTCCCCAAAATAGCTAGCATACTGTATACCCCTTTCCCCAATCTGTTCTCTCTTATGTCCTCCCCCATACTCCCACAACATTCTAGTAGGGCAAGATGGATTTCTATACCCCAGCGCCTATATATCTGATTTCCCAGCTGCATGTTTTAGAAAAACAAAAACAACAAACCAATTTGTAAAATACATATTTGTTTTTATAACTTGGAGTTCCAGATTTTTCCCCTTCTTCCCTCCTCACCCACCCTCACTGGGAAGATAAGCAATTTAATATAGGTTGTACATGTGAAATTACAGAAAACATTTCCATAGTAGGTGTATTGTGAAAGACTAACTATATTTCCCTCCATCCCATCCTACCCCCCACTTATTCTATTTTATCCTTTGACCCTGTCCCTTTTCAAAAGGGTTTGCTTTTAACTATTCTCTCCCTCAATCTGCCCTCCCTTCTATTATCCCCATCTTATCCCTTTCCCCCCTATTTTCCTGTAGTATAAGATACCTAATTGAGTGTGTATTATTCCCTCCTTAAGTCAAATTCAATGAGAATAAGGTTGTCCCATTCCCTTTTACCTTCCTTCTCTTCCCCTCCATTGTAACAGTTTTCTCTCGTTTCTTTTATATGAGATAATTTACCCTAATCTATCTCTCCTTTTCTCCTCCCACTATATTTCTCTCTCACCTCTTTATTTTTTAGGTATCATCCCTTCATGTTCAACTTGTCCTGTGCCCTCTATGTATACATGTACATATATATGCACACTCTCACACATATATTTATACATACCTACACCCTCATATACATACATATATGTATGTATACATAAATGTATAATATATAATAAAATAAATAAAAATATATACATAATATATATGTATACACATATATATTCCCCTCAACTGTCCTCATAATGAGAAAAGTCTAATGAGTTACAATTATCATTGTTCCATGTAGGAATGTAAATAGTTCAACTTTAATAAGGTCCTTATGATTTCTTTTCCTGTTTACCTTCTCATGCTTTTTTTGCTTTTTGCATTTGAAAGTAAAATTTTCTGTTCAGCTCTGTTTTTTTTTTTATCCAGAATGCTTGAAAATACTCTATTTCATTGAATGACCATATTTTTACCTGAAGCGTTAGACTCAGTTTTGCTGGGTAGGTGATTCTTGGTTTTAATCCTAGATCCTTTGACCTCCAGAATATCATACTCCAAGCCCTTTGATCCCTTAATGTAAAAGCTGCTAGGTCTTGCATTATCCTGATTGTGTTTCCACAATACTCAAATTGTTTCTTCCTGACTGCTTCTGGTATTTTCTCTTTGGCCTAGGAACTCTGGAATTTGGTTATAATATTCCTAGGAGTTTTCTTTTGGGGTTCTTTTTCAAGAAGTGATTGGTGAATTATTTAAATTTCTATTTTGCCATCTGGTCCTAGAATATCAGGGCAATTTTGCTTGAAAGATGGTATCTGGGCTCTTTTTTGGATCATGGCTTTCAGGTAGGCCAATAATTTTAAAATTATCTCTCCTGGATCTATTTTCCAGGTCAGTGGTTTTTCTAGTGAGATATTTCACATTATTTGGATCTGTTTTGTAGTATCTTGATTTCTCATAAAGTCATTAGCTTCCATTTGCTCCAATCTAATTTTGAAGGAATTATTCTATTCAGTGAATTTTTGAAATTCCTTTTCCCTCTGGCAAATTTGGCTTTTTAAGGCAGTCTTCTCCTCATTGGCTTTTTGGGCCTCTTTTGCCATTCTAATTAGTCTGTTTTTTAGGGTGTTATTTTCTTCAGTCAGGATGTTGACTTGCTTTTCTTGCATCATTCTCATTTCTTTTCCCAATTTTTCCTCCACTTCTCTTACTTGGTTTTCAAAATCCTTCTTGAGCTCCTCCATGGCCTGTAACCAATTCATATTTTTCTTAGGAGCTTTTGATACAGGAGTTTTGGCTTTGTTGTCTTCCTCCCATTCCTTGCTTTGATCCTTTTTGTCCCTGAAAAAGGAATCTATGGTAGGATCACATTTCCTCTGCTTGCTCATGTTGCCAGTCAATTACTTGACTTTTGAACTCTTTGCCATGGTAGAACTCTGCTTTCAGAATGGACAGAGCTTTGTCCCAAATTGCTGGGGTTTTTTTGCAGATGCTGGAGCAATTAGGAAGGCACCCTCTCTGCAGCCCCCACAGGCTCTGGCACCTGGCCACACACCCCAGGACCTCCATCCAAGACCGTGATCCATATCCAAGCAAGTCAAAGCAAGAGCCTCAGAACGGTTGCTTGGTCCCCCTATAATCTGCAGGCCAGGAACTTCTGAGGCAGCTACGTGGCTGTGACACCACTCCTCTAGCCACTTCTTGCCCCAGGGACAGAGGCTGGACTGCATTCTTCCATCCACCCCTGTTCCAACAGAGTTACACACTGACCTTTTACTTTGTCTTTGGTGTTTATGGGTTGAGAAGTCTGGAAACCACCACAGCTGCTGGTGCTTCACTCTCCTGAAGTCTGCTCTGGCTGCTGCTGGTCAGGGCTGCTGTGGGGCCAAAACCACATGGTTCCTGTGGGATTGGGCTTAGCTCCTAGCATGCTGCAATAGCCCCTTCCTGCCAGCCTGCTGGGCTGCCTTCAGTGGGAGACTTGTTTCTCTCTGTCACTTTGTGGGTTCTGTAGCTCTAAAATTTGTTTAGAGTCATCTTTTACATGTATCAGAGGAGGTAGAAGCTGGAGCCATGGGGAAGTCCTGTTTCTACTCTGCCATCTTGGCTCTGCCCCCAAATATACTTCATTCTAAATCAATTCATTGTATTTATGGACAATTATTATTATTAGAAGGTTCTTTCATACATCAAACTTAAACCTATGTACCTTTCATCCAGTGCTCTTAATTCTGTTTTCTGATTCTAAGCAGAACTCTCTTAGAGAAAACTCTAATTAGAGGCAACTAATCCCTCTTTTACCTGAAATCTCCTTAAATACTAGAAGAAAATGTTCAAATCTCTCTCTTCCTCTGTGTCCTCCAAATAGTCTCTTTTCTAGGCTAGGTGACATAGAGGATAATCAGAGCAAATAACTCAACATTCCTTAGACTCAGTTTACTCATCTGAAACATGGAGATAATAACATCACCTACCTCCTATAGCTGCTGTAGAGATCAAATGAGGTAGCATATGTGAAATGCTTTGCAAAACTTAAGGCACTATGTCAATAGTAGTTGTTATCTGTCCTTTAATGGAATAGTTTCCAGCCCTTTGGCTATGCTTCTCACCCTCATTTAGAGCCACTGAAGGTTAGAACTTCCATGTTCTTGCTTTACCTTTTAGGCTCTTGGTGCTTTCTGGGAGTAACAAATTAATGTGTGCTAATAGAATGGGAAGAGTGATCAAGCTTCCTCCCTTCACTGATTTCTGTCTTTGGATCATTTTCTGTCTACCTGGTACTGAGAGCTGGACAAGAAAAGAGTTTTAATGTATTCCTTAGTCTCATCCTTAGAGGGTAGGGAGGGGGTCTATCTGTCTCTGGGAAATTGTTCCCCCTCTCCTTGGAAGTCTTGTACTTTGTATCTCTCATTCATTCATTTCTTTTCTTTCTTTTTTACTTTGTACCTCTCTTAAGGTACTCTATGGGCAATTAGGTGGCATAGTGGATAGAGTGCCAGCCCTGGAGTCAGGAAGACATGAATTCAAATCCATCCTCAGACACTTATTAGCTGTCTGACGCTAAGTCACTTAACCCTGTTTGCCTTAGTTCCTTGTCTGTAAAATGAGTTAGAGAAGAAAATGGCAAACCATTCCAATGTCTTTGGCAAGAAAACCCCCAAAATGGAGTCATAGGGAGTCTGGCATGACCAAAATGACCCAACAACAATAATGTAGTCTATGTAGAGGAAAATAGGACATGTCCCATCTCCTCTACCAACCTGAGACCTCCTTGAGGGCTAGGGGCATATTTTATGTATTCTGATTTTCTTAACATACTTTGTCTAGATTTCTACTTTGCAGAGGAGATTCCTGATGAGGTTGGACTAGCTGACCCCTGGGGTCCCTACCATCTCTGAGATCCAATTCAATTCAGTTGATCATTTCCCCTTGTTTTATTTTTATTTCTGTGTTACATTTCCTTAGTATACTATGGTACAGGTACTATGATGTATCTCCAACACCAAACACAAAGCCTTGTACATTGTATGTGCTTAATAAATGTTTGAATTAAATCTGGGTCTCTGCCCAGTACCTAGCAATGGCTTTGCATAGAGCAATGCATTTTGAATGAAAGAGCAAATGGATAATTATTCGTACTTTTCTCAGGAATAAATTCTCTCCCATTGTAGGGGTATATACCTGGGGACCTGGTGGTGAATGTGTGCTGTCTGCCCTTTCACTCTTGAAGGAACAGGAGGTGAGAAATGGGGACCTGAGCCCTAAGTACCGTATGTTGGCCTGGAAACCTTGCCTTCCTGGGGTGCGACCACCCTGGTTTGAAATTGCCATTAGCCTTATCTCACTCTCAATGTGTGCCATGTAGACCAGTCCTCTTTGACTTGGAAAATCGAAACCATGAGGCTTCCTTAAGTGAATGAAGCTTCTGTTTCTCATAGGGGAGAATAGAGGGCAGGAACACAGGCTCAGGAAGTAGACAGATAATAACTTATTGTGAAAACACTACCAGGCTGGTGGGGGATAAAACTCATTTGGGGGTCTCAGTTGTCCAGATGGCTGTCTATATGGCTCATGTTTACCAGATAACCATTAGCCCTCTGCTCTATGCTGGGAAGATCTGGACTCAGAAAGATCTGGCTTTGTTTCTTGCCCAAAGACACCAGAAAGACATGGATTCTTGGTGTTCTAATGGTGGGAACAGGAGCTGGGCAAAGAAATATTTCCAGTATTGCCAGTTGCTTTGATCTGCTTTAATGAAGAACAACCCCTCAGGTGATGATAATGTTTGAATGGAGGATTTGATTTTAATTAACAAGCCACTATTGAATTCAAGTGTTTGGGTAAGATGGTCCAGGTGTTCTCCTCAGCCTCTGAGGCCATCCAAGTCCCCTTCTCCTTCTGTGAAAATCTGAGTTGTCTTCAGCTTAAATGTGCTTCAGAAATATGTAAGGACAGAACAGTTGTATGCTGTGGAACGGTACAGGCAACTAGTGTGAGACATACAGAGCAGATGGTAATTCTGGGCTGCAGATGAAAACTAAATTACTATGTTCGAATCTCAACTTTGATACCTTTCCAGGGTTTATCAGATGTTTCCACTTAGTGTTTGGCAAAGATACTGCCCCTCAAAAAACAAACAAATGAGAGAGAGAAAGGAGAGAGGAGAGAGGAAAGAGGAGAGAGGAGAGAAGAGAGGGGGAAGGGAAGGGGAAGGGAGGGAGAGAGAGAGAGGGAATGGGAGAGAGACAGAGAGAGAGACAGAGAGAGAGACAGAGAGACAGAGAGAGGCAGAGGCAAAAGAGACAAGGAAATCAGTTGCTTAGAAACATAAAGAAAAGGAAAAGAAAGGTGACTAGGTGGCTCAGTGAATAGAGTACCAGCCCTGGAGTCAGGAGGACCCTAGTTCAAATTCAGCCTCAGACACTTAACACTAGCCATGTGACCTTGGGCAAGTCACTTAACCCCAATTGCCCTTCCTTCCCCCTCCAAAAAGAAAAAAAAAGGAAAAAGAATTTCTGGGCTCTTTCATCAGCTCCTACTTTTTCAGCATCTTTGTCCCATCTCTTTTTGCAATCACAGCAGAGGGTAGAGAGAGTTGAAGCAGTGATTTCTCTTTGATTATGGTTCAAAAGTACAGCACCTCCAGAATGTCTAGTTCTGATGTCTTCTCCAGCCTCCCATTGGCTTCTATTACACAAAAACTCATCTCCAAAGCTGAATGAATAGAACATTCTGGTGAAACCTGGGGTCAGCCACTGGGAAGGTCTGGGAATCGCCAGGATGGAGGAGTATTTTGAATATTCCCTAAAGTGAGTGACACCCTCTAGTGAGGGTGTGTACTAGCAAAAGGGACTATTGTGTATGTTGAATTAGGGAAGTGGATCAAAGTAAAGTCATTAACTGATGATAATCATTTATTAAAGTTTTACTGAGGTAAAGCAGTGGACATAACATGGAGGACAGAATCTGCTACAACCAGTAAACACTTACTCTCCATGCCATGCAGAGAAACACAGCAGTCATTCTGGCACAGAGGACAAGCTCATTTGTAGAACATTAAGGAAAATCAGTATAGGGAAAATCAAATGAATATAACATAAACTGTAAAAAGCAGCAGAGGGGAAATTATCCTTCAAAACTTAGCATGAGACACATGATCCCAAGAGCATATATAGATGAAATGGGAAGACAATAAATAGAATGAAATAAAATGGATCTGCTAGCATTTCTTATTATTATATTCTTATAATTACAATATAATATATATAATAAAAATATAATATATGTTCTTATAATAAAGAATATTTCATATTCTTATAATTTGTGATAGCATATGAACTGCATTTGCATTTCACCAACTCCCAATGTGCTATGTAAGGAAATGGGAATGGCAAGTAAGATGATGTGGAAGAAATCTGTGCTGGAGGATGGCATCGATTTTAAAGTAGTCAATGACTGATCAATTTTTGAGATAAAATATCATGGATAGTGCCATGACAAAAAAAAGGTGAATAAGAACAAGTACGGGCTGAGAATGCCTCTCCACGCCGCCTGCCCCCGGCCGACAGCCCCGCCGCCATGGAGGACGTGAACGAGTACAGCAACATGGAGGAGTTCGCCGAGGGCTCCAAGATCAATGCCAGCAAGAACCAGCAGGACGACGGTAAGATGTTTATCGGAGGGCAGAGCTGGGACACGAGCAAGAAAGACCTGACCGAGTACCTGTCCCGGTGGACTGCACGATCAAGACGGACCCGGTCACGGGCCGATCGCGGGGCTTCGGCTTCGTGCTCTTCAAAGACGCGGCCAGCGTGGACAAGGTGCTGGAGCTCAAGGAGCACAAGCTGGACGGCAAGTTGATAGACCCGAAGCGGGCCAAGGCGCTGAAGGGCAAGGAGCCGCCCAAGAAGGTGTTCGTGGGCGGCCTGAGCCCGGACACGTCGGAGCTGTAGATCAAGGAGGACTTCGGGGCGTTCGGAGAGATCGAGAACATCGAGCTTCCCATGGACACGAAGACTAACGAGAGAAGAGGATTCTGTTTTATCACGTACACAGACGAGGAGCCAGTAAAGAAATTGTTAGAGAACAGATATCACCAGATTGGTTCTGGGAAGTGTGAAATCAAAGTTGCCCAGCCCAAAGAGGTATACAGGCAGCAGCAGCAGCAACAGAAAGGAGGGAGGGGCGCTGCGGCCAGCGGCCGAGGTGGGACTAACTGGAACCAAGGATTTAATAACTATTATGATCAAGGATATGGAAATTACAATAGTGCCTATGGTGGCGATCAAATCTATAGTGGCTATGGCGGATATGATTATACTGGGTATAACTATGGGAACTATGGATATGGACAGGGATATGCAGACTACAGTGGTCAACAAAGTGCGTATGGCAAAGCATCCCGAGGGGGTGGTAATCACCCAAACAATTACCAGTCATATTAAAGGAGGACATGGAGAAAACAGGTGTGGATGCTACAGCAGTCTATCTTGCAGGATGACGACATTGAATGGACAGTGTTCTTCTATTGATCTGAGATTGACTATTTTGTAAAAGACTTTTAGTGTACATGACACAACTGTGTCCAATTGTATATAGCGGCTGATTTAGTTTTCTTGTTTTTGCTTTTGTCCTTTGCCATCTGTGTTATGACAAAATGTGGATTTATGTTTATACAAATTTTATTTGTATAATTTCATGTAAATTGATTCTCAAAAATAAATTACTTGTGATTGTTAAAAAAAAAAGAACAAGTACTCAGTGACTGACTTACTTTGCCCACTTTCTCATGTGCCAGTTTTCTTATTTCTATAAAACCATTATAAGAATACTCCATGCATATGGAATAGAGATTACAAATCTCTTTTCCTGGAAAGTAAAGCAAGTCCACTTCCATCTTCCTTTTTTTTAATGTTTTGGGAAGCACCTCCAGGTAGATGGGATAGACCAGGCCAGTTGTCCCAAGGGAAAGAAAGGACTGAGAAATAATAGGAAAGAGAAGAGGATGTTTTTTTTTTTTTTCTGAGCATGAAGACCCAGTATAATGTGCTAATGTAAATAGGAGACATTTTCTTCTAGCTCTGAAAGAGAGAAGATACAAATGGGACCTTTTATCCAAACAGAATTTGGTTGGAGACACCTATTTGTGAGGTGTGTATGGGGAGGGGGAGGAGAGAGATTTTCATTATCCCATGGAACATTTTGGGTGTGAGGCCTGCAATTTTGGGTAACAGTGTGAAAAGAGATTCCAGAACCCCACACTAAAGAACCATAAACTCTTATTGTTGAGGTGTAGACAAATCTTGAGGGATATCCCCCCAATTCCCATAGGTCAATTGCTTGAGAGCTGGTCCCATGGAAAAGGGAAAGAACATCATCCTTATTATAATAATGGCTAATATTTATATGGTGCCTTGGGTTTATAAAACACATTATAAATACCATTTCATTTGATCCTCGCAATAATTCTGGGAGTTGGGTGTTATTATTATCGACATTTTGTTGTTGTGCTTTGTCCTTTGTTCTTGAAGAGGACCAATGACATCAGGAGGGTGTTGTCTTGACTTGCAAGTGAATAGTATTTAAGTGAGGCAGGGCTGTGCAAAGTCATAAATCTCACTCTCTTCTCCAGAGTTCAGTGACAAGACATGGGTCAAATGACTGGCAATGGCCCCAGATACAGTGGCAGACCATGGGGTTTTCAAGCTAAGGTCTTTCCCAGGTTCCAGTTTGTCTGTGGCATTGCCCATTCAATAATGAAAGGTTAGGTAAGAATAGATGGCCTAGTTTGCCTTCACAAAAGAATTGGTATGGGAGGAGAAGACGCTCAGTGTTTCTGGCCAGAACAGAAGCAGTTACTATTTACATTCACTCTGAGCCATCAAAACCCAAACAATGAGCAAGACAGCTATATGGAATAGAACTGTGGAGGACCCAAATCAGACTCTTTTAGGCATTATCTCCCTGCTCTACTTGAAGTCACTTAAACTGGTAACTAATTGGTTTCTATCAGTAGACTTCAGTTCTTATGTTTCTCAAAAGATGATCTTCAGAACTTTTATGATGATCTTCATGGGAGAAGGACCTGATGTATGATCAATGTTCAAGAAAACAATGCTTACAGAATGGGAGAATCTAATTACGTTTTGTTATTTTTATTAATTTATTTATTTTTAGTTTTCAACATTCATTTTCACAAGATTTTGAGTTCCAAATTTTTTCCCCATGTCTTCCCTCCCCGCTGCCTCAAGATGACATGTATTTTGATTGCTCCTTTCCCAAGTCTGCCCCCTGTTCTATCACCCACACCCCACTTCTTATCCCCTGTCCCCTTACTTTCTGGTATGGCAAGAAAGATTTCTATACCCCATAGCCTGTATATCTTATTTACCAGTTGCATGTAAAAACCATTTTTAAACATTTGTTTTTAAAACTTTGAGTTCCAAATTCTCTCCCTTCTTCCCTCCCCACCCACCCTCACTGAGAAGGCAAGCAATTCAATATAGGTTATACATGTGTAGTTATGCAGAACACTTCTATAATGGTCATGTTGTGAAAGACTGTTTTTCCATCCATTCTATCCCATCCTCCCTCACTTATTCTATTTTCTCCTTTGACCCTGTCCCTTTTGAAAAGTGTTTGCTTCTGACTACCCTTTCCCCCAAGCTACCCTCTCTTCTGTCACCCCCTCCCTTATCCCCTTTCCCCTTATCTTTCTGTAGGGCAAGATACCCAATTGAGTATATATGCTATTCCCTCCTTAAGCCAAATCTAATGGGAGTAAAGTTCACTCATTCCCTCTCATCTCCCCCTTCTTCCCCTCCATTGTGAAACCTTTTTCTTGTCTCTTTTATATGAGATAATTTATCCCATTTTATCTCTCCCTCTTTCCTTCTCTGAATATATTCTTCTCTCACTCTTTAATTTTATTTTTTAGATATCATCCCTTCATATTCAACTTACCCCATGCCATCCATCCATCCATCCATCTATCTATCTATCTATCTATCTATCTATCTATCTATCTATCTATCTATCTATCTATCTATCTATCTATCTGTCTGTCTGTCTGTCTGTCTGTCTGTCTGTCTGTCTGTCTGTCTGTCTGTCTGTCTGTCTGTCTCTTCCAACTACCCTAATATTGAGAAAGGTCTCCTGATTTACAAATGTCATCTTTCCATGTAGGAATGTAAACAGTTCGCCTTTAACAAGTCCCTTATGATTTCTCTTTTCTATTTACCTTTTCATGCTTCTCTTGATTCTTGTATTTGAAAGTCAGATTTTCTATTTAGCTCTGGTCTTTTCATCAAGAATGCTTTAAAGTCCTCTATTTCATTGAATGTCTATTTGTTCCCCTGAAGTATTATACTCAGTTTTTCTGGGTAGGTGATTCTTGTTTTAATCCTGGCTCTTCGGACCTCCAGATTATCATATCCCAAGCCCTTTGATCCCTTAATATAGAAGCTGCTAGATCTTTTTTTGGTCTTTATTAATTTGTTTACTTTTAGTTTACAAGATTCATTACAACAATTTCTTGAGTTTCAAATTTTCTCTCCCTCCTTACCCCTCCCCCCCATGGTAGCGTACAATCAAGTATAGTATCTGCAAATACTTTCACATTAGGCATTAGTCAGGTTATAAAGAAGGATTGTAACAGATGGAATGAAGAATGGGAAAGAGGAAACAAAACCAAACAAGAAAACAAAAAAGGACAGGTAGTTTGCTTCAATCTGGGTTCAATCTCAGTTCTTTCTCTGGATGTAAACATCTCTCTCCATCATCAGTCTTTTGGGTTTGACTTATGACTCTGGGTTGCTGAGAAGAGTCCAGTTTATCAAACTTGGTCATCACACATACCTTGTGTACAAATTCCTCCTGGCTCTACTCTTCTCACTCAGAAGCTGCTAGATCATGTGTTATCCTGATTGTATTTCCACAATACTCTAATCATTGCCTTTGGACTGATTGCAATATTTTCTCCTTGACCTGGGAACTTTTGAATTTGGCTACAATATTCCTAAGGAGTTTTCCTTTGGGAATCCCTTTCAAGAGGTGATTAGTGGGTTCTTTCAATTTCTATTTCCCCCTCTGGTTCTAGAATATCAGGGCAGTTTTCCTTGATAATTTCTTGAAAGATGGTATCTAGGATTTTTTTTATCATGGATTTTGGGTAGTCCAATAATTTTAAAATTATCTCTCCTGGATCTATTTTCAAAGTCAGTGGTTTTTCTAAGGAGATATTTAATATTGTTTTCTATTTTTTCATTGTTTTGGTTCTGTTTTACAATTTCTTGATTTCCTCATAAAGTCATTAGCTTCCATTTGTTCCATTCTAATTTTGAAGGATTATTTACCTCAGTGAGTTTTCAGACCTCCTTTTCCATTTGGCCAAATCTACTTTTTAAGGCATTCTTCACCTCATCGATTTTTTGGACCTCTTTTGCCATTTGGGTTACTCTATTTTTTAAGGTGTTATTTTCTTCAGTATTTTTTTGGGTCTCCTTTAGCAAATTGTTGACTCATTTTTCATTATTTTCTTGCAGCATTCTTATTTCTCTTCCCAGTTTTTCCTCTACTTCTTTTACTTGATTTTCAAGATCCTTTTTGAGTTCTTCCATGGTACGTGACCAATTCATATTTTTCTTGGAGAATTTGATGTAGGAGCTTTGACTCTGTTGTCTTCTTCTGGTTGTATGTTTTAATCTTCTTTGTCACCAAAGTAAGATTCTAGAGTATGACTTTTTGTACTCTGCTCATCTTCCCAGTCAAATACTAGACTTTCTAACTCTTTTTCAAGGTAGGACCCTGCTTCCAGTGGAGGTAGGGGTAGGAGTGGGTGTACTGTCCCAGACTTCAGGGGTTTTGTATCAGCCACTTGATCCCACACCATCTGTGGACCCAGTGCTCTGGAAGCAGGCTCTGCTGCTGCTGCTACTACCACCACCACCTCTGCCACCCTGGGGCTCCTCTTTCACTCAAGTCCCACAGAGTTTCCCCACTGACCTTCCACTCTTTTCTCGGCATTTGTAGGTTGAGAAGTCTGGAAACCACCACAGCTACCAGTGATTCAATCCCCTGAGGCCTGCTACAGCCTCGTCTTTGCTGGCATAGCCCATGCCAGACTGTGCTCTGCTTCCAGTCCAGTGTGATATATCTTCCTGTTAACTTTTCTGGTTGTCTTGGGCTAGAGACATGTTTCCCCTCATTCATTTTGTGGGTTCAGCAGCTCTAGAATTTGTTTAGAGTCATTTTTTGCAGGTATTTGGAGGGGTTTGGGAGTGAGCTCAAGCAAGTCCCTGCTTTTACTCCACTGTCTTGGCTTCGCACCCCCCCCCCCCCCCCAATTTTGTGATTTTTATTGTTTAGTCATTCTTCAGTTATGTCCAACTCTCTGTGACTCCATTCAGGATTTTCTTGGCAAAGATACTGGAGTGGCTTGGCATTTCCCTCTCCAACTCATTTTACAGATGAAGAAACTGAGGAAAACAGGATTAAATCACTTGTCCAGGGTCACACATCTAAGGAAGTTTATGATGCCAGATTTAAACTCAGGAAGAGACTCCATGTCCAGCACTTTATCCACTCACCACCTAGCTTCCCCACACATTTTTGATTATCTGAAGGTTTATTCTATTGCCTCCTGAAATAAGTGCAAACTCCTCTACTTGGCATTCAAGGCCCTCCACTCTTTGGTACCAGCCAGCCTTTTTTAACCTTATCTTTTATCAGTCCCTTCAACATTCTCTAAACTCTAGCTGGACTAGTCTCTGCTCTTTTCTCTGAAAATACCAGGCACCGTTCTGCCTTTCCTTACAACAATCTCCAGATGGTGTCAGAGAGTTTAGGCCAAACTGACCTTTCTTGACTTACTGTTTCTGGTTCTCCTCAATCACATATCCCTGAGTTAGATCATTCAGTGGGTTAATAATAGTGGTATGGTTCTCTTCAAAATTGTGATGTCCCTGAATTCCTAAAAAAGTCCTTAAGACTATGTGGTTCTTTGGATAGAGGCTGTTGACGAGCACTTCTGTCCTCTCTGGGTCCAGTGCTCCTTCCATGCAGTGATCCTCCATGAGCCATATACTTTGCAGAGGCTTTGCAGACCTGGCCCCTGTGAATGGACAGCTTGAGCCAGCTTTCTCTAGTCAATCCAACACTTTCAATGGTCTTTCCTCAAGTTCTTCCCATGTCCTCATTGCCCACCTCCACCAAAGACAGCAAGATAAGCCAATACTTTCAGGATGATGGCGTCTCCAGGTGCCTTCCAGGAGCCATTAGCCTTGTTCTAGTCTCTGCCTACTCCAAGTTCAGCACTCTTTCAACTCAATCATCAAGGGTCTGGAGGCTAAGCAGATATAGTAGAATTGACTTAAATGACAGTGAATGTGATTGATGACCCCTTTTTTTATTTATTGAGAACATTTCTAGGGATAGGAATGAGAGGATAAGAAGCCCTGGCCTGGGGCTTCTTATGGTGGTGCAGAGAATAGAACACTGGCTCTGGAGTCAGGAGGACCTGAGTTCAAATCCAGTCTCAGACACTTGTCACACCTACTAGTTGTGTGGCCTTTGGCAAGTCACTTAACTCCAATTGCCTTGCCTACCCCCCTCAAAAAAAAGAAGCTCTGGCCTAGGAGAGATGGAGAGGAAAAGACCCTTACTGGCAGGGCAGGGGAGAGGAAAAAAAGAAATTTTGTTACATATTTAGGAATAGCAACTTGTGCATAGTAGATTTGCAATTTCATGTTCAATCATTTTTTAAATTGTGCTGTGTTATAGAAATGCTTGTTTTATTCCATAAATTAAAAATAAAAAATAACAATTTAGGTTGAGTCAACAGATGTTTATGGAGGGTGATTTTGGGGAGTGATGGGAAGGACACAGATACAAAAATTTCTTCCCCACTTGCTTATCTGACATTTCTGTTAGAGTTTTGTTTCTTTGACCTAGGCTTTGATCTCTGGTAACATACAGAGCTTCTGGGATAAAATATCACATTAAAATTACTCTGCCCCACAGAAAGGGGAGCTGGGTGACCCAGTGGATAGAGTGCTAGGCCTGGAGTCAGAAGACCTGAGTTCAAATCTGGCCTCAGACACTTACTAGTTGTGTGACTCTGGGCAAGTCACTTAACTCTCTTTGCCTAAGTTCCCTCATCTGTAAAATAAGCTGGAGGAGGAAATGGCAAACCACTCCAGGATCTTGCCAAGAATATCCCAAATGGGGTCATAAAGAGTTAAACATGACTGAAAAGCAACTCAACAGCAAGCCACACAGTAATGAACATGTTCTATCTGAACACGTCTTACACATACTCTCTGCCCCTCTTTTCTGGAAATAGATTCTGTACTGCAGGGTGATATTGTTATTTTTTCATGTCTATTTCTTCCCTTCTTAGCTAGAGGATAAGTTTAGGGCAGGAATCATGCACAAGAAAGATCAAACTCATTTGGCCTGTCCTGGCAGTATAGAATAGAATGGAAACTACCCGTGGTTTGTAATCTGGAGCAGTGGACTCCTTGTGAGGAGCACTGGGTTTAAATCCCAAAAGTCATCCTCTCTACAGCCATAGAAATGGGGATAATAATAAGTGGCTTTTTCACCTCACAGGGTGGCAGTGATGACAGTGCTTGCTTAGTCAATCAGTCAGTAAACATTTATTGAGCAATTACTGTGTGCCGGGCACTGTGCAAGACACTGGGAATACAAAGAGAGGTAAAGGAGAGTTCCTGCTTTTTTGTTTTGTTTTTTGGAGGAGCAATTGGAGTTAAGTGACTTGCCCAAGGTCACACGGCTAGTTTTTGTGTTAAGTGTCTGAGGTCAAATTTGAACTCAGGTCCTCCTGACTCCAGGCGTGGTTCTCTATTCACTGCAGCCACCTAGCTGACCCAAGTTCCTGCTTTCTTTAGAGTCTAATGAAGGAACCAGAATATAAATAACTATGAACAAATACATGGAGGACAAATTGGAAATCATCCATAGAAGGCAGGGGCTAGAATTAAGAAGGACTGGGAAAGACTTCCTGTAGAAAGTGGGATTTTAGTTTGGAGTTAAGGAAGTCAGGGCAGGCAGGTGGCAGAGATGCAGAGGGAGTGTTCCATGTATGCGGCAGCCAGAGAAAATGTCCACTTGTGAGATGGAGTATTTTCTTCAGGGAGCAACAAAGAGGCCAGTGTCACTGGATTATAGAATGTGTGTGTGTGTGTGTGTGTGTGTGTGTGTGTGTGGTGTGTAAGACATAAGAAGACTGGAAAGGTGGGGGGCATGTCATGAGGGACTTTGAATGCCAAACTGAAGATTTTATGTTTGATCCTGGTGGTAATGGGGAGCCACAGGAGTTTATTGAGTAGAGGAGTGACATAGTTGGACCTGATTTTTAGGAAGATCACTTTGACAGCTAACTTGAGGATGGACTACAGAGGGGAGAGCCCTATGACAGGGAGACCAATAAACAAATTTATTTATGTCATTTATTATTATTGTTTGATTAATGGATTTATTTTTGGATGAGACCTATGATTTCATAGGAGTAGGGAACTGCTGATAAGGAAACTCCCTTTATCAATGCAGATGAATGTCTGCCCTGCAACTTAAAGTCTAAGAGACCTGGGGGTAAGTGTAGAATAGGGCCCTATAAAAATGCAAATTATTATTATATGGGAAAACATCTTAGTTTTTTCTTAATAGCAAAAGCTATGCAAAAGAGTAATGGCCTGCTTCCTATGTCTGCCTCAAATGAGATAATATTTATAAAGGGCTTAGTGCATAGTAGGTGCTATATAAAAGCTTATTTCCCCTTCCTCCTCTTGAGGAAATGAGTTCTCTTCCTCCCATCATGGGAGGTCTAACTAGCCACTGAATGTCCACTTGTAAGGGATGTTGAAGAGATTTCTGCTCAGGTACAGGTTGGACCAGACACCTCTCAGATCCTTTCTAACTCTGAAATTCAATTTAATTCAAATGAGTTAAATTCAGGAAACATTTGTTAATTGCCTACTATGCATAAGATATGGAGGAATTCAGAATTTGAAATTCTAAAACGAACTCTTTTTTGATCTCTGTCTTTCACAGCTTCTTGGCACACTTCCCTGAACTAGTAGAGACTTTGTGTGTTGACTGTGTGAGGAAAGGAGGGAGAGGGGAGTGTCTACTCAAATCCCCTTCCCCCACTCACTTTCAACTAGAAATATGTACAGAGAGACGTGTGGAGTGAGTTGAGCAATCCCCCTTGTGCTTTGTACTCAATGCTGGGCCTCTTGGTCTGGGATCCCGCCCAGATCACACAGAATGGGGTCAGGGATGGGGACGTGGATGAACATTGTCCTGGGAATGGGCTAGTACATGCACTTCTGCAAGCTCTCCGTTTCCTTGGAGCGAGCGCCTCAACTGGAGTCCAAAGTAGGGGAACTCAGCCCAGTCAGTCGCTCAACCTCTGTTTAAAGGATTGCAGATGTTTTCCTATTTCTGATCGTTGTCCAGGAGAGACTAGAGGGGAGGAAGGAAAAGATAGGAGCTTCAGAGAATATATAGGTTGGTTTTTTTCTCCTTTTCAATGGTTTCCATATGCTTTCTCTTCCCTGATGATAAAACTGTTTTACTGGTGAGAAGTAAGAGGGCCCAGTTTCTTTTCCATTAAAGGAAGATTAGAATCCTGGGTCAAGGTATTTTAATCCCAGATCTTTCCCTAATTATCTGGATGACTATGAAGAAGTCACCCAGCCTCTCTATCCCTTCATTTCTTTATCTATACAATAAAGAGCCCAATCCCTGCCCAGTTTACTTCACAGGCTTGTTATGAGTCTCAAATAAGATCATGTATGTAGAAGTGTTTTATAAACTGGTAAGAGTTACATAAATACATGCATATATATTCATTCATATTAGAGTGAACATGACTGATAAGGTTTAGTATGTTACCTCTACCTGGGGTTTTTGTGTGCTAGCATGGAACAATGTCTTAAACCAAAGGAATTAAAGTATAATGGCAAAGAGCCAGAAGCCTGTCTTTCTCGAGAGAAATGCTTTCTTTTATTGTAGCTCCTGAGATCTCTCTGACTGCTCCATAAACCAATGAACAAAAGTGTATTTATTAAATACTTTTTCTATGTAAGGCACTGTACTAAAAACTGGGACTATTAAAAATAAGTAGAAGCAAAACCATTTCTCAAGGAACTCACATTCTAACGGGGAAGAATATGTGCATAGGCATAAGTAGGTTTTGGGAAGATACATACAGAGTGCATGAAAGGTAATCTCGGAGAGGAAGGAGTTAGTAGCTGGGGGGATGGGGCAGGACCACCTGTAAGGCAGCATCTAAGTAGTTCTGAAGGCAGCTAGTGATTCTAAAAGGCATTGGTGCAGAGGGACAGCCTTTTAGACATAGAAGATGGCAAATACAGAGGTTCTGCAAATGAGCGTCATGTGTGGAAAACAGCAAAGAAGCCAGTACAGCTGAATCAGAAGAGTGGGTGGAAGGGAAGGATGAGTAAGAAGGCTCTGCTTCTCCTTCCAGGCAGCTCCACATTCCTACTATGCACATGGCTTATTCAATTTGAAGTTCTTTCTTGGGTTCCTGCTATACACTCAGTTGTGTGTTCTGTACCATGGGACACTCTGTGTCTTCACTTTTCTTGGGGAGCATGTTGTAGTTGTCCAGGTGTGAGGGGATGAGGGCCTGGACCAGGGTGCCAGCAGTGAAAATGCAAGTGAAATAGAAGTCACTTAAAAGTCTCTTAAGCTACTGATCTACTGATTGTATGACCTTGAGCAAGATACTTCTCTGCTCTGCCTCAGTTTCCACATCTGTAAAATGAAAAGACTGAATGAGATATTCTCTTCCATTTGTGAAATTCAGTGGTCTAAGGTCCTTTCTGCCTCTGACATTCTATCTTCTGTGGCTGGAAGGTGGAGTGGGGAATGGTAGAAGAAAGGGTTGGATTAAAGACTATCCATAAAGGACTGAGGGAAGAGTGGTTCAGATGCAAGGGTCAGGGTAGTTGGAAGGAGAGGCCGCTATTAAGAAGAAAAGGGAATTTGGTTTGGGACTCTTTAAGTTAGATATCATGGAAGTAAGGAACAGATGACTGGATTTGGGGCAAGAAGTTAGAGCTGGAAACTGAGGTTTGGGAGGGAGAATCATACAGTGGAAAGTAACTTGGATATGAAGTCTGAAAGTTTAAGGTCTGGCTCTTGCTGCATGACCTTGAGAAAGTCACTTTGCTGTAGATTCCTCTGTAATGTGAGTAGGTCTCTAGACCATTCTTTAGATTCCATCCATACCATTTTGTGGTGAACTGAGTCAAACAAGACCCCTAGGACTCTTCAAATTTCTAAAATGTGTGATCTTCCTTGGTGCATCACCTCATGGACATGTTATCAACTAGTCTTACAATCATGCTTCACTGATGGATGCTCATATGCTTTGTGTGTATGTGGTGGCACAAAACCATCAGTTTTAGTCCTTCCTTCACAAGGTTTTAAATATAGTCACATGAGTGACTTAAAAATACCTTCTCCTGGTGATCCTTTTGACTAGAGAGCTGTGGCCTGCGACCCAACTCACTTGCCCCTGAGAAGGGAGATGTCAGCATGAATATATATATATATATATATGTGTGTGTGTATGTGTGTGTGTGTGTGTGAATTGATAAAGAATTATGTGAGAATGAGTGATAACAGATAAGACAGTTTGTAGGCAGCCTTAATGTCCATGATATATTAAAAGAACCTTAGAAGGACCTCCACCTTGTTGGGTGGATTCCTAATGCAGGAATTTCAGGAAGACATACTCATGAATTGAATAGGATGAGGAGCTTGCAGAGGCTGAAGTCCACCTTCAGTGGAGGGAAGAGCCATATAGACATCACTGGTTCTACTAAGGAGAGAGGGCATGTCCAGCAGGGGCCTGGAATGACTCTTCTGAATTCCCCTTTTTGTAGGAATGAATCCCTGGAAAACCTTAATTCTTTGATAAAGTATGAATTCACTTGGTTTTGGATACTTCTCCTGTCCTTTCGATATGATATTAAGGATAACTGGTTGATTTATGTCCAGTCCATATGACTGGGCCATACACTTGGATATAGCCTTCAAAATGGCAGCAAACTAAGAAGGCACAGAGTAGAGCACAGATGCAGGAGGGGAAGGGCTATACACAGATTCTGGTTGCCTACAGAGAAGCCCCTGTGTTTGTGAGGCCCTTCCAAGGAAAAATGTGCCCAGAGACGCCAGTGAACAGAGGCAGATAATGGTGTGACCAGAAATTTCTGAGTCGTAGAAATGTGAAGAGGCAATGGTGTCATGAAGGAGGAACTCCTGGGATTAGCCTCTCTGACCTATCAGAGGAACTCTTGCATCATCATGAGGTCCTAGAGTAAGCAGAAGCATTCCTGGACCAAGTCTCCTGGGCCTGATACAGGATTCCCAGACGAAGACAGAAGCAGAACGAAGGAACTCTAAGAGAGACAAACAATGGGTGGAGCAAACCTGGATTTTTCCTTTCACTAATACTCTGAGTAATGGAGATCATAAAGATCAGGAAAAGGGGCTGATTTTCTAGCGATGTTGAGTGTTTTTTCCTAGTAGAGGAGAAGAGGGGCACAAACTCATAGTGCTATTAATTAAGGAGAAATCTACACCAATATTAACATGAATTTTATGTGTTTTACATAGTGTGATAAACTGTGGGGATTATTTTTTGAAAAGGTCAATGTGTATTCTATAGTAATAAAGGAATAAAGGAACTTTCTAAAGAGGTAGTCTGGGCAGAACTGGCAGTTTATACCAGGGCCAGGGATTGGTGTTTCATGAAAATAAGAGGAGAGGAATTGAGGGACAAGGCAGAAAATACAGGGGTAAAGATGGTGGTTCTAGAAGGGAAAGCTGAATAGCTCAGAGCTGGGGGACATTAATGGCTCAGCTTCTGTCAGAAGACAGAAGATCACTAGTGTACTGGAGAGAAATCTATGGGAAGAAAGGAGGAAAAAAAGAAAACAAATAAGAAAAGAAGGGAGGGAAGGCTGAAAGGAAGAAAAAAAGAGGGGAAGAAGGGAAAGAGGAAGAAGATAAGGAAGGAAGAAATGAGAGAAAGAAGGAATAAAGGAAGGAAGGAAAGGAGGAAGTGAAAGAGAGAAGAAAGGAAGAGAAGGAATGAATGAAAGAGGAAGGAAAGAAAGGAGAGAAAGAATGGAGGAGGGAAGAAAGGGAAGGAAGAAATAAAAGAAGGAAGGAGAGGAAGAGAAGGAGGAAGGAAAATGGAAAGAAATGAAGGAGAGAATGAAAGAAAGATGATAGGAAGGGAAAGAAGGAAAGAGGGAGGAAAGAAAGTAAGAATGGAAGAGGGAAGAAAAGGAGTTAAGGGAAGGAAGGAATATGGTAAAGAAGGAAGAGAAGAAAGGAAGAAAAGGAGGGAAGGAAAAGGGGGAAGGAAGGAGTGAAGGAAGGAAGGAAAAGAAGGGAGAAGGAAGGGAAGGAAATGAAAGAAGAGAGGAGGGAAGGAAGAAAACAAGTATTTATTTAATGCTTACTATGTGCCAGGCACTGTGGTAAGCATTTTTAGGACTATTGTAGCTGAAGTTATTATATTTTGTAAGTTGGGCTAAATGACTACTAAGGTCCTTTCCAGCTTTGAGATTCCATAATTCTATGATTCAGTGACTTTTTAGGTTGAGGGAGAATGCTGGATTCTCTGGAAATGCCTATTGCTTTTCCCTAGGTTTCAACCTCGGGGGATAACCAAAGGGTTAGAAAACCTTAGAGTCCCTCTGACAAGGTGGAATTAATTGTTTTGACTATTTATGGGTTTGATTGCAAGTCATTTGTGTTTTTTGTTGGTGGTAAACAAAACATGTTCTATTTTAGACACAGAGCAAACCTGAAGGTTTGCAAGGGGATTGATAACCATGTATTTGTTGCAGAGACCTAAACTTGAGCTAGATTCTAATATTACAAGGGCAAGCTGAGAGGGGAACACAAGTAAAAAATGAGAGTTTATTTTACAGTGAAATCTCTAAGATCAAACCAGGTCTGTGTAAATCCTGTGTTTCCATTTGGGGTTGCCAGTTATAGAATTTTCAGAACAGTCTGTGAAAATTAATATGTAATGTCTGACGTGGTGATGCATGTCTATAATTCCTGCTGCTGGGGAGACTGAGGCTAATGGATGGCTTTGACTCCAAAGTTCTGAGATGTACTGAGCTAAGCTGATTGGTTATCTACAATAAATTTGGTACCAGAATGATGGGTACAAGAGAGTAGAGACGAGACTAGGGCTAACAGGCTGCCTAAGGAGGGACCAACCAGGTCAGGTCAGAAAAAGAGTAAGTCAAAGCTCCCATGGTAATCAGCAGGGGGATTCATCTTGATCAGTGCCTGGGGCACATCCAGCTTGGATGAAAGAGGGAGATCTAGTCTTTAAAAAAATTAATGAGTTATGAACATAATTATTTATTTCACAGAGCTTCTAGAAGCTAAAGCAAAACTAACAAATGCAGCTTATTTGTGCTGTTAAATAATATATTTATCAATTAGGTAATAACATGTCAGGCATTGTTTAGAATTTGGAAATGATTCCTAGTAACACAGATGCCAAAATGCACTATGACCCATCCTTTTTAACACATCCCATACTCTCTCACCACATTTCCATTTACGTTGTTCCTTACATCTGGGATGACCTACTCCAAATCCCCAACCCTTGTTTTCCTGGCTTCAGCAGACTGATCATACATTATTCCTCATTATTAATTGTGTTCCAATCAAACTGGACAGCTTCTTGTTCCCTATGAGCAAATACTTCATTTTCCCACCTCTCTACTTTTGGATAGGCTGTGGTTCCCTCCCTCCCTCCAAACCTAGAATGGTCTTCTCCATCTCCAATTTCAGAATTGCTAACTTCCAGGGGAGGCCAGGTGGCACAGTGAGTAAGAGCGGCGGCCCTGATGTCGGGAGACCCGGGATTGGTTCCGGCCTCAGATACTTGGCATCCACACAAAAATAACTGGCCTTATAACCGTGTAACCTTGAGCAAGTTACTTAACCCCAACTGCTTTAAAAAAAAAAAAAAAAGAATTGCTAACTTCCTTTAAGACACAGCTCAGGGGGTACCTCCTGCAGATGGCTTTTCCTGAACAGCCTATTTATTACTGCTCCTCCATCCCCATGAAAATTATTTTGTTGTCACTTTCTCTGTATATTATAGCTATTTATATATGAACATGTTATTTACCTCCTATAGAGTGTAAACTCCTGAAGGGCAGAGACTGTTTTGATTTTCTCTATCTCAGTATCAAGCACTGGTCCTATTACATAGTAAATATTCAAAAATACTTGTAGAATTGAGTTGACTTGAAATCTTAATCATTCTTCAAGTTCCAGTACAAATGCTGCTTCTTCCAGGAAGTCTTCCCTATTCCTCTAGTCAAAAATCCTACCCCCTTGGAATTCTCAGAATGCTCATTCTTCCATGTCCTCAGGTTCCTTTTTCTTTTGCCAAATTCTCTCCTACTTTCCTCTTTCTTCTTAGTAGACTGAAGTCTACATGAGGACACTAACAGCGTCTTCATCTTTATCTTTCTTACGAAGACCAGCTTCATTCTCTCTGTAGCAGTAGACATTATTGAACTAAATTAAAATGACTCCCTATTTTCTCCTATAGAGATCATAGGATTTAGGGCTAGAAGGGAATTTAGAAACCACTTTGTCTAATCCTCTCATTTCACAGATAAGGAAGATGAAGCTTTGAAATGGGGGCAGTGACTTCAGCAAGACTACACAAGGCTACACAAGGTCAGAAGTGACAGACTGACACTCTCTGCTATCGATCTGGCCAGCCTACTTCCTTTTTCAATCTTACATTTCCTCAATGGAAGTTCCTCTACTTCTTTCCCTTTTCCTATTCCTTATTCTTTCCCTTCATCCTTTCTTTCTTTCTCTCCCTCTCTACCTTCCTCTTTCTTTCCCTCCTCCTTCTCCTTTTCTTCATTGTCATCATTGTCATCCTCCTCCTCCTTCTCACCTGAGTTTTCATTGGTAAACAGAAGTTTAAGATAAGAAACTCCTACCAAAGCAAATTGGCAACTCTTAGTTGCCCAAATTTTCTGAGAGCTTAAGTGACTTGCCCAGGACCAGACTTGACCTTCATCAGGTTTTTCTTATTACTCTTTGGCTAGCTCTTCATCCACCAAACCACACTGCCTTTCCAATGATACTTTTCTGTAATTTCTTGCACTCTGGTAATCGATGGTAATACATAATGTCCTCCCTGCCCTTTGGATTACCTTTGGATCATGCTGGATTCTTCTGAGATTATGGAATTGTATATGTAACGGGAGTATTAGGTTCACTTCCAGTGACACCTGCATTAGCCCCTTCCTAAAGAGCACCTACACCCAGAGATTCCTAGTTGGTCCCTTGGTCCTTGTGAGGTTTAGGGGAAGATTAGGATAAAGAAGATGGCTACTAAACAAGGAATAATTCTCCACTCCTTGGGCTAAAAAGAATAGGCTGAGGTGTTAGCCCCCCTCCTTCCTTTCTCCTTTGCCCCTCTCTTCTAGCATGTCAGGATTCACTCAGACGTTTCGTAGGAATGGGGATAGGCTGGAGAACTCTCTTTCTTCCTCTTTCCTAGCAGCAGCTAGGACAACTAGAAGATGTATTTGTTTATCTCAATGAGCTAGAGACGGGATCTCAAAACCCTAGCTACCTCCTTTGCTTTGTGTCTCTTTAGAAAAGATGATTTAATGGTGATCTGAGGTGGTTTTTCCTAAGTTATTCAGTTAACCAACATTTATTATTTTATGTGCCAAGCACTGTCTAAGCGCTGGGGATACAAAGAAAGGCACAAACATTGCCTCTGCCCTTAAGGAGCGGACTTACGGACTTGCGGACTTACGGACCAATGAGGAAACAACCTGAATGTACACCCAAGACATATACAGGGAGGGGGCCTCAAAGGGAAGACACTGGTGGGGGAAGGGGGACGGGGAGGGAAGAAGGAAGAAAATGAGCATTTCTTCAGTGCCTGCTATGTGCCAGCTACTGTGGTAAGTGATTGACTGTGTTAGCTAATCTGATCCTCACAACAGCTCTGGGTGGTGGGTGCCATTATTACCCCCATTTTACAGTTGAGAAAACTGAGCTACACAGAGGTTATATGACTAAGAGAGGCTTCTTGCAGAAGATGGGATTTGCTTGGAACCCTGAAGGAGGTTAAGGAAGCCAAGAGGCAGAGGTGAGGAGGGAAAGCATTCCAGGCAGAGGGGGACAGCCAGAGAAAAGGCACTGTGTTGGGAGATGGAGTGTCATGTATGATTGAGAGGTCTTGGTGTTGTTAGCTCAGCAGGAGATGCTTCGTGCAGCTGCGTCCTTCTTGGAGATGACCGCTGCCAGAAGGAGGAGCCAAACATACTTGGCTGGCTATAATATATGAACCTTGCACGAGTCATTGCTCACACACTACAGACTGAGGTGAAAGGGAAATCTGTTGTAGTTCCACAATTTTCTCAGGAGGTTTTCCCACCTTCCAAGGGTATATAATAGGGCTGATGAATTGCTGTTTTGTGCTTTAAGTATTTATTAACATGTATTAATGTGTCTTTGCATTTTAAGCATTTATTTTTGTGAAAGAAGAAATAAAAAGCTGTATGATACCCGATACCTACAACTTTGTACATTCACTTTTCCATAAGGGACATCTGTTAATCCTTTTTGGAGAGATTCTAGATGTAAGACATGAGGTATTTTCCATGGAGTTCTACTTTGGGGTGGGGCAATAAGCAAAAGTGAGACCAGAACTAACCCCTTTGCTTAAGGGGGCAATTCTCCCAAGATTGGATCCAGTCAATGTGAGTTGAGAAAAAGTTATCCTTTGTGGGATAAGGATGTTACTAGATCATAGATTTATACTTGATTTGTTTAACTTCTAGGTTACTTGTGGTCCTCCCAACTGCTAGTCTCTTCCCCTCTCAAGGGAAATTACTATGTGTTTTCCTTAAATATATTTTGTATGTATATATTTACATATACATACCTGTTCTTTCCTCTAATTGATTGTAAGCTCATTGAGGGCAGGGACGTTGCATTTTTGTCTTTTTATTCCTAGCCTGGCAGGTATCTGAGGTATTTAATAGAAACTGATTGATTGGCTGATTGATTCTAAATCTGTTGCTTCTTCCACTATACCCTGGTTTCTTCTCATTAGATGTGGGTGGTAGAAGGGCTGCTCCAGGGACAAGCCAGCCAACCAGTCAAAATGGGAGCCATGCAGTTTGTGAGGTTCTGTTCAGTTCCATACTCTCACCTTGATGCAGAACTTAGCTTATAATTTGGGAACTCTCTTTGTTTTTGTAATTGTAGCAATGAAGGAGAAAAAGACCTCACTTTTTTCTCCCACCCTAACCACCCATTTAATGAGTCTTGACACATGAAAAAAAAATGAATAAGGGCAACTCTTAAAGAAGCTGCCTTAGATTTTACATCCAGATCGCAACAAAGAAAGTTAAACATTTTTATTTCCTTCACAGTGAAAGCCATGCCAGCCACGTATTGTGGTTTTTGCTGTTCAGTTGTGTCTGACTCTTCGTGACGCCAGAGACCACAGCAAGCCAGCATCTTCCTGATTGAGGGGCTCATCTTCCCATGTTGGGTCTTTTGGTACACTCTCTAATCCCTGTCGTGAGGGAGGATCGCTTGAGCTCTGGAGTTCTGAGCTTTAGTGGACTAAGCTGATTGTGTGTCTGCAATGAGTTCAGAATTCATATGATGAAGCCATGGGAGGGAGGGGTCCCAGATTGTCTAAGGAGAAGCAACCCTGCCCAGATTAGGGGGAAGGGTTAGAGAGTAAGTATTAATTTGGTGCCTACTACATGCCAGATACTGTGCTAAGTGCTCTATAAACATCTCATTTGCTCCTCACAATGATCTCGTGAGATACATGCTGTTGTCACCCTCATTTTACAGTTGAGGAAACTGAGGCAAATAGAGGTTAAGTGACTTGCCCAAGATCACACAGCTTGGAAGTGTCTGAGGCCAGATTTGGATTTAGGTTTTCCTGACTCCAGGTTCATTGCTCTGTCCATTGTGCAACCTAGTTAGAAACCAAACTGGTCAAATTTTCTGTGCTGATGAGAGTACAGCCTGACCTCTGAATAGTCCCTTCACTTCCAACCTGGGAAAGATAAGGATACCCAGGCTCATTTTTTTTTTTAATGTCATTCCAGTTATGTGCCCTGTGCCTAGAATGCTTTCCCTCCTTGCCTAGGCTTCTTGGCATGCCTAATCACCTTTAAAGCTCAGCTCAGATATCATTCTTGTGATCCCCACCAGTGTGAGGGTTCTCCTGCCCCCACCTTCAGAAATGACTTGGAGCCTGGGAAGGGGCAGAATCAAGATGGCTGAGTAGAAACAGGACTTCTGAGGGGCTCCCGCTTCCACCTCTTCCAATTCATGTAAAAGGAGACTCTGAACAAACTTTGGAGCTATGTAACCTACAAAATGACAGAGAATCTAACCTCCTGCTGAGGACAGGCCAACAGGAAGTGGCCAGCACCGTACTCTGGGAGCCTATCTCAGGACCCAGCAAACTTGAGGTTTTAGGGACTTCAGTTCATCAGCAGCTGTGGTGGTTTCCAGAACTGTCAACCCAGAGATGCTGCGGACAAAGTGAGAGGGTGGAGGTCCTGGGGTGCATGACCAGTTTGCCAGAGCCAGTGAAGGCTTCTGAGAGGGCACCTAACTAATAGCTCTGGCAGCTGAGAAAACCTCAGCAATTTGGGACAAAGCTCCCCACTCTGGTAGCAGAGTTCTACCATGGCAAAAAGCTCAAAAGTCAAGGAATTGAGTGGCAACATGAGCAAGCAAGGGAAGCACGGCAAGCACAGCAGTCTGCCTTTGGATTCCTTTTTTGGGGACAAAAAGGATCAAGGCATGGAACAGGAAGAAGACAGCAAAGTCAGAATTCCTGCACCAGAAGCTTCCAAGAAAAGAATAAGCTGCTTACAAGCCATAGAGGAGCTTGAGAAGGATTTTGAAAAGAAAATAAGAGAAGTGGAGGAAAAATTGAGAAGAGAAATGAGAATGATTCAAGAAAATTATAAAATGAGAGTCAACAACCTTACTGAAGAAGATAACAACTTAAAAATAGACTAACTCAAATGGCAAAAGAGGCTTAAAAAGGCAATGAGGAGAAGAATGCCTTAAAAAGCCAAATTTGCCAGATGGAAAAAGAATTTCAAAAGCTCACTGAAGAGAATCATTCCTTCAGTATTAGATTGGAGCAAATGGAAGCTAGCGACTTTATGAGAAATCAAGATACTATTAAACAGATCCAAACAAATTAAAAAATAGAAGGCAATGTGAAATATGTCATTGGAAAAAACACTGACCTGGAAAATAGATCCAGGAGAGAGAATTTATAAATTATTGGACTACTTGAAAGCCATGATCAAAAAAGAACCTGTAAATCATCCTCCAAGAAATTCACAAGGAAAATTGCCCTGATGTTTTAGAACGAGAGGGCAAAATAGAGGTTGAAAGAATCTACCAATCACCTCCTGAAAAAGATCCCCAAAAGAAAACTCCTAGGAATATTATAGTCAGGTTCTAGAGTTCCCAGATCAAGGAGAAAATATTACAAGCAGCCAGGAAGAAACAATTTGAATACTGTGGAAACACAGTCAGAATAACACAGGACGTGGCAGCTTCTACACTGAGGGAATCGAAGGGCTTGGAATATGATATTCTGGAGGTCAAAGGGGCTGGGATTAAAAGTGAGAATCACCTACCCAACAAAACTAAGTATCATTTTTCAAGGGAAAATATGGTCATTCTATGGAATAGAGGACTTTCAAGCATTCTTGATGAAAAAACCGGAGTTGAATAGAAAATTTGACATTTACAAGAAGCAAGAGAAGGTAAACAGGGAAAAGAAATCATAAGGAACTTATCAAAATTGAACTACTTACATTCCTACATGGAAAAACAATAATTGTAACTTATGAAACTTTTCTCAGTATGAGAATAGTTGAAGGGAATAGAAATATATATATATACACACACACACACACACACACATATATATGTCTATATAGGAGGGTATATGGGCATATGAATACATATGTGAGTATGTGTATATATGTGTACAGGTATAGATAGTATATATATAGATAGATAGATAGATAGATAGATAGATAGATAGATAGATAGATAGATAGATAGATAGATAGATAGATACAGAGGGCACAGGACCAGCTGAATAGGAAAGGATGATACACAAAAGGTGAAATTAAGAGGTAAGAGAGGAATATAATGAGAGGAGATGGGGAGAGATAGAATGGGGTAAATTTTCTCATATAAAAAAAGCAAGGGAAAACTATTACAAGGGAGGGAAAGAACAGGAAGGCAAAAGGGAATGAGTCAATTTTATTCTCAATGAATTTGGCTTAGGGAGGGAATGACATACACACTAAATAGGGTATCTCACCCTATAGGAGAGTAGGGGGGAAGGCTATGAGAGGGGGGATGATGGAAGGGAGGGCAGGCTGGCGGGGAGGGAAGTTGGAAGCACCCACTTTTGAAAAGGGACAGGATCAAAGTAGAAAACAGAACAAGTGGGGGTGGGATCGGATGGAGGTAAATACAGCCAGTCTTTCACAATAGATCCACTATAGAAATGTTTTGCATAGCTACACATGTACAACCTATATTGAATTGCTTATCTTCCCAGTAACGGTGGGTAACAAGGGAGGTAGGGAAAGAATATGTAATTCAAAGATTTAAAATCAAATGTTAAATATATATATATATGTATATTATTTTACATGTAACTGGGAAATAAGATATACAGGCACTGGGGCATAGAGATCCACCATGCCCCACTGGAAAGTCAGAGTGGGAATGGGGGAAGATATGGGAGAGAGCAGATTGGGGTAGGGGATATTCAGTGGGGTCGCTGTTTTGGGGTGGTGGGTAGGGGAAAAATGGGAAGAAAATCTTGTGGAAATGAATGATGTAAACTAAGAAATAAAAAAATAATAAACTACAAAAAAAAATAAGTAAGCCTGGAAACAAAAAAAAATGACTTTGTATTTAACTTGTGCATACTTTTCACTTATGCATTTATATATTTGGTGTATACCCCCAGGAAATGTTAGATCATAATTTTTTTTCTTTTTTGTCTTTGTAGACTTTGCATCTAGCACAGCGCCTCACAAATATTAAGTGATTAACAAATGCTGGTAGAATTGAATTAAATTTTATCCTCCCAACTCTCCATGGACTTATGACTATTTTAAATTGGTTTTTTTTAATCCTTTTCCTAAACTGCATTTCAGGCATCCATGAGCCGTATTCACCAGGTAAAATTATTTTTTTTAATCAAAAGGAACTTTCTCATATAGCCTTGTGGGATTATTTTTTTTTTTGGGGGGGGAGGGTGAGTAGGTAGGAAGGGAAGGAAAATTCAGTATGGTGAGATATTGTGAGTTAATTCTCACCAAAGATATAGTGTTGCGGATATTTTAGTAACCTTCCCTTCCTTCCTGCTGCCAGCTTTTAAATCTGGAGATTATTAAATAAATAACCAAAGAGTAAATAAAAACAAAACAAAGTATGGATGCCAGGTCCCCTGAACAAGGCCAGCTCTCTGCACTTAGCTCCTGGGTTTCCGTGTCTCACAAGGCAGCTCACATAGAAGTGAAAATTCCATTTTCCAGGAAATTCATGAAAACATCATTTATGAGGCAGCTGTTCCCGGGCGTGAACTTTCTCAAGAGGCAAACTAGCCCAGGATATCTGAGCCTGATCCTTGAACATCTGATAGTCACTTTCCCTGTTTGACCTTAAGTTGCTTGTTTGAATTCTCAATGCCTTGATGTCCCTTTCTGTTAAATGGGACTGTAGCTCTGCCCCATGCCTGTGTAAATAGATTCATGGTTCTATTCTGTCTAGTGTTTTAGAATGTAGCTAGTGATATCATTAATTTGTGCATAATTAGGCTATCTGGATTTAACTTTGGACATATTATTTTTTAAAATTCAGCTTTATTTTATTTTCAGATCTGAATTCTACCTCTCCCACCTCCCCTCCTTTCACTCCCATTGAGAAAACAAGGAAAAATAAAACCTGTTATGACATATATAATGTCAAGCAAAACAATTTTTGTCATTGGCCATCGGCCATGTTAAATACATGCACATGCATGTGTGCACACACACACATACCCCATCTGTGCTCTGAAACCATCATTTGGAATTGAATAGCAGATTTTATTGTGATGCCTCTGGAATTGTGGTTGGTCATTGTGCCAATCAAAGTTCTTAAGTTTTTCAAAGTAGTTTGTCTTTATAATATTATTCTTATAGCATAAATCATTCTCCTGGTTCTGCTTACTTCACTTTGTTCCAGTTCATAAAAGTCTTCCCATGAAACTATCACCTTCATCATTTTTTTACAGCACCACAGATTCCATCACATTCTTTATGCCATAACTTGTTCATCCATTCCACAGCTGATGGGCATCCATCCCCTCAATTTCCAATTCTTTGCCACCACAAAAGAGATGCTATAAATATTTTTGTACCTATGAGCCATTTTCTTCTTTTTTTAAAATCTCTGTGGGTTACAGACCTGGTAATGATATCATTGGGTCAAAGGGTATGAACAGTTTAATTGCTTTTTGCACATAGTTCCAAGTTGCTTTCCAGAATGGATGGACCAGCTTACAGTTGCACTAATAGTGCAGTAATGTGCTGGTTTTCCCTCTAACATGGGCCATTTTCTGTTTCTGTTATCTTTGCTTTGGACACATTAAAAAGGGTATGTTTATTTTTAAGTTATTCTTTGGGAATATAGAATGAACATAATCTCCTTTGGAGTTCTCATAATAATAGCACTTTCCACCAATAGAAACCATTAAACATGTAAATATCTTGTCTAGAATAAACAGAATCAAAATAATTTATTCTGTACTTAGTGTCATAAGAACACCATTTTATAGTGAGAGGGGACTTTAGTGGTCATCTAGTCCAGTGCTGTTAAATTCAAAAAGAAAGAAGAACCGTGCAGGTTCCATAGTGACTTAGAAAACCACAAATTTATACTATCTATGTTATATTGCATTTTCACTAATTTTGTTCAACATTTCCCATTTGCATTTTAAAAATATGGTTTAGGGCACACTAATGGGGAACTATAAGCTGTGAGTTTGACACATCTGACAACTTCCCTCATTTTATGCATGAGGAAACTGGGTCCCAGAGAGTGAGATCAGCAGTAAATAGCATGTGTGATTCAAGCTCACTCTAAATCTAACACCCTTTCCTCTGTACCACACTGCCTTACTAGTGAACAAAGACAGTGTGGTATAATGCATGAGTATTAGAGTGGGAGTCAGGAGTCCTGGATTATAGCCCTAGCTCTGCTAACTTGCTAAGTGATAGTAAGTAAATCATTTAACTGGATGGCCTTCCTATCTTTCTTTCAAATGGAGGTGAAGTGGGGTGGACTAGAAGACTTGTAAGGCTTATTTCAGGTCAAATGCTCTATAATCCTATGAACTAAGGATGAAGTAGCTTTGAATACCACATGGTCAGACTTCATTTTGACAAGTGAAAAGCAGACTGGTTGCTTTGAGGCTCTTGCCATTTGCATATAGTAACATTTCCGTCATGCCTAGATCCTGTTGCGTGAAGAGTTCTAACAAGGAAAAGTGCAAGGTATCTAAAAGGTAACTATTTAAATGTTATTTTAAACAACTTAATTATATTTCATGGCAAATGTTCTAAAAATGAATTACATAGATCTCTGACTTAGTAAACAGAGTATATTGAACTGTTTATTGCTCTTTCAGTGTTATTAGTGAAATAGGCCTCTTACTGAGGAATGTATTCCCCATCAGGGGATGGCCACTAACTAGACAGGGATGTTGGAGACTGGATTCTTGGTCAGATATGGGTTGACTTGATGGCCTCTGAGGTCACTTATACCTCTGAGATTCTGTGATTCTGCAAATGATTGCACTGAGTTATAAATATGATAGTTATTTGCTTGATGACTTGTGCTCATGTCCCCCTTCTCCCTAAGTCTACTGGGAAGCTTTAGTTGTTAATACTTTGGTCTCTCTCTCTTCACAGCTGTCTCTTCCATACTGTTATTTTATCTCTGCTAATAGGGAGGTATCTTGCTTCTCATCTCTCTCACTGATAATTTCAATCTCTGTTATTTCTCTTGATATTTCTACTTTCTTCCAGCTTCTCTCCTTTTCGAGTGTCTAGAGGGCCATGGCAACAACTTCTCCCCACAACAGTGTAATGAAAAGAGTGCTAATCTTCTAGTCAGAATAACTTGATTTGTATTGGCAATACAATATTTACTAGATGTGTGACTTTAGGCAAGTCACTTAAATTTTCTGGTCTTGAAATTCTTTATCTATAGAGAAGGAAAAGCAGCACATTTATTGATTACCATCACTCCTCCCCTTTCTCTAGGATTCTTATGATGGAAGTACTTTCAAACTTTAAAATTTTACATAAATAAGTCATTATTTTTGCCCGGTATTTCTTATCTTTCTCCCTTTTTCTTGCAATTCTTGACTTTAGGGCCCACAAAACTTAGCTTTTTGTTGTTGTTGTTTTTGCTAAATTACTGTTGGCTAATCAGAGTTTTCCTTTCTTCTGGTCAAGAACAACAATTCTCCCTTCCTCCTCTCCCCTCTCCCCAAACCCAACAATCAATCAAATGGTGTTTTATGGCAGGGGGTAGATCTTCACATTTTTGCTCTTCTCAATGAAGATTACCCTTATTATTCTGTACCCAGAAACTTTTGGGATGGGGGATCTTGTAGATTTGTGACTGTGCCAGATGATTGAGGGTACTAGATGTCTGAGCTTGTTGAGGATGTTGCTGCAGTTTTAATATGCGAACTTGAAGTTCAATTTTTGATCCCACACATTAAGACTTTACATTTATCCAATAATAGATTTGTCCCTATGTCAGAATTTTTATAACCTGACTCTAATCCAGTGATCCTAATTTTGCCTTTTAGGTCATACATCATAAAGTAATCACTTCTTCTATATGATAGGCCTTCAGAGAGTTGAAGACTATATAGTCACTCTTCCTCTCAAGTCTTCTCTTTTCCAGGCTAAACAATCCCACTTCCTTCAAATACTCTTCATTTGACAAGGCTACCAGTCAGTGGTTACCCTCTTGTGGTCATAATCCAGTTTGTCAGTGACCCCCTTTCAGGCTACAGAAGTACCATTCAGGGCACTGAACTTAACATCTGTTTATCAGCAAACAAAACAATGGCTTTAACATAACTTTGTTCCAAGCTTTTCTTCAATGTGATAATTGTTCTCTTGTTTGACCACCTACAATGTCCAACCACAGTGATTGTGTCCATGAAAAGGGTAGCTAGGAGTGGTCACATGGGATTCTTCCCATCTCCCTTCCTGAAAAATATTGCATTGGACTTGGGAATTATATGATATGTATATGTACATATATGTTTGCTCATGTCTACATATATAACTTACATGTGAAAACTTGTAGTTGATCAATTGATCTATTTTAGAAGAGGTCTTATTCTCATTAGAATAAGAACAAATATGAGTAAAGTTTGTAAATGCCTTGAGCAAGTAGATGCTTGAAAGTGTTTTTTGAACATTGAAATTTAATGTCAATAAATGAGACAGAATTTCACTTGTTATTATGTTCCTCTGTTACAAAAATGAATAAGACAAAGTACCTGCCCTCAGAGAGCTTATTTATTAATTGGCAAAAGGAAAAAAGACTTAGATTATGCAGAAATCACCAAACATCTGAATAAACCTTTTTTAAGGGTTTATTGTGCATGAAGTATTTCAGGTCCTAGAATCTGACTAGGGATACCAGGTGAACAACATAGATCAGAAAGATTATTAGAGTTCAGAGGAAAATGGAAAAATCATTTGAATTAGAGTTAGAGGATCTGGCTTTGAATCTTGACTGTGGTGCTTACCACTCATATTACCTTGGAAAAATCACTTAACCTCTCTGGGCTTCAGTTTCCCTCATCTATAAAATTAGGGGGTTGGACAAGATGATCTCTAAGGAATCTTTTATGTTTAAGTCTTATGCTCCTTAAGATAGAACTCTACAAGTGCTTGTGGTCAGGGAAGGAGGAGGGGATTTGACTTGTCTCTTAAGGAATGGGTAGAAACCAGGTAAGTTATCAAGGAGAGGGCAAAGGAGCAGAGATAGCAATATCTAAGATGTACATGAGAGGTGAGATAACCTGGCTCAAGATGAGGGTCTATATAGGACAGAAGAAAGACACTAGTATAGAAAGGTTTGGTGGCACCAGATTGTGCAACATTTTGAATGAGAGTCTAAGAAATTGGAGAGTCTTCTTGTAAGCAAGGAGAAATTAGTGAAAATTTTTGAGGTGGGATTGACATGGTCATTCCTGCTTTGGGATGAGGCAAGAATAGTAGTAGAAAAAAGGAAACATAACTGGATATATATATATATATATATATATATATATATATATATTTTTTTTTTACCATACTAACTGTAGTTTTTTGTTCTTGTGTGGTACCAGGGTTGGAAAATGGGAAGAGAGGAAGGAAAAAAAAGTAAATTCCTTAAAGAAGAGTTGAGAAAATGTACCTCTCTCCCTTTGTTGCAGGGTTATGGGGCTATGGGTATGGAATGTTGTATACACCACATATACTGTGAAACATAAATGGATGATTTGTTGGTTGACTTTCCTTAACTGATTTATTTTTCTTTTTCTCTTTTAACTATTATTTAAAAAAAAATAAGGTATGACTTGATGGGTAGGGAAGGTATGAAAAAGCTATGTGGAAATATGAATACATGTGGTTTAGGTGATGTAAATGAAAGTGGTATAAAAATAAGATATCAGTAAGAATATGAAACCCAAACTAGCCAGAATTAAAAAAAAATAAATACAGGATGACAGGGATGATAAGACAGGGACCTGAAAAGAAGTATGTTTTTTTAAAACCAATTTTGAATTTAAGGAATTGGTAATTAAAAGCAGAAAAATAACTATGATCGTACTCTTGTTTTCTAGGTCATACATAACAAGTCGGTCCCTTCTACCATGAAACATGGGTGGTATAAGGAGGCAACACAGTATAGTGGGAAAAGAACTGGATTTGGAGTCAGAAAATTTGGATTTGAATCCAAATTCTATACCTCTTTGACTGTGAGATTCAAATGATCAATAAGACCTTTTGGGGTTTCAGTTTCTTTATACGTAGAATCAGGAGGTTGGATTAGATAATCGCTACATTCCCTTCTAGCTCAAAATCCAATGATCAAGTGGGAAGAATACTGAATTGGCCACAAAAATAAGAGAGAAGGGAACAAGCATTTATATAGCACCTAACAATGTGCTAGGGACTGTGCTGAGTGCTTCTCAAATAGCTCGGATCCTCACAACAACTCTGGGAGATAGGTGCTACTGTTATCTACATTTTGCAGTTGAAGAAACTGAGGCAAATAGAAGTTAAATGACTTGCCCAAGGTCACACAGCTAGCAAATATCTGAGGCCAGATTTTAACTCAGGTCTTCTTGATTCCAGGACCAGCACTTTTATCTGCTGTGCCACCAGATGCCTTCTGGCTTCTTGTCCCCATTCTGCTACTAGCTCACTGTGAGACCTTCTACAAGCCACCTCACTTTCTATCTTTTTTTTTTTTGCTTTTTTTGGACGGCAGGGCAGTGGGGGTTAAGTGACTTGGCTAAGGTAGCAAGGCTAATAAGTGTTAAGTGTCTGAGGTAGGATTTGAACTCAGGTCCTCCTGACTCCAGGGCCAATGATCTATTCACTCCACCACCTAGCAACCCCCTACTTTCTATCTTTAAAGTAAGGGGATTAGGTTAGATCAGGAATTCTTTACCTTTTTTGTGTGTGCCATGTGTTCCTTGGCCAATCTCGTTAAGCCTATGATCCCCTTTTAAGAAAAATGTTTTTAAATACAAAGGAGTTATAACATTATAAAGAAACCAATTATAGATAGTCATCAAAATATTTGTATCTTACCTCCCCCAATCTAAGTTCATAGATCTCACGTTAACAACCCCAGATTTGATAATTTTTATGATTCCTTTTAGATCTTAAATTTCTGATCTTATTAAGAAGATCACACTCTAGGTTGTAGAATCAAATAGAAGGTTGAATTTGAATTGGATATTAAAGGTTGGGGAGACAGGATCAAGAGAAGGCAAGGCATTCTAGATAAAGGAAATAGTGTGAGTCAAGCAAAAATGAGAATCCCAAAGATGTGTAAGGAAAGAGAAAAAGAAAAGGATGTAAGACTGCAAAATGTGGTGGGGGCTAGAGAGTGGGGGAACTTGAATGCCAGACTGAGGAATGGGACATCATCCTGTAGGAAGTAGATAGTTATCAGCTGTTTTTGAGATGGGGAGTGATGTCATCATTTCAGCCTTGAGAGGTGAGGGTAATGCTAATAGAAAGGAAGAAAACTGGTTGAATAGTTCTCTATAAAACTAACTGTAACTGCTGGTTTTTATTGATCCTGAGGTTGGACAATGGAAAGAAAGGAGAGAAGAAGTAAGGAGAGGAGGAGAATGTATGATAGATAATTCAGAGAAGTTTTGTACCTATGCTGAAGGGAGCACAATTAGAGCAAAGATATGGAATACAAAACTGAAGTGAAAATGTGGTCTAATTGGCAAATTACTGAACTGGGAATCAATTCCCCTGGATCTTCCACTAAAAAAATTATGCAGTCTTGGACAAGTCCTTCCTCTCCTTCAGATCTCAGTTTCCTCATCTGTAACATGAGAACATAAGGATGCCCCCCTTTACTTATATGATCATAAGTTACTTCATCTTTGTGGTTTGCTTTTTGGAGAAATAAGGGAATCCTGTCCAAGCCTAGCATTCTGTTGGGAGCATTATGCAAAATTAATAATAATAATAACTGACATTTCAAATTCTTTCTTTCATCTGAGTCTTACAACAGTGATGGAGGGTAGGTGCTATAGGCATTATTATCACCATTTTAGAGGTGAACAGACTGAAGTTCTGGGAAGGTATGTGTCTTTTCCAGGATCATGCAGCTAGTTAGAGTCTGGGGTAGCATTTGACCTAATATTTATCTTTCTAATTCTAAATCCAATGCTATCGTATTCTCTCTCCTTGGCTACTCAGTTAACAAAACTTCCTGGCTCCAGTGTTTGAGTTGAAGAAAGGAAGGTATTTTCCTTATTATGTTAAAGTCATTGGTTTCATCAGTATGGGAACGGAACAGATGGGAATAAAATATTTACCATTTGGAACAAAATCCCAATTGGACCAAAATTTACTTGAAGTAAAGGATGTACGGGGACAGAGAGAGGGAACAGATAAAAACAGCTGTCTCACAGCTGCTGGCAGTGGGAAAGAAAGCCTTTGGCCCATCATTAAACTGGCCCAGCTCTTTGGGAAGGAATACAGCTGGTTTATTTTACTCTCTTAGTCTAAGAAGGAATTCTAGCCTAACCAGGTCTCTCCTTCCCTCACCCACAGCCAGGGCCGTGGTACAAATGAGCACTTGTCTGGACCAGCCTCTTCATTCACTTGTCTTGTTCTGTTCCCTGCCACTTTGCTTTTCTCATCCCACAATGCAGGCTTTCAGATGGTGTGTTGAGCCTTCCTCCATGGATCCTCTCCAAGCCCACTTCACGGGCGTTTTCCTCTCCATTTCTCCACCCCAACCCATCTGCTAGTCTTTAACCTGCCTCCTCCCTGTCCTGCTCTATAATCTTGCCCTCTTCTCCTACGCTCTCCACTATGAACAGCCGTTCTCTGTCCAACCATCCACCCAGGCCTCTAATGCACTTGAGCAGAAGGTGCCGAGGAAGCATCCTATTGTCCTGAGAGTCAGAGTCAAGGTATAGGAGGACTGAAAGGGATCTCAGCCATCATATAACCAATCCTTCCCCCCATTTTAGATAGGGGAGAAAAAGAAAGGTCATGATACAAATGGTTATTTACAGAGCTAGATTACAATCTCAATGTCCCAACTCTCAGACAAACGCTTTTCTTCCTTATTCCTGTCTCTGTAGCACAGTGACCCAAAGCAGGAGCTTAGTTGGCAACTTGTATTTCACTTCACATAAAAGATCAAGAAACAGAAGAGACCTGTCCTTTAAGGATCCTGCAATGTAATGAGGAAGACAAGACATCCATCCATCCATAAAGAAACTAAAGATCTTCATGGAATTGGAAACAGAAGAGTGAATGTAGAATGAGGTGAGTCAGGAGGGCTGTCATTAAGGGAAGTCTTATAGATGGTAGTGGTGAGAGACAAACTTTCCTGAAGGCAAGAAGGAAGGAGGCTTACTTGGATGCAACTTAATGGTAGATTTGAGGAGTAATAATAATAGGAAATGTGGGAGAGGTAGTATAGGGAAGCAACTACAGGAAGTCTCTGAATATCTGTCTGGGTATGTGTTCCAAGAGGACTTGCCAAGCCCTTTTCAGGGCTGCTCATCTGCCTTTGGTCACCCAACTCTCACCTGTGGCTCCAAGAAGCTACAGCATGCACAGTGGCCGCACCTGGCAGAACCATCCAGTATGGCTAAATTAGGGTTGAGGGTAACTAACAGGCCCCAAATCCATTGATAACTTAGGGGACATCTGCCCATGCATGTGAAGACGTTCCCCTGTGGAATGGCTATGAAGGTGGCTGAAGCAGGCTCTGTGTAGCACATAGAGCTTGGCCAGACATCAGAGATGTCAAGGTCATCTGTTGCATCCCAGGCCATCATCAGTCATCTTGACTTTTGTCTTGCTGCTAGACTTTGATGACTCTGGAATAAAGAGTGAGGCTGATGACTTTGTGTAGCTCTGCCTCACCTCAATTCATGAGCAATTCAAGACACCACCCATGATGTCATTGGTCCTTTGCTAAAACAAAGGACAAACAACAACAAGGATTCTAGATGAGACAAAAGATATAGTCTCACTATAGATTGGGGAAGAACACTTGAGGTGAGACTTTCAGTTGATTGGCAGATCAAGCACTCAAAGAACTTCAGAGCTGAAAGAGAACTCAGAACGTGGAATATCTGAGGTGGAAGAAGATCAAGAACACAGAATAGCAGAGGTGGAAGAGGATCCAGAACATGGAATATCAGAGGTGGAAGAGAATTAAGAACATGGGATTTCAGAGCTACAAGGGATCTCAGGACATGGACATGTCAGTGCTGAGAGGGACCTTAGAACATAGATCACAGTTATAAGAGACCTTAGAGCAGAATGCCACAATTGATGGGGAGGTTAGAGATCCTCTACCTGAGAGCTGTCAACATCTGGCCAGTAGGCTCATGTGGCTACAATATTCCCAGTAACATTGAGATGTAATTGGGAAATATTTAACAAAATAAACATATAATAAGACATAAGTAATATTAATTTGTTGTTTCTAAGTCAATACGCACCCCTCCGTCATGCTAATGTATGGTCTAGTGGCCCCCTTTTCTCTTTGAGTTTGACCGTCACTGATCTAGTCCATGCCCCTCATTTTACATAGAGGAGAAACTGAGTCCCAGAGAAGGGCACTGATTGCCTTGTTTACTCAAGGCTACACAAGTAAAGCTGAGACTCAGAGCCAGCTGTCACCTTTTCACTAGGAAGCAGACTACAGTGGGTAAAGGTACACACTTCAGAGAGAAAATTCTGTTTGAGTTGAAGTAGAGATAAGTGACAGGGAATAGGGAATTTTGTGAAGAGTTTAGCCCCTCAAGAAAATTTGGCAGGGTGGGAGATAACTATTTTTTCCTAAGGGGATCGGGGGAAACCCAGGAGGACTGAAGAAAACCTACTTAAGACTCCTTTAGCCAGCTGGGATGAGAAGGATTGGTTTGTAATTAGCACTCAACCTCTAATAACTTAGGCTACTTCCATCAGCTCATTGAGTCAGCCTAAAAATACCGCCAGCATGAGTCACAGTCCCATACCATTCATTACAGAGGAGCTGAAAAAATAAAGTGAAGGCATTGTCCCACCCTAAAGAGTGGGCTCCTGGAGCCCCTTTGGTCAGCTCATTACCAATACTATTTCAGGCTTACTTGCCAGTAGGCTTCTAAATGAGTAGTGAAGACGGGGCTTCTAAGCACCAACTTCTTTGGAGGGCCAATCCAACCCACCAGTCTAGATTTCTGGTAATAGGGATTTTCCTGATTGTCATCCTGGTCCTCAGTAGCTTTTTCCTGTCTTATTTTCTCCATCAGATTCTCAGTCCCCAGGCAGACACACTCACCCAGTTGGCCTTCCGTGGTCGTCTACATATTTTAGTCATTTGCTGTTCCCACTCCTTTACAGGGCCCAGATTGCAAAGCAGAGAAATCCATCTTCAAACAGAAACTTCCCCCTGAAATTAAAAGAGGGGTTTTCAGTGAAATTCATTTTTAAGTTGCATATTCTAAACTTGGAAACATCTGGATTTTCAAGCCACAGGAAATTACAAGCCACATTCTGGATATAAAATACATGTTGGTCTATACATCACATGAATTAAAGATAGAAGTCAAAGATGAAAACATTTTCCTGATGACTGACCTGATGACATGGCCATTTCAGCTTTGGAGTACCCTATTGTGATTATTTTTAGCATCTGAAACTCATCTTCCCTGGGCCACTATTTGTAAGAAAGTGTGTGTGTGTGCGCGCGCACGAGTACATGAATGTCTGTTGTCCAGCAAATGAGAACAAGTCATTAAGTGGCTAGTGTTGAGAGAAGAGCTGTTTTCTCACCAACTCAGAATGTGCTGAAATTTTATTCTTGAAAAATGTAGCTGTTTCATTTGAGAAAAAACAGCCAAGAAACCAGTGAATGTCACAGAATAATCTAGCTCCTTTCTTGGACTAGTTTTCAGGCAGCCAATAATCACAAGCCATGGCACTGGGGCCCTTTCCTTAGACAATGAGGGAATGTTTTCATGGTGTGTATTTGGGGAGATCTGCTCTAAATGGTCCAAGTAGTATTTCTGCTGTCTTCATTTGTAGGGAGAAAGGTAGACCTACCACATGAGACACATTCTCCAGCTCCTGGGAAGGGATTTGGTTTTCTGGGGAAACTGCAGACTTTACTTCTCTGGTGGGTTCTGCATTCTTTCCTAGTGAAGTATAGTGCATGGAAAACCAAAATATACGGTCAGCATTTTTGTACATTGGACAATTGTACATTGTTAAGGAATTACTTAGTTATGACTGGGGGATGTTGCCTTAGTTACTCTTAATCCAATCCATATAGATCAAGTATAATGGCCTAAATATATATTACATACAACTGAGTTATTATGGCACTATGTTGATTAGGATAATTAGATGATACTCTCATTTTCATATCTGGTCTTTCCAAATCTGTATATAATCATCTAGTACCAGTGACAATTAGAATGAATCATTAATCCATGTGTTTTTAGATGTATTTTTATTTTTCAGTCATTTCAGTTGTGTCCAACCCTATCTGGGGTTTTCTTAGCAAAGAGTTGTTTGCCATTTCCTTCTCCAGCTTGTTTTACAGATGAGAAAGCTGAGGCAAATAGGGTTCAGTGACTTGCCCAGGGTCACACAGCTAGTAAGTGTCTGGGGCCAGATTTGAACTCAGGAATTTGAGTCTTCCTAATTCCAGACCCGATTCTCTATCCACTGTGCTACCTAACTGCCCTTTTATGTATATATGTATATGTGTTTATATATACATGCATATATATGTAAGAATATGTATGTATCTATATCTATCTATATAGACATAATTATGACTTGGAATCAAGAAACCTGGGTTTAAATCCTGGCCCAAGCATTTACAATGTGTATGACCATGAGCAAATCAGTTTAGCATTGCTGAACTTGAGTTTCCTTATCTACAAAATCATGATAATGACACTTTCACCACCCCCTCAATAACTCCCACATGGACTCATTGTGAGGAAATGGCTTCTTAGGCTTTGAAGCACAGTATGAATGCGAGTTACTTCAGTATTTCAATAGTTCCTTGATCTTATTCATGTGGGTACTTTCTTTACAAGTCCAGATCACAACCCACCTGTGCCTTCAACTCCTGTATTATTCTTGTCCATGTTCTTGTAGGGTTATTTCCCCTGATACAACGTTAGCCCCTGGCAGTCGGAAACTATTTAATTTTTGTTTTTGTATTTTATGTGCCTGAAACATAGTAGACACTTAATAAATGATTGTGGGTTGGTTGAAATCTTCCATAGAGTATCTACCTAATCCACTAGAGTTCTTCCTCTGAATCTTTTAATATTTCATGGATATAAATGTTATACTTGGACTGTCCATCTGTTATACATCAGTTCCTTCCTTCTCTCCTTCCTCCCTCTGATCTTTCCTTTTTTCCTCCCTTCCATCTACTTTCCCTTCTTCTCCTCCCTTCCTCCTTCTTTCCTCCTTCACTCCCCCCATTCCTCCCTCTTTTTATCTTTCCTTCCTTTCTTTTTTCTTTTTCCCTTCCTTCTACCTTCCTAACTCCCCCTTTTCTTCCTTCTTTCCTTCCTTCCTTCCTCTCCCTTTCTTTCTGTTTGTCTTGCTTTGCTTTTATTTTTTTGGAGGGCAATTGGGGTTAAGTGACTTGCCCAAAGTCACATGGCTAGTAAGTGTGTCAAGTGTCTGAGGCTGGATTTGAACTCAGGTCCTCCTGACTTCAGGGCTGGTGCTCTATTCACTGTGCCACCTAGCCACCCCTCTTTCTTTTTAAAAGGAAAGGGGAGCTAGGTGGCTTAGTGGATAGAGGGCTGGGCCTGGAATTCAAACATGCCATCAGAAACTTGTGACCAGTTTCCTCATCTATAAAATGGGCTGGAGAAGGAAATGACAAACTACTACAGTATATTTGCCAAGAAAACCCCCAGTGGGGTCACAAAATGTCAGACGTGACTGAAATGACTGAACAACAACAGCAACAACCAAATGGGCCTAGCACTATATAAAAAAAAAATTTGTCAGAGATTCAGGGAGATAGATGACAATTCTTGTAATCAAAGAGTTGGGGAGAAAATGCATGAAAATAGTCTAAAACTTTCAAAGTAAAAAAAAAATAAAACTTCAGTATTTTAGTCAGGTCTTCTTCTTCCAAGTTAGTCTGAGTATCTATAAGGAAATCCAACAATATTAAGCCAGCACCAGCAAGTAGAGGTCCTAGGGGGCTGTAATGGAAATGCAAATTTAAAGATCTTCCCTGCCCCTAGGCTAAAGTGCACCTGGAGCCTGGGGTGGAGGCTTGTTTTTTAGTAGATACTTTTTGATTGGCCAGTGGGTCCAGAAGGTTGCTACATTCCCTGAGCCATGAGCAGGCTATATAAACCCTGATGTGAGGCTTTGTTTTGGGGCTCACTTTGAGAAGTGTTCTGTGATTTGATCAGATGAGACTCTGGGAAGCCGTTGTTGAGAGCCCTCCAGCTTTGAAAGACCCAGATGTTGATTTGGTATGGATGTAATGGTTGAACAGTTTGGAAACCTGTCTACTTGATCTGTTTCTGTCTTGATAATTCTGTCTGTATACTCTGAAGTTCAGGGTGCTGACCTTTTTCCCCTGAACTAGGTAAATGATACATATTTGATTGATTAAAGTAAGCTTGTTAACCCATTTTGAGTTGCTTTCCTTCAACAAAGTAGATCTAAGAGCCCGTGTTGGCAGCCACCCTGGGGACACTGGGGTGCTTGCTAATACAGGGGCCAGCTTTAATGAGTATGCATAATCAATTAAGTATTTTTCCTGCATACTTTCTTTGCCCAAGCTCAAGCCAGTTGTAGAGTTTGAGGCATACTCTTTGCCCCACTCATACTCTACCTATCTTTGGAATGTGATGTACTGAACCTTGCAGAATGTATAAATTTACACACTCATCTGTATACATGTATTCCTCTCAGAACAGGATGCAGGCTTTATGAAGGCCTGGCCTATGCCATTTTAATGTTTTTATTCTTAGTGAATGGAGTACACTGAGCATATTAGACTGATGTTTAATAAATGTTGAATTGAACATTTATGCTATAAAAGTTTTAAAATATTATGAAAGTATGTTTAATACATTTCTCTTCTTCCATAGACTCTGGTTTATACTGTTCATCTACTTAATAAATCCTTTTATCATAGAGAAGAAAAAAAAGAAAAAGGTGCAATAAAGAAAGAAAAAACCTAACAAATTGAAAAGGAGAAAAGACAGAGGGATCTTAATTAGCTACTTAACTGACAGGAAGAAAAAAGAGAAGGAGAAAAGGAAGAATGAAGAAGGAATCTATGTGTTATCTAAAACTAGGGAAAGGGAAGGGAGGAGAGATTAGATGGGACAGGGAAGGAAACTAGGGGAATAGGTTGGCTTAAGGAAAATTAAGCAAAAATGATTGTAGAGACAAAATACTATATTAAAAAGAAATGAAAATTTCTTAATTTAGAAAAAAAATTAGAGACACAAATGGAGGAAAAATATTAACTTTACTCATAAACTTTAAATGTGAGCAGATTAAACCAATAAAATAATAAGAAAACAAAACTCTTAATTCTGTTTCATAACTCAGAATGTCAGAACTTAGAGGAATCTGGGGCATAGAATGCAGGAACTAGAAGAAATTTTAGAACAAAAAAAATATAGCAGACCTGGGTTAAATATACAAATAAACAATGTCAGAAAAGAAGGGATCTTAGAATCTACAAGGTTAGAGCTTAGAAGAGACTCCAGAACATAGATATGGAATTTCAGAACTGGAAGAAAATATTAGACAATGAATTTCATAGTTGGAAGAGACCTTAGAATATAGAATTTCAGAGTTTAGAGAAACCTTAAAACAGAATGTGAGAGGTAGAAGGGACCTTAGAACATCAAATGGTGGGGGCAGCTAGGTGGTACAGTGAATAGAACACCGGCCCTGGAGTGAGGAGGACCAGAGTTCAAATCTAGTCTCAGATACTTGACATTTACTAGCCATGTCACCTTGGGCAAGTCACTTAATCCCATTTGCCCTGCCCTCCCCCTTAAAAAAAGCAAAAAACAAAAATAAAAAGAACATCAAATGTCAGAGTTTAAAAGGCTCTTACATTGTAGCATGAGAGAGCTGAGAAGGATCTATTCTAGAACATAGAATGCCAGAGCTGCAAAGAACCTTAGTACATAAGATATCACAACAGGAATAACCTTAGAGACAAACTATTTCAACCCCTTCATTTTACAGATGGGGAAATGGAGGCACAGAGAGAAAAAGATTTGCCCTTAGTCTCACTTCTCTAAGCCAAACTTACCATCTCCCAGTCCAGCATTCTTCCCTGTTATTTCCTGCCTTACTCTCCTCACTGGCACAGCCCTGAATCACTCAAGAGAGGAGTAGTTTTATAGGTGTCTACAAGCTGAGAGATTCTTTATTTTCCCTCTCATTGAACATCGGATGTTTGCTATGTTCATTTAAACTGACTGAGCCAAGTTTTCCTCCTCTCTCTCTGTACCATTGTGGGAGAAAAGGGAGGAGGGTAAGTACTCTGTCAGACAGAAATTACTTTCACTCTGTTAGGTCTGTGGAAGTCATTACTCCTCTGGTTTGTTCAGGGTACATTCTGGTTGAAGATTGTTCTGTGGTTTTGTTTCTTGAGAAGATGCTTTAAACTTCCAGCCAGTCTGCCCATCTCCAATTTCCGTAGCTCTCCATATGCACTCCCATCTTTTATCTCCTGACCCCTTCCCTTGGGAAAAGTCCACTCTTATTCTTAGGGGCTTCCATCACTAATCAATTCTTCAAAGCTCAACAAAAATCAGGATTTTAGATGTGAATGGCTTCTAAAGATTCTTAGGGTAGCTAGCTGGTGCTATGGATAGAGTGCTGGGCCTGGAGACAGTGTGTGGGATAAAGACCCCAAAGACCCTTACTCAAATAAAACTCAGAGGCTTCTCCATGTAGAAACGGAAGCTATTTATTCCTAAACAAGTCTTGTGAGACTTGGGCATCACCTACCCAGAACATACACCACTGTAGGGAGGCAAAGTACAAATTCAAGCAAGCAGTTATGTACGCTTGTATAAACAATTCTAGGACAATCCCAAAACCCCCAATCCCCTCCCCAGTAACATTCCCATCATTGGGAAGATGTGTCCTTATAATCCTTTTACCCAATACAAAATTATTTATCAGAAGTAGGTTTATTACAGATTACGTGTTATTCTTCTTGTTTACCAAAAAGTAGGTAATTTACAGAAACACCTGGCAGACATATTATTTGTTGTAAAAAGTAGGCAATTTATAGATCACTTGTTGCTTTTCTTGTTTACCAAAGGTAGGTACCTGGTAGACACATTATAAAAAATAAAATTTGGGCCTATCAAGACTAAAGCCTTGGGGGAGGCTAGGTGGCACAATGAATAAAGCATCAGCCCTGGAGTCAGGAGGACCTGAGTTCAAATGCGCCCTCAGACACAAAAAACTAGCTGTGTGACCTTGGGCAAGTCACTTAACCTCAATTGCCCTCCAAAAACCAAACCAAAAAAAAAAAAAGACTAAAGTCCAGCTCAAGTTTGATGACTGTCTCATTTACTTTATTATAATATTTTCACTTGTCCCACTCAGCAGGAAGACTCATCTTCCTGAGTTCAAATCTGGCCTCAGACACTTACCAGCCTCAGTTTTCTCATCTAGAAAATGAGTGAAGAAGGAAATGGCAAACTGCTCTAGTATCTTTGTCACGAAAACCTCAAAACAGATGACAAAGAGTCAGACATGACTGAACAATACCACACAGAAAACTGCCACACTGGGGCTGAACTTGATTCCAAACCCAGGCCTTTGGCCTTTATGTCTTGGGTTCTCCCTCAGAGTCACCACAGAACAGCGGTCTCCAAATGTGTTTTAATCATGCACCGACAGCAAACACTATTTTTTGAAAATGCACCCCTATATACAGATAACATGCATTTGTATATCTTATTCATGTCCTAATGTAACACGTATATTGTAGAGTGTAAACTGCCTTAGAGGCAGCTGGATGTGTGATGGAAAGAGTGCTGGGCCTGGAGCGAGGAAGAATTGAGTTCAAATCCAGCCTCATGTATTTTCTAGCTATGTGACCTTGGCAAGCCCATCTCTGTCTCCGTTTCCTCTACTTTAAAATAAGGATAATACTACTTATTTCCCAGAGTTGTTCTGAGGATCTAATGAAACAATGTTTGGATAATATCACTTCTCGTGATACTTTTCACATAGTAAGTACTTGTTTCCTTTCTAAACACATATAGACATAAAAAGATGAGATAAAGATAAAATATTTTAAATGTTTCACTTTTATTAATTATGCAAAATCCCTTTGTTCTCACTAAATAATAATAATACATATTAGTGAAAACAGTATGATTGAGGATGCTTCATTATTTTTTTTTTCAATCTTAGCTTAACTTTTGAGATTCAGTGATTTGAAGGTCTGCTTTTCAGTTGGACTTATTTGGTAACTGATTGTGATGGCTTTCATAGCTGAAAAAGATACATCACAAAGATACTTAGATCCAAATGAAGGAAGTGTATTTTCTTTGAATCACAGTTTTTATTCCCATTTAGGAATTTAATTCCCAGTTAGGCAAAAGTTTTTGTTAAAATTTGGCTAGCAAATTTCTGCTGTCCTTGTTGTCAAACAGGTGTTCTTGCATACTAATCAGAAAGCATTGTACTTGCTTTTAACAAATACATTTGAAAACCACTGAAACTTCATTTGGAAGATTTTCACACAGATTATAAAATTCTGTTTACAAGTTTTTAAAGTGTTCAAATGTGAGAGTTTTAATAGAGGAGCCATTTTTTTTTTCAAAAGCTAAGTTTAAGTATCTTGCTAATTGTGATGACTGAATACTATCATTAATTAGGTATAATATTCTTGTGTACCCTTTGGGTGAGGTCCATAATTAGTTAGAATTAGCTAGTTAGAATTAGTAAGAATTAGTTAGAGAAGATGTAAATCCTTATTCCAAATCATCTTCTTGGTAATTTTAATTTTTTGACTTATTGTCAGATCTGATTAGATCATCATTGCTTTTACCTCATGTGGCCGACAAAGAGTTCATTCTAGGAATACGAGAAATATCACCTCTGCCATGCCTTGTCACTGGCTTGCTTTCACATTTTTAATATTGTCTTCAATCAAGTGTTTCTTGGCAAGAATCTTTTGAACACATTTTTCCATTTTATAGGGGTTGGTTTAGTTAAAACAATATAATATGTACTTCCATTGAACTGCGTACATGTATATTGCAATGTATTGTGACATGCTGAAAGTGAATGGATGACTGAGGGTATTTCTATTAATCTCTCAGCACTTTGGAACTCCCCATTCTTCTCTTACAATATCTTGTATACCAACAACCGTTCCTACTAAAAACACTAGAGAACATAGGAATAAGTGGAGCTTTCATCAAAATGATAAGTAGTATCTGAAATCATCAGCAAACATTATCTATAATGGGGCTAAGCAAGAAGCCTTCCCGGTGAGGCGGGTCAAGATGGCTGAATAGAAGCAGGACGTCCTCTCGGCTCCGGCTCCTACCTTCCCCAATCCATGTATAAAGGGGACTCTGAACAAACTTTGGAGCTGCAGAACCCACAAAATGACACAGAGAAGCTAACTTCCTGCTGAGGACAGCCCAGCAGGCCGGCAGGATTCGGCTAGCACAGCGCTCTGGGAGCCGAGCCCAGCCCCATGACCAGGCTTTAGCTGCGGGCAGGAGGGACTCCAGATCAGCAGCAGCTGTGGCCATTTCCAGATTTATCAACACATAGATGCGAAGGACAAAGTGAGAGATCAGTGCAGTCTGGACTTAGGGACCCAGTAAGTGGGAGTGCATGGCTTTTGCCTCCGGGGCGAGAAACCGCTGAGACACTGGCACAGCCACGTAGCAGCTTCAGCTCCTGGCCTGAAGAGTGTAGGGGGACCAAGCACCAGTCTGAGGGGTAATTTCTCTTGCTTTAACCTGCTTGGATCTGGATTGCAGTCTAGGGTGGAGGTCCTGGGGTGTGTGTCCAGCTTGCCAGAGCTTGTGGAGGCCTCAGAGAGGGCACCCATCTAATATCTCTGGCAGCTGAGAAAACCCCAGGATTTGGGATGAAAGCTCCCCTGTCTGGTGGCAGAGTCCTACTGTGGCAAAAAGCCCAGGGGTCAAGTGACTGAGGGGCGACATGACCAGGCAAAGGAAACAAAACAGACAGAAGATTCCAACATTAGACTCCTATTTTGGGGAAAAAAGAAGCAAAGCATGGAACAGGAGGAAAACAGTGAAGTCAGAAGTCCTGCACCAAAAGCTTCAAAGGAAAATATGAGCTAGATACAGGCCATAGAGGACCCTAAGAAGCAAATAAGAGAAGTGGAGGAAAACTTGGGAAGAGAAATGAGAACAATGCAAGAAAATTATGAAATGAGAGTCAACAGCCTGACTGAGGAAAATCATACCTTAAAAAACAGACTAATTCAAATGGTAAAAGAAGCTCAAAAAGGCAATGAGGAGAAGAATGCCTTAAAAAGCCGAATTTGCCAGATGGAAAAAGAATCTCAAAGATTCACTGAGGAGAATCATTCCTTCAGAATTAGATTGGAGTAAATAGAAGCTAATGACTATATGAGAAATCAAGATGCTGTTAAACAGATCCAAACAAATGAAAGAATAGAAGGCAAGGTGAAATATCTCATGGCAAAAACCACTGACCTGGAAAATAGATCCAGGAGACAGAATTTAAAAATTATTGGACTACCTGAAAGCCATGATCAAAGTAAGAACCTAGAAATCATCCTCCAGGAAGTTCTCAAAGAAAACTGCCCTGATGTTTTAGTACCAGAGGGCAAAATAGAGGTTGAAAGAATCTACCGATCACCTCCTGAAAAAGATCCCAAAAAGAAAACTCCTAGGAATATTATAGCCAGGTTCTGGAATTCCCATATTAAGGAGAGAATATAACAAGCAGCCAGCAAGAAACAATTTGAATATTATGGAAACACAATCAGGATAACCCAGGATCTGGCAGCTTCTACACTGAGGGATAGAAGGGCTTGGATTATGATATTCTGGAGGTCAAAGGAGCTGGGATTAAAACCAAGTCACCTACTCAGCAAAACTGAGTATCATGTTTCAGGGGAAAATATGGTTATTTAGTGGAATAGAGGACTTTCAAGCATTCTTGATGAAAAAACCAGGGTTGAATAGAAAATTTGATATTCATATACAAGAAACAAGAGAAGCATGAGAAGGTAAACAGGGAAAAGAAATCATAAGGAACTTATCAAAGTTGAACTATTAACATTCCTACATGGAAAAACAATAATTGTAACTTATGAAACTTTTCTCAGTAGTTGAAGGCAATATATATATATATGTCTATAGATGAGGGTATATGGGCATATGAATACATATGTGAATGTGTGTATATATGTTTACAGGTATACATAGATAGAGGGCACAGGACCAATTTAACAGGAAGGGATGATACTTAAAAGGTGAAATTAAGAGAGAGAGGAATATAATGAGAGGAGATGGGGAGAGACAGAATGGGGTAAACTATTTCATATAGAAGAGGCAAAGGAAAATGGTTATAATTGAGGAGAAGAATAGGAAGGCAAAAGGGAATGGGTCAACCTTATTTTCATTGAATTTGGCTTGAGGAGGGAATGAAATACACACTAAATAGGGTATCTCACCCTACAGGAGATTGAGGGGAATGGGATCAGAGGGGGGATGATGGAAGGGAGGGCAGGCTAGGGAGGAGGGAAGTTGGAAGCACCCACTTTTGAAAAGGGATGGGATAAAAGTAGAGAAGAGAACAAGTGGGAGGTGGGATAGGAGGGAGGGAAATATAGTCAGTCTTTTACAATATATCTACTATGTTATTGTTTTGCATTAGCCACACAGGTACAACCTATACTGAACTGCTTATCTTCCCAGTGATGGTGGGTGACAAGGGAGGAAGGGAAAAAATCTGGAATTCAAAGTTTTAAAATAAAATGTTTAAATATATATATATATACTATTATTAATACTTTTTTACGTGTAATTGAAAAATAAGGTATACAGGCACTGGGGCATAGAGATCCCCTGGAAAAATTAAAAGGGGTATGGGAGAAAATATGGGAGAGAGCAGATTGGAGAAGGGGATATCCTGTGGGACTGCTATTTTGGGGTGGTGGATAGGGGAAAAACGGGGAGAAAATTTGTAACTCAAAATCTGGCAGAAATGAATGATGTAAATCAGAAGTTAATAAATCATTTGAAAAAAAAGAAGCCTTTCCAAAAAGATCAAGAGTGAAGGAAAGCTACCCATTATCACCATCATTATTTAATATTGTACTAGAAATGTTAGCTATAACTATATGATCTCGTGGTCTTAGCCAGGATCTATGATCCTGTGATTGTGTACCCTATAACCTTAAAAGTTTTTTTAAATTTATTTTTCTAAATATTTTGCAATTATATGTAAATGTTTTATCATTAATTTTTTTAAAGATTGAATTCTAAATTCTCTCCCTCCCTCTTGTTGTCTGTCACCGCAAGCAATATGACATTAATTATATATATGAGGTCATGTAAAACATATTTCTATATTAGATATGTGGCAAAAGAAACACACATATACACACAAGAAAACTAAAGGAAAATTTAAAAGTATGCTTCAATTCAGAGTTCATCAGTTCTCTCTTTTGAGGTGGATGACATTTTTTTATCATGAGTCCTTTGGAATTGTCTTGGATCGTTGTCTTGATCAGAATAGCCCAATCTTTCATAGTTGATAATCCTTATGATATTGCTGTTACTTTGTGCATTGTTCACCTGTTTCAGCTCACTTAACTTTGTATTAATTCATGTAAGTCTTTCTAGGTCTTTTTTCTGAAAATATCCTGCTTGTCATTTCTTACAGCACAACAGCATTCCATCACAATCATATACCACAACTTGTTCAGTCATTCTCCAATTGATGAGCAGCTCCTTAATTTTCAATGTTTTGTCACCATAAAAAGAGCTGTTACAAACATTTTGTACAATTAGTTCCTTTCCCCTTTTCTTTGATGTCTTTGGGATACAGACCTAGTAGTGGTATTGTTGGGTGAAATGGTATGCACTGTTTTATAGCCCTTTAGGTATAGTTACATATTATTCTCCAGAATGGTTGGAACAGTTCAAAACTCCAACAGTGCAGGAGTGTCCTGGTTTTTTCCATATTCCTTCCACATCCTCTTTTCCACATTCCCTCTTCTGTCATATTAGCCAGTCTGGTGTGAGGTGGTACCTCAGAGTTGTTTTAATTTGCACATCTCTGATCAATAGCTTTGATTTCTTCTTCTGAAAACTGCCTCTTCATATCCTTTGACTATTTATTAATTGGACAATGGCTCCTATTTTAAAAAATAAATTCTGTTCAGTTCCCTATGAAATGAGGCCTTTGTTAGTGAAATTTGCTGCAAAATATTTTACCCAGCTTCTTGCTTTCCTTCTAATTTTGGCAGTATTAGTTTTGTTTCCCTCTTTAATTTCATGTAATCAAAATTATCCATTTTATTTCCAATGATCCTCTCTATCTCTGGTTTTGCATGACTCTATAACCTTTAATTAGCTTTAACTAAATAAGTTTTAAAATAAAAACCAAATAATAGAGTTTCCCTTTGAAGACATCACCTTGAAGGATCTATGATGTAGTCTCTGAATTTTAGTTTCATTGTAGACATTGGCATTGCTGGGCAGAGTATGGTGCTTAAAAGCTTTCTCCTCTCTCCCAGTAAAAGGCCTGTTGAATTTGGTCTTCCACTTGCCCATCTGTGTCTCTTGCTACTTTGATTCCCCTGATTCTTTTCAGGTTGAGCCAAGGCCAATGGTTGGTTGGTCTCTTATGGCAGCCAAACTGCAAACAGAGACAATGAGAGCAAGCTGAGGGAAAAGATAATGAAGTAACAGAATGACATTCTGTGGTCTTCAGACCGCCAAGGAAGAATGGATTCATAATGACCAGTTCCAGGGCCACTGGAGGCAAAAGTCGTAGTAGATTTGGTCCTTCTCTGACCTAATACATACTTAGTACTTATAACTTAGCACCCTCTGAATCTCAAGACTACTTCTTTCCTAATAATTTACATCTATGTATCTCTACAAGTTTTAAAAAGAGTTTTCTTCACAAAAGTGATTAGTATTCTTAACCCCACTTTACAAGTAAGGAAAGTGAGGTTCTGAAGACTCATGGCAACAGAACAGATAAGGGAAGAATCAGAATTCAAACCTTAATCTTTTGACTCCAAGTTTAGTGCTTTGTTTTCTTCTATTCTCTCTCTCTCTCTCTCTCTCTCTCTCTCTCTCTCTCTCTCTCTCCTCTCTGTCTGTCTGTCTCTCCCTCCCTCCCTCCCTCCCCTCCCTTACCCTCCTTTTCTTTCTTCTTTATGCTACAATGTACAACTTCTTTGAAATGAAGGGTAGATTGAGGGCTGGACTTCAGAGTCAATAAGACTTGGGTCCAAACTCTGCCTAAGATTCACTAGCTGTATGATCTTGGGCAAGTTACTTAAGGTCTAAATGCCTTAATTTCCTTATGTATAAAATGGACTTGATGGGAAGGGGAAAGGAAGGGAAAGGAATAAGTAATTACATAGTACTTCATATATGCTAGGCACTGTGCTAAGCACTTTTACAAATATTGTATCATTTGATCTTCATGGCAACCCTGAGAGGGAGGTGCTATTATTATACCCAATTTATATGTGAGGGAACTGAGGCAAAAAGAGGTTAAGTGACTTGCCCAGGGTCATACAACTAGTACCGTGTTTCCCCGATAATAAGGCCTATCCCGAAAACAAGCCCTCCCCTTACTGTGTGAGATTCCTCTAAAATAAGCCCTCCCCCGAAAATAAGCCCTATTAAGATTGCTACTGTAGTGAAGGTGATCCCCTGCGCTACACGCTACATTACGGTACCCTCTGTATGCACCGTCCCCCCTCCTCCCGGTGAAACGCACGCCGCGCTCCGAGTTGCATCCAATCAGAGCTGCAGCAGTGAGCGCGTCATCCTGTTCTTCCCCAGTGATTTGCTTATTGAATAAAGGTACATTTTTTTGTTCACATTTACCTGTTTATTAAAATTGCTGTCAATGTTCATTAAAATAAGCCCTCCCCTGAAAATAAGCCCTCTGGTGTTTTTCTGTCCAAAAAATTAATAAGACAGTGTCTTATTATCGGGGAAACAAGGTATGTCTGATGCTGTATTTGAATCCAGTTCTTCCTGCCTCCAGATTCAGTGCTCTATCCATGGCACTACCACCTGCTTGTAAGATGACCTCTAATGTCCCTGCCAGCTCTAAACCTGTGACTCTATGATATGATCCGAGGAACCTTTCTCCAGGTCTTTTGAAACTACCCTCTCTGATTTGGGAGTTTCCCAAAACTAAAATAAATACAAGTCCCCATTGTCCATGTTAGTGGATGGTAAGTGCAAGGTTCTTTAGTTTAATTTTAGAAGGCAAGATATGATTTTCGGGAGAGGCTGACACTGGGTTTATATTATCATTTAGATCTCTCTCTTTAGATAGATGATAGATAGATAGACAGGATTATAGGGGGGGCGGAGCCAAGATGGCAGAGTAGAAGCACGACATTCCCTTGGCTCCAGCTTCCACCTTCCCCAATCCATGTAAAAAGGGGACTCTAAACAAACTTTGGAGCTGCAGAACCCACAAAATGACACAGAGGAGCAAACCTCCCGCTGAGGACAGCCTGGCAGGCCAGCAGGAATCCAGCACAGTGCTCTGGGAGCCAAGCCCAGCCCCACACTGAGGCTTTAGCCCCAGGGCGGGCCTGACCAGCCGCCAGCCAGAGGGACTCCAGATCAGCAGCAGCTGTGGCCGTTTCCAGATTTATCAATACATAGACGCAAAGGACAAGCTGAGAGGCAAGTGCAGTCTGGACTTTGGGACACAGTAAGTGGGAGTGTGTGACTTTTACCCCCGGGGCAAGAAGCCACTGAGAGGCTGGAACAGCCAGCCAGCCAGCTCCATGTGGTGGCTTCAGCTCCTGGCCTGCAGAGTGTAGGGGGACCAAGCACCAGTCTGAGGGGTAATCGCTCTTGCTTTAACCTGCTTGGATCTGGATTGCAGTCTAGGGTGGAGGTCCTGGGGTGTGTGTCCAGCTTGCCAGAGCATGTGGAGACCTCAGAGAGGGCACCCATCTAATACCTCTGGCAGCTGAGAAAACCCCAGCGTTTGGGACCAAAACTCCCCTGTCTGGTGGCAGAGTCCTACTGTGGCAAAAAGCCCAAAAGTCAAATCATTGAGTGGCAAAATGAGCAGGCAAAGGAAACAAAGCAGACAGAAGATTCCAACATTACACTCCTATTTTGGTGACAAGAAGGAGCAAGGCATGGAACAGGAGGAAAACAGTGAAGTCAGAACTCCTGCACCAAAAGCTTCAAAGGAAAATACAAGCTGGTTACAGGCCATAGAGGACCTTAAGAAGCAGATAAGGGAAGTGGGGGAAAAATTGGGAAGAGAAATGAGAACAATGCAAGAAAATTATGAAATGAGAATCAACAGCCTGACTGAGGAAAATAATACCTTAAAAAACAGACTGACTCAAATGGCAAAGGAAGCTCAAAAAGGCAATGAGGAGAAGAATGCCTTAAAAAGCCGAATTTGCCAGATGGAAAAAGAATCTCAAAAGCTCAAGGAGGAGAATCATTGCTTCAGAATTAGATTGGAGCAAATGGAAGCTAATGACTTTATGAGAAATCAAGATGCTGTTAAACAGATCCAAACAAATGAAAGAATAGAAGGCAATGTGAAAATATCTCATGGGAAAAACTACTGACCTGGAAAATAGATCCAGGAGAGAGAATTTAAAAATTATTGGACTGCCTGAAAGCCATGACCAAAGTAAGAACCTAGAAAGCATCCTCCAGAAAGTTCTCAAGGAAAACTGCCCTGATGTTTTAGTACCAGAGGGCAAAATAGAGGTTGAAAGAATCCACCGATCACCTCCTGAAAAAGATCCCAAAAAGAAAACTCCTAGGAATATTATAGCCAGGTTCTGGAATTCCCAGATTAAGGAGAGAATATTACAAGCAGCCAGCAAGAAACAATTTGAATATTATGGAAACACAATCAGGATAACCCAGGATCTGGCAGCTTCTACACTAAGGGATCGAAGGGCTTGGAATGTGATATTCCAGAGGTCAAGGGAGCTGGGATTAAAACCAAGAGTCACCTACCCAGCAAAACTGAGTATCATGTTTCAGGGGAAAATGTGGTCATTCAGTGGAATAGAGGACTTTCAAGCATTCTTGCTGAAAAAACCAGACTTGAATAGAAAATTTGACATTTAGATACAAGAAGCAAGAGAAGCATGAGAAGGTAAACAGGGAAAAGATATCATAAGGAACTTATCAAAGTTGAACTATTAACATTCCTACATGGAAAAACAATAATTGTAACTTAATGAAACTTTTCTCAGTAGTTGAAGGGATTATATATATATATATATATATATATATATATATATATATATATATA
>NW_027187344.1:2501309-2556109 GCF_028583685.1 Petaurus breviceps papuanus | reverse complement strand
TATATATATATATATATATATATATATATATATATATATATATATATGTATATGTGTGTGTATGTGTGTGTGTGTCTATATATGAGGGTATATGGGCATATGAATACATATGTGAATGTGTGTATATATGTTTACAGGTATACATAGATAGAGGGCACAGGGCCAATTTAACAGGAAGAGATGATACTTAAAAGGTGAAATTAAGAGGTAAGAGGAGATGGGGAGAGACAGATTGGGGCAAACTATCTCATACAGAAGAGGCAAGGGAAAACGGTTACAATGGAGGGGAAGAATAGGAAGGCAAAAGGGAATGGGCCAACTGTATTCCCATTGCATCTGGCTTGAGGAGGGAGTGAAATACACACTAAATAGGGGATCTTCCCCTCCAGGAGAATGGGGGGGGAGGGGATGAGAGGGAGGATGATGGAAGGGAGGGCAGGCTGGGGGGGAGGGAAGTTGGAAGAACCCACTTTTGAAAAGGGACAGGATCAAAGTAGAGAATAGAACAAGTGGGAGGTGGGATAGGAGGGAGGGAAATATCAGTCTTTTACAATATATCTACTATGTTATTGTTTTGTATTAGCCACACATGTACAACCTATACTGAACTGCTTGTCTTCCCAGTGGGGGTGGGTGGCAGGGGGGAAGGGAATGAATCTGGAATTGAAAGCTTTAAAAATCAAGTATTCAAATATATATGTATATATACATATATATGTGTGTGTGTGTGTATATATATATACTACTATTAATACCATCTTACATGTAATTAAGAAATAAGATATACAGGCACTAAGGCATAGAGACCCACTGTAAAAGTCGAAAGGGGTATGGGAGAAAATATGGGAAAGAGCAGACTGGAGGTGGGGATATCCTGTGGGACTGCTGTTTTGGGGGGATGGGTGGGGGAAAAATGGGGAGAAAATTTGTAACTCAAAATCAGGGGGAATCGAATAATGTAAATCAGAAGTTAATAAAGCATTTAAAAAAAGAAAGAAAGATAGACAAATAGACAGACAGACAGATAAAGGAGATATTAAGCAATTACTGGGCAGCTAAATGGTGCAATAGAGTGTTCATTCTAGAGTCACAACAATCTGAGTTCAAATCCAGTCTCAGATACTTATTAGCTGTGTGACCCTGGACAAGTCATTTAACGTTGCCTCAGTTTCCTCACCTGTAAAATGAGATGGAGAAGGAGATGGCAAACCACTCCAGTATCTTTGTCAAGAAAACCCCAAATGGGGTCAGAAAGAGTCAGACACAACTGAAACTACTCAATAACAACAACAAAAAGAAATCACTATGTACCAGGCACTACAGCAAATGTTGATACAAAATAGAAGAAAATAACATAACTTGTACTCGAATAGGGGAAGACAATACCTTTAATATTTAAAGGTAAATTATCTCTGAGTCTTTTTGAGTGACAGGAGTAAATCACATCCTCCTATCTCAACTTACTGTCTTTATCTGTACAATGAGGCAGTTGGGCTGGTGGGGCTCCAATATTCTTCCGTTTCCAAAATCTTCACATGGGTGTCAGAGCCCTATTATTGGAATTAGGCAGCAAAGACCTGAGAACTTCGTGAACTCTATGCAGAGCCCTTTGTTGTACTTCGTAATTTATCAGTGACTCCCCACGTAGACTCAGATGACTTCTGTCTTGTCTGTCTACTCTGGTGAAAAGTCTATATTCCATCCTACGTTCTTCTACTGGGCTACCCGACCAGCAACTTACCTCTGTCCAGGTTTCTAGGTCTCATTATCTTTTACCTAAGTATACTCTAACTTAGCCCTTTATGGGGCAGCTAGGTGGCACAGTGAATAGAGCACTGGCCCTGAAGTGAGGAGGACCTGAGTTAAATTTGACCTCAGACACTTAACACAAAACTAGCCATGTGACCTTGGGCAAGTCACTTAACCCCAATTGCTCTGCCTTCCCCCTTCCAAAAAGTAAATAAATAAACAAATAAAAATAATATAGTCCTTTTTTCTGATAAGTCATCCTTGACACTTGCTCTTCTGATTAATCTTTTGGTTTGCCCTCAAATCTCGGCTCTACTACTGCTACCATCTCTAACTGTTACTTGAGTGAATTACTTATTGATTGGTTGGTCTCAATCTTTAAGAGAGTTCTTAGTCCCTTTCTGAATGACATCCTTGGATTAATTATAGCATTTGTTGATCAGGATTGTTATATGGCTAAAAATGAGATAATATTTGTAAAGCACTTTGTAAAACTTTATATAATATATAAATGCCAACTATCATTATCATAGTTATCATCATGATCATTATTATCCTGCTGAAGGTTGTTGGAGCTGAGCAACATATGTACTACATGAATTTACCCATAGAATCATAAAATCTCAGATTTTTGAAAGTCAAAGGTCATCTGGAATACTGCGCTGCAACCCCCCCCCCCCCAAGACAAATGGTCTCAAAAACAGTTATACCAGAGATTGTCCAACCTCTGCTTGAAATTCTCCAGTTATGGGAAATTCATCAACATCCAAAGCACTCTACTCCACTTTTAGACAACTCTTGGACAGTTTTGAAAAGGGAAAGATTGAGCTTGACCTTGTTAAGCAAAAGTGTCAGAGCTAAAACAATCAAATACTTCTTTATATCAAGTTAACTCTATTAAATACCCATGCCATTAAATACCTGTAGCCACCATACTGGCATACCCAGGATAGCTCTTAGTACAGGTTCTTAGATCTGCTTTACTAGGAAAGATAGCTGTTCAAGGGGTCAACAATCTTTTTAATTACATTCATTAATCAGGGGAAAAGTCAGCATCCTGAACTTCAGAGAAAATAGAAAGAAAACAGAGAAAATACAAGCAGAGAAATAAAGACTAACAGACAGGGCTTCTAATTGTCTGAGAAATTAGCACAGATCAACAGACAGATTCAAGTGTGTGACCAAGGTAATACATACATAGTTGTCAGAGAGAAAGAAGCACCAACATCTGGGTTTTTCAAAGGTGGGGGGGGGGGGCTCCTTAACTGCTACCCAAATCACAAGAACTCTCTTCCAGTGAGTTGAGTCCCCAAAGCTAAATGCCAACCTCAGCATGTATATACCTTTGTTAGAGCCAGAGGGCATCACAACCCTTGTGACTCAGTCCCTAATTAGAAATTAACAAAAGGTATGAAAGCCTTCCTACAAGCAAGGGTTCCCTAAGCAAGCTTCCCTTAATGGACTTCAGGTGATGTTTATTAATGAGTGGGGAAGATCTTATATCCCATTAACATTACAGTACTTAAGGCAGAAGAGCAAATGCACCCTAGAGAAAAAGAGGAATTCCATTTCCAACTGATCTGGGACTGTGGGGTGAGTCCTGAATCTTAGATATGATAGTTCACAGCTGTTGTGATGTTTGTCACCTTTCTATCCTGGTACTTGGAATTAAGAAACAAACAAGTTTGGACAAAATATATGTATGTGTTCAAGAGAACAGGGATGCTATAAGTGGGTCTATGAGTCTATTGGTCCACTTAGATGTGTGAGTAAATTCTTCTAATACATTCTCAGATTCAGGCAAAAATTCTTTCCTCAGATCTACTATTTCTTAACCTCTTTTGGGGCAGTTGATTTTTTATGCTATCCCTTGTGACAATGTCATGTAGTAGAAGGGCACTGGACTAGGAATCAGGAGACATGGGATTTTTAAGAATATTTTGGGACCTTTAAGAATATTTTATAATTATATTTTAATATAATAGATTTCTTTTGTAATCCTGTGTATTTTTAAAATTTAAAACCAGCATTCTAAGAAGGGGCTATTTAGTTTCACCAGAATGCTAAAGGGGCCTATGCCACAAAAAAAGGTTAAGAATTCTGCTCTAAGAGTTCTAAGTTGCAGAAAAGCAGCTGTTCTACATTGGTAGAGGGAGTTTCCCCAATCAGGAGTTTCCTAGACTAAGTCCTTATCCAAGTTTAAATCCTATATTCTTATTTAAATGTTCACCTTTCTTTTATATAAACCAAAATTATAATATGATCTCCCAGAAGGTAATATATTACACTTCTTTGCATTCCTCCACATCGAACCTGAATCAGGTCTGAGAACATAATCAATACTCAGTATATATATATTAGATTTGTTTTCCTCCTAAGTGGGTGTTGAGATTATGCAGGGACTCAAGATAATGGATTTTGAAGGATCCAATTTTTCCTACCCCTTCTAATTGACAGAACATGTTCAGTCTCACTCACTTTCTGTAAACCTTAGCATCATGTGGGAAGTGGGCCAAGTCCATCAATATTGGTTCCTTTTCACAATCTAATAGTGGGGTCATCCCTGACCACTCTTCCTCCCTCATTCCTCAAACCCAATCTCATTTGAAATCAATCCATCTTTTCTGTGACATAGGTGTGCTATAAATTAAGTATGCTTCTGGGATTTAAAAAAATAATCCCTCTATTAAAATTTGACTCATAGTCTAAAAATGAGCTCATTGAATACTTGTGTCTGCTTCACATAGGTATCATGAAAGCATGCCCAACTTCACAGCTCTAGACTTTCAACCAAACCTCTTCCCATTTAAAACATGTTCCCTTTCCTTCTTCCTGTCCTCCAAGATGGCTGATATTGCCTTTGACCAATGGAAGCATTGTCTCTGACTGACTTTGACTTTTAATAAATCTAAAGTCTGAGGAACAAGAGTTCTGTATCCTGATGGAGAAAATTAGGGAGGGGGGAACATCTGGAGTGTGGCCTGTGGAAGTTTGGCTCTTGTGCACCGGTGAGAAAGGAAATTACCCTGGGATTCTTAATATGGGGAAAGAGGAGGGGAAAGCCCTGATGCCAAGCCAAACAGAACAAAGTATGGGCTCTGGGAGGGGAATGCATGTATGGAAGAGAACTGCTTAGCCAGGCATCACAGATGGGGAAATGCTGACATTGGGAAGCTGATCCAAGTTTGGGATGGTGTCCAAAGAGAATGCCATTGCTTCTCCAAATTTGTATGCTTCCAAATGTCAGTTCACAGACTAGAGTGGGCAGTGTCCTGAGGAAAAGGGCAAATGGAGGACTTATATTCACATCTACTGATGTTATACTGTGAATCTGATAGATGAGGGGTATTGAAGGGATACTCCCTAGCAATGCTTCAAATGTGGACTCATGCCTCTGATGGTCTTGACTTAAAGCTTTTTATACCAGAAATTTGGGGAAAATAGAATAAAATGATAGTGTACAATTAATTCCATAATACTACAAATATTCAAAATTTTAGCTTCAGCCTTCACCAGATCTAACCACTAGTTTTTCATTGGTCCCGTTACAATGGTCTAACCAACTTGGGGGATGTTATTTGTTTTCGAGGAGCAGCATGGTGGAGGAGACAGAGTGCTAGACTTGGAAGGATGATCTGGCTTTGGACTCTGACTAGCAATTACTAACCTCATGCCAGTTATTTTACTGATATGAGTCTACATTTGCACACAAATAAAATGAGAAAAATGATACCTGTGAGACTTGAATGAAATGATTCAACAGGAATTTATTAAATGTTTACTATGTGCCAGGCATTGAGGTGGAGAAACACATTGTGAGCAGACACATTAAAAAAAAAGGAGAGATTGTTCCTGACCTCTAGTAGCTTATATTCTATGAGAGATAGTACACAGAAAACATTTTTCAAAGACTGTACACTTTAACTATTATTATTTTCTCCATTTTAAGCTTAGATCATAAGCTTGCTAAATTTCCAGGCTTTTGCCTGGAAATGATTGACAGCTACAGTCCATTCCTTTGGACTGACAGTAAAAAGAATTGACAAGTATAAAATTATATCAACTGCCTTGAACACCCTATGATTAACCTCAAGCACCTTTAGTAGCACTCTTTGGTTTTACAACTTCATTTGATCTCAGGGAGTTAGCACTCCTGAGAGTCATATTTTAGTATAGAAGAGACACCTCTTGAAATGTTTTCTTTTGCTTAATTTTTTTGCCTTTGAATTATAGTCATCAATCAAAAGTTAAACATTTGATTTCTTCCTTTGAAATCCTTTAGTGGTTCCGTAATACATTTTGGATGACATATTGATTCTTTGCTTTGTCATGCAGGGACCTCCTTGGTTTGACATCAGTAATACTCTTTATACATAATTTACAATACACCCCCCCCCCCCGCTTCTCTCCCCCCCTCCTTTTTTCTTTGACTAGGCACTCTGGCCATACTGGCTCAATCATCATTTCCTACATTTGTCCTTTCTTTCCCTGCCTCTATCTCTTTGTCTACACCATTCCCTAGGATTGAACTTCTCTACTTCCATAATTATGCCTGTTAAAATCCTACTCATTCTTCCAAGTGAAGCTTAATTGGATCTTAGATTGTAAACTCCTTAAGCACATTTATTTAGATATTCCCAGTGCTTTACAGAAAGACTTGTACAAAATTTATTTATCTAAAATAATTCCTTGAATTCTACACAATATGTGAATGAATAAGAGATCTACAAAGTGTTATGAGTTCAAGAGTGGATATGCCCCAATTGATAATGCTCAAAGAATATGAACAGGCATTTTCAGATGCAGAAATTAAAGCTCTCCATAATAGCATGAAAAAAATTCTCTAAATAACTGTCGATTAGGGAAATGCAAATTAAAACAACTCTGAGGTACCAGCTCACACCTATTAGATTGGCTAATATGACAGAAAAGGAAAATGATAAATGTTAGAGGATGGGGAAAATTGAGACACTGATGCATTGTTGGTGGAGTTGTGAACTGATCCAACCATTCTGGGGCGGAATTTGGAACTATTCCTGAAATGCAATCAAACTGTCCATACCCTTTGATGTTGTAATACCACTACTAGGTCTGCATCCCAAAGAGATCATTAAAAAGGAAAAAGGACCTATATGTACAAAATTCTTTTCGTGGTGGCAAAGAACTGGAAATTAAGGGGATGCCCATTAATTGGGGAATGGCTGAACAAGTTGTGGTATATTAATGTAATGGAATACTATTTTGTTATAAGAAATGACAAGCAGGTAGATTTCAGAAAAACCTGGAAAGACTTACATGAACTGATGCACAGTGAAGTAAGCAGAACCAGGAGAACATTTGTTGTACACAAGTAACAGCAACATTGTGCAATGAACAACTATGATAGACTTGGCTCTTCTCAGCAATACAATGATCCAAGATAATTCCAAAAGACTCATGATGGAAAATGCTATTCACATCCACAGAAGGAGCTATGAAATCTTAATGCAGATTGAAGTATATTGTTTTCACTTGTTTTTTTTTTCTTCTCATGGGTTTCCCCTTTTGTTCTGATTCTTCTTTTACAACATGACTAATGTGAAATATGTTTAATATGATTTTACATGTATAACCTATATCAGATTGCAAAGAGGAAGAAAAATTTGCAACTCAAAATCTTATAAAAATGAATGTTGAAAACTATCTTTACATGTAATTGGAAAAAAATTAAATACTGTTAAAAAGAGTGGCTTTGGTTACTCTTCATAGGGAAGCAAGAGTGGTCAGAGAGGACTTCATGAAGGAAGTGGCATCTGAGCTGCTATTTAATACATGGGTAGATATTCTTTAGATGGTGGAGATGAGGAAGAGGAAGGATTTGATTAAAGCAGAATCAGCCACAGAATGTTGTCTGTACCCATGCCAGCCATCACTTAGCATATGTTGATCTGTGGGGTGAACCTAGTTGGGAGACTGATAAAGTGAATTCATTAGATTTGATTCAAAACTTCACATTCGGTGCAACTAATACAGAAGTGGAGAGCAAGCCTAGGAGGGGACAGTTGCCTCAGAGATTTTAAATAGTCTCTCATGGGGCAGGCATTCCTCCTCAGGCCATCATGTGCTCCATTAAGACAAATGGTTGACCAGGAAAAAGGCTGCCATGATAAGGGAAAAGCTGTGGTATTTGCTTTCAGGCAAAGATCAAAAGATTGCCTGAGAAGGGCTCAGCAGTCCTGCTCTGTGCATCTGGAGTCCAGACAAAGAAGAGTTCATTTACTTAAATGCCACACCAGCAGTTTTCCATGAAGCTGCAGAGACTCGAATGTTGATATATTCAGTAGGAAACTAGTCCAATGCAAGGGTGACTCTTTATTGCTGACCAGCTGCAAAGGTAGGACCAATGGGCTCCTAACTCCACATGGCTCAAATGGTATAAATGTAATGTTTTGGGGTTACAGAAAAAAAATACCTCTGAATGCTAGAGAATATACAGGACGTGGCTGAGCCAGATTGTGAAAATCTACTAAACCTGTTGTGAAATTACTAGAAAATAGCTAGTACTTTCTTCCCAATTTGGTAAGATAGTATATGTATCCTCCTCTTCCTCATCTTCATCTACATTTTATTGATCAACCAATTAACTGACATTAAGTGCCTCCTATGTGTCATATGCTCTGTAAGATCCTGAGGATACAATTACAAAAGTGGAAAAGTTCCTGGCCTCCAGGAGCTCACTTTTCAATTGGGTAATACGGCATAGACAGGAGAGGAATGCGACCACTGATGGTAGTGAATAGAACCCTGGACCTGGAGTCGGGAAGACCTGAGTTCAAATTAAACCTCATATACTTACTAGCTGTGTGACTCTAGGCAAGTCACTTAACCTTAGTTTGCCTCAGTTTCCTCATCAGAAAAATGGGGATAATAATAACACCTATCTCCCAGGACCGTTGTGAGCTCAAGTAAGACAACAATGGTAAGAAGTGCTGAGCACAGTGCCTGGCACATAGTACGTGCTATGGAAGAGTTAGTTACTAGAGAAAGGATCATAGGTTTAAAACTGGAAGGGAACTTAGAGATTATCCCGTCTAGTCCCCTCATCTTTACAGGTGAAGAAACTGAGGGTTGAGTCAGTTGTGTAATGTTCCATAGATGGAAAACTGTAGAAACAAAGTTCTTTTGACTCCCATATCACAGCACTGTGCTACCTTGCAAATTTTGGTCTAGCAGTCACAGGGATCATGAATGGAGGAACGAATGGGTAGTCAATCATAAGGTCCTTCTCAGTAGCAATAGTGATATTGATTTGGCTTTTTCTCCTAAAGTAAGAGCAAGATGTTGGGGGAGGAATACATATACATAAACCATATCTGGTCTGATGAAACTGAGGTTCAGCAAGGTGACATTCTCAGGATAACATATGTACTAAAGGTCAGAGTCTTGACTTGAATTCATCTCTTCTGCCCAACCCATGGTCTTCCCCTGTTCTCTATTACCTGTCAAGAGAAGATCATCCTTGGGAAAGGTGGAACTAGAGCATGTACTGAATTTAGCTTAAGTGGCAGGAATTTTTATATTTTATTTAACATTCATTAAAAAAAGAGTCCCCAAGACTCTCCTCCCTCCAGCCCCTTCCCCATCCACTGAGAAGGCAAGGAATATGAGATCAATTATATGTGTGTGTGTGTGTGTGTATATATGAAGTCATGCAAAACGTATTTCCTTATTAACCATGTTGAAAAAAAAGCAACAAAAAAGTGGAAAAAAATGTTTTGATTTGCACTTTGAGTCCATTATTTCTTCCTCTGGAGGTGGATAGCATTTTCCTCATAAGTCCTTAGGAATTGTCTGTCGTGGATCAGTGTATTGATTGGAGTAGCTAAATCTTTCAGAGTTGATCACTGTTACAATACTACTACAACTTGTTCAGCCATTCCCAATTTGGTGGGCATCTTGGTCACTACAAAAGAAGCTGCTATAAAGTTTTGTACATATATGTCCCTTTTCTTTTTCTTTGATCTCTTTGGGATACAGAACAAGTAGTGGTAATACTAGGTCAAAGAGTATGCAGTTTTATGGTCTTTTGGGCATAGTTCCAAGCTGTTCTCTAGAATGGTTGGACCCAGTAGGGATGCTATAATAGGGGATTTCTGTTTAGGTGCAGGCTGAACCACATGGCCTTCAATCCTGAGGTGCTGATTCTGAATCTGAACTTTGCTGACATTCCACATAGATTAGAACAGAGATAGAAGAGAGGGAGTGGAGGGAATGGGGGGGGAGAGAGAGAGAGAGAGAGAGAGAGAGAGAGAGAGAAAGAGTCCAATGTTCATTTCATTATAGCATGCTGGGGATCTTCTGGGGTGGGGAGCCTGTACCCTCCAGGCTACATGTGGCCTTCTAGGTCCTCAGGTGCAGCCTTCTAACTGAGCCCAAGTTTTACAGAACACATCCTTTTATTAAGGGGATTGGTTCTATGAAATTTGGATTCAGTCAAAGGGTTGCCCTTGAGGACCTAGAGGCCCACATGTGGCCTTGAGGCTGCAGATTGCACACTCCTAGAGATTTTCCCAAAGAGAAGGGCAGGAGAGAGAATTTCTAAAATGTGGGAAAGATTTGGTTTAGTATGAAGGAGATGGCCAGGAAGCTGTACTAGGAATTTAGCATGAGTGAAGGTTCAGAGACAGACAAAGTCTAGCACCCAGGGGAGAATCATTTTCACTGCTAATTTTTAGAATGTGAACTGAATGTGAAGATGTATTAACAACACAATACCTAGCAAGTGGGGGCTGTTCTAACTACAACATCAGCACTAAGCTTGCATCAACACCTGAATACCCAGGGATTCCAGTGCATATGGTATAACTGCTTGAATATATTATGTGCCTGCTGGAGAAGCCAGCCTGCAAGGGAGCAGGTTATAGTAGAATGGTAGGGGCTCTGGAAGGTTCCAGGGGACAGATGTTCTTCTCAAGGAACAAAACACACTTTGGATTTGATCAACACTCCTCACATGACATGATTAAAGAGTCCCAGTGGCTGAGCCAATCAAGTTTTTGGAATGGCCACTTGGCTCACTAACATTTGCATAAAAGGGAAGGGTCCCTTGTCAGGGGAATGACATGTCAGAGAGATGAATTTGTCTTTCCTTTGGAGTCTCAAAAGCAGAACTCTTCATGAGATGTCACGTCAGGGTCCCAGAGGAACCATAAGGCTTCCATATGCAATTGTGTCACTCAGAGTACTGAGATGGGGCCTCTCTCCCCACCTTTAACCCCTCTTTTTCCTGGGTTTTATATTATTCCCATGACCTAGTTTGCAGGGTGAGAGTAAGAGTGGAGAGTATAAAGGACTATTTTTAAAATACAAGGAATTTTTTAAATCTATGAGGATTTGATGACTTCCTCCTAATTTCCAACATGGGTCCTTTGCTCCTTCTGTCTTATTCCTTCCCAACTCTGCATAGGATTGGGCATCCAGAAAATTCTGCCTCATCTCTGATATCTTGTACCCCTTTCTTTAGCACACCTTTGTCCCTTCTTCACTCTTCTTGTGACCAGATTCAGATACTGAATCCTTACCAGACCTTATTCTCTGTTAAGCACCAAACTCCACTGACCTCTAAAACCCCAAGGGGCTGTTACTAGAGGTACTTCTAGATATCACATAAATCTCCAAATCCCACGATATCCTAAATAGATATAATTTTACTTCCCCAAAGCCCATCCCTCCTCCAAATTTTCCTATTTCTGTTCATAGCACCATTATACTTTTAAGTCACCCAGGTTCAGATCCTTGGAGTCACCCTGGGCCAAAAGCTAAAAAACATTATCCTTCCCTTTGAACTTGACCACAACAAAGATCATGGCCACAGATATGAGGCCTTCAAGAAATGAACCTCTAATCACTCTAATCTCTTCATGGATTGAGACCCATAGAGCTTTGGTCCAGAAAGGCTAACCACTCTTCTTCCCCAACATTCGCCTCCCCTCCCCAGTCACCTTTGTTTGGAATCTTCTCCCTCCTTACCTCCTGAGATACTTACCACCACTAAAGTAAGGTCAAAAGTCACATCCCTCATGAGGTCTTTCATGACCTCATAGATGTTTGTGTTCACCCTCATCCCAAATTCCTTTGTATTTATTTTATCTGTGCACATGATGTCTTTTCTCTATGAAATGTAAGTTCCTTGAGGGCAGGGACAATTAAAAAAATTTTTTTTTTGCATCGCCAGTGCCTAGCACAAAGAGGGACTTAAAAATGCTTATTGAATTGAACTGAGTTTTCCCTCTCTCCCAAACCCCACATCTAATCAGTTATCAAGTTTTGTCTATTCTGCTTCCACAAAGTTCCTCACATTTACCCTCTTGTCTCTCCTTAAACAGCCTCTATCCTAATTTATACCCTCATCACCTCTATCTTGGATTATTACAATATAAACACACCATGGCCCTGCCTCCCCTCCCCCTCTCACGCCCCCCTCCTCACACCCTCCCTCCCACAAAACCACACAGAGTTCTACTTCACCAAGGAAATAATCATTCCACACTCATCACAAACACACTCACGGACTGTATCTTGTATGAATGATCACACTCACTATGGAAATTTAGCTCTTCCCATATAGATACCTACTGGAATTTCCTGGAGACTCTCAACTTTACCAGACAGATGATCTTGATTTTTCCAAAAAAGTCAGAAGTGAGGGCAACTTGACAATATGAAGGGAACAGGAAGTTTAGAACATAAACTGTGGGTTTTATGATAGTCAATGAGAGATTAGTAAAAGAATTTCTATGCAGCAATGAACACTTGGTTGAGATAAGATAGCATGAACTTGTATAGGGACCATTATCATAGTTTTTTTTTATCTTCTTTAAGCAATTTTCAGGGGATCAGAAGCAATAGTGAAAATAAACGGGTGGTGATGGTGGCGGGTAACCCAGGGAAGAGAATAGAAGGGCCAATGAGTCTTTATTATTTAAGACCAAGAAGACTAACCAAGAACTATACCTCTAATGATGACATTTTAAGTACTATATAGGGAGAGGCATAATGGGGGAGGGGGCCTACTTGTGTTGCTCATTACATACTACACAGGAAATCTTTTATTGCTAAAACTGGCCTTTAATCTATGTCAAGTTTTTGTTTACACACAACCTCCTATAGTGATCTCTGGCTCTCTGGTTCTATCTTTGTGTCTCTCTGTCTCTGTCTCTCTTTCTCTCTCTCTCTCTCTCTCTCTCTCTCTCTCTCTCTCTGTCTGTCTCTCTCTCTCTCTGTCTCTCTCTCTCTCTCTCTGTCTCTCTCTCTGTCTCTGTCTCTATCTGTGTCTCTGTCTCTCTCTCTGTCTCTTTCTCTCTCCATATATATGTACATATATATATATATTATATATATATATATATATATATATCCCTATCTCACCCACGCTAGAAGTAAAAAGGCTTTCATAGGCCCAATCCCATTACTAATCAACATAAGAGCTTTGACTTTCTCCTTTTCTGACCTGGGCCATCTGGCCCTTCCTTAGGCAGCCTGGTTTCCTCTCTATCATCAACTCCTAGGAGCTCATCATATTCATACCAGACTCAGTGTAGACCTCAGATCAGCTTAACTCACTTGAGCTCATAATTCCTGAGCTCAAGTAACCTCTACCCTTAACCTCCCCAGTAGAAGAGATTGTGGCCATGAACCACCACATCCATCCTTTCCTGTCAACTATTAACATGTAGCACTTATCCTGAATCCCATACAATTGAGTCTTTGACTTGTGATCATATACTATTGTCCAAAATTTTTTATGCACATTATATACCATAATGTAGGAAGAATAGTAGTAGAGACACTCAGAAATTCACAGAAGAGAAAATCCAAGAGAAGTTAGCAATAAAGCCTGTAATGTCAAATGTCTACACACAAATGCACAACCCAAAAAGGTGAACTTGAGTTATAATTCAAGGAAGCAAACCTGACCTTATAAGTATCACTGAGACTTAACAGGAAGTGAAATATGAAGGGGGATATGACTCTAGAAGAGGATACCTCATTCAAAAAGAATGGACTAAATAAAAGGGGAAAAAGGACACTGATTTTGTATGTTAAAAAAAGCACTAATGAGGAAATCCAGGAAGAATGGGGGTTGAGGGTATTTGAGTAAAAATCAGAGGAAGGAGAAACGGTAACGATGTTGTCATAATAGAGTAGTACACTGTAGATCACGTGAACACAAGGAGGAAACAGAAGAAGAATTCAGGAAACAGATCATTAGTCTGGCATGAAAACTTGCCATAGCAGTGATGGAAAACTTCGATTATCCAGATGTTTAATGGATTATATTTTCTGGTAACAGCAGAGCAATTAATAAAGTCATAGCTTGCCTTATTGACAATTTTTATCTTTCAAAAGATGAAGGAATAATCATTTTATAAAAGGAAACTACTATTCGGCACCTAATTCCAACGAATAAAGAAGAACTGCTTGCTGAAGTAGAAATGATAGGAACCTTGGAGAGAAATGACTACTCTATCTTAGAATTTATTATAGAGAAGGAGATAAAATTTGAAAATAGTTTCACATGCAACTTTAAATTGGGGAGAAAAGATATTGAATGTTTTACAGAAAAAATAGCAACCCTTGATCTAAAACTCAGCAGGCAATATCAGCACAGAAGCAAAGGAAAACTCAAGATTCACATCCTGAAGTTACAAACAGAAACAATTCTGATGAGGTTGGTAAGGGGAAATGTAAAAAAGAGACCTGTGTGGATGTGCAAGAAACTCACTGTTGTAAATATTTTTTAAAAAGTCATGAAGAAAAATTGGAAGTAAGGGCAAAAAAGGAGATGACTATAAATACATGCCATACTTACTGTATGACATTAAGAAATACTAAAGCTCAAAATGAGGTGAAGCTGGAGGAAAAGTACAGACAACAAAAAGTGTAGACATCTAATGCTATATTGGCAGAAAGAGAAAGATCAAAGAAGGATTAGGAACATTCCTCAAGATGTATGGAATAATAATACACAACAGAGAAAACAGAAAGATTAGGTCTCATTTTGCTTCTGTTTTCTCAAAGACAATGATCTTTGGACTGGATGGGATAATATGGAAATGGCTAATAAGGAGTTGAGACTCTAGATAAATAAGGAGATAATAAGAGAACACTTTGCTGCCCTGAGTTCAAGTCACCAATTCCAGACAAACAGAATTCTTGGGTTGGCAAAACTGACAGATGTGATTGCAGAGACACTATCTTTCAGACTTTGAAAGACCATGAAAAATGGGAAAGGAATTGTTGGGCTCAGGGAAAATATTTTTCCATTTTTTTAAAAGGAAGATTACGAAGACTACAAAATAAAGACCAATAAAGTTGACTTCAATTCATGATAAAACTCTAAAATGTATTATTTTTTCAAATAAATGTTATTGATATGTTTGGATTTTACAGTGCCTAAATTTCCCCCTATATCCTGTTCCCCATTTGATCCCAGAAGGCCATTCTTTATAACAGATTTTTTAAAAGAAAGAAGAAAAAAATCAATAAAACAGATTAATACATTTTTAAAAATGACAATATATACAGTATTTCATATCTGTGGATCTCTCAAGTGTGCAAAGGAATAGGGGAAGTTTTCTTCTTGTATCTCTTCTTTGGGATCATCTCTGCAGTTTTGAAAATGTCTTGTGACTCTTTCTTTCCATTTATATTGTTAAAATTATTTTTTTTGTTCTGCTTTATTTCATTTTGTATCATTTCATATATCTTTCCATACTACTCTAGATTCGTTATATTGTTTCTTATAGGACAGTAAGATTCCATTATAGTCTTGTCCTCTAATTTATTCAGCCATTTTCCAAATGACATATATTTACTCTAGTTTCAGTTCTTTGCTGCCACAAAAAATTCTGCTATTAATATTTTCCTTTATGTAGTTTTTCTTTTTATCATGTCCTCCCTAGGTATATGCTAAGCAGTGGGATCTCTAAATCCAAGTGTATGGACATTTTAGTCACCTTACTTATATAATTCCAAATTGTTTTGTAAAATAATTGTACTGATTCATAGCTCCTCCAACAGTTCATTATTATACCTATCTTTCCACAACCATCTTTTATCATCTTTGCCAATTTGCTGGACTTGAAGTGGAAAAAGTAGCAACCTTGGGAGTCATTTTTTTTTACTATTAACTCTTTTTTTTAGAAAATAATACATCTTTATAAAAATGATCAAAAGATACAAAAAAGGGGATAAAAGTTTGTGGGAGGGAATGAAGAAGCAGGAGACCACAGGGTAGGGGAAGGGAAAATACTGGTTCACCTCACTTTTGTATCATTAGTGTGTTCCTGAGAATCTGGGGCTAGAACTGGGGCTCTTAACAATTTTTGTGTCAACCTCCTTTGGCAGTCTGGTGAAACTTAAGGATCCCTCTTCAATATTTGTTGCCTCCATTCATAATTGAAGGGACTCTTAAATTTCAGTTAGAAGCTAGTGAAAGGGTCTGTGAACTCCAGCTTGCTGATTCCTGGGCCAGATAGTTCAAAACATATTTTGGTAGAAGCACATTCTATTTCCCTGCTGTCTCCCATGAGCATTTCAGAGCTATGTTTACAGAGACTAAATCCTAGGGAAGAGGAAACAATGCTTTTGCTAAATGGGAGAGATGACAGTACTAGCCCAGGTTTTATACTATTTAAGGTTAGGTGAGGAGGAGACATTTATAGCTGACTGGAGAAAAACTCCACCCCATCAGCTGATCCTATTGGAGGCATCAATCAACAACTATTCATATCACCACCAATTTTCTTGACATTCTTCTGTCCTCCTCCCCCATCTTACCTGGCATACCTACATGAATGTGCACACAAAAATACATCATAGTAACAGTTCCAAGAAACTTTCATAATTCTAAGTAGGCTTTTTATCTTAAAGAAAGGCAGTATGGTAGAATGGCAAGGATACCCATTGCTTTGGAGCTCTGAGTTTAAATCTTGTTTCTTATTTACTACTCGTGACTTTGGCAAGTTGCTCCCAGAACCTCAGTTTCCTTACTTGTAAAGCAAGGATGCCTTTGAGGTCCCTTCCAGCTCTAAGCCTATGAATGTAATTTTCCTAATATTCTAATATTCAGAACACTTTTCTCAGAGAGCATCACTTTTAGGGGACCCTAAAGTGAAAAGGGGAACTAGTGGAGAAAAGACTGAATGGAGAGTCAAGCCACTTCTCCCTGCTTAATTTATCTGTTGTTTTGGTGAAGAACACCTTAATATTGCTTGAGGTTTAGACATTCAAGATGGAAGAGGGGGGAGGCCTGGAAATAGGAAGTTTTCAAAAGTGAGAATATAAGGGGAGGAGATGTATGTGGGAAATAAGAAATAGAGGGTCTATGGGGTAGGAGGGGCTATATCACTTGGAGTCAGGCACTTCACTCTTCATGAAGGAGTGGATGTGACAGGATGTGGAATCTCCTCCCTTATACTTTCATTGGCTGAGGTATGGGCAGTTTGCCTCAGGTTCTTTCCCTCTGTGAGCATCTTTCAAATCCAAGGCTTCATTCAGCTCCTGGAGCAGCTCATAGAGGTGACAACTTCAGATCTGGAAGGCGAAATATCTTCCATCCATTAGTTTTTTCTCGATCTTGGGGATATTCCCAGGGGTTGTAGACTAAGGATATTGCTCTCAGAGGATGGTGTGGGTTGGGATCTCTTTCCTTGTGCAAATTTTCCTCCTCCATCCACAGATCTCTTACAGGGCAAGCACGTACACATAACTTAAAAGCTTCCACATCCAAAGAGCTGGCTCCTTGTGTTTTCCAGGGTGATGCTGGTGAGAATTGAACACCAGCTTATGCCCCCCCATGCAGCATTTCCACCTACTCTTTTAGCTTTCTACAGTGTATCAGTAAAAGTCTTCCTCTGAGGTGCTTTCTTTTTAAAATTTTAGACAAATACTAAAACTTAAATACATAATAGGAAAAGAAAAAGAAGCATTATAAACTTAGACATAAAATTAAAAAGCATGTCAAGTGCACAGCAGAACATAGGAGAGGATTCAAAATATGCAACAATAAATTTTCGTTTCAAGAAATCTTGAATGATAAATACTACGTGTTGTATTGAGAGCTGTCCATCTTTTCTTTGCTTCCTTGTAAGTTTTCTTTTGTTCTTTGCTGTGCACTTTTTTTACTTTATTCTTTTCTCCCCTTCATCTGAGATACCTTCTTTAGGGTTGCTTACTACTCTATCTTTTATCTACTGGAGGTGCTGTGATTAGTAAGCCTCTCTCCTATATGAAAGGGCTATAGCTCTCCTTAGTCAATAGCTAAGAAGCTTTCTACAGCTATTCTCAGCTTGTCTTCTCATCCAGTACCTATGGAACTAGCATGTGGTCTCTTCAGTCAACTTTCTCAGTCAATGATTATGAAATTCAATTTCTCTCAGACCGGCTGCACCAGAAGGTAAAAGAGGCCAAGCTAAAGTCATATCTGTTGTTGGAATCTTTTATTCCCAGTACTCTATTTAACTGCCTTCTTTTTGTATTATCTCTTCTAATTATCTCATTATAACTGTCATCCAACTTATAGAGATAAATTCACTTTAGTTCTTAGGTTTCATAATAACACTTGGCTCAGATAAATATCTGTATCACTCTGCTCACTCAAATGGAGAAAAAGCTGAAAGATATTGTGGCTTAGAAGTAGTTATACTATCCTCTCATCTCATTTCTCCATTCTATTCAAATATCAATGGTTTTGTTGACTAAAGAAGGCTGAAAGCCTATTGTTCTTGGTCCCATTTTCTCCTAGAAACACATCACAACTTATCCTTTCTCAGGTCTCCCTACACCTGGGCAAAGTATTTGAGGAAAAAAAATTTAAGCCTTTCAAATTTTGTGTGGGCAAAATGGAGAGATATAGGCTAGATAATGATGCAACTAGTGCATATAAATGATCAGACACATATATAATCAGTTAAAGCTCAATGCCAACTGAACTTGGAGAAAGATAACTAATAGAGTAGCCTAGAAATCTCTGGAACCTCATCTCTTTTATTTAACATTTTTACAAGGACTTGGACTGAGGCATAGATTGCATGTTTACCAATTTATAAAATGACACAAAGCTAGTAGAGATAGTAAACACAATGGATGACAGAAGCTGGATCCAAAAAGTTCTCAGTAGGCTCGAAGATTGATTCAAACAATCAGCCTCACAAGTAAAAGATGGGGGAAGATATGAGTAGTTGCAATTCTGAAAAAGATCATGGGGATTTAAGTGGACTGTCTGTCACCTATGATTCAACAATATGATACATTCCAGTGCTTTAATAAATCAACAAATTAGTCACTTCACTGATGTGGATACTTCTTTCAGTGGTACAGATTTTGACCTAATCCAAACCTTCTTATTTTAAGACGCTCTTTACCACATTTTACTATAAATCCTCTAAAGGATCTAAACAATGTGCTAGAGGCAGTCATTCCTCTAAGTCTTTTAATATTTATTTGGTAACAGAACAATATTTGGATTGATCATTTTTTGGTCCACCATATTTTAGAAATTCATTTCTTGAATATTATCTTTTAAGCAAGCTCTTATTCTCAAGTCATTACTGGAAATATATAGCAGTCTACCAACCCCCACTACTGTCTAAGTCAGAAGTGTCAAATATATGACCTGTGGGCTGTATGTGGCCTACAACACTCAAGTACTGCTAATAAAATGAAAATATAATTGGGAAATATTTTTTAAATAAATTAAAATTAAAAAGCAATAATTTCAAATTTTAAAGCTAATTCAATATGTAGCCTGCAGGGATTTTTATATATGGATTAGTGGCCCCCATTTCTATTTGATCTAAGTCTCACCCACCTTCCTCCTGGGTCATTCAATGTGTGAATTTCTCAAAGACTGGGATATGTGAGTGGTTCCCAATGTTTTTTCTCCACCATTTTATTTCAACAACAACAACAAAATATACTGTGAAACACCAGAGTAAATTTAATACACTTTTCATAATATTTTATATTTATTTACTGCTCATGGTCCTGTCAGAGAATTTTAGTGTCAATCACTATAGTACAGCATAATTCTCAGTCATATAGCATAAGGAGAAAAACATCAGTGTTAAAAAGATGTTTTCCTGTTTCAGGGAGCAGACTATAATTGTTAAAGGTGCAGCATAATTTTCCAAATGCAATCTATTTCATGTATTTCCTCCTATTTAACTCTGGGCTCAGTTCACTTTCTATTTTCATAGCCTTTTCAAAGCATGTGAAAGGTACTAACTCAATGGATCGTAAATCCAATTGCCTATCACAGTCTGGACATTAGGCACTTTGCCTGATTTCTCCCATGTAGACTCCTAATCTATTTTTTTTTTTTTGAGTTGTGATTCTCATTAAGGAGCCTGGAATATTCTAGGGATTGACTCCATAGGATCAATTCCATTCACAAACAGGGGCATCAGAACAATTTTACCATCTATATATATGGATTCCCTTGGGTTTTTTTTTTTTTTTGTATTCTATTCCAGAATTTTATATTCTATTCCAGAATTCTCTGATGGTGAGGAACAACTTGGGGACCATGTTTCTATTTTATGCTAACTTCATATTGATATTTAGAGATCTATTTTATAAAGTTATGTCTGCAGCTGTGTCTATTAAAGGATCTTGGGGCGACTAGGTGGTGCAGTGAATAGAGTACCGGCCCTGGAGTCAGGAGGACCTAAGTTCAAATCTGGTCTCAGACACTTAACACTTACTAACCGTGTGACCTTGGGCAAGTCACTTAACCCCAATTGCCCTGCCTTCTCTCATCTGAAAAAAGCCAAAGGATCTTCTATGATTCTTACAAATTTTATTTAAAAAAAAAAAAGGATGTATATACCTTGCTAAAGGAAAAACTGAAGACCTCATTTTGCTCCCCTTGACTGAATTCTTTCCTTTCCTTTCATTTCCTTTCTTTTCCTCTTCCTCTCCTTTTTTCTTTTCTTTCCTTTCCTTTTCCCCTTTCCTTTCCTTTCTTTATCAACAAACAAAAACACAAAAGGATTTTGAATTCTCTTTGCCATCATGTACAGAAAATGCGATCCATTGTGTGACTCAAAGGATGTCATTTGTTGTAGAAAATAATGTTCAAAGGTCTATCACTCCCATCATATTTTCATCAAGGATCCTCTCAGTATATGTATAGACAATTCTGAAAAATCTTTTAGATAGGAAATGCTAAGCATATTTAGGTTATGTCAGCAGTTGATTGATATTCTCTTAACCATTTTGGATGATAATACCATTTGTTATTTTATAAAAATCTGTGATATTTGGTTTTTGCATCTTACAAATATATTTTTATAATTGGTCTCTCAATGTTCTCCAAGTTATTTCACTTCCAGCATATATTTCCTCCATGTATAATTTGTCTGGTCCAGATATTCTTCCCAACTTCATCTTCTGTTTCATTTCAACTTTCTCATAAAGAACATCGAGCACTTAGTTATTAGAGTCCAGATTGTTTTTTCTCCTCTAATCAATGATGTAAAGAATAGAAATATTGACAGATGCTTCACTTGGGGGGAACTTGTTTGATGTCCTACTTGTATCTTAACCTTTAAATACTCTTGGGATGATTTAACCCAATTAAGCTTCACATCCAGCTCTCCACAGACTTGCTTTTCCCTCTATTGCTTCTCACCATTTTATGAGGCAATACAAACATAGTCTCCTACTATCCTACTCTGTACAATTTTGTAGATAATTTTATATCCTAGCCCAGGTATATGTTGTTTTCATGCCTCTAGATATGACAAGAAGACCAAGTGACTAGTTGTGGTGACTGCTTCAATACTTCTTTGGCTTTCTTGTTCTGGAAATCACTCTACGTAAGTTAATTTTTGGCAGAAAATGTTGATAGTCAGTGTTTATATCTTTGGCTTTTCCCATTTCCATTTTTGGTCAACTGTTCCTAGGTCATTTTTTTATTCTCTCCACCAATTTGGTGTTGCTTTTGACTCTGTTCTTAGAAATTAGTGGTGTGACTGCAAACAAAGAGCTAATTTAGAAATCACTTCTAGGTGTATCCAGGTATTTACTGTCTGTTATTTGACATAAATAAAAATGATTGGTTGTATTTTTAAAAATTAATTACTTTGTCTAGTACCTTCTGATTCTCTTAATGAAAATGATATTCATGTTATACAGGTATGAAGCCTCCTGAGACATCCATAAGCATTTCGCCTCTTTCATTTCTTAATCCTGAACCATTCTTTTCAGAGTATTCTTTGCCATCTTCCCAATGAGATATGAAAACCAAAAAATAGTTAATGTGCTTATAGGTTACCTCAAAATATGCACAATGTCCTGAGTTAAGTAGGTAATAATCCTTCTGAACTCTCATGGAGTCAGACTGTAATCTTGTTTTCCTTTCTGTCCACTAGATTTTAAGAAAAAAAGCACTTTCAAGTTTAATGTACCTGGATCATGAAAGAATTGGGGGCCATGCCTTGGAAAATTTTATAGGGGAAGCAATAGCTATTTTGGAGTATTCGAAGATCTCTCACATGGAAGAAAAATAAAACTTATTTTGTTTGGTCCCAGAGGGCAGAACTAGCAATAATGGACAGAAGTTGCAAAGAAGTTTAAACACTTAGAAAGGACATAAAGAATAGCTTGGAGTGAAGTGAGCAGAACCAGAATTTTGTGTGCAGTAACAGCAACATTGTATCATGATCAAGCTATACCTCTCCTCAACAGTACAATGATCCAAGACAATTCCATAAGACTGATGGTGGAAAATACTGTCCACGTTCAGAGAAAGAGAGAACTATGGAGTCTGAATGTAGACTGAAGCATACTATTTTCACTTTTTTTTCCTTCCTTATGGTTTTTCCTTTTGTTCTGATTCTTCTTTTAAAATATGACTAATATGAAAATAATGTTCATCATAATTGTACATGTACAGCCTATCAGATTGCTTATTGTCTTGGGGAGGAGGAAGGGAGAAAAATTTGGAACTCAAAATCTTATAAAAATGAATGTTGAAAACTACTAAAAAAAAAAACCCCAGACTTTCAATGTAAGAAAAAAAGATGAATGATTAAAAAAAATAAAGAATAGCTTGGGCTGCCTGTGGAAGTATTGGTTTTCCTCTCAATGGAGGACTTCAAGGATGGCTAGGTAGCACAGGGAATAGAGGACCCACCCTGGAGTCAGGAGGTCCTGAGTTCAAATGTGACCTCAGACATTTAACACTTACTAGTGTGACCTTGGGCAAGTCACTTAACCCCAATTGCCCTGCCTTCCCCCTCCAAAAAGCAAATAAATAAAAATAAAAAAAATAGAGGACTTCAAGCAAAGTTTGGATAACTACTTGGAATGTTGTATAGGTGGGGGATTCTTAGTGAAGTATGGGTTGGACTGGATGGCTTCTGAGATACTCTGAGAGGTTTCCAACTGAGATTCCATGACTGCCTGCTTCCCATTGTAAACTTGTATTGCAAATTCCTAATGGACAGTGACCATTGGTTCTTTTTCATCATTACCCCTTTGTCTTCTTCCCAGGGTGCTTAGAACAAGGCTAGAGGCACAGTAGGCACTCAATAAATACTTGTTGATTTGAGAAATAAATTCATAGCCATTAGGAAAAGAACTTCTGGTTTGCCAGGGACTAGGAGTAACTGCTATGATCAGATAGATGGTGAAATCTAGCTCTGCAGAGAAGCTAGAGTTACCATCATCACCCTTGATATAACTCTTCTTTCAGTCAGTATATTGATGGCATGTAAGCTTTCTGTTTTGTATTTGCTTCAATTTGTTTTTTCCATTTGTAGCAGCAAGCACCACAGGGTGGCTGCCAACACAGGTTCTTGGATCTGCTTTGATAAAGGAAAGCAACTCAAAATGGGTTAATAAGCTTACTTTAATCAGTCAAACATGTATCTTTTACCTAGTTCAGTGGGAAAAGGTCAGCACCCTGAACTTCAGAATATACAGACAGAATTATCAAGACAGAGAAACAGATCAAATAGACAGTTTCCAAACTGTCCAACCATTACATCCATACCAAATCAACATCTGGGTTTCAACATCTGGGTTTTTGAAAGCCAAGGCCGGGGGGGGGGGGGGCTCTCAACAACGGCTTCCCACAGTCCAGATCACAGAACACTTCTCAAAGTGAGCCCCAAAACAAAGCTACACATCAGGGCTTATATAGCCTTCTCCCGGCTCAGAGAATGTAACAACCTTATTGACTCATTGGCCAATCAAGAAGTATCTACTGAAAAACAAGCCTCCCACCCCAGGCTTCAGGTGCACTTTAGCCTAGGGGCAGGGAAGATCTTAAAAATTTACATTCCCATTACACCATTGTGTTGGACTTTTTGGGTGAGACCATATAAATGACCAGAAATGTTTTACAATCTCATTCTTCATTGATTCGCACTCTCCTCTGATTTCTTTGCTTCCCAACCATCTGTGGTCAAGTTTTCAGTTGATATCAAACTGTTTTATTCTTTATACTGTTATTCTTTTTTTTTCTTTTTGGAGGGGGGAAGGTAGGGCAATTGGGGTTGAGTGATTTGCCCAAGATCATAGGGTTAGTTTTGTGTTAAGTATCTGAGGCTGCATTTGAACTCAGATCCTCCTAACTCCAGGGCTGGTGCTCTATTCACTGCACCACCTAGCTGACCCAATTCTGCTATTCTTTATATTTCCTTAATCTTTTGACTTTTTGCTTTCAATTCCTAATTAAAGGAATCTAAAGTTTACAATATATTTAACATTCTGGTTTCTATACTACATGTTTCTTTTTAGTTGAGTTTAATTGAGTGATAAGATATTCAAATTTTAACTGTGGTCACTACTGATGTAATCTTTTGATACCTTCCATAGATCTTCCATAACATTCTCAAGTCACTTCTGCTATGGTCATATTTGATACCTGTCTTTAGGAAAATTCCCTGATAGCTTCACCTGTCCTTCTATAACAGCACCAAGATGTACAATTTTGTATAGATTCTGAAGTGTTTTTACACTTTTAACAAATATTGTGGGAGCATGTGTGTGCATTCATGATAATTACTTTCTTGCCCATAATTCAATTTTATTTTCAATTCCAAATTCTCTTTCTTCTTTTCCTCTACCTAATGAAAAGGCAAGACAAACAAAATCTCTTACAAATGTGTATAGTCATGCAGAACAAATTGCCTCATTAGTCATGTCCAGAAAATAGAAAGAAAAAAAAAGAGAGGAGAAAATATACTTTAATCTCCGCTCTGAGTCCAACAACTCTCCATCTGGAAGTAGATAGCCATCATTTTGTGATAGTCTGCTGATTGGGTTTGTGCTATCAAATTTAAAAAGAACTTTTCAAAATTCCAGTTTATGTGTGCTCATCTCCTCTTCATAATCATTTGAAACACAGGTAATATTTTTGTCATTCACTTTATTAAGTAGAATTTCTGGAGTTTGTGTTAAATGAAGGTTTCCAATGACCTCAGGCTCTTTACATTCATCCTCTTCAGATTTACCAGCTTCTCAATTTTAGTTCTTATTTAATCTAATCTGGGTTTGGAGTGAATTTATCTCTTAAGATTGTTCTGTATTGGTTAGCAGTCCTTTGTTGTATGCCTTTGAGCTGAGAGTATAGCCCTTGCCTATAACTGGTAAGTTCTTCTTCTGATTTTGTGATGATATGGCAATGCCAAATTATGAAGGCATTTATATCTTCAATTCATTCCATATACATCTTGTGTTTTGCACTCTTTAGAGGCCAGCACCATATGTAATGAAGGAAGGCAGAGTGTAAGTGAATAAACATTTATATAATACCTACTATGTGCCAAGTACTGTGCTAAGTGCTTTACAAATGTTATCTCATTTGCTCTGAAGCATTTTCAGGAGGTGGGGAATGGAAATTTCTGATTTGTTTGGTTATGATTGTCCTTTGTAAAACCTTTTTGTGCTATGTAATAGTAATAGAATTTAAAGATTCCCCCTGTATTGGCTTGGTTTTTGGGTTGAGTGTTGAAACCCAGAGCTTGTGAATCCCACTTGTGGGATGGACTTGTTGATGTGAAGAGAGAGGGCTGAACTGGGAGGAGCTGGTACCATGGACTTAGAGAAGGCCCAAGAAGACAGAGGCCAGAAGAACTTTTGAGAGCAGCATCATGGAGGCAGAGAGAGAGAGGATTGCTGAGGGCCAGTTGGAGCTGCCCAGGATTTTTGAGAGCAGCCACCTGGAGCTGCTGAGGACTAAGGAGACATGGCTGTGATGCCAGTATTTTGTCTGCCTGTTTTGATGTTGTTTTGCCATATTCATCCACTGGTGAAGGACAGTGCTGTTGTTGCAAAGGCCCTGGAACCTTGCTGTTGGTTCAGAAACCCTGAAGAAGGATTTTCTTGTTGTATGTTTACAGAAATCCTGGAAGGGGGTCATGCTGATATTTTCAGGGGTCCTGAGACTGTTCTGCAGGCAGAAAGTGAATTGATGAGGACATGGTAATGTATATTGTGGTGTTGTCTTCCCAGGAACAGAGATTGCTGAGAAAATGCCTTGGGTCAAGAAGAAGAAAAGACCTCTCTTTGGGTATTAAATGCTGTGATGATATCTTAACCTTGCTGTAGCTTAGGGGTAGATAGTCTTTGTGCTCTCCACTGCCCCTTTTGAGAAGGTGCTTGTTGTTAACTTATGGTAATTGTAATTCAGTTGTGATCCAGGGGTGAGAAACTTGACTTTTTTGTGCTCTGTGATTGACCAAATGAATATTCTTTGTTTATGATTGGAAACTAATCTTAATCTCCATTTGAGAAGAGAGACTTTGTGATTGACTAAATGAATGTACTTCCCAGGGGTGGAGTAGTACTTGGAAATTATTGAATCACACTTGATGAATGCTGTATTTTAATTTTCTCTGTTCTGTGAATGTTTTGCCTTAATTTGTCACTGAATAAAATGGAGAGTTACTATGCTGGTATTCTGAACCTTGGAAGTTGAAGTTGCCTTTGCTTGGCATTACATGGTATCAGAAAACCAAGGAGTCTTATTTGCTCTTCCATATTTCCATTTTAAACTGATCAATATGATGGTTTCAATTAGGCTAGCTCTACTTAACAACCTTGTCTGTTTCTTGTCTCTTGGAGGCAGTAGCAATCATACAGACCAGAGTGCTAATCCAATCACTGATAATTCCAGAACTTGATTTGCTAGCATTTTATCACAGTATGGATGATGGACTAGGCTTTGAGGAAGTTAACATCGTCATCATCACCATCACCATCATCATTATCATCATCATCATCATTTTTAGAGAAATAGCATTTTATAAAGAATATCATGCTTGGCTTCAAATAAGAAAGATGTTGGTTCAAATCTTATTTCTGATACTTAGTGTGTGACAATGAGCAAGTAACTTAAATCTTTTCAGTTTTCTCATCTGTAAAATGGGGGAAATATTATATGTAGTACCTACTGCATGAGGTTGTGGTCAAGGTCTAATGAGATAATGTATACATAAAAAGGTCAGTTGTTATTACCATTATATTGACAGAACCCTTCACATTCAGGGATGAACTGATCCATTTGAGCCCAAGCCGTAGAGTTATTTAGCAGATTTTCGCATTCATTAACATCTGCCTATTTTCCAGTATGCTCATTCTATATATTCTAGAGCCAATAAAATGGCCAAAATGACTTAGGATCCAAAAGATTAACACAAGAAGTTAGAGACCTCAATTTCTGGGGGAAGTTTTGCTGCAGACACTTATGCAACTTCCAGGAACATTGGCAGGAGAGAAATGTCTAATATTTCAATGAATGGTAGAGTGTCTGGCTGTAAGTATGACATGATGGAGACTGTCATAGCACTGGTTGGAGTCTCAAGTATGTGGAAGTTCTGAGACTATGAAACTCCTCTCCTGACTGACCTAGGATATCAGGGAGTAGCTCCTCTTAAGACTTCTTCTCCCAAGGAGAAGAGGACATTTTTCATAGGAGAAAAAAGAGCTCATGAGAGTCAAAAAAGGAACAAGAGATCCTCCTCCTTCTCTTCTCTTCTTCCTCAACATCCTCTTCCTCCTCCTCCTGCTGCTTCCCCCTCCCCTTTCCCTTGAAGTGGGCCAACCTGGTACCCACTTTGTGAAGTGGTGGTTGAGGAGACTCCTGGATTCACCATGACTGATGAAAAGCTGAAGGAAGGAGTCAAGACTGAAAACAATGACTGCTTCAATTTGAAGGTGGCAGGGCAAGATGGTTTCATGGTGTGATTGAAGATTAAGAGACAAACACCACATACTAAACTAATAAAAGCCTATTGTGAATGACAGGGTTTGTCAATGAGGCAGATCAAATTCTGATTTGATGGGCAACCAATCAATGAAACAAATGTACCTGCACAGTTGGAAATGGAGGGTGAAGATACAATTGATGTATTCCAGCAGCAGACAGGAGGCATTTACTAAAAAGATAACCTGTAACTCTACTACAGAATTGTGTTCCCAAGGAAAACAATACATTCAAAATGAGAAAACTAAGATTTGGTCCATCCACATTCTGATTACTGCAGTATACTTTTCTCTCTTCCTTGATTCCCTTTCCCCATTCTTTTATTGTATATAAAGTAACTGGTGTATTGCATAGGCATAATGTGTATTTTATTTTTTGAACTAAATGGTCAGTGATATGTTTTGATCAATATCAAATGGAGATGGGGAGAGGAAAAACAAACTGGTTCTGTGAAAATATTCCTTTTGTGCATAGTGGCATGCTCATTCAACTTTCATCTTTATATTCCAGCAAGTTATTTTGCTCTAACTATTTAACAACAAAAACAACCCCCCCCCCAAATTCTTGCATGCCTTGTTTGATTGGATAATTTCAAAGTTTTTCTTTTCTTATTGTAAAACCAAGGATGATTATTTTATAACTTTTTTTGTATGTAGCTGTTACATGTAGGACAATCTCTGTCTCTCAGTATGGATAAATTACTGTAAAGAAATTGATCCTAGATAGTTTTCCCTTCAAGTCAAACATCTTGGTGTTTAAATAAACTTCTTGTTTAAAATTTTTTAAGAAAAGGAACAAGAATGTATTAAGTACTTACCTATGTACCAGGTACTGCAAAAATAGTTTCTGCACTTGAGAAGTTTACATCCAAACAAGGGATATAAAATTTAAATAAATATGTACAAAGTATGTGAAGAACATATGAAATTTAACCTTAAAGGGGAAAGATGAAGGTTCTAGCAGCTGGTTGAGGTAGGAGAAGTCATGTTTAAGCTTAGCCCTGAAGGTCACCAGGAATTCTAAGAAGAGATGAGGAAGGAGAGTATTCTTGGCATGATGGATAGCCAGTGCAAAGGCATAAAGATTGGAAATGAAATCTCAGGTGCAAGGAATATAATATAGGACAATAACTGACGAATTGTAGTGTTTGTGGAGGAGAGTAGAAAAGGGGAGAATTTAAAATGTCAAGTAAAGAAATTTATATTTGAGACTAGAGGTAATAGGGAGCCATTGAAGTTTATAGTGAGTGTGTGTGTATGTGATATTGTCAGAACTATATTTTAAGAAAAATCACTTTGGCAGCTGTGAGGATGAATAAGAATGGGGAGAGATTTGAGGCCAGACCAATTAGAAGGTTATTGTAATAGTCTATGAGAGAGGTAATGAGAGCCTGTCCTGTGTAAATAGAAAGAAGGAGTTATACATAAATATTATGATGGTAGAAATGGCAAGATTTTACAGTGGATTATGTATACAGGGTGAGTGTGAGGAGATGAGGATGACAATGAATTTGTGAACTTGGGTAGCTGGGAAGAATGGTGAATTTAGAGTAAATTGCTCCTTTATCTTTTATAATTCTCTCTATTGAGGTGGTCCTGACTCCTTTTACTTTCTAGATAGCTGCCATCACTAGAAGTCAGGGAGGAGTGGTGGTGAAAGTGAATGGGGAGGGCAGAGCCAAGATAATGAATTAGAGGCAGGAATGCAGTCAAACTCTCCCAATATCCCCCTTCAAATAACTTTAAAGTAATGCCTCAAATTGAATTTTGGAGAGTTGCAATATAAAAGTCAGGGCAATACTTTTCCCTAGCCTAAGATAACTTAGAATGTTAGCAGGAGAGGTCTGTGAAACTGGGGAGGGAGACCCTCCAGAGTGCAAGGGCCAGCAGCACCAGCAGCAAGCCTTAAAGGCTGCTGCAACAGTAGGGCAGCAGCCACAGCTGTTTCTGGAGCTCTCAGCCCAGAAATGGTAAGAGAATTGGAGAAATGATCAGAAAGAGATTATAGGCGACCCTTGACTGGCACTTTGAGCAGTTGTCACTGATTTGCAACTGTGTTGCCCATGTGTAGTTCTTGGTCACAGTACCAGCACAGAGAGAAGCACTTTATGTCAGTCACAAGGAAGCAGGGACCCTAATTGCAGCACCAAGGCAAGAGAGGAGCATTAGCACTTGCAGCTGCAGGGGAGCAGAGGACTGGGTCACTGTTTCAAAGCCAATAGCTATTGTAGTACTTGCCGCTGCAGAGGAGCAGGGGCTCTTCCTGGGTAAAGACCTGAGTGCAGATCAGGAGAGTAGTGACCACACCCCTCCCCAGACCACATCAGCTTGGGAGCACTAAAAATGTGCAGATCCCCAGAACTAATTCTGAAAACAGTAGCACAAAAAAGCCTAAAGCTTGGGACAGTATCTTCCCAGTCCCATGAGTGATGTCCAAATTTAATTTAAAGTTCAAAGTTCAGAAATAGGCCAGAAAATTAACAAACTACAAAGAACTTGCCCTTCAAAAGCTACTAGGATGGCAGGGAAGACTAAATTACAAATTCAGAAGACAACAATATGAAAACTACAATCAAGGCCTCAAAGAAAAATGCTAAATTGGACATAAACCTAACAAAAATTCCTAGAAGATTTAAAGAGAGAAAAGTGGTAAAGGAACAATTGGGAAAAGAAATGATAGAGATTAAAGAAAATTATGAAAAGAGAATCAACAGCTTAGTAAAAAAAAAACAAGGTACAAAAAATACCGAAGGAAATAGCACTTTAAAAATCAGAATTGAGGGGCAGCTAGGTGGTGCAGCAAATAGAGCACCAGCCCTGGAGTCAGGAGGACCTGAGTTTAAATCTGGTCTCAGACACTTGATACACTTACTAGCTGTGTGACCTTGGGCAAGTCACTTAACCCCAATTGTCATGCCCTTCCCCCTTCAAAAAAAGAACCCCCCCCAATCAAAATTGACCTAATGATAAAAAAGGTATAAACACTCACTGAAGAAAAGAACTCTTTAAAAAAAAAAAAGTAGAATTGCCCAAAAGAAAAGAAGGCACAAAAGCTCACTGAAGAAAATAATTCCTTAAAAATTAAGGTTGGGGGGTGGCTAGGTGGCACAGTGAATAGAGCACTGGCCCTGGAGTCAAGAGGACCTGAGTTCAAATCTGGCCTCAGATACTTAACACAAAACTAGCTGTGTGACCTTGGGCAAGTCACTTAACCTCAATTGCCCTACCTTCCCCCTCCAAAAAAGAAAAAAAATAAAGGTTGGGGAAATAGAAGCTAATGACTTCATGAGACATCAAGAAACAATAAAAACAGTCAAAAGAGTGAAAAAATAGAAGAAAATGTGAAATGTAAAGAAAATGTGAAAAACTGACCTAGAAAATAGATCCAGGAGAGATAATTTCAGAATTTTTGGATTACCTGAATACCATGATCAAAGAAAGAGCCTAGATATCATTCTTCAAGACGTTATCAAGGAAAGCTACCTTGATAGCTTAGATTCAAAAGATAAAATAGTCATTGAAAGAATCTACTGATCACCTCCTGAAAGAGATCCCAAAAGAAAAAATCCCACAAATATTATAGCCAAATTCCAGAGCTTTGAGGTCAAGGAGAAAATATTGCAAGCAGCCAGAAACAAACAATTTAAATATTAGAATTTTTGGAGATGTTCATATATTGAGGAATGGCCAAACAAGCTGCAGCATATGGTTGTGATGGTATACTATTGTGCTATAAGAAATGATGAGGAGGATGACTTTATAAAAAAAAAACAACATGAGAAGATCTATATGAACTGAAGGGAGCAGAACTTGGAGATCATTGTACAAAACAACAGCACTCTTGTATGATGATCAATTGTGAAAGACTTGACTAGCCTAATTGATATAACAGTCTAAGAAAATTCCGAAAGACACGGTGAAAATTACCATTCACCTTGGGAGAAAGAATTGATGGACTCAGAGTACAAATTGAAGAATAATTTTCTCACTTTATTTTTCTTGCTTTTTTGGGCATGATAAAGCTAATAGGAAAATATGTATTGCATGATTTCACATGTATAATTGATATATTGTTTTCCTTCTTAGCAAGTGGAGGAAGGGTAGGAAGAGGGTGAAAATTTGCAGCTTAATTTTTTAAAATGTTGAAAATTAATAATAATAATAATTAAAAAAAAGAAAGTGGATGGAGCTGTTAGGCTTCCTTTGCCTTTATATCTGACAAGGTCCTTGGTCTAGGCTCTATATATTACAGCATTAACTTCCTATCTTGCTTCCTCCTTCCTCTTTCCCCATAGCCATCCTTCCTGCTGTATACAACATGCAAGGTGAGATCCTGTGGACAATTATTTTACGAAGTCTGTAATAGATCAGTCTGCACAGTTGCTACTTCCTAGATATAGTGACTGGACCTGTGATTTCATTGAGATATAGTCCTACCAATGATGGTTGCCATCTTAACTGCCACTTGTAGTCTTAGAGAGTAGCCTAGAGCTCTGAGAAGTCAAATACCTTGCCCAGGATCACACAGCCAGGCTGTGCCAGAGGTGGGACTCCTGACTCAGAGGTCACTACGATATCCATCTGTCATGACAGCCTCTAGGCCACATCATAACCTACTTAAAAGAACCAGATTACATCAAGATTCTATAGTATAAAAATACACCTCTCTTTGGATATTAGATATATTCTTGGAAAGCTGAGTAGAGGAAGAACTTTTTTAACAAGTTCTTTTAAAATATATTAGAAAGAGGGGGGAAAAGAAATACCTTTTGAGGTGACTGAGGGAAAGATTCCCAACAAATCCATCTCTGTGTAGTCCAACCTTGAAGACCTTAAGAAAGGTACCAAATGGAGCAAATGACCAACATTTGAAAGAGGAGAATGGAAAGAAATTTCCCTCCCTTCCCCCCAAGATAAATTCCCTTGAAAAAAGAAGAAATATAAAAAGATTACTTTATCTATCCTTCCTCTCCTTCTCTACAGGACTTGGCCTAGCATGTGTGGGAGACTTTGTCCTCTCTGTTGAGCACGGAGGACTCTACTTACTTTCTTTTTAAAATTTTCTTCCTTCCTTCCTTCCTTCCTTCCTTCCTTCCTTCCTTCCTTCCTTCCTTCCTTCCTTCCTTCCTTCCTTCCTTCCTCAAATGCTTTATTAACTTCTAGTTTACATCATTCATTTCCACAAGATTTTGAGTTATAAATTTTCTCCACATTTTTCCCTTACCCACTACCCCAAAATAGCAATCCCACTGGATATTCCCTCCTACAATCTTCTCTCTCCCATATCTTCTCCCATATTCCCTCCAATTTTCCAGTAGGGCATGGTGGATCTCTATGCCCCAGTGAATGCATATCTTATTTTCCAATGACATGTAAAATAATATTGATAAAAGTAAATATATATATATATATATATATATATACACACACACACACATACATATATATGTTTAAACATTTGGTTTTAAAACTGTGAATTCTAGATTCATTCCCTTCTTCCCTTGTCACTCACCCTTACTGGGAAGATAAGCAATTCAATATAGGTTGTACATGTGTAGCTATGCAAAACATTTCCATAGTGGATATATTGTAAAAGACTGATTATATTTCCCTTCCTCCTATCCCACCTCCCACTTGTTCTATTCTCTACTTTGAACCTGTCCCTTTTCAAAAGTGGGTGCTTCCAACTTCCCTCCCCCCCCAGCCTGCCCTCCCATCATCCCCCCTCTCATCCCCTTCCTCCCCTACTCTCCTGTAGGGTGAGATACCCTATTTGTTGTATATGTCATTCCCTCCCTAAGCCAAATTCAATAAGAATAAGGTTGACTCATTCCCTTTTGCCTTCCTGTTCTTACCCTCCATTGTAATCATTTTCCCTTGCCTCTTCTATATGAGATAGTTTACCCCATTCTGTATCTCCCATCACCTCTCATTATATTACTCTCTCACCTCTTAATTTCACCTTTTAACTATCATTCCTTCCCATTAAATTGGTCCTGTGCCCTCTATCTATGTATACTTGTACACACACATATATATACAAATTCACATATGTATTAATACGCAAATATACTCTCATATATAGACATATGTGTGTGTGTATACACACATTTCTATTCCCTTCAATTATTCTCATACTGAGAAAAGTTTCATAAGTGACAATTATTGTTTTTCCATATAGGAATGTAAATAGTTCAACTTTGATAAGTTCCTTATAATTTCTTTTCCCTGTTTACCTTTTCATGCTTCTCTTGCTTCTTATATCTGAATGTCAAATTTTCTATTCAACTCTGTTTTTTTCATCAAGAATGCTTGAAAGTCCTCTATTCCACTGAATGACCATATTTTTCCCTGAAACATGATGCTCAGTTTTACTGGGTAGGTGATTCTTGGTTTTAATCGCAGCTCCTTTGACCTCCAGAGTATCATATTCCAAGCCCTTCAATCCCTCAGTGTAGAAGCTGCCAGATCCTGGGTTATCCTGATAGTGTTTCCACAGTGTTCAAATTGTTTCTTCCTGGCTCCTTGTAATATTTTCTCCTTGATCTGGTAACTCTGGAACCTGGCTATAACATTCCTATGAGTTTTCTTTTTCAGGAGGTGATCAGTGTATTCTTCAACCTCTATTTTGCCCCTGGTTCTAAAACATCAGGGCTTTGCCTGGTTCTAAAACATCAGGGCTTTGCCTGGTTCTAAAACAACAGGGTATGCTTCCTTTTCCTTGAAAATTTCTTGAAGGATGATTTCTAGGTTCTTACTTTGATCATGGCTTTCAGGTAGTCCAATAATTTTTAAATTATCTCTCCTGGATCTAATTTCCAGGTCAGTGGTTTTCCCAATGAGATATTTCATATTGCCTTCTATTCTTTCATTTGTTTGGATCTGTTTAATAGTATCTTGATTTCTCATAAAGTCACTAGCTTCCATTTGCTCCAGTTTAATTTTGAAGGAATGATTCTCTTCAGTGAGCTTTTGAGATTCTTTTTCCATCAGGCAAATTTGGCTTTTTAAGGCATTCTTCTCCTCATTGCCTTTTTGAGCCTCTTTTGCCATTTGAGTTAGTCTATTTTTTAAGGTATTATTTTCCTCAGTCAGGCTGTTGACTCTCATTTTGTAATTTTTTTGCATTGTTTTCATTTCTCTTCCTATTTTTTCCTCCACTTCTCTTATTTGGTTTTCAAAATCCTTCTTAAGGTCTTTTGTGGCCTGTAACCAGCTCATATTTTTCTTAGAAGCTTTTGGTACAGAAGTTATGACTTCATTATCTTCCTCCTGTTCCATGCTTTGATCCATTTTGTCCCCAAAATAGGAGTGTAAAGTTGGATTGCTCTGCTGGGCTTTCTTCCTTTGCCTGCTCATATTGCCACTCAATTACTTGACTTTTGGGCTTTTTGCCACAGTAGGACTCTGCCACCAGACATGGGAGCTTTGTGCCAAACACTGGGGTTTTCTCAGCTGCCAAAGATATTATTTGGGTGCCATCTCTGAAGCCTCCACACACTCTGGCAAGCTGGTCACACACCCTAGGACCTCTACCCTAGACCTCAATCCAGATCAAAGCAGGTAAAAGCAAGAGTTGATTACCCCTCAGACTAGTTGCTTGGTCCCCCTACAATCTGCAGGCCAGTAGCAGAAGCTGTCACGTGGTGGCTGCTGCAGGGCCATGGCGCCTCAGCCGCTTCTCGCCCCCCCCCCCCAGGGGCAAAGGCCAACCGCACTCCCAAACTACTGGATCCCAAATTCCACACTGCACTGACCTCTCACTTTGTCCTTGGCATCTATGTGTTGATAATTCTGGAAACTGCCACAGCTTCTGGTGATCTGAAGTCCCTCCAGCCAGCAGCTGGTCAGCCCACCCTGAGACTAAAATCTTGGGCTCAGCTCCCAGAGTGCTGTGCTGTCCCCTTCAGGCTGTCCTCAGTAGGAGGTTAGCTTCTTTGTGTCATTTTGTAGGTTCTGTAGCCTTTACTCACTTTCTATTGAATCTCTGCTTACCATCTTAATTTGTACTGCACATCCATAGGCATCTCAAACTCAACATGTGCAAAACAGAGCTTATTATCTCTCCTTCTCAAATCCTCCCCTCTTCTAAATTTCCCTATTTCTGTCTGAGGCACCACCATCTTTCTAGTCACCTAAATCCCCTGTGTCACTCTTGTCTTCTCCTTCACTGACCCCACATATTCACTCAGTTGTCAGAGATTATAATTTCTACATCTACAATATTGCTTACATCACTCCTCTTTTCTCTATTCCCAAGGTCACTATTCAGATTCAAATCTTCTTCACCTATTGCTTGGACTACAGGTATTACCTTAGATTCCTAAATGGTCTCCCATCTTCATTTCTCTTTTTATGCCAATGCATCCTTCTACAAAGCTTATGAAGTACTTTTTCTAAATTAAGTCTGACTATATTGTCCTGTATTTAATAAACTCCCTAGGCTCTCTGTTACTTCTAGTGTCAAATATATACTGCTCTGTTTGGTATCTAAAGCCTTTCATGACCTAATTCCAATCTATGCTTTCAGTACTATTACACATTCTTCTTCTTCTTCACATATTATATACATTACTGCCAACCTGGCCTTTGTACTGTTCTTCACATAGACATTTCATCTCCTATCTCTGACTTTGCACTGGTTGATTCTTTTCATCTGACCCACATGCCTCAAATGCATTTCTTTTTCACTTTAATCTCTTAGAATCTCTAGATTCCTCCAAGACTCAGGTCATGTATCATGTCCTCCATGATGCCTTTCCAGATCCCCACATCTGCTAGTCCCCCAAATTACCTTGTGTTTATTTTGTATATGTATATGTAGAGGATGTCTCTTCTATATTCCCAAAGCCTGTCACGGTGCCTGGAACATAGTAGATACATAATAAATGCTTGTTGGCTGATTAAAACCTTATTTAAAAGAAATCAAATAGGCAAAGGGGAGGGAAGCATCTATATTATGAATGTGTAGTCACATAAAGAAATCCAGGAGCCAGATATAGCACAGTGGAATGCATTTGGGAAAATATCAGTATTGCAATGTTTGACACATAATAAGGACTTGATAAATTCTTGTTGAATGAATGGATGGATAGATGGATGGATGGATGAATGAATGAATGGAGTCAGAACAAGAAGCAGTTTGGTCATCTAAATATACTACAGATGATTGGGGGGGGGAAGGAAACAGATGAAGAATCTGGGAAACAGATCACAAGCTTAATATAGAGACATGATGTAGTACTGATATGAGATTTCAAGTCTTCAGACATGCACTAGAATTTTATTTTTTCTAAAAGCAAATTTACCCAGATGATAATTTCATCCTTCTAAAGTAACCAAAAAGTGGAAATTTTCTTCTCGATCCAATTTTTAACAACAGTGATGAAATAGTTTTCTGCTTGGACAATAATGGTGATCTATAGGGGAAATAAACATTTCCTCTTAGAATTTGTCACTAAGGTGAAGAGAAGAATCAAACCTATTTTGTCTAACACACACTCTAGTTTTTAGAAGAGCAGATTTCTAAAGGTCCCAAGGAAACATAGTATAAGCCCCATGAACTGGAATTCTACAAAGGAAGGCAGCTTAAAAGGTATAGGAAATACTAAAGAATGAGGAGGAAAGAATTATGAAGAAATGGATTCAATGTACAGGGAACTTAATAAATAACTTGGACTATATATGTCAAAAGACCTAGGCTCATAGCCGACCTCTGATAATTACTATTTGAGTTTAAGCAAGTCATTTAATCTCCTTGGGTGATTCTGAGTTTCTGCCTTCCATTTTATTCAGTAATCAAATGCCTCAAATTAGTGTAAAATGGAAGATGTGAATTTTTTGTTCCCTCAATAGGTCTCAGTTCCCGTATGCCTCTCATAGTAAGGATATCCTGCCTTGCTAAATGTGATTGTAGAAGCTCCTCTTTACCATACCCACAGATCATCTATTTATTCTGGAAGGAACAGACTTTATTCATCTATATAGCATTTCTGGCCAGCTAAAACTTCCTGCTATTTTCTTTATGATTTGCTTTTTTTTGGGGGGGGGGTCTTTTTATGGTAATGGAGGAAGAAGGAACAGTTATATGGTGGTGTGTTCATTATCTCTTAATATAATCTCAATTAAATATGAAACCATTTTAGGGGGTGGGAGGGGAGGGAAAGAAATAAAGTTTATATAGTGCCTACTATGTGACAGGCAGAGTGTGGGGCATTTTACAAAATTATATCTTTTGATCCTCACAGTAAAACTGGAAGGGATGTGAGGAAATAATTCCACTAATGAACTATTAGAGGAGTAGTGAACTGGTCCAACCATTCTAGCAAATAATTTGGCATTATGCCAAAGGAACTATAAAACTGTGCATACCCTTTGACTCAGCAGTACCAGGTCTGTACCCCAAAGAGATCAAAGGAAAAGAAAAAGGACAGGGATATTATGTGTACAAAATATTTATAGCAGTTCTTTATGTTGTGGCTAAGAATTAGAATATGAGGGGATGTCCATCAGTTGAGGATCAGCAAAACAAGCTGTGGTATACAGTTGTGATGGAATACTATTGTGCTATAGGAAATGAAGGGGATGGAAACCTGGAAAGAAGTACATGAACTGGCACAAAGTGAAGTGAGGAGAACCAGCAGAACATTGTAACACAGTAACAGCAACATTGTACGATGAAGAACTGTGAATGACTGCTATTTTCAGCAATATGATGATCCAAGACAATCCCAAAGGACTCATGATGAAAAAATGCTATCCATGTTTTTTAAGGGATAAATCAAAGCTGTTTACAGTCATGTGAAATAATGCTCTAAATCACTATTGATTAGAGAGAGACAATTTGGAAGCAACTTTGAGGTAATACTTCACACTTATCAGAAATGACAAATGCTAGAGGGGATGGGGGAAAATAAGTATATTAATGAACTGTTGGTGGAATGGTGAACTGGTCCAGCAACTCTAGAGTTCAAAAGCAGGAAGGAGCAATCATGATTTCAAAGAAGACAATAGCAGACATAGATGATTAAAGAAAATAAACAGAGAAACACTATTCTGAAAGGTACCACTGTCAGATGGCTACTTAGCATCTATGTACAATTTGGAACTATGCCCAGGGAGCTATAGAGCTGTGCATGTCCTTTAATTCAATTCACTGCTAGGTCTATACCCCAAGAAGAAGCATAGGGACCTATATATACAAAGATATTTTGAGCATCTCTTTGAATGGTGGCAAAGAATTGTAATTTGAAGGGATGCTTATCAGTTGAAGAATGACTGAATAGATTGTGGAAAATGATTGTGCAGTATTATTGAGGTATAAGAAATGATGAGCAGTGGTTTCAGAAAAACATTAGCAGACCTATATGAACTGATGCAAAGTGAAGTGAGAAAACCTGGGAGATCATTGTGCACAGTAAATAGTAATGTAATGATGATCAACTGTGAAAGTGAAAGACTAGGCTACTTTGATCAATACAGTGATTCAAGTCATTTCCAAAGGAGTCATGATGAAAAAATGCTTTCTACCTCCAAGGAGAAATCTGAGTGAAAACTGAAGTATAATAATGAAGAAATATGTTTTGCATGATTTCACATGCATAGTATCATATTGCTTGCCTCCTCAGTGAATAGGAGAAGGGTAGAAGGAGGGAGAGATTCTGTAACTCAAAATTTAAAAATGAAGGAAAAAATTTTAAAATTAAAGAAATAAAAAGACTGTAAAAACAACTGAATCAAAGAAAGGGAAAAAAGAAAGTTAAAAATCTGTGACTAAGCTACAGACAAGGAAGGTGGAGGGAAGCAGAGCAGCAGAAGCAGAATGTATCAAGCATAGAACACTGATGCTGGGCAAATTTCTCCTTACTCATTATCCTCTTGTTCCTTGTTAAGAGGTGATGGAAGTAAAGAAAGGAAAATGTATAAGAAAATAGGATAGAGGGAAATGAGCAATAAGCAATCACAACTAAGAATGGGAATGAATGAATGAACTCATAAAATGGAAAAAAATAGAAAGAAGTAGAAAGAAGAATTCAACAATATGTTGCTTAGAAGAAACACATTTGAAACATAAATATTCACATAAAATTAAAGTAATGGTACAGAGAAATTTTTATGGTTCAAATGAACTAACAAAAGCAGAAAGGAGCAATCATGATCTCAAACAAGACAATAGCAGACATAGATGATTAAAGGAAATAAACAGAGAAACACTATTCTGAAAGGTACTACTGTCAGATGGCAACTTAGCATATATGTACAGAATGACAATATACTATACTACTATAGTGGTAGACTTTAATATAGTCATTTCAGACCTAGGCAAAACTAACAAAAAAGAGAAAAAAAGAAAGTGAAGGGCTTGAATAGAATTTTTAGCAAAGTTATATATGCTTGACCTCTAGAGACTACTGAATTGAAGCAGCCTTCTTATCTGTTCATGGCACCTTTATAAAAATTGGCCGTGTATTAGGCAATAAAAGCCTTATAAACAAATGTCAAAATGTGGAAATATTAAAAGCATCTTTTGAAGACTATAATTCAAGAAATTATATTAATTAAAGGGCTAACTGGAGTCTAAATAACTTAATCCTAAAGAATCAGTGGGTCCAAGAACAAATCAAAGAAACAATTGATAATTGCATCATAGATAATGACAGCAATGAGGTAACACATAGAAGTTTTGGGATGCAGCCAAAGAAGTACTTATGGGAAAAATTTAATCCCTAAAAATTTCAATCAATAAAAAAGAGAAAGAAGAGATCACTTGTTGGGTAGGCTACTAAAAAAACATCCCTAGAGAAGCAACAAATTTTGAAACCCAATTAATCCCCAAAATTGAAATTCTGAAAATCAAAGGCAAGATTAACAAAATTAAAATCAAAAGGAAAACTGAATTAGCAAATAAAAGTAGAAACTAGGCTTTTCTTGAAGGGAGAAGCAACATTAGAATAGATAATCCATTAGATAATTGGATTTAAAAAAGAAATGAAACCAAATTACTGGTGTCAGAATGAAAATAATTTATAACAATAAATAAATTATTAGAAACTATTTTATCCATTTATATTCCATAAAACTGAAAAATTATAGAAATGGATAAATAGGGAGCAGAGTCAAGATGGCAGAATAGAAGCAGGACCTCCAGTGGGCTCCGGCTTCCACCTTCCCCAATCCTTGTAAAAGGGGACTCTAAACAAACTTTGGAGCTGCAGAACCCACAAAATGACACAGAGAAGCTAACCTCCCGCTGAGGACAGCCCCCTCCCAGAAGAAATTGGCCAGCACAGCACTCTGGGAGCCAAGCCCAGCACCATGCCAAGGTTTTAGCCCCAGGGAGGGCCTGACCAGCTGCCAGATGGAGGGACTCCAGATCAGCAGCAGCTGTGGCCGTTTCCAGATTTGTCAACACATATATGCTAAGAACAAAGTGAGAGGTCAGTGCAGCCTGGACTTTGCGATCCAGTAAGTGGGAGTGAGTGGCTTTTGCCCCCGGGCAAGAAGCCACTGAGGCAGCAGCACAGCCAGGCAGTGCCATGTGGGAGCTTCACCTCCTGGCCTGCAGAGTGTAGGGGGTCCAAGCACCAATCTGAGGGGTAATCGCTCTTGCTTTAACCTGCTTGAATCTGGATTGCAGTCTAGGGTGGAGGTCCTGGGGTGTGTGTCCAGCTTGCCAGAGCTTGTGGAGGACTCAGAGAGGGCACCCATCCAATATCTCCAGCAGCTGAGAAAACCCCAATGTTTGGGACAAAAGCTCCCCTGTCTAGTGGCAGAGTCCTACTGTGCTAAAAAGCCCAGGGGTCAAGTAACTGAGGGGCAACATGACCAGGCAAAGGAAAGAAAGGAGACAGAAGATTCCAACATTAGACTCCTATTGTGGGGACAAAAAGGAGCAAAGCATGGAACAGGAGGAAGACAGTGAAGTCAGAACTCCTGCACCAAAAGCTTAAAAGGAAAATACAAGCTGGTTACAAGCCATAGAGGACCTTAAGAAGCAGATAAGAGAAGTGGAAGAAAAATTGGGAAGAGAAATGAGAACAATGCAAGAAATTTATGAAATGAGAGTCAACAGCCTGAATGAGGAAAATCATACCTTAAAAAATATACTAACTCAAATGGCAAAAGAGTCTCAAAAAGGCAATGAGGAGAAGAATGACTTAAAAAGCCAAATTTGCCAGATGGAAAAAGAATCTCAAAAGCTCAATGAGGAGAATCATTGCTTCAGAATTACATTGAAGCAAATGGAAGCTAATGACTTTATGAGAAATCAAGACGCTATTAAACAGATCCAAACAAATGAAAGAATGTGAATAATGGCAATGTGAAATAGTTCATGGGAAAAACTACTGACCTGGAAAATAGATCCAGGAGAGATAATTTAAAACTTATTGGACTACCTGAAAGCCATGATCAAAGTAAGAACCTAGAAATCATCCTCCAGGAAGTTCTCAAAGAAAACTGCCCTGATGTTTTAGAACCAGAGGCCAAAATAGAGGTTGAAAGAATCCACCGATCACCTGCTGAAAAAGATCCCAAAAAGAAAACTCCTAGGAATATTATAGCCAGGTTCCAGAATTCCCACATTAAGGAAAGAATATTACAAGCAGCCAGGAAGAAACAATTTGAATATTTTCTGGAAACACAATAGGATAACCCAGGATCTGGCAGCTTCTACACTGAGGGATCAAAGGGCTTGGAATATGTTCCAGAGGTCAAAGGAGCTTGGATTAAAACCAAGAGTCACCTACCCAGAAAACTGAGTATCATGTTTCAGGGGAAAATATGGTCATTCAGTGGAATAGAGGACTTTCAAGCATTCTTACTGAAAAAAAAAAAACCAGAGTTGAACAGAAAATTTGACAGTCAGATACAAGAAGCAAGAGAAGCATGAGAAGGTAAGCAGGGAAAAGAAATCATAAGGAACTTATCAAAGTTGAACTATTGACATTCCTACATGGAAAAACAATAATTGTAACTTATGAAACTTTTCTCAGTAGTTGAAGGGAATAGAAATATGTATATATGTCTATATATGAGAGTATATGGGCATATGAATACATACGTGAGTGTGTGTATATATATGTGTGTGTGTACAGGTATAAATAGACAGGGAACAGGATCAATTTAATAGGAAGGGATGATACTTAAAAGGTGAAATTAAGAGGTGAGAGAGGAATATAATGAGAGGAGATGGGGAGAGACAGAATGGGGTAAACTATCTCATATAGAAGAGGCAAGGGAAAATGGTTACAATGGAGAGGAAGAATAGGAAGGCAAAAGGGAATGGGTGGGTCAACCTTATTCCCATTGAATTTGGCTTGAGGAGGGAATGAAATACACACTAAATATGATATCTCACCCTTCTGGAGAGTAGGGGAGGAAGGGCATGAGAGGGGGTATGATGGGAGGGCAAGCTGGAAGGGAGGGAAGTTGGGAGCACCCACTTTTGAAAACGGTTGGGATCAAAGTAGAGAATAGAACAACTGGGAGGTGGGAGAGGAGGGAGGGAAATATAGTCAGTCTTTTACAATATATCCACTATGTTATTGTTTTGCATTAGCCACACATGTACAACCTATACTGAACTGCTTATCTTCCCAGTAAGGGTGGGAGACAAGGGAGGAAGGGAATGAATCTGGAATTCAAAGTTTTAAAATAAAATACTCAAATATATACATATATACACTATTACTAATACTATTTTACATATAATTGGGAAATAAGATATACAAGCACTGGAGCATAGAGATCCACTGGAAAAGTAGAAAGGGGTATGGGAGAAAATATGGGAGAGAGCAGATTGGAGGAGGGGATATCCTGTGGGACTGCTATTTTGGGGTGGTGGGTAGGGGGAAAATGGGGAGAAAATTTGTAACTCAAAATCTGGTGGAAATGAATGATGTAAATCAGAAATTAATAAAGCACTTCAAAAAAAAAGAAATGGATAAATATCTACAAAAACATATAAAACATCTAGCTTACCAGGATAACAAATAGAGAATTAAAAAAACCCAATCTCAGAAAAAGGTTCTTGAACAAACTATAAATAAGTCCCCCCCCCAAAAAAAACAAATCCCAGCACCAAATAGTTTCACAAGCAAGTTTTTTTATTAATTTGAAAAAAAATCCCAATATTTCATAAGCTGTTTGGGAAAAATAGGAAAAGAAATGGAACTACCAAATACCTTCTCTGCTACAAATAATATCTTATCTAATCAGGGACAGTTAAAACAGAGAAAGGAATTTATGCACCAATATCCCTAATTAAACTTAATGCAAAAATTTTAAATGAAATATTAGCACGGGGACTAAATGAACATATCACAAAAAATATACACTATTTTTGTTCAATCATTTCAGTCATGTCTGACTCAATGTGACCCACTTTGGGGTTTTCTTGGCAAAGATATTGAAGTGTTTGCCATTTACTTCTCCAACTCATTTTATAGATGAGGAAACTGAGGCAAACAGGGTTAAGTAATTTGTCCAAGATCACTTAGCTAGTAAGCTAGTAAAGGCCAAAATTTGAACTCAGGAAGATGAATCTTCCTCACTCCAGATTCACCATCCTATCCACTGTGCCACCTTTATGCCCTCTACACTATTATCATGTTGGATTCATGCTAGGATTGCGGGTTTGGTGCAATATTTTTTAAATTGCCAGCATAATAGGCCATATTAATAACAAGAAAGACAAAAATCATACAGTTCAGAAAAAGCTTCTGACAGTATATGATATCAATTCTTGTTAAAACATTAGAAAATGTAGGAATGAATGACTGTTGCCTTAATATGATGGGTAGTATGTATCTAAAATCAAGAGCTAAGATTGAATATAATGATAATAAACAAGAGGTCTTTCCAATAAGATTAAGGATAAAGCAAAGATGTCCATTAACACTGTTATTATTATATATGCTATGATGCAATAATTATCAAAACTATATGATCCTTGTTTAAAAAAAAAGGTGGATCACTGGAACAGATTAACTTCACAAAGCAGAGAAACAAATGAACATACTATCTTAATGTTTGATAAACCTAAAGACCCTTTGATAAAACTTAAAGATCATTTAAAAGATAAATGATTTAAGAACTCATTTTACAAAATTGCTGCAAAACTAGAAAGCAGTCTAAAATAAAGTAGGTATAGGTCAACATCTCACACCTTATATTAAGATAAACTGCAACGATGGAGTTAGGGAGGTAGGGGAGAAAATTAATTTTGTTTATTAAAAACAATCAAATGAAATTTAAAACCACTGGTATTGGTTTCCAGTCTTTCTACATTCATGATTTATAAATGTTTTGTTCTGACTAATATGGAAATATGTTTTACATGATTGCACATGTATAACCTATATAAAATTATTTACTGTTTTGATTGGGGAAAGGGGTATTCAGTAGGCTTGCTGTTTTGGGGTGGGGTAGGGGAAAGACGGGGAGAGAAAAAATTGTAACTCAAAATCTTGTGGAAATGGATGTTGAAAACTAAAAATAAATTAATTAAAATAAAAAAAATTTACTCTTTTGGAAAGGGGGAGGGAAGGGAGGGAGAAAATTTGTAACAAACTTTTTGAAAAACGAATGTTAAAAATTGTCTTTATGTATAATTGGAAAAAATAAAATACTATTAAAAAAAAGAAATCTTTTGTTCTCTCATTTCCATGCCTTGCCTCCTCAACTCTGACACTGGTAAATTGAATCTGGAGTCATAGTTCCTAGGTTGAAAGATAATTCTGGCATATATTAGCTGTGTATCTTTGAGCAAGCTACTTGACCTTTTGAGGTCTCAGTTTCCTCATCTGTAAAATGCAGATATTGGATAAGATCACCTCTGCAGCCTCTTTCTACTCTCAGTTTATCATGCTGAAGTAAGGCTTTTGATCTCATCATATTCTCCACCATTCTGGTCACTCTTTAATTTCTCCACATCTTCCTCAAAGTCTGATGCCTGACCTGTGAGGGGATGCCAGAAAGTAGACCACACCCTTCCTCACCTAAGCCACACTTCAGAGCCTCCAGTAAAGACAGGATCCTAGGTTAGAGGAGTTGTAGGGTTGTTTCAAGTACAAATTCTTTTGATGATGATCAGAGGCAGAGAGGTGACACTGTAGTTAGTCCTGGAGTAAGGAAGACCTGAAGTCAAATCTAGGCTCAGACATTTAATAGGTGTGTCACTGGACAAGTAACTTAACCTCTTTTTGTCTCAGTTTCCTCATCTATAAAAATGGGGATTATAGTGCCATTTACATCCCAGGGTTGTTTTGTGAGACTCAAATGAGATAATTATTGCAAATCACCAATCATCATGCTGAGTGGCGTTATGTGACACAGGGGATAGAGTGTCAAACCTGGAGTCAGGAAGACTCATCTTCCTGTGTTCAAATCTTCCCTCACACATTTGCTAGCAAATGGGCAAATCACTTAACCTTGTTTGCCTCAGTTTCCTCATCTGTAAAATAAGCTGTAAAAGGAAATGGCAAACCACTCTGGTACCTTTGTCAAGAAAAGCCCAAATGGGGCCATAAGAATTGGATACTACTGAAATGACCGACCAACAACAAAAGTATGGTTCCTAGCACATAGTAAGTTCGATATAAATGTTAGCTATCATTATTAATTATTAATTAATTATTAGTTAATTAATCATCATCAACTAGGTGGAAGAGGGGATAGACTGCAGGACTTGGAATCCAGTTCAAATCCTGCCTCAGACTCTTACTGTGTGGCAAGTCACTTAACCATTGTTTGTCATCCATAAAATAAAGATAATAGGGGTGGCTAGGGGGCTCCGTGAGTAGAGCACTGACTGGCCCTGGAGTCAGGAGGACCTCAGTTCAAATCTGGCCTCAGCCACTTAACACAAAAACTAGCCATGTGACCTTGGGCAAGTCACTTAAACCCAACTGCCCTCCAAAAAGCAAAACAAAACAAAACAATTAAGATAATATAACCTAGCTCTTAGGGTTATTGTGAGGATTAAACGATATAATATCTCCAAAGCCCTTTACAAATCTTAAAATGCTATATAAATATTAATGATGGTGACAATAATATGATGGTTATGTCTACCTGTAGGGACTTTGCACTTCTATTTAGTTACACAAATCCTATTTTAAGTCTCTACTCAGATCCCACCTGCACTTGGAAGTCTACCCTGGTGTAGCAGCAAGCACCCCAGCATTCCCAGGGTGGCTGCTAGCAATACAGGTTCTTGGATCTGCTTTGTTAAAGGAAAGCAACTCAAAATGGGTTAACAAGCTTACTTTAATCAGTCAGACATATATCGTTTACCTTGTTCAGGGGAAAAAGGTCAGCACCCCAAACTTCAAAATATACAGACAGACTTATCAAGACATTAACAGATCAAGTAGACAGCTTTCCAAACTGTCCAACCATTACATCCATACCCAGTCAACATCTGGGTTTCTACATCTGGGTTTTTCAAAGCCGGGGGACTCTCAACAACGGCTTCCCAGAATTCAGATCAAATCACAGAACACTTCTCAAAGTGAGTCCCAAAACAAAGCTACACATCAGGGCTTATATAGCCTTCTCCTGGCTCAGAGAATGTAACAACCTTATTGATTCACTGGCCAATCAAGAAGTATCTACTGAAAAACAAGCCTCCCTCCCCAGGCTTCAGGTGCATTTTAGCCTAGGGGCAGGGAAGATCTTCCAAATTTGCATTCCCATTACACCTGGTCATTCTAGCCCAAACTAATTTCACCTCTGAATTCCCACAGCATGTAATCTCTGTGTATTGTGAAAGATGTAAATGCTTATCCACATGAATACTTCTGTAGTGTAGATTGGAAGTTTTCTACACTTTTTCAACCTGGGAGGTTATTGTCCATGTTTTTGGAAAATCTTTTGTAGAGAATCTAGCCTGAAGCTTTCCTGGGGAGATTTTAAGTCTTTTAATATTTTATGGGTTTTGTTTGTTATGCTTTGCTTTCAAAACATGACTGGCCTCGTTTTTCAGTCAGACATATCCTTAATGAGAGTCAAAAGAAGTAATATTTTAAAATATTTTTAAAGGCTTTTTAACACAGTGTCTAGTACATAGTATTACATAATATTTTTTTTTACTTTGTCAAATGCTTTATTAACTTCTGGTTTACATCATTCATTTCCATAATATTTTGAGTTACAAATTTTCTCCCCAGTTTCCCCCTACCCAGCACCCCAAAATATCGACCCCATTGGATATCCCCTCATCCAATCTGCTCTCTCCCATATCTTCCCCCCTACACCCTCCAACTTTCCAGTAGGGCACAGTGGGTCTCTATGCCCCAGTGCCTGTATATCTTATTTCCCAGTTACATGTAAAATGATATTTATAATAGTATATATATATATATATATATACATACACATATATATATACATACATATATATGTGTGTATATATATATATATATATATTTAAACATTTGATTTTAAAACTTTAAATTCCAGATTCATTCCCTTCCTCCCTTGTCACCCACCCTTACTGGGAGATAAGCAATTCAATATAGGTTGTACATGTGTAGCTATGCAAAACATTTCCATAGTGGATATATTGTAAAAGACTGACTGTATTTCTCTCCCTCCTATCCCACCTCCCACTTGTTCTATTCTCTACTTTGATCCTGTCCCTTTTTAAAAGTGGGTGCTTCTAAGTTTCCTCCCCCCAGCCTGTCCTCCCTTCCATCATCCCCCCTCTCATCCCCCTCCCCTCTACTCTCCTGTAGGGTGAGAAACCATATTTAGTGTGTATGTCATTCCCTCCCTAAGCCAAAGTCAATGACAGTAAGGTTGACTCATTCCCTTTTGCCTTTCTATTCTTCCCCTCCATTGTAACCATTTTCCCTTGCCTCTTCTATATGAGATAGTTTACCCCATTCTGTCTCTCCCCATTTCCTCTCATTATGTTCCTCTCTCACCTCTTAATTTCACCTTTTAAGTATCATCCTTTCCTATTAAATTGATCCTGTTCCCTGTCTATGTATACCTGTACACACACACACACACACACACACACACACACATATACATTCACACTCACATATGTATTCATATACCCATATACCCTCCTATATAGACATATCTATATATCTATATATACATTTCTGTTCCCTTCAACTATTCTCATACTGAGAAAAGTTTCATCAGTTACAATTGTTTTTCCATGTAGGAATGTAAATAGTTCAACTTTGATAAGTTCTTTATGATTTTTTTTCCCTGTTTACCTTCTCATGCTTCTCTTGCTTCTTGTATCCGAATGTCAAATTTTCTATTCAACTCTGGGTTTCTCATCAAGAATGCTTGAAATTCTTCTATTCCATTGAATGACCATATTTTCATTTGAAACATGATACTCATTTTGCTGGGTAGGTAATTCTTGATTTTAATCCCAGCTCCTTTGACCTCTGGAATATCATATTCCAAGTCCTTCAGTCCCTCAGTGTAGAAGCTGCCAGATCCTGAGTTATTCTGATTGTGTTTCCACAATATTCAAATTGTTTCTTCCTGGCTGCTTGTAATATTTTATCCTTGATCTGGGAACTCCAGAACCTGGCTATAATATTCCTAGGAGTTTTCTTTTTGGGATCTTTTTCAGGAGGTCACTGGTGGATTCTTTCAACCTCTATTTTGACCCCTGTTTCTAAAACATCTGGGCAATTTTCCTTGAGAATGTCTTGAAGGATGATTTCTTGGTTCTTTTTTTTTATCATGGCTTTCAGGTAGTGCAATAATTTTTAAATTCTCTCTCCTGTATCTATTTTCCGGGTCAGTGGTTTTCCCAATGAGATATTTCACATTGCCTTCTAATTTTTTTTATTTGTTTGGATCAGTTTAATAGTGTCTTGATTTCTCATAAAGTCACTACCTTCCATTTGCTCCAATCTAATTCTGAAGGAATGATTCTCTTCAGTGAGCTTTTGAGATTCTTTTTCCATCAGGCAAATTTGGCTTTTTAAGGCACTCTTCTCCTCATTGCCTTTTTGAGCCTCTTTTGACATTTGAGTTAGTCTATTTTTTAAGGTGTTATTTTCTTCAGTCAAGTTGTTGACTCTCATTTCATAATTTTCTTGCATCGTACTCATTCCTCTTCCCAATTTTTCTTCCACTTCTCTTATTTGGTTTTCAAAATCCTTCTTAAGGTCCTCTGTGGCCTGTAATTGTAGCAGCAAGCACCTCAAAATAACCAGGGTGGCTGCCAACACAGGTTCTTAGATCTGCTTTTCTAAATGAAAGCAATTCTAAATGGGTTACCAATCTTGCTTTAATAAATCAAACTTATCATTTACCTGGTTCAGGGGAAAAAGTCAGCACCCCAATCTTTAGAGTACACAGACAGGTTACAAGCAGAAGTTACAGAGAAACATTTCAGCAGACAGGCCTTCAACTGTCCAACCATTACATCCATACCTAGTCACAGTTACCAGAGAGGAAAGCATCAACATCTGGGTTTTTCAAAGCTAGGGGGCTCTCAACTGCTGCCCGGAGTCTCGTCTGGTCAAAACACACAACACTTCTCAAAGTAAGACCCAAAATAAAACCTTACACCAAAGTTTATATAGCCTTCTCCAGGCTCAGAGAATGTAACAACCCTCTTGACCCACTGTCCAGTCACAAAGTATCTCCTGAAAAACAAGCCTCCTGCCACAGGCTCCAAGTGCACTTAAGCCTATCAAAGGGCCTAGGGGCAGGGAAGATCTTATACAATACAATCTTAGAAAGATGGCAACAACATAAATTTACATTCCCTTTATAGTAACCAGCTCGTATTTTTTCTTGGAAGCTTCTGGTGCAGGAGTTCTGACTTTGCTGTCTTCCTCCTCTTCCATGCTTTGATACTTTTTGTTCCCAAAATAGGAGTGTAAAGTTGGATTGCTCTGCTTTCTTTGCTTCCTTTGCCTGCTCATGTTGCCACTCAATTACTTGACTTTTGAGCTTTTTGCCGAAGTAGGACTCTGCTACCAAACAGGGGAGCTTTGTCCCAAATTACTGGGGTTTTCTCAGCTGCTGGAGCTATTAGTTGGGTGCCCTCTCTGAAGCCTCCACATGCTCTGGCAAGTTGGTCACACACCCCAGGACCTCCACCCTAGACCTCAATCCAGATCCAAGCAAGTTAAAGCAAGAGTGATTACCCCTCAGACTAGTTGCTTGGTCCCCCTACAATCTGCAGGCCAGGAGCTGAAGCTGCCATGTGGTGGTGGCTGCATGGCTGTGGTGCCTCAGTGGCTTCTCCCTCCTAGGGGATAAATGCCAGACCACACTCCTAAACTACCAGATCCCAAAGTCCACACTGCACTGACCTCTCACTTTGTCCTTAGCATCTATGTGTTGATAATTCTGGAAACCGCCACAGCTGCTGGTGATCTGAAGTCCCTCCAGCTGGCAGCTGGTGAGGCCTGCTCTGAGGCTAAAACCTCGGGCTCAGCTCCCAGAGTGCTGAGCTGGCCACTTCCTGCTGGCCTGTTGGGCTGTCCTCAGGGGGCAGTTAGCGTCTCTGTGTCATTTTGTGGGTTCTGTAGCTCCAAAGTTTGTTCAGAGTCTCCTTTTCCATGAATTGGAGGAGGTAGAAGCCGGAGCCACATGAAGTCCTGTTTCTACTCCACCATCTTGACTATGCCCAGTATTACTTAATAAATGTTTCCTTCCTTCCTCCCTCCCTTTGTCCTTCACTTCCTTCTTCCATTTCTTCATCCTTTCCTCCTGTTCTCCTTCCCTCCCTCCTTTCCTCCCTTCATTCCTTCCATCACTTCTCATTTGCATATCATACTTTAATATGCTTCAACATTCTTACACTCAGATTTCCTTTGCCCTTTGGGTCACATGTAATTTTCATTCTCTAGAGATAAAAATAATCCATAATTACAGCTGTATCAAATAACTAGTAGAAAATGTGTTTTAAAAAATAGGCTTTGTGGGAAGCAGGGGACTTGGGATCATTGAAGTTGCTGTTTCATTTTTAAAATTTGTCCTAGGCTGATCTCCTATTTCACTCAGAGCCTGAGGACCCCTGGCATTTCATCTATACTCTGCCTTCGCCTTATATTGCCAGCTTTCTTCAAGCACATCTCACGTGCCACTGCCTACTTGGGCCCTTTCCTGATTCCCTAGTTATTAGAACTCTCTCTCCATTGAAACTGCTTTGCATTTACTTATTTATGCACACAATAAAAAATAATAGCAGGCATTTATAGAGTGCTTTAAGATTTGCAAAGCACTTTACATAGGTTTTGATCCTCACAAAAACCCAGTGTGGGAGATACAGATGAGGAAATTAGAATGAGAGGAATTAATTTATTTGCCCAGGGTCACAGTTGAGTGCATGGATCAGGATTTGAATTGATCATCTTCTTGATTCCAATACCAGCACTCTGTCTACTTACTGTACCACTCACTGCCAAAAATGGCAGGGATAGGGACTCAATCTATTATTCAGTTAGTATAGGGAGCGCCCTAGTGATGAACTCCTTCTCCAATTGCTGACCAGCATCTTCCCTGCAGGACATGTAGTCTCAGAAAGTTGCCAAAAACATGGAGCAGTTAAGTGGTTTTCCCAGGATTTCCCATGGGTTTTTTTTTCAATAGTTCAAGCATGTAGTTAAGCATAACTTTGATTTTAAGTATTCCACCCTCACTTCTGTAATGCTTTCAGTTGAAAACAAATATATTAGAACAAATACAAAAAATGTTAATATTTGAAAACAAACCCATACAATCAGTATGTATCAAAGGTGTACTTGAACCCACACCTTCCTGATTTTGAGGTCAGCCCTCTATGACAAGCCGTCATACCTGTCTGTGACTAGAGGTAAGCTCCATGAGGAAGAAGAGTTTTCCAATTTTGTCTTTATATCCACTGGATCTAGCATAGTGCCAAACATAAAATAAACATTTAGAAATTCTTATTGATTGATTAATCTCATATTCCTATAAGGTAATGTAATACAATACAATATAATATACTCTACTATAATACAATACAGCACAACACAACATAATAGAATAGAATTTTCCTTAAGGCAAGGGATTTTTTCATTTATTTTCTTATTATCTGTACCCTAGAACAGTGCCTTGTATAGAATAGGAGATTAACACACATTTGTCAAATTACTGTTAAATATTGTATATTATTCACAGCCACTTCACATGTATGTAAGCCTTTTTTCCAACTAGAAAGTAATGAGTGTATCTCATAGTTTAGGTTCCTCTCCCAGTCCTGAGTTGATAATGAGCACTCAGTAATTAGGTGTTGATTGCTTGATCCTCTCTTATGAAACCTCTTATTCCCAAACATCAGCTTCTCCCCAGTCTTGAGAGAGGGTAGAGAGAGAGAGAGCCAGGGGATCAGCAATATCCAGTGGTGTCTTCTCTCATTCTTTCTTGGTAAACTCAGAAGCTACATAGGCTTCTCCACTTTTCCTCCTCATTGTTGAGCTTTACTTATTGAGAATGTTTATCTCTGGACATTTCCACAGCCAGAATCTAACTTGGCGGCCTGCATGGAAACTTTTAGACATTTGATCAGAATCAGGGCAGGCTTCTGGGAGTAGCCTGCCAGTTCAAAAGCCAGAAAAAAAAGTATTTTCTTAGCAGCAATAGTCACTTTTTAAAAGAAAATTGGGCATCAATCAAGTTCTCAAAGTTTGGGTAAATTAATATGAAAAGTTGGAGAACAGGAGACACTTTAAATCTGATCTCTGTGCATACAACTTCCTGTTTTCTTGGCTTCTTCATTCCCTGAAAGCAGCACGTCATTTTTCATTTCAGGTTTTCCCTCCTGTGCTCCATTAAATTCCCTTATGAGGATGTAGTTTCAGAGTCCTGCCATTAGGCATAGCTAAAGCACAGACACTAGGCAAAGAGCATTGGATTCACAGTCAGAGGACTTTTGGGCACCACATCAGCTCTAAGTTGGGTGATTGGGTCACTCTTGGGCAGGTCCCTATCCAATAGGCAGGGTATACTCTCTGCCCCACCTGGCTTTACACAAGGATCACTCATAGCATTTGTACAAATGATAGAGGTTGGGGCAGCTAGGTGGCACAGTGAATAGAGCACTGGCCCTGGGGTCAGGAGAACCTGAGTTCAAATCTGGCCTCAGACACTTAACACTTACTAGCTGTATGACCTTGGACAACTCACTTAATCCCAACTGCCCTGCCTTCCCCCCTCAAAAAAAAATAAAAGATGATATGAGTAACGATCTTTTTTTTTTTCTGATTAAAAACCTCAAGCCCTTTTGGGTTTGAATCTCAACTCCCTCATAAAATATCTTTGTGATCTTGAAAAAAAAATTCCTTTACCTCCTACAAACTCAATTTCCTTCTCTGCACATTTAGGGATTAGACTAGATGATATCTCTTCTAGTTCTAAGTCTCTAATTTCATGATCTATACGAATAGTTGCAGTCTGGTTGAGTTGGTGTAGTTGTATTTATAAGTCATTTCAATAGCCTTTGTGATTCATGAGGGTGAATTATTCCTCTCATTCTTTTGGTTTCCCACTAAACCTGTACAATCTGGGAAAATGACATCAAAAGATAGAGAGGCAATATATGCAACCAAAAAATGACAGTACTGTCAATGGTTGTGCTGAGTGATGCTCTTTATAAGGATAGACGGGACTGGATGGTGGTCTGGAGATACACCAGATCAGACCATAATATAGTCCACCATGAAAGAGACCTTGGATGAGGGTCTTTGGATATAGCATTGAGCTCCCTGGACCTCTGTCGACCTTGGATGAGGGTCTTTGGATATAGCATTGAGCTCCCTGGACCTCTGTCG
>NW_027187344.1:2438954-2501299 GCF_028583685.1 Petaurus breviceps papuanus | reverse complement strand
GGATGAGGGTCTTTGGATATAGCATTGAGCTCCCTGGACCTCTGTCGGTAGTTGATTAGAAGCTCAGGCTGCTTGAGAAACTGGAAAGAATCTTGCCAGATCTCAACTGTAGGATAAATGGAGAAGGTACAGTCAGTTGTGAGTGGAGAAGAATGAGAAATTTCTTAACTCTGTTTCCTCTGATGAATTTCCTATAAGCCAAGCAGACTATGAAGACCCTATATTTCCACCATTCTATGACTATGAGACTGTTTGGGGGTGAGGTGGGGAAGGGAGATTCCATTATGTCAGTGTCTTCTGAGACACTTATTCCCTTGGGAAGCATAAACGTATAAACTCAACTATTAACTGAAGAAGCCACTAATGATACAAAAGAAGATGCCTTTTTCCTCACCAGGAGCAGTGACTTGGGGATGCTAAACACTGTATATTATTATCTTTCTATTGCATGCATTAAAATCATGCTAAACCATAGTGAAAGTGCATTTCTTTGTAGGTCACAGGGAATGGGGTAGAAGATAAGAACCACAATTGGAAATGAGACCTGAGTTATCATCAGGGGTATGCTGCAGCCAGCTCCAATTACTTCCAAGAGCCAATTGTTAAATTTTCAGTGTGAGCATCTATACCTTGGAAATTGGCAAATTCTATAAAACAGGGCTTGATTTGGCTTTGGAGATTTGGAGTTAAAAGACCTAGTTCATATAACAATTAATTTAATTTAGTTGTCTAGGTGACCTTGAAGAAGACACTTACCCCTTCTGAGCCTTGGCTTTCTTATTTGTAAAATGAGGGGCTTGGATGAATTAATAATAGCTAACATTTATATATTGCTTATTACATGCCAGGCACTGTGTTAAGTGCTTTACAATTGTTATCTCATTTGATTTGTACAACAACCCTGGGTAGTAGGTGCTATTATTATCATTCCCATTTTAAATATGAGGTACTGAGACAAACAGAGGTTAAGTGACTTGCTCAGGGTGGCACAGCTAGTTAAGTCTCTAATGCCATATTTGAATTATGGTCTTCCAGACTCCAGGCCTGGTGCTCTATCCACTGCCTAGATTATTTATAAGGTCTCTTATAATTAAAAAATAAAAAAACTCAGTCCAATTGTAATCAACCTGCTTTCCTGAGTTGGAAGCTGTTATTGTTCTCAGGGTTTGATTACTGATTATTAACAGATGACATAGGGGGAGCATCTCAGCCTGGCGTAGGGGAAAGAGACTTATGGAAAAGTCGGCAATCTGGATTATTGTCCTACTTCTACCACTAATTGTATGATCTTGTACAAATTATTTTCATTCTGTAGGATTTCAGTTCCTCCTCTGAAAAACAAATGACCTTAGTTAATACCTGTCCCATCTACCTCATTTGTCTAGTTTGAAGATCAAATAAGATAGCTCATGTTGTAAAACTTTAAAAATGGTAAGACAATATACAACTATAATTAGTATAATCATAATGTAATATGGGGTGGCTAGGTGGTGCAGTGAATAGAGAACCGGCCCTGGAATCAGGAGGACCTGAATTCAAATCCAGCCTCAGACACTTAACATAAAACTAGCCCTGTGACCTTGGACAAGTCTCTTAACCCCAATTACCCTATCTTCCCCCCTCCAAAAAGCAAAACAAAAAATGTAATATAAAAATGTCAGCATAATAAAGATAGTATCAGTATTAGTTCAATTCAAATCAACAAATATTTAGTAGTACTTAGTATGTAATTGTGTTAAGTGCTAGGAAAAATATCTGCCCTCCAGGTGCTTACTTTCTACTGCAGTGACACAATGTGTACAAAAATAAGAAATACAAAGTATTTGAATGCAAAACATTTAAATACAAAGTAGGCTATACTGTACTTATACAAAGTAATACAAAATAGCTTATAGGGTGAGGAAAGTGAGGAGATCTGGAAAGCCTTCATGCAGTTCGCTGAAATCTGAGCTATGCTTTGAAGAAGGTTGCGAATTCAATTGAGGGACATTGTTCACTTCCCTCATTATTATTGCTAAGGAACTCAATCCTAGGGAGTTGGTGATGTTTCTGAAGTTACATAATGATTAGAACCAGGACTAAAACTGAAATCACCTGACCCCCAGTTCAGTGTTCCTTGTACTATCTTATCATAAACTGCACAAAATACCAACAGCTTTAGAAATAATTCCTACTTTTGTTGCAAGGAAAAATGCTGTTTCATACTGGCTTAGAAAGCCCTCCAGAGGTTTGGCACATGGCAAAGGTACAGGTGCAATGCTTAGAGAGTGACTTTTGGAAGAGACTGGATTTTAAAAGCCCTAATATCATACAGAGAATTAATGAATCTGACTGTGCTCAGCATGAGGGTTTCCTGGCTCCCAAAGTTGGATATTCATGGTGAAACAGATTTCAGACTTTTTCCCAGAATCCTCTGGAGGCATTGAAGAGATCCTCTAATAGAGTTCTTTGTCCATCTCTGGCCTCCATGCTTTAATTAAAAAGAGGGTGGAGGAGCTGGAGAACATTCAGGAAAGAACTAGCAAACCGTGAAAAGGAGGGCTCATATCATTCTCTGATTGAATTCAAAACAGATTTTTTTCATGATTCATTTTTGTATTTTATGGGCTCTCCCAGACTTGAAATCCTGTGGGTAATGGGTACAACTGTGACTTGTAACTGTAGCTAAGATCAAGAAGCATCATCCTTTTCCCATCTTTATACATATCAGGTGACCAAGGAGAATGGAATCCCTAGCACTTATGATTTCTACTGGCAAAGATCCACTTTGCATCTGCTGCTTTGCCTGGTTTCAACTGCACAGAACAAGATGCCCTTCCCAGGATAAGCTCATCACTTTAAACTCACCAGCATGCTGGCCAACTCAAGCCTTGATTGACACCATTTCCCCCAGCCTCTGATTGGAGGTCTGGAGGGTGGAGTACCAAACTTCTCACAATGCTTTCCTCTACAGAGGGCTGAGGCTGGATTGTCAGTTCACTCAACTGCTCTACCTGGTTTCAACAAGATGGGCCCACCTTGGGCATCCTCTGATCTCCCTCCATCTTCCTGCCTCCTTTTGTGTGCTGTGTCCCCCACTGAGATTTTAAGCTCCTTAAGGGCAGGGACTGTCTTTCTTTTTATTAATTGTGTCCCTAATAGCACAGCCTGGTTCATAGTAGATTCTTAGTAAGTGTTAATTGGATTGGATTGAACTGGTTTAAGTTTGGTGTCTTTTGACCAGATGGACCTTAACAAAGTTATGAAACCACTGGATTTTCCTTCCAGGGACACACATCTTATCTTTCTCTCCTTCTCTCCCTCAGCTAGGTGGTGCAGTGGATAGAGCACTAGACCTAGTGGTCAGGAAGACCCAAGTTGTTATATGGCTATCTGTGTGACCCTAGGCAAGTCACATATCTGCTGTTGCCTCCATGGGGATAATAGTACCTCCCTCACAGGGGTGTTGTGAGAATCAAATGAGATAATATTTGTAAACCTCTTAGCAAAGCACTTGGTACATAGTAGGCAGTAAATAAATGTATGTTCCATACCTCCCTCCCCTTTTTCTCCTCTTTAAGTGATACCTCTGTGAGTTCAGCATAATTCTTTTTTGTCCCCTCCACTCTTCCTTGTAGTTACCGAGGTGACTGGAGGAGACAGAAGTCATTTTCTGTCTCTTAAGGCACAGACAATGCTAACAGAATATGTTAGGCATTTGGTGAATGATTCTTCCTCAGGGAAATCCACATTTAAAAAAGAAGCCAAGAAGGCAATATCTTAGTGAAAGAAATTATGTTGTTGGGTGGTGGTGTCGTGTCTGACTCCTTGTGATCCCATTTAGGATTTTCTTGGCAAAGATACTGGAGTGGTTTGCCATTTCCTTCTCTAGTTTATTTTACAGACGTGGAAACCAAAGCAAACAGGGCTTAGTGAACTGCCCAGGGTTGCACAGCTAATAAGTGTCTAAGGCAAGATTTGAACTCAGGTTTTTCAGACTCCAGGTCAGATGCCATATTCACTGTGCCACCTTTGTGCCTTCTAATAAAAAGAATAATGGATCTCAAATGAAGCTCAGACATCAATGATGGTCTTTTTTTTGTCTTTGTGCATGAATATTTGGATCAGGGCCTGCCCTTTCAAATCATTCCATGTAGTCAACCACCATACAGTGTCATGGAGAGGAGTTCTAGCCTGGGACTAAGTAGATCTGGGTTCTAGTCCCTGCTCTAACCTCAAATAACTGTGTTACTGCGGGCAAGCCATTTTTCCCTTTCTAGGTTTCAGGTTTTTCATCTTCAAAATAAAATGACTGACTAGATTATCTCCAAGATCCCTTTCAGTTCTGACAATCTTCCTCTACTCTGCTTGTATAGAATCACAGAAACCCGGAGTAGGAAGGACCCTCGGAGGTCATCAAGTCAATCCTGACCCAGAGTATGAATCCCAGTTGGGGCATAAGATCAATCCTCTCTTTTGATTTTGGATATTTCTTCTCTCCATAGCAGTTTAACATGATCCCTCCCTCTCCTCTGACATGCCATGTATAGTTTCCATTCCATTCTGTAGAAAGCAGAAAAACAAAATCATTGAGTAATACTTGCATTAATGAGGCAGCCCACAGTTGCTGTACTGTGTAAGGAATTTTGACTTCTCTGCAAAGGGCAACTGACCTGGTGAAAGGAGAAATGTGAAATGACCTTTAGATGGACTTCATTATATGACTTTTCCTGACCAGGTATACAGAATCACTAGACAGGTTCTGGCAGGAGTTCTAGTCTTTGGGCTATTGAATTAATAGCAGCTCTCTGACACTGAGCAAGGAACGAAATGCTCATGTTAACAGGTTGGTTTGTCTTATCCTAATGCACTTTTTCAAGCAGTATTTTGTATGTAACTATGTATTCTTTATTATGTTTTATCTCCCTATTAGTCAGTAAGCTACATAAGGGTGGTGACTGTGCCCTATCTCAATATTGCCTCTGAACCAGCACATTGCAATATCCTGCACATGGTAGATCACAAGATCAGAGATCTAAAGCGTGAAGAGACCTCTGAAAATGTCCACTAAATCCCTCTCCCCTTCATTTTTTGCTGAGGAAACAGAGGATCAGGGAGGCTAAGTGCCTGGTCAAGGCCATACCAATAGTAAACTTCAATTCTTTGACTCATAATGCCTCGCACATAGTCAGTGTTTATTGATTCGCTGACTGACTATAGGGCCAGTATCTTTTCCACTGCACGCCAATGCTTAATAAATGTTTGTTGAACTGAATTCTTTTGTAACTCCTATCCTATATCATGCTACATATATCCATTTAGAATCATAATCATACAATTTGAGGATCATAGAGGACTATAGAAATCATTCAGTCTCCAACCCCATGCAGAGTGGGAACTACTCTACACCACTCATGACAGATGGTCATATGGTTTCTTAATGGACATCCAGTGACAATGATATCATTACTTCACGAGGCAGTTCGTGCCATTGTTGGACAGTTTTAATTGTTAGAAAACTCTCCCTTCTATCAAATCAAAGTCTTCCTCCTTATAACTTCTACTTTTTGGTTCCAGCATAATGTAAATTCATTAAGACAATGTGCTTTTTTTTCTTTCAGGAAATGTGTCAAGTTTTTTGGTTCTGTGCTGCAAGTGTCAAGCATAGTGCCTTAAATATAGGAAGTGCTTAATGAATGTTTGTTATTGAATGTTTGACCTTTTAAGCTATATTTAAGGAGTCATGAGAGAGTCCTTTATATGTGTATGCCTCACTGTAAGAGTCCAACTAGCAATTCTGGTGCCCTAGGGCAAATATTACAAAAACATGCCCAAGGTAATAAAAAAAACAAAAAAAACCCACAAAAATTCAGAGGGGGAGGGTAGGAAGAGGGTCTTAGAAGTGAAGACACAATATCTAATTGTGGGAAAGAACTATAGGATCCCATGAAGATGCTCTTGTGGAAACCATGGTGAGGGAAAGGTACAAGATCAGACTGTTCTAGGATATAACTCATCTGGGACAGAGTTAATGGAATGGGAGAGAAAGAGACTGACTGGAAGTTTCTTATTTTAATTAATTATGCTAATATTCAGTTAATGTCAATTGTTTCTATTTGCCAAAAACCTGCAAGTGCTATGAGTACCTTCTAAGGTTTGGCACCCTGGAGCAAAGCACTGATTGCCCTGCCCCATCCTAGTTGTGACTTTTATCTTCTTTAAGTCTTCTATAGGCCAAGCACCCTCAATTCCTTCAAAAATTTTGTCTCATCTGGTAGGAGTATAATGCTTTTCATCTTTCTTGTTTGTCCATCTTGTACAATCCTTAGTTTATTAATTTCCCTCTTAAGGCATGGTACCCAGAGCTCTAAGCAATATTCCAGATATGGTGGATCCAATTCAGAGTGCACTGGGATTATTTATATTAGTTTCTTTTCAATGATCCCATATGTTCTCTTAGCACTACTTACTTTTAATTCTTCATGCTTAGGAAAGTTTAGTCAATCATATTTATTTTTTTCTCTAGCATGAATTGATCTTTATTATGTCTTTTCCCACCCCAAACACAGATCCTTTCTGTCTTTGCCAGTCTTTTTTTTTTTCCTGCATGGGGAGGCAAGTCATTTAAGTGATGAGCAAGAGGTGATGAGCCACTTATCATTGTAGTTACAAAGGTGACTTTTGGAGACAGAAGATATTTCTGTCTCAAGGCACAGACTATGTTAACAGAATATGTAATGGAACTATGAAGGAAGACTATTGCAATGAACCCGCCCATTGGTCTGCTAGCAGAGCCTAGCTAATTCATTTTTCTATCCCACAATCAGATGGCTAATGGGTCAACTGGTTCTAGTTGACCTGGTCAATAACTGGAGGGTTTTACTGACCTGGAGAAAGATGACACATCCACAGAATCTTTGGGATCTCTGACAAAAGGACCATTTTATCTGCTGAAATCATTCCTCCCTACTAGAGAAGCAATAAAATGTGGGTGGGGGGGAGTTCTTTGGGTAATGAATTAAAGACAAAGAATTATTAAAAAGAGCACTGGACTAAACATCTGGAGACCTTTTCCCCCTTTCTTTAAGTCTTTTTGTAAGTGGGTCCAGGCAGAGCTCTAATCTTTTGCCTAGGGCTCTTGTCTGTCTTCCATTTTTTAAATTCAGACATTGACCATGATTGTCTCCTGCCAAAAGGGTGAAAACTGCTATATCTAAGTGTTGGTTTTATGCAATCAGAAGATTCAGTCACATCTCATCCCCATAACCCAGATTCATTAAGAGCTAATTATACTCTGTATTAACCAGTAATCCCATCTACCTGCTCTTCTTCCTTCCCCTTCTTTCTCCTCCTTTTTCTTTCTTTTTTGCTGCTCTTTCCTTAATCCTTCTCCTTAACCATTTCTCTCATCATTGCTCCTTTATTAATCCTTTTTCCTATCTCTTTCTTAGTCCCCTTCCTTTTCTTTTTCTTCTTTCTATTCTTCTTCCTTCTACAATCCTTCCTTCCTCTTTTAAATTTACTTGCCTTTTCTCCTTCTTCCCATCCCTTTCCATCTTCAACTTTTTTCCTGACCCACCTTCCCTCCTTTTTCTTTTCTTTCTTTCTCTTTTCCTTTTTCCTGTTTCTCCATCTTTATCCCAAATCCTCTTTCCATTCCTTCCTCAGTCTTCTTTCTCCTCCTCCTCCTTACCTTTCTCTCTTGTGTTTCTATATGTTCCTTCTTCTCTTCCTTTTCCAACTTTTCTTCTTTCTCCTCCTTCCCTTTCTCTTGTTTCACTATCTTTCCTCTCTTTCTACTCTTTACTTCTCACTTTCATTCTCTTCCTCCTCCTTCACACTTTCCTTTTCCTTATTCCTCTCCTTTTTCTCCACTTTTCTCACTTCTCCTCTTCTTGCTGTTTTCTCCTACTTTCCTTCCTCTTCCTCCTCTCCTTATTCACCCTCTTCTCTTTCTCTACTTTTCTCCTTTTTCTTTCTCTTCCTTTATCTCCTCTTCCTCCTCCTTTCCCTATCCATTTTCTCCTCCTTTCTCCTTTTTTCTACTCCTTCCTCCCTCTTCTTTTTTTTATATAGTAGGATCACAAGTATTTTAGGGAATGCTTCATGTCAAAGCGAACTGAATGTTTTGACCAAGGAAGGAGGGAAGAAAATCTTTGCCTCTCATATTTGTTCTGGAACTGCTGCCACACTTAATGCATCAAATCATTAGAATCACTTCTGCCTTTTGTTTGATTTGGCCCTGACTGCTCACAACAGAGCCTCAGTATAGTCTCCAACATAAACCTTTCCACGCCACAGGAATTCCAGACACAGCCTTCCCTGCTGGGCCAGCTCAGGGGACAGAAATGACCAAAGGGGCAACACCATCTTCTGCTCTGTCTGAGAAGTGAAGGATTCAATTAACCATTTGCTCAGTTTGGGCATCCTGCCAGGGGTGCATGGAGAAGCCCATAGTAAGGGCAACCTCCAGGTCTAGGATCTGACTTTGTGGCGTGAGCCAGTTTCCTGCTGGGGAAGGACATAGCAGCCCAAAAAATCCCAGGTGGGGAGATCCTGTTAAAAACATTTATTTCCCCAGAAATGTTAACACTGTCTACTTCAAACTTGACCAGGAAAATGTTGTTTTCATTTATTCTTAGTTTTTCTATTAGTTCTCTTTTATAGGTTTAGAAACTGAGGCACACTGAGAGAAGGGCAGTTGGCTTATATGATGCAATTTGAAGATATTTCCCTACTCAAACTTATCTCTCTGCCTCCTTATGCATCTGCCATAATTCTTAAAATGTTAGCACTTCATTTAATTTAACAATCATTTAAGTACCTACTATTTCCAAAGCACTATGTTGTTCACTAGAGGGAAACTAAAATAAAATATATAGCCCTTGTTCTCATGGAATTTATAATCCAGAATGTAGAGATTACACATTTGTGAGTGCACACGTACACACACACACACACACACACACACACACACACACACACACACACATCTTGCTAAAAGTACTACCAAAAATCCTATTCAAGGTTTGAGAAAGGAAGGATGATTTCTACTTGGGATAGACTCCAGGAGTCATGTGGCAACCCTTTCAGTCTGGATCTCATCTGGGTGAAAAATTGCTGGTGCTGATTGGTGGTGCCTTGGTTTCCCACCACATTTAGGTACATTTCTAGCCATACTTCACTCACTGGCCATTTCACATCCTTCACCCATTTTCCCTAGACCTTAATGTCAGCACCCCCCTTAGAATCATAATCAAAGCAATTCTTAATTCCTCCTGGAAAAGGGCATCTGAATCTATTCTCCTCAACTCTACTCATCCTCCCATAACTTTTTACCAAATAGTATCTTCCTCCCTGATCACAATTCTCCTCTCTGTGTTGTGTCCCCATTTGTACATAAGCTCCCTGCAGGAAGGGGACTGTTTTTACTTTTGCATTTGTATCTCCAGCAGAAAGCACAGTGCTTGGCACCTAGCCATAAATGGTTTTTCAATTGTGCATTCATTCATTTGAAAATTCTTTTGTATTAACCCTTGGATGCCAACTTTTTTCAGTTCAGTAACCTAGCATTTGTCAACACCTTAGTATGAGGTCATTTGTTAGCTACTTCCCTCCCTGATGGCTTTTTCAAAGCAGGGCACTGAAAGAAACAGAATTCAATTTAAAGAGAAGAGGGAAGGATAAATTTCAAGTCGGGGGCACTGTTTAAGGAAAATGATGAGGAACAGGCTCTGTGAACCCCCTTGAACTCTCCTTGAATCTTCCCATTTGATGAGGCATTTGCCTGAGGTCATAAGCCTATCATTATAGCTCTGCCCAGATTTCTGTTACTAGCCTAGCCCTCCATTGTCCAGCTAGCCCCCACCCTTGATCCTCCCAAAATAATCTGTACCCAAATCTTGTTACCCTTAGACTAGACTAGGCTATTTTGTTTGTCATTTCCAGGTAGACTCCAGCTATTTCCCACCCTTAATCTCATTACTGGAGTATGACCTCATTTGACTCCTCCTGAAGTCCCTTCCCAAACTCCTTCTCTAGACCATTCCTAGATTCCTTCCACAGCCCTTCGGTATATAAGACCCCATCTTGCCTCCATGAAAAAAAAAATCCAGAGAATGATCTAAACTCACCTGTGTCAGATGATTCTGGCCCACTTGTCCAATGCAAGCATCACAGATACTGAGGCTCCTTAAGAGTCTATCCATTGTGGCAACCCTTTAATAAGCTTTGCTTTTCTTTGGCTGAGAGAAGGCTTGAGTAGAATTCATTCGGCAGGACCCAGTGTGTTAATATTTTGGAGTCTTGAGTACCCCTAAACCTTAAACCTCAACATTTTATGGCTCCATGACCTCTACATTTTATGGTTCCCTGACCAGGAAACACTGCTAATCTCAAGTTCTTCTCCAGCCAGGACTGGAAGATATGTAAGCCTCTCTCTTTCCCTATTCCCTTTCTGTTCTCCAAGTACCTTGGAGGTGTTTTTTGGAGGGCGTGACCTCTCAGACAGCTAGGAGGTTGTCTTGTACTCAGCCTGACACTCTCAGGGTCTTGGCCCAGTTTGGTTATTTTGGAGGACATGGACCTGGGCACAACTTCTGAAGAATGGAGGACAAGGGACAGATGCCTCATCCAGAAGTGTAAGCCAGATTCTTTCAATTCTCTCAGCACTAGGGAATTGGGAAAGCTTCAGGTACCTTTTTGTGGTTTTTGTCTTGTTTTGTTTGCTTTTTGAGGCTTACTCCCAAATCTTCCTTCATGGAGGAAGGGTCTTATATTGGGTTGATCCTTTTTAGTTCCCAAAAGTTTGCCTTTGGGTTGTCTTTTAAAACATTGGGAAAAATTTAGTTTCTCTAAAGAACTTAAAAAGAAAAAGTTAGTGTTCTTTTGCAATACTGTTTGGCCTTGGTATCACCTAGAGGACTATGAAGCATGGCCTGTTTTTGGAACTTTAAAAGATAATACTCTCTTGCAGTTAGAATTATACTGTCTCAGACAGGGAATATGGATAGAAGTGCCTATATAATGGCCTTTGTTGAACTTTCTCGGAACACGGTTCCCAGGAAAGATTGTGAGATATTTGAAGCTAGAGCCCCTCCACAAAGGGGAAATGGGGACCAATTAAATGACCCCCTTCCCATGGCTCCCAGGGCTTTGGTCCCAGCGCCTCCCCCCTTGGTGACTCCTGCTCAGGTCCCAGTCACAGGTCTCACCAAGGCTGCTTCCTCAGCCCCTCCTTCTGCTCCCCATCACTTTTCCCCTTGGTTTCCTTTTCCTTTTCCTCTAGCCCAATATCCCTTGTTTCCTGCCTCCTTCACCATCCATTTCTCCTACTCTGCATCTCCCACCATGGCTCCTCCCTGCTCAAGTGACCCCTGCTCAGGTCCCAGCCACTGGTCTTGCTGAGGTGCCTCCCTCTGTGGCTCCTCCTCCTGATGTGACACCCACTCAGGCCTCAGGCCCTACCCACATAGCAGTCTTTGGGGTATCTTCTCTTCTAACCCCTTCCCCTCCTCATATGCCAGCTGACCTTCTCCCTTGCCAGCTGGATCTCCCAGTCTTGCAGTCTGATCCAGTTCAGCCAGTACTCCCTAGTCACTCCCTCACAGGAAGTGGGACTTCCTATCTCCCTTCCCAAGCCCTGTCCCCACTGCACCTTCAGACCTTTTTCCCCTAAGGGAAGTGCCTATCTTGTACGGTAGGACAACTAGAGTGCATGTTCTATTCTCCATTTGGGATCTCGGTCAAGTTCAAGGAAAATTGGGAAGGTTCTCTGAAGATCCCACAAAGTTTACTGATAGTTTTAGAGACTTTTCCCTACAATTCAAGCTTTCTTGGGGTGATTTGCATATCCTCTTCTCTACCTGTTGTTCTACTGAGGAGAAGAGGAGAATCTGGGAACAAGCCCAAAAATTTGGGGATCATTTGACTAGCAATGACCCCACAAAATACCCCCCAGGAATAGCTGCTCTTTCTACTAGTGACCCAGGATGGGATTACCAAATGCATGAGGACAGGAAAAAGAGACCATATGGTACTTTGCCTGTTAGAAGGCCTAAGAACTGCATTTGAAAAGCAAGTAAATTATCAGAAAATTAGGGAAATTACTCAGAAAGAAAGGGAAACCTCTGTTGTTTTCTAAGACAAACTGGTAGAATCTATTAAAAGGTATATGAATTTAGATCCTGACTCTATAGAAGGGGCAGCAATACTTAACATGTATTTCATCAGTCTGCCCCAGATATTAGGAGGAAACTGCAGAAAATTGGCAATGAGACCCCAAACACCTCAGGCCCAATACTGGAGAGACTTTGGAGTCTTTAACATCAGAGACCTAGTGGCAGCAGACTAGGGTTCAAGGGGGTTCCCAGAGCTTGTACCACATCAGAAAGCAGACCTGGGTGGGATATTTCAAGACAGTAAGAGCTCATTCCCAATTCTTGCCTTTGGAGCTATATTTACCACTTTCTTTCTTCCTCCTCCTTACTTATCTTAATCCTATCTTTGTCAAGTTCCCAACTTCCTAGGAGACCTCCCCTACCCACTCTTGCTTTTTATTGGCCTCCAAAAGACAGGACTGATTTATCTCCAAAGGACTTTCTCTATCAAGCCATATAAACCTCTTCATCCTAAAATCTCACTCCACTCTTGGCCTCCTCACACTGGAAGTACCCTTGATATTGTAAGAGGGGATGTGACAGTATCTTGTTTTGCTCCCACAAATGTTATTGGAAGATAATCTTAGCTGTGGGGAAGCTCTCACTTATCTTACTAAAACCCTGGCCTTCCTGGAACTATGACAATGGCCAGAGGGAACTGGAAAGGTGTTGGTGTAGCACACAGTTCTGACCTAAGAAGAGGTCAGGTCCTGGTCAGGTCTCAAGTATCCTCACTACCACACCTCTGTAATCTACATAAAATTTGCATATATTAAGGGAATGTAGAATATATAGATGGAAATAAAGTGAAGAGTTTGACATAGAGAAGGAAATAAAGTAAGGAATTTGAGGAATTTAACTAAGCCTAAGTCTACCAAGGAGAAAACTTCTAGATCTTCACTCCTGTTTCTGTATCAATGTGGGTGTGTAACTAGTGATCACCACACCTGCTTCCAGAACAAGCGTAATAAACACTATCCTCTGCACACTTTGATTCTGAGTTCTTTCAGTGAGAAGGGGTTTACTGTTTTAAGGGGTGCATCATGGGGACCTTCCTAAGTGTCCCCAAAAGAGGGGCAGTGGAAGTTTGTCCAAGGCTATCTCCCTGACCGTACCTGGAAGTCCTGTGATCACCAAAAACGTGTTTCTCACAACCCTGACCTTCTGACTGGTTGTTTCCTCCAAGGACCCTGAGTTTAAAGAGGAGGCCCAAGTCAAAGATGTCTTCATTCCTTTCCAGGTCTCACCTCTACAGGACTTTCTCTACCACTTCCTCCCCCAAGGAGCTTATCTCCCCCCACCAGCCAACTCTTTTAAGCTCCTTTTTATGTAGTAGAGGGAAACTTCCTTGAGGGCAAGGGCGAGGGCAAGGGACTGTCTTCCTTTCTTTATGTATTTGTATTCCCAGCTAAACTCTAAACAAATGCTTATTGACTGAATATTGAGTGACAGATATAATTTCACACTCAATGCCTTGAGGTGTTAGCACTTCTGACCTATGTTTGTGTGCCTTGCCTTTGGAACTAGACTGTAAGCTCTTATAATGCCTTTAAACTTCTCTATCTCCCACTCAGGGTTGATGATGTAAGGTGTGGGAGCTCTGTCCTCCAGAAGAATAGAACCCTTCTAGGGGCGGCCAGGCAGCACAGCGAGTAAGAGCACCGGCACCCACCCAGAAACACCTGGCCGTGTAACCTTGAGCAAGTTACTTAACCCCAATTGCTTAAAAAAAAAAAAGAATAGAACCCTTCTATACCTCAGAGAATCACAGACTCTCAGAGACCATCTAGGTCAACCCAGGCCTGAGACTGAATCCCCTCTACAATATCCCTGAGAAGTGGTCTTTCAACTGCCTGAAGAACTTTTGAGAAACACATTTGTGGGGATCACTGGATTTCCCAGGTAGGGTCAGGACTTCCCAGGTAGGGTAGCCCACTTCCCAGACGACATGGACCATTTTCAGCTTGTTAAAACCAAGCTTGGGCTCCACTGGTTTAGCCTTTGAGACCCCAGGTTCACTATTATGTTTCAATGAGGCATAAGATTAGGACTTCAGTAATCAACTCATTAACTGTTTTATTCTTCCAAAAGCTGTCATTGAAACCTAGTATTCAAGAGTAATCACAGTCTTACTGACAGCCTGGAGAACTAGTCTCAATTTAGAATATTAAGTTTGAAACAAATGGAAAAAGACTAGAAATATTAACACCAAAGACATTCTCACTCAGCCTGACTTCGAAGTGGCAATGACTCCCTCTGACCAGCTGAGAAACTTTAGCACTCTAGGCTGGTGACAAGTAAAGGTGTAAGGCAGCAGGTTCTGAACTGCATGTGTAGTTCTTTTGAGTGGAGGGCATTTGTACCCAACGAAGTAGGTTAACACCTAATGTCCACCTCTTATGCATCTCTCTGAGCTGCCTCTGAAAAAGCTAGAGCCTGATATCTGTTTTGGAAATCTGTGGGACTAGCAAAGAATTAGAAACACCGGGCATTTCTTCTCATCTGTTTCAGCTGTTTCAGGGAGAAATAAATTTCAGGATGACCTGGGGCTATTGCAGATTCTGCTTCCCTCCACTGAATGTTTTGAGCAATTGATACTGTAAGCCAGCACAATATGGCATGAGAGCATGAGGTCATAACAGATTAATAGCCAGAAGGGGCTTTAAAGGTCATTGAAGCTGATCTCTTCATTTTACAGTTGAAGAAACTGAGGGTCAGAGAGGTCATTGTTAGAGGTCACACAGATAGGAAGTGACAGAGGTAGGATTAGACAGGATGATTAGATTAAGGGTCCTTTGACTACAAACTAGTAATTTTTCCTGTATCATATAGTGATCTGGTACTATAGGGAAGATTGTTTTCCAGTGAAAACACCACAATAACAAACAGTAGGGCAACCAGTGTCCACTGTGGCTACAAACTGAATTAAAAAAAAAAAAAAACGACAACCCAGGTGTATTACTGTGGAAGAGTGGCAGTGCCGTATTGGTCTTTTTCACCATGCCCAGGGAGAGTAGGCTTCTTCTATAGTATAATCTTATAATATAAAATTTTACAATGATATAGATATGTCTCTTTGCAAATGACGGAAGTGAATCAGTTCCTGTGGTGGCCTCTTTAGCATCTTTTGTGCTTGAAGTGGAGTTGTTCTCTTCTGAGTATATTTACTGGATGTCTCTTAATTCATATTTCTTCATAGTGTTAGCTCTCTTTTTGTTTTTCATATCTCTAAACTCAGTTTCTGATTTGAAACTACTTTCTAGAGCCAGCTCCACCTGCTTCCAAAGGCCTGTTTGGTCTTGACCTAGAGCTCCTGGACTCTTGCCACTGACTTTCTTCTTTCTGGTGTGTCTACAGTCAGAGTATTTGTGGGCTTCATGCTCCCATGGATTGCCTGGGATTAGAGTACTGCCACTTTTAAGGCCACTCTGGAGCAATGTTGTCAAGCTTAAATAGGAAAGGGGTTCACTAAATTGTACTTAATGATTCCTGCTATGACATACTGACTTAGGCAGTTAAGTGGTGTGGTGGATAGAGTAACAGATCTGGTTAGTGAGCCTGAAATTGAGAAGATACATCTGCCTGAGGTCAAATCTGGCCTCAGATACTTACTATCTATGTGACCCTGGGTAAGTCACTTAACCCTGTTTGCCTCAGTTTCCTCATCTGTAAAATGAACTAGAAAAGAACATGACAAACCCCTCCAGTATCTTTGCCAAGAAAATCTCAAATGGGGTCATGAAGAGTTGGAAATGACTGAACAATGATAAATAACATTTTTATTTATTTTGCTATATATTTCCCAATTGTTTTCATTTGGTTCATTGTAAGGTTCTGTGAGGCCAGTGGGCTGCATGTTTGATACCTCTGTTCAGGAGCATCTCAGATTTAGTTGTGAGTTTTTATCCCCTTTAGGTAAATCCCTATCAGATTACTACCAGTTCTCTGGCACCATAGGATTCAAACCTTGCCTTCCCACTCCCATGCCTGTCATGTCTAAGCATCTGAGCCACCTGACTCTCAGGACAGAATACTGTAGTCTCCAAGCTGGCTCAGAATCTGGTCTGAGTACTTCCTGTATCTGTGGTCAGAGTGGTAAGAATGCTACAACATTTCTGAGGCCCCTGGGGCTTCCTATCCCTTCACACTGGATTTCTTGGCCCCTAATTCAAAGAACTACAGGCTTCAGTTGTGTTTGGAGCATCCCTGGTTTGGACATCAACAGGCCTCTGCCTTGATTAGCAGAACTCAGGCTTGCTTCGCTTCTATATCTCATGACTATAGCATTAGAAGGGCACTGCCCTATGCTCAGGACTATCCCTAGGGTGCTGAGGAGACAGGAAGGGGACTGGAGGGCCCTGTTTGCCAGTGCAAGTGGGAGTAGCTCCAGAGCACATAATATAATAGCGTTGTAGAATCACAGATATATAGCAGAAAGGGAATCTTAGAGGTGGCTGAATCCCAGCCCTTACCTTCCCAAACCCCTCCCTTCACACTTTACTGTAGCTTCACTTTGAATTTCTTGATCATTTTTCAGTCTGGTGCTATTTTTAGATCATTTCTAGGGTAATATAGGAGAGCCCTGCTCCTGTGGCCTTTCATAGTCATCTTAAAGTACAAGTCCATTGAGAGCCCTTTTGCCCTAGCTGTCTTCCTTCCCCACTTCTTTTTTTTTCCTAATGTGCCTCATTCTTTTTTTTTTTTTTTTGCTTTTTGGAGGGCAATTGGAGTTAAGTAACTTGTCCAAGGTTACAAGGCTAGTGTTTTTGTGTGGGTGTTAAGTGGCTGAGGCCAGAACCGAACTCGGGTCCTCCTGACTCTGGCGCCAGCACCACCTAGCCTCCCCCATGTACCTCATTCTTAAAAATGCAAATTCATGAGGGAAGCAAAGTAATATTGAAGGAACACCAATGGCAGCAGTTCCCCTGAGTCCCGAATCACAAAGCTCAGCCATCCCCCTTTACCCTTGTCATTATCAGTCTCCTGGAACCCCTTGTCATCTCCTATTTGATTACATGCCTCCCATCTCACTTTTCACTCCCTGTTTTGGCTGCCAACTGCCCCTGGGCTTGCACATCTTTTCCTGGGGTGAGATGCTGCTCATGGAGTGAGCATTTTTTTTTTAGCATTGCTTCCTTTCATTTCTCCTCTGTCAAATTCTCCTCCACATCAAAATTTTTTTGTTTTATAACTCAGTTAATCTCTCTTTTACTTCTTCAGAGAGATGCACCATAATGGATTCAGTTGTTTCTCATCAGCTAACTATATTCTAAAATACAGTGCTGAGAACTTTAAGTTTTGACCTATAGTCATTATTAATTTCTTATCTTATAACTTACTTTTTTATTTGAACTATTTTTATGTCCATGCTCTCTTCTTTTATCAAGGATTATAGGTTCACTTTCCTTCAAATTATAACACAAAGTAATTTAAAAAAATAAATTAAAATAAAATAAAAATCTCAGCCTAATCAGGTTAGGGTATATATGATTCCTCAGCCTAAGTCTTTGCCCTATATAATTTTGGGGGAACATGACCAATCCCAGCTAGATTTCAGTTACTTTTAGCATAATATGGCCACTTACACTGATACCCCTCTCAATTCCTCCTTTTACTCTCCTCCTTCATTTGGGGGAGCTGAATCAATGCTGATGTTTGAGGGGCAGGGAAGAGGGGGTAGGGTTGGGGAAGGTGTGTGTGTGTGTGTGTGAGGAGGTAAGTGGGAGTGGGGCATTTTAAGTATTCTTATGCTTAAGTATTTAAATATTCAACCATAGTCTGGAACAATGAGGATCTTGAAATAAGACCCAGGCACAAACTTATTATTTCTCCCATGTTTTCTGCTTAAGGCCCATATAGGATGGTGAAGAAGGGGGGAAATCATTGAGTGCTTTGGAGAGGATTCTGGGAACATGATGGAGTAGGTCAGAAAATTCCAATCTCTCCAGATTTCTTCCACAAACAAGAAAAAATAACATTCAGTGTCAATGTAGAGCAGCAAAAATAAACAAGAGTTGGGGCAGGAAAGTGGCCCTTCTGGGACAACCAGAGAAGATCTGAAGAAATATCCCAGGACAGAGGTTCAGCCTGAGTGAAGTGTAAACATCTCCAGGCTAGCTCTGCTGAAACAGCAAGTAGTGAGCTCTGGGGGCAGCTGGGTGGGGAGGTAGCCTCGACCTTAGCCACAGGAATTTTCACCTCCCAGAAAGTGTGAGGAGTCCCTTGAATCTGAGTAGGGGAAGACTTTTTCTGCTCACAAGGGACACCAGGCCCAGCTGTGCTGCTGAGATGTGGTCTTGGGTGAGAAGGAACTACCACATGTCTGGTGAGTACAGAAGCAATAGGCCTGGGGCACTGCTGGCTGTGGGCACTTACAGAACAGCTGAGCTTTTGTTCTCAGTTCCAGGACAGAGGGGAGAACTGAAGGAGATAGCCATTGGAGGGCTCTCAGGCAGCAAGGGCATTTCCAGCATAGGATGCCAGCGGCCCTAGCTGTGACTTGGAGGGGGAAAGGACTTAGAGGTTGGGACAAGGACAAAGCTAAAAATATAAAAGAAAGAAGGACCTGAGGCCAGAAGTACCATCCCCCCCATACCCAGGATTAGAGGTGATTATAATAATAAGCTACTAAAAATAAAAAAAAAAGAGCAGGCAAAGGAGAAAGAAGCCAATTATAGACAGTATGGGAATAGAGATCAGAAGCAAAAAAAAAAAGCCTCTCCTACACCAAAGAGTAATGTCAAAAGGTCATCTGCCCCCAAAAAGTTCACAGAAAAACTCAAAATAGACTTCAAAAATCACAAAAGAGATTGAGGAAATTTTTTAAAGTATAAGCAATCCAAGAAAAACAAGATTGTGAAAAGAAAGTCAACCAACTGGAAAAGGAGATCCAGAATCTTAAGAAGGAAACCAATGGGGGAAGGGAGTGGGGCAGAGCCAAAATGGCAGAGTGAAAACAAGAACTCCTCTGACCTCCTCCATGAATTCCTTCAGTAACTCTGAGGTACCACACCTCACCAGTCGGATTGGCTAAGATGACAAAACAGGAAAATGATAAATGCTGGAGAGGATATGGGAAAATTGGAACACTAATGCATTGTTGGTGAAGTTATGAACTGATCCAACCATTCTGGAGAGCAATTTGGAACTATGCCCAAAGGGCTATAAAAAAAGTGCATACCTTTTGACCTAGCAATACCACGTCTAGGGCTGTATCCTAAAGAAATCATACAAGCAAAAGGAAGACTTGTTTGCACAAAAATATTTATTTTTTATTTTATTTATTTTGTGCTCTTTTTGTGGTGGCAAAGAATTGGAAATCAAGGGGATGCCCATCAATTGGGGAATGGCTAAACAAATTGTGGTATATGAATGTAATAGAATACTATTGTGCTATAAGAAATGAGGAGCAGGGGTGGCTAGATGGTGCAGTGAGTAAAGCGCTGGCCCCGGAGTCGGGAGGACCCGAGTTTGGTTCCGGCCTCAGACACTTCACATCCACACACACACACACACACACACACACACACACAACTAGCCGTGTAACCTTGGGCAAGTTACTTAACCCAATTGCCCTTCAAAAGGCAAAAAAAAAAGAAATGAGAAGCAGATGGACTTCATAATGACCTGGAGAGATTTACATAAACTGATGCTGAGTGAGAAGAGCAAAACTGGGAGAACTTTGTACACAATTACAGACACATCATATGTATGATGACTAACTTTGATAAACTGGGCTCCTCTCAGCAATGCAAGGTTATAAGACAACTCCAAAAGACTCATGATGGAAAGTATATCCATAACCAGAGAAAAGACCTACAGAGTTCGAATGCAGATTGAAGCAAACTACTTACTCAGAAAGGAAGGAAGGAAGGAAAGAAAGAAAGAAGCAAAGAAAAAAAGAAAGAAAGAAAGAAAGAAAGAAAGAAAGAAAGAAAGAAAGAAAGAAAGAAAGAAAGAAAGAAAGAAAGAAAGAAAGAAAGGAAGGAAGGAAGAAAGAAAGGAAAAAAGAAAAAGAAACTGAGTCCTTGAACATTAGAATTGGGCAGGGGGAAGATAGCAAAGTTATAAGAGACCAGGAAATAATAAAACAAAATATTAAAATGAAAAAAATAGAAGAGAATGTGAAGCAGCTTTAAAGAAAGACAACCTATCTCAAGAACAGATCAAAAAGAGAAAATGCAAGAATAATCAGACCACCTGAAAACTGCTATCAAAAAAAGAATCTTGATACAATAATACAAAAAATAATTGAAGAAAACTTTGCTAAAGTATTAGAATGAGAAGGGAAAGTAAAAATAGAAAAACCCACTGATCACCACCTGAAAGAGATCCTTGGAGGAAAACCTACGAGAATATCATAGCCAAATTCCCCAACCCCCAGATTAAGGAGAAAATATCATGAGCAACAAGGAGAAAAAAACAAACAAACCACAATTCAAATATGATAGAACCACAATTAGAATTACACAAGAGCTAGTAGCAGCTACACTAAAAGACCATAGATCTTGGAACATTATATATCAAAGAACAAAAAATTGTGGTTATGGCTGAAAACATCATACCCAGCAAAGTTAAGCATAGTTCTCTGAATGGAAAAAAGGGGTGTGGGGCTATTCAGTGAATTGACAAACTTTCAAGATTTTGTTGCATAAAGACCAGAACTAAATAGAAAATTTGACATACAAGATCCAAGAGAAATATAAGGTAAACATCAAAGGCTAATTGCAAGGGACTCAATAAGGACAAATTGTTTTCTTTTCATGTGTGGAAATGTAAACCATATGTCAAAGATTGTCATTAGTAATTGGGTAGTTCAAAAGAAAGAGTGGAGTAGAGCTGAGTATGATGTAATTCTAAAAAAGCAAAATGATGCAGGAAAAGACAAAAAGAGTACTTATCTCATACAAATGAGATACAAAAGGAAGAACTGATGCAGAGGAACTAAATGGGGGAGGAGGGTGGGTAGTTCTGGAAGCCTACTCTCATCAGGAATGGGTTAAAGAAGGAACAATACATACATACATATGCATACATATACATATACAATGTACGTGTATAAAAGTCTAAATTCAGAAATAAATAAGAGGACAACAGGATAGGGGGAGAGAGAGGACAGGGGAGGGATCAGGAATAGGATAAGGGAGGTATAGAAGGATGTGTAGATTAATGTGAATGGGATAAAGAGGTAACAGCATATATTTAGAAGGGTATAAAAATCTTCTAAATTGAAAAAGAAATGAGGGCAAGGGGAGATAGTGGAATGAGAGGATAAGGGAGGGATTCTGGGGAGAGGTAAGTTAAGGAATAGGAGAACAAGGTAGCAGGTAGAAGTAAAGTAGAGGAGTGAGAAGGGATAGGAATAGAATGAGAAGGATAGTGAGGAAAATAGGAAGGAGAAAAAAATACAACAAGTAATTATAGTTTAGAATGTGAATGGGATGAATTTACCCATAAAATGGAAACTGATAGCAGATTAAAAGTTTGAATTAAACAATTTATTGCTTTTAGGAAATGCTATAAAAATGAGAGATACACACAAACATATAATAAAGGTCTGGAGAAGAATTTATTATGTAAAAAAATCAGGGATAGTAATCATGATCTCAGACAAAGTTAAAGCTAAAATCAGATTTAATCAAAAGAGTAAAATAGGGAAACTACACTATGTGTTAGCCATACATAAAATAATTAGATAATATTAAAAATTAGAGTATACCTGACAAAAACAGAGGAACTATATGAATATAAACACAAAACATTTTTTATACAAAGTTAGATGTAAATAATTGAAATAATTATTGTTCATGGGTAGATAAAGGTAATATAATAAGAAAATGACAATCTTATGTAATCTATGTAACATCATCCCAATTCAATTACTAAAAAATTGTCTTACTGAGTTAGAAAAAAAAGTAACAACAGGGTTCATTTGGAAGAGCAGAGAGTCAGGAACTTCAAGGAAACCAGAGGAAAAAAGTGTGAAGGAACTAGATTCAGTAGTATCAGACCTTAAAACATATTATACAGTGAGAACAGTGTTGAAGTATAACATGAATAATTTTGATCATTTTATTTTTAAAAATTAAATTATTTTCAGTTTTTAACATTCACTTTTTCAAGTTTTACATTTTCTCCCCCTCACTCCCCCTCCCTCCCCATCCCTCCCCAAGAGGACTTGCAATCTGATATGGGCTCTACACATACATTTCTATTAAACACAATTTCACATTAGTCATGTTGCACAGAAGAATTATAACGAATGGAAAAAACCATGAGAAACAAAACAAAAAAAGAAAATAGTCTGCTTGGTTCTTCATTCTGATTCCATAGTTCTTTCGATGGATGAGGCTGTCTTTTTATGTCATGTGTCCTTTGAAATTGTTTTAGGTCCTAGGTCCTTGCATTGCTGAGAAGGGCTAAGTCTATCAAAAGCATAATTTTGATTATTTTAAATCAAAATTTTCCTGTATAAATAAAACTGATACAGCCAAGAATAGAGAGAATACAGAAAAACTGAGGAAAAAACTCTCATAGGCAGTCTCCTGGATAGAATGTGATTGGGCTAGAATATTGTGATGTAGGCAATGATGAGCTGGTGGATTTAGAAAAATATGGAAAGACTTGGACTTATGAAGGAAGATGCTATCACCTATGGAAATAAGCATAATGTGGTCTTATGTATATGCATTTGCATGTGCATATGTATATGTATCTTTATGGATATCTATGTACATATGTGCATGTGTGTATATGTGTTTGTGTATATTGTATGTGTATATGTGTATCCTATGTATATATGTGTGTAAAATAAAGTAAAAAGTACATAGCAGAGGACAAAAGAAAACATACAAGGAAGCAAAAAAAAAAGATGGACAACTTTGAAAATAACGTGTAGTATTTATTATATAGGTTTTCTTGAAATGGAAATTTATTGTTTTATATTGGGTCCTTTCTTATGCTATGCTGTGTACATGGCAGTGTTTTTTTTCTTATTTTGTATTTAAGTTTAAAATCAATTCAAATATAATTTAAAATGGGGAAAAATCGAGTGCTTTAAGTATTAAACATTCTCCAGTTGCAATGGACAAAGATTTTTTTTGTCAGGGATTCTGTCTTCTCCCAAGGATTTAGCTGTTATTATTTTACATTTGACACCTAATTCCTTTAGTAGTAGTGTTGGAGGACTTGAAGAAGTTTACACATAAAGACTAATTTGCCAATCTACTGGTCACATGACCTGAATTTTCCATTACTTTCAAACAGTGTTTTCAAGTTCTGTTGATTCATCATCTATTGCTTTTGAATGGCCCCGAGTGATTCTCCAAACCCAACTGTAAATCTTCAGTTTTTTCTTTTATTTTTCTTTTAGGAGGGGGGAGGGCAGGGCAATTGGGGTTAAGTGACTTGCCCAAGATCACATGGCTAGTACGTGTTAAGTGTCTGAGTCGGCATTTGAACTCAGGTCTTCCTGAATCCAGGGCCAGTGATTCATTGTACTACCTAGCTACCCCAATCTTCAGTTTTTCAACTGTGATGTAACGTATTTCTGTTTCACACTTTTATGAACCTCATGATTTATTATTATACTATCAGACTCTGGTGGCAGTGCAACTACAAGAATTCATATGCTACTAGATTTTTATCTTATATAGCCCTGAGGATTCCAAAATTTCCACTTATACAATTTGAGGGGACTATAGTCCTCTACATGTAGCCAGGTGACACAGTAGATAGAGCATGGGCCTATCCAGGAGGACCTGAGTTCAAATCCAGCCTTGGATATTTATTAGTTGTGTGACCCTGGGCAAGTTACTTAACCCTGTTTCCTCAGGTCCTCATCTATAAAAGAACTGGAGAAAAAAAAACACAAAACTGAAACTAAATCACTCTAGTAGCTTTGCCAAGAAAAACCCAAATGGGCTCACGAAGAGTTGGACATGACTTAAATGATTCAACAACACAGTCCCCTACAAATTTTTCTTCCCAGCTTCTAAAAAAGTAATCACTAGGGGTGGCCAGGTGGTGCAGTGAGTAAGAGCCCTGGCCCCGGAGTCGGGAGACCTGGGATCCGTTCCAACCTCAGATACTTAACACCCACACAAAATAACTGGCCATGTAACTTTGAGCAAGTTATTTAGCCCCAATAAAAAAAAAAGGAATCACTGATTGCAATGATCTCAGGTTTCTCCCTAATGCTCTCAGGAATATGGATTTGGGTTATATTGGCAAGATTAGCAGTGGATTTTTAAAAATTTCTCTATGCATATCAGATATCAATATCCCTTTTAATAGAAAGTAAATAAAAGTTTACAAGAGATCATCAAAATATTATCTTTAGGTTGCCCCCAAAGGCCTAAAAGTACCATTGTATATTTTAGAGAAGATTTTCAAGTAGTCTTCCCTACAAACTAGAAGTATAGTAGATAGCTTGAATATGTCTCAATTGCTCACCTGTGAGCTAAAAGAGGAAAGAGGACTACAGTTGACAGGTCTCTTTCCTTTGCTTTGTTAGCTGAATTATCCTTTTAGTAGTGAGTCTGAAAATGTTTTAAGGCTAAGGTAATAAAACCAGGACAGCGGTAGCTTCTCCTTACCATGGCATGAAAGCCCAGGTAAAAGTGTGATCAAAGGGAAGTCTAATGCTTTGTTCTGGTCAAGAGAACATAGACCAGTCAGTTATAAAATTCTTCTTTCTAAAACATAATTTTCTTACATCAGCATACATTGAAAATGTGATTTGTAGAATCCCTGTACAGGAAGTAGTTTGCTTTGGGTTCTGTTATTCTGTGTTGGGAACAACTTGTGGATTTCATCCTCATCATTATTAACATTATCATCAATAGGGATGGCTAGGTGGTGCAGTGAATAGAACATCAGCCCTGGAGTCAGGAGGACCTGAGTTCAAATCTGGCCTCAGACACTTAACACACATAAAAAAATTAGTCTTGTGACCTTGGTCAAGTCCTTAACCCCAATTGCCCTCCAAAAAGCAAAAAACAAAACAAAACATTATCATAGATACCTAAACATCTAAACTATTGTCCATGAGACAGTTAGGTAAGGGGATTGTAGCCATATTTGTACTCACTAAGGCTGCTGTGGTTTACTAGGCCTAGAAAGACCTGGCAAAAACTGAAATGTCAGCCAATGAGTCTCTGGCAGCATCACTGATTACATTAGTGCCTTGGCCAACAGGATGCAATTGCTCCTGTGAATCTCCAAAATAGATGGGGCAGTTAAGGGGTGCATAAAGTTTCTATTCTCAACTATCATGATGAACAAGTTGACACAGAGGACAATGGAGGGAATGGTGTTCATTTGTGTTCTCATACTACAAGAAAGGAAAATGCATCAGAATAAATCAGTATATCACACCTGTTAGAAATGCCTTGGTGCAGATGGCAGTGACCATGAAAGTGTTTATTAATACTTATAAGAAAATAATTTATTAGTTGAAGAGTAAAAAGGGTACACTAAAATACGCTGAGTTTAAGAGCAACTAATGATCAATTTAACAATTGTGTGTTTGTTTATTGAGACTAAGTCTTCCTATTTCACCCAGGCTGGATGTATAGTGACCACTCATAAGTGTGGGGCCACCCTCCCCTGTTGGTTGGTATGGAAACTTTAACTTGTTCCATTTTTGGGCTATTTCACCATTTCTTGGGCAGCCTAGTGGCCCTCAGTTACAGGACTCACCATATTTGTGCTAGCCTAAGTGGGGAATGCTCAATTGGCTAAGCCCCACTAAAGCTCAGAACTGCAGAACTCAAGTGACCTATCAGTATCAGCTTTCCCAGTGACAGAGACTTACAGGCATGCACCATCAATCCTGGTTCAGCTCCGTGATTATAAATATGCTATAATTTACCTCAATTATTATTACAAAATCTCAGTTCTGTATTCAGAGATTAGTCATATACTGCAAATAGGTAAAATAGAACTAAGCAGAGTGAGAAGTCCAGATCATTTTATGTACACATGGAAAGTTGTTCTCTATTTAAAACATGCCACCAACACAAAAATGTCAATAACAATTGATATCAATCATGAAATTTCCTAGAGAGAGTTGAAGCCATTATGGACCTGTCTAGCTTTAAATTAATCATTATCACTCTTGAACAGAAAGGATTATGTCTTTCAAGTCAAAGAGAAAGTCATACCAAAACATCTTAATCACTTGTTGTACACAAATGACAACAAGCTATATGATTCCATTGAGAAGCACATACTTCATCTTGTGGATGCTTTCTCCCTCAATATCAGAATGCTGTTTAGACCCAATAAGCATATAATTGTTAATGTTCATTAAAGAAAAACAGAGCCTGAGTGTTTTAAACTTGAAGATGAAGGTCAAATTATATTAATAGATGCTTGCAAAACTTTACCTTGGGCTTCTCCAGATAAGATGTATCAAGAATAAGACTTCGAAGGAAAAAGCTGATTGTTAAGAAATTGACTGGCATCCTAAAGTCAAAGTTTAACAGATGAAAAATGTGTAGAACAATACCAATCTTAACATATACTTTTGGTTTCTCTTTCATTTTTTTAAAATTTCCAGTGCTTTGAACGTAGTAGACACAATACATATCTACTGAATGGAACCAAAGTGTTCCCTAAAACCTCTACAAATTTATGGTAGAATTTTTTATTGTTCAGTTGTTTCAGTCATCTCTGACTCTTCATGACTCCATTAGGGGTTTTCTTAGTAAAGATACTGGAGTGGTTTGCCATTTTCTTCTCTAGCTCATTTTATAGATGAGGAAACTGAGGCAAACAGATTACATATATTATGCAAGGTCACTCGTCTAGTAAGTGTCTGAGGCTGAATTTGAGCTTGAGTTTTCATACTCCAGGCCTAGCACTCTATCCACTGTGCCATTTAGCTGTCCACAGACACCTTGCTGCCCATATGTATATATGTTACACATAGTCACTACTTTATATGATTTCTGTCAACATCAACAAAAGACCATTTCATGACAAGCTGATTGTGCAACCAGAGAATTCTAATATAAATGAACAATGAGAGAAAACAGAGCTGTATGAAGTATATACTGACTACTGCTCAGAAATAAATTGTACTCAACTGAGCCATTTTAAAAGATTTAACTGTTACTTGCAATTGCCTAGTTATAACAATGATTAATAAAAACTTAATAAAAACCATTTCTAATTCATATTGCCATAGCAAATACTCAAACTCCCAAATATGTGAGATGAGAAGCTTTTACAGCAACCTGGTGGAAGAATTTAAAAATCATATGAGAACATTTTTTTTTTTTTGCTTTTTGGAGGGGGGAAGGCAGGGGAATTGGGGTTAAGTGACTTGCCCAAGGTCACATAGCTATTTTTTTGTGTTAAGTGTCTGAGGCAGAATTTGAACTCAAGTTCTCCTGACTCATGGGCCAGTGCTCTATTCACTGTGCCACCTAGCCACCCCCAATGAGAACAATTTGAACTACATTTCATTTCTGCCATCCTGTCTCCTACTGGAGTTGCACCAAGGGTGATTTAAATGAACCTGCAGAAGATGAACTTACTTCCTAATACTTAAAGTCAACTTTTTATAAAACAGTTCTTTGACTTACAATAATTCACAGAATATTATAAGCAAGTAAAGCAGCAAAGCAACATATCCCAAGACTATCACAATGTAAAATCCATTGAATAAAATGAAAAGAATGATTTTTTCTTAATAATAGTAGTAGAATCATAGTAGGAATAGTAGATTTAACATTTACAGAACTGATATAAAACATAGAAAAGATATGGATGGACTTGGATAAGAGGAAGTGTGATACCTAATGGAAAGATTCCTGTCTCTGTAGTTAGGAGATGGGATCAGATTCTGCTTCTGACCCTTACTACCTCTGTGACTTTGGGCAAATCAGTTATTCTAACTAGACCTCAGTTTCCTCATTCAGAAAATGGGTAGCTAGTTTTTGGGCACCCTTCAGCTTTAGATCTATGACCTGTTTCTTAGTGGTGAAAGAATCACATCAACTCCAAACTCCTTGGTCTCTCCATGAGCTGGGTCATGTCCTTTACATAAGAGAGAACTTGATACTTTCCATAACATTCAACTTCCTTCCTATTTCACTATTCAAACATATTTAAAGAAGCATTGACTATGAAGAGTGTAGCATGAGGATTGTTTCCTCAAGATTATCTAAGTGAAAAGAGGTAATGTGGTAGAATGGGGGGAGGAGAAGTCTTGGAATCAGGAAGGCTATCAGGGTTCAAGTCTTGTCTCTGGGACACAGTAGTTGTGTGACATGGGCAAGTTACTTAACCTTCCTGTATCTCTGACTTCTATCTGAGGCCATATGTCAGAGAAGAGTTATCAAGTTGTCTAAGGGGGAGAAATTTCCACATGGGGAGTTCCTTAAACTGGTCTTGACCAAAAAGGATGGGGAAAAAACCAAAATAAAACAAAACAAAACTAACTAAATGCAAAAGCACGGTGGCTACATTTGCAGTATCAGGAACATGTTTGTTTGAATATAGAAGTCCTCTGCAATAACCACCCCAAAAAGGCTGAAACCATTGACTTATTATGTGTGTCAACATCTCAAATGTTTTTTCAAGGCAAGTTAGGACTTGTAGGTCTGTGGTCCAGCAGGATATAAGATGTACAACGCCTAAACCTTAACAATGTGATGGTTCTGACAGCACCTGTTCTACCACCTGATTTCAATGTGTGGGGCTCTTTTCTTTTCTCTTCCCTCCCTCCTCCAAGCCTCCTCCAAGCCTCCTCACAAGTCTGGTGGTAATAGTACCCAATAACCACAGAGACTTGCAGAATCATAGAATGATACCACTGGAAGGGATCCTAGAACATAGAATGCTACAATAATAGTATTAGCTTTCATCTAGATAGAATTTTGGTTATGTACTATGATTATAAACCACTTTCATGGCCATTTTTAAATCTATTACCTTCTGTGTCCTGTGTCTTTTTAATGATCATCCTTCAGATCTATTGTGTACTCTGCCCTCCCTCTCTAAACAACCTGCAATTTATTTTACACAGACACACACTCATACTTATATCCTCCATGTCATTGTCTTTAAAAGCCCACACAGTAGAAGCTGAATAAATGTTGGTTGATTGATTGATTATTTCATTCCAACCTCAAAACAAGCTGTGAGGCAGGCAGATCAAGAATTTGGGGCAGCTGGAAAATACTCTGCACCTGGGTCAGGAGATCTGGGTTCATATTTGACTATGACATTTAAGTAAATATATGAACCTGGTCAAGTCATACTAGTCTTTAAGCTTCAGTACCTTATCTGTAAATAATAATACTTGCTTCCCACTCCTACTTTATGGGGTTGTTGTGATATATTTGCTGTTGTTTAGTTGTTTCAGTGATGTATGACTCTTTGTGACTCCATTTGGGGTTTTCTTGGCAAAGATGCTGAGTAGTTTGCCATTTCATCCTTTTTTTTTGTCTTTTTGGAGGGAAAAAGGCAGGGCAATTGGGATTAAGTGACTTACCCAAGGTAACAGAGCTAGTAAGCTGGTATCTGAGGCCAGATTTGAACTCAGGTCCTCCTGACTCCAGGACTGGTGCTCTATTCATTGTACCACCTAGCTGCCCTGCCCTGCCATTTCCTTCTCCAGTTCACTTTACAGATGAGGAAACTGAGGCAAACAAGGTTAAGTGATTTGCCCAGAGTCATAAAACTAGCAATATGAACTCAAGTCTTCCTAATTCCAGGGCCAGAATTCTGTCCATTGCACCATCTAGCTGTCCCATTGTAATAGCAACAATTGTGATAGTGTGCTTTGGGTCCTGTAAACCCAGAAATGCTATATACATGTGAGCAATATTATTCTCCTTTATTTTATAGATTAGGAATTTGAGGCTCAAGGAGATTAAGTAAATTATATATCTGAGACCAGATAGCTAATTTTGGGGGGAGCCCGGATCCCAAATCATAGGATTTTAGAATAGAAAAAGACAGCAGATGCCATCTAAGCAATAAATTTTGCCCAAAGACATATCCAATAAACAATCATCTAGTCTCAGCTTGAAGACATCTAAAGATAATCTACCACCTCCTGAGGGAGCCCAATTTACTTTCGGATAGCTCTAATTATTAGAAGGTTTTCTCTGACATTAAGCTTAAATGAGCCCTTTTCCAGCTTCTATCCATCGTTCCTGATTCTGTCCTCTGAGGCCCAAAAGAACAAATCTAAGCCTTCTACCAAGTGACAACACTTCAAATATTCAAAGACAATAATTGTGTTTCCCCTGAAATCACTTCTTCAGGATAAACTTCCTTTGGTACTTGAACCAATCCTCATGGAGACCTCAAGGCCCTTATCCTTGTTGGTTACCTTCCTGTGCCCACTCTCCATAGAGTCATCAATGTTCTTCCTAAACCATTGTATCCAAAACTGAACACAATACCTCAGATGGGTTATAACAGAGGCAGAGTACAGCAGGACCATGACATCCTCATTCCCCAAAGCTATGCTTCTGTTAAGGCAACCCAAAATTGCATTAGCTTTTTGCCTGCAACATCATACTATTGACTTATTTCTAGCTTTCAACCATAAAAGTCACACATTTCTTCCAGAAACTGATCTCTGTCTGCTTCCCCTTCCTGTGCTTGTGATGTTCATTTCTGAACCCAACTCCACAACTTCATGTATATTTCTGTTAGATTTCATCTCATAGTTTTAGCTTTATGTTGTAGATTGTCACAATTTTTTTTTTAATAAACTCTTTCTTCCAGGTCTCTGTCATCTGCAAATCTGATAAAAGTTAGTCAAGTCATGGCTAAAACTGTTCAATAATGTAGGCTCAAGCCCAGATCCATCTAATTATACTGTTTTCTAACCCATATTCTCCACCTACTTTCATGAATAGCATGAGAGAGCACCATGTCTAGCACCTTACAAATACTAGCTGGCTGACTGGATTTATCAAGTGCTTTGCTTAAAAAGGTAGGTAAGGTTTTTGGATGCAAGATAATTATGAAAGAGCCAACAGCTTGGTAAAAGAGGCACAAAAATGCTGAAGAAAATAGCACCTTTAAAAAAAAACCAGAATTAACCAAATGGTGAAAGAGGCACAGAAATCTACTGAAGGGAAGAAATGAAAGAATTGGCCACATGGAAAAAGAAGTAAAAAAGTTTATTGAAGAAAATAATTCCTTAAAAGTTAGAATTGAGCAAGTGGAAGCTAATGACTCCATGAGACATCAAAAAATAAAACAAAGTCAAAAGAATGAAAGCATAGAAGAAAATATTAAATCTTCATTGGAAAAACAATTGACCTGAAGACAGATTGAAGAGAGATAATTTAACAATTATTAAACTACCTACAAGCCATGATCAAAAGAGGGCCTACACGTCATATTTGGAAAAATTAACAATGAAATCTACCCTGATATCCTAGAAGCAGAGGGTTAAAAAAGAAATAGGAAGAAACTATCAATCACTTCCTGAAATAAATCCAAAAATGAAAACTCCCAGGAATATTATAGCCAAATTCCAGAGCTCCCAGGTCAAGGAGAAAATGTTGCAATCAGCCAGAAAGAAAAACTGAAATATTGTGGAGTCACAGTCAGGATCATGCAAGATTTAGCAGCTTCCAAGTTAAAGAAGCAGAGGGGTTGGAATATGATATTCCAAAAAGTAAAAGAGCTAGATATATAACCAAGAATAATCTACCTAGCAAAACTGAATGTTTAAAAAAAATAGAGAACTTTAAAACATTCCTAATGAAAGGAACAGAAATGAATAGAAAATTTGACTTTAAATTCAAAATTCAAGAGAAATGTAAAAAGGCAAACATGAAAGAGAAATCATAAGGGGTTCAATAAAGTTAAACTGTTTACATTCCTATAAGGAAAGATGATATGTGAACTCTACCATTATTAGGGCAGTGAGAAGAAGTTTACATAGACAAAAGACATTGTATGTGTAAGTTGACTATGATGTTATGATTTCAAAAAAATAAAATGAAGAGCTGAGAAAGAGGCATGCATTGAGAGAAAGGAGAAACATAATGGGGGAACTTATTTTACCTAAAAAAAGGTGCAACGAAAATAGAGGGGTGGGCAATGCTTAATTGAATCTTATTCTCATCAGAATTGATTCAAAGAGGGAATAACAAATACACCCAGTTGGGTATAGAAATCTATCTTACCCTACAAAGAAGTAGGAAGAGAAGAGGATAAGAGAAGGGAAGAACCTAACAGAAGGGAGGGTGGATTAAAGGAGACAGTGGTCAGAAGGAAAACAGACTTTTGAGGAGTGACAGGATACAAAGAAAAAGAGAAGGATAAACAGAAGAAAATAAAATGGAAGGAAATATAATTAGTTATCATAATTGTGAATATGAATGGGATGAGCTCGCCCATAAAATGGAAGTGGACAGCAGAATAGATAAAAAAAAACCAGAATCTACCAATATATTTTGTGTAAGAGACACACTTGAAATAGGAAGACACACAGAGTTAAAATAAGGGACTGGAGCAGAATCTATTATGCTTCAGCTGAGGTTAAAAACACACACACATACACAACAACAACAACAGGGATAGCATTCATGATCTCAGATAAAGCAAAAGTAAAAATAAGTCCAATTAAACAATACAAGTAGGGAAACTGACATGTATCATAGACAATGAAGTAATATAAATCCTAAATATAAATGCACCAAATGGCATAACATCCAAATCCTTAAAAGTTAAATGAATTACAGGAGGAAATAGACAATACAAGAAGACTTCGATTTTCCCCCTCAGAACTAGATAAATCTAACCATAAAGTAAACAAGAAAGAAGTTAAGGAGATGGATATGAATTTAGGGAAGTCAAATACGATAGACCTCTGGAGAAAATTTAATAGGAATAGAAAGGAGCATGCCTTTTTCTCAACTGTATATGGCACCCTCACAAAAACTGATCATATGGTATAAAATCTCAGAACCAAATGCAGAAAAGCAAAAATATTAAATGCATCCTTTTCAGACCATATTGAAGTAAAAGTTGCATTCAATAAAGGGCCTTGGAAATATAGATTAAAAATTAATTGGAAACTAAATATTCTAATCCTAAAATTGAGGAAATACCCATCAATTAAGGAATGACTAAACAAATTATTGTATATTATTGTGATGGAATAATATTGTGCTATAAGAAATTATGAGCAGGACAGTTTTAGAAAAATGTGGGAAGGCTAATATAAACTAATGCAAAGTGATATGAGCAGAACCAGGAGATCATTCTACACAGTAAAAGCAATGTTGTATGATTATCAACTATAAATGACTTAGTTATCCCAATCAATACAATGATCCAAGACAATCCCAAAGGACTTATGATGAAAAATGTCATCCACCTCTAGGAAAAAACAAACAAACATGTAAAAATGACTGATGGAATCTGGATGCAGATTGAAGCATACTTTAAAAAAACTTTATTTTTCTTGTTCTTTTGTCAGTATTTTCTTTTGCAACATGGATAATATGTTTTGCATAATTCCACATGACTAATCCATATCAAATTGCTTCCTTTCTCAAGAAGGAGCTAAGGAAGAGAGGGAAGGAAGGAGGGAATTTGGAACTCAATTTTTTTAAAGTGTTACATGTAATTAAATTTAAATTTTACATGCAATTGAGAATATTTAATGAAATAAAAATGTTTGGGGGAAAAACTAAAACCTAGATAAATTATATGTACAACAAAGATGTCAAACACATCCCCCAAGCCTCATATGGCCCACACCACTTCCAAATTGCAGCCCGAACCAGATTAAAATATTGTTCCTGTCTGATTTTAGTGTGTTGATGTATTAATAAAAAAGAAAAAAAACTAAACTTGTGAGACTTTCTAAGTCAACATGAAACCCACAGAGATCCTTCTGTATGGTTTATTGGTCTCTGTTTCTGTCTGAGCTTGACACTACTAAAGTATATCATTCTCCTGATCTTTTGGTTTAATAACATGATCACAAAAGGAAATGAGTTTTGTCTGGCATGAGCTGGCTCACTGTGATCATGGCTTACTTTTCTAGATGCTCGCTAACCATCTTTTAAATGCTTTTTTTTCCCCTGGAACTTTGCTAGGAGCTGAAATTAAAGCTCATTGTCCTATAGTTTTCAAAGTCCATTTTCTTCCCTTATTTTGAAAACTAGGGTATGTGGCCTTCTCTTGGATTGCAGGACCTCTCCTGTTCTCTTTAAAACCTTTCAATTTCACTAACAGTACACCTAGCAGATCTTTCTGTAACCAAGGGTCTAGTTTGTTTTGACCAGCTGACTTGAACTCATCAAGGTGAGTTGTGCTCTTTCTCTTTCTTGATGTTGGGCAATAATTTTCTGTTAACTGTTTTTGTACCATCCTTCCTACTCAACACTCAGACTTGAAGTCTCCTGATTTCCAGTTTAGTGTTCTTTTTTTTTTTTTTCCAGTTTAGTATTCTTTCCACTATTCTGTGGTTCACTGATGTTCTCTGCCAGGTCTCTTGACTCTAATCATTCCTCCCTTCTGGTTTCAAGTCCCATTCTAAGTGATTGTGATCTTTCCCCATGTCCTTTTCTGCCTTTGTTAGGGTAGCATGGCAAACTCATTGATATAAAATGGTCTCCCCACAATAGGATAAATGGACCCTTGAAGAGCAAATTTAAAGAGCAGAGCCTCTGAGGATAAAATTTCAGGGAAGGCAAAAAAAGTATTGTCCAGTTAAAAGGCATTTTCTTTCTTATGTGGGAGCTTGGTTGGATAAGTACCAGCTGCTGCCATTAGGATGACACACTGTCTCCATCATTCTGGACTGCAATCTTTCCTTTAACAAACTACTTTCTGACCTCAACTGTGTGATAAAGAAATACTTTTGCTAAACTAGACTATAGGATCAGATTAGCAGGGCTGTATGTTCCGGCTCTATTAGAAAATCTGAGATTGGAATGTTGGCATCAGAATCCCTGAGATAAACAGATAGAGTCTGGCTTCATGTACAGATCAAGGAGGGCTGCTGACTGTGTGTGTGTGTGCGTGCGTGCACATGTGTGTGTGTATACATTAATATGCTGTTTGGAGGGGAAAACACTGTGGAATGTTAAGTTAACACAGAAAACTAACTTCCCACACTACCTCTCTTAGCAGAGACTTCAAATGAAATTTCACACTGATTGGTCTGGGACTCAAGATTGCAAAAGCCAAAATTGCTGGGTTCTGTGGAGGATGGTAGCATAAATTGTGGAATGTTTGCACAATATATGGATGATGGAAAATACAGTCAGGTCTGACTAATTCAGTTGGCCTGTGGGAAGAGAAGGGTTTTCAATGGGAATACTTTTAAAAATGTATACTTTTTAAAAATTTCAAGGGCATACAGACAAGCTGGGTTATGTAAGTGAAATACTGTTTGTACTTTGGTACATTGTAGCTTTTCTATCAGTTCTTGACAGGCAGAAGAACACTTTTTTTTTTAAAGCAATTGGGGTTGAGTAACTTGCTCAAGGTTACATGGCCAGTTATTTTGTGTGGGTGCCAAGTATCTGAGTCCGGAACAGATCCCGGTGTCTCCCAATGCCGGGGCCAGAGCTCTTACTCACTGCGCCACCTGGCTGTGCCCAGAAGAACACTTCTAAGGTACAACAGAATGTGTGGGGAACAGACTTATGGTGAGCACCTCTTAATTACTAACTCCAAGCACAGAGGGATCTCTCATACTAGCCTTCAGACACAAATGTGTGTTTTTGGGCACACAGGGAAGAGTATGAAGGACAATATAGAGCAAGAGTGGGCAACCTGTAACACATGTGGATCTCTAGGTCCTCAAGTGCAGACATTTGACTGAATCCAAACTTCACAGTGAAGTTTGGGTGCACATGTGGCCACTTGAATTCAGTCAAAGCCACACTTGAGGACCTAGAGGACCACCTGTGACCTCGAAGCTGAAGGTTTTCTACCTTTTTTTTCTAGAGTCTAGAATGATAACTAGGTGACACAGTGGATAGACCACCTGGAATCAGGCATACTGAGTTTAAATTCAATTTTAGATACTTAATAATTTGTATAGACCTGGGTAAGTCACTTAACCTCTGTCTCAGTTTCCACATCTGTAAAATGGGAATAATATTAGCAACCTACCTCCTATCTCCTGTGAAAATAAAATGAGATAATATATCCCAAGTGCTTTGCAAACCTTAAAGTATTATAAAAACATGAGATATAATTATGAGAGTTGCGTTTAAATCCATCTGCAAAGAGGAAGAAGAATCAGTGTGTATGAAGCAAATAAAATACGATCCATTGACACCTTCTTCAATAACTTCTGTAAAACTCATCAATTCATCAGTTCATAGATTTGGAGTAGAAAGGGACCTTTAGAGGTGATCTAGTTCAGTCCCCTCCCCCATTTGAAATATGGAGAAACTGAGATCCACATGTAGCAAGTGACAGAGGCAGGACTTGAGCCTGGATTCTCTGACTCTAAAGCCTTTTATCTTTCCCTGTACTATGCTGAAAAGCTCACAAACAACAGAACCATACATTTAAGCAACCACTCTTCCCCTTCTCTCTACACCTTTCAGCCTGGCTCCATTCTTGGAAGAGAAGTTCAAGGTTGGAATAAGGAGAAGGAATTTAAAGTTAATTACCTTTTCTTGACTTGGATAAATTATTCTTAAGTTAAACAGGTTATTTTTTGTTGTTGTTTTCAATAATTTCTGACTCTTCATGACTTCATTTAGGATTTTCTTGGCAAAAATACTTGAGTGGTTTGCCATTTCCTTCTTCAGCTCATTTTACAGATGAGGAAACTGAGGCAAATAGGATTAAGTGACAGGGTCACACAGCTATTAAGTGGTGAGGCTGGATTTGAACTCTAGAAGATGAATCTTCCTAATTTCAGGCTCACTAAGCCAGCTAGCTGCTCCTTAAGGAGGTTAAGGAGTCAATATCTTTGATTCTCATTATCTTTCTTTGTAACCTTACATGATCGGTAGCACCTTCCTCACAGGATTGTTGTAAGAATCAGATGAGATAATATAAGTAAATACTTGATGAAAACTCAAAGTACTACATAAATATTGATTATCATCATCATCATTACTATTGTTATTGGTTATTTTTATAATTGTTATTATTAATTGCATTTTGACTGCTTCTTTCCCTATCTCTTCTCTCCTTTACTGAGCTCTATAAGTCTTGGATTCTTAGAATGGACAGAATCTCAGAGCTGGGAGGGATCTCAGAGGGTAAATTAATCCAATTTCCATGCAGTATGGGAATCCTTCTTGTGACTTCTTTGGCTCTGTCACTGAGACAGGGAGGAGCTCACTACTTCCTGAGGAAGTCTGTTCCATTACTGTTCAGCTTTAATTATTAGGAAGTTCTTCCTTATACTGAATCGAGCTCTGCCTTTCTGTACCCTCCATCCTTTGGTCCTATTTCTGACCACTAGAGTAGCACAGAAATAAACCAAATTCTTTTTTTCACATGGAAGGCCTTCAGATACTGAAAGGCAGCCATCATCTCCTTCACTATCCTCTTTAACATCTACTATGTCTTCACAGAATCACAGGATCTCAGAATTAAAAGACACCTGAGAGGGCATCCATACCAGAACCTAATGGTTGCTTCTATAGTGTTGCCAACAAGTGATCATGCAGCTTCTACTTGAACATTTCCAGAACTGAGGGATTCAATCCCCCTCTGGGCAGCCCCTTCTACTTTTAGAAGTTCTATTTATTGGCAATTTTTTTTTCATATTGTACCAAAATCTGCCTCTTATGCAACTTATCCCTATCATACCTAGTGCTAATGCTATGGAGATAAAACCAAACCTGACCCTTCCTTTATAGGACAATCTTGCAAATATTTGAAGACAAAGGCTTGTCATGTTCCTCCCAAATCTTTTTCCAGGATAAATAATCCTAGTTTCTTCACCTAATCTTCATGTGGCATGCTCTCCAGTCTCCTCAAACCTCCTTGATGACCTCCCCTAGATCATGCTCATTTACCGGTCTTCTTCCTCTGTGGTGGGCATCCAGAGCTAAACATGATACTACAGATATAATCTGACCAGGACAGAAGACAGTAAGCCTATCACCTCTCTTACTCTAGATACTATATCTCTACAGGAGTAGCTAAGAACATATTCACTTTTGGGGCTTTTTCTAAGACTTAGATACTATTTATATCTACCATCTCCAAACTTTTTGGATTAAACACTCCTATCAGTAAAAAAAAAAAAAATCAGTGTGACCCTTCCCATCCCATGTATGTATATTAAAATAGTATATCTAGAGCTAGAAGGAACACGAGTCCAACCTTTGAATTCAACCCCTCAATTTACAGATGAGGAAAATAAAGCACAGGGATTCTGTGACTTACCAAGGGCCATACAGCTACTACTTAGAACTTATGTTTGTGTGAGCCAGGATTCGATCTGAGGTCTTCCTCACTCCAAGTCCAGTCAGTTTGCCAACATACATTTATCATGCACCTATTAAGGCACTATGCTAAGCAAAAAGGGAAAATAAAAACAGTCCCCACCTTCTAGGAGCTCACAATCTAATGGGGGAGATGACAGTGAAGAAAAAGGACTAGAATTAAGAAGAGTTGAGAAAGTCTTCTTGTAGAAGATAGGATTTTAACTGACACTTGAAGGAGGCTAGGCAAGTCAATAGGCAAAGATGAGGAGGGAGAGCACTCTAGACCATGGAGACAAGAGAAGAGAACAAGAGAACATGAACAGAGCCAAGAGATAGTGTGTTTTATTTGAAGAATAGCAAAGAAACCAGTATCACTACATCAAAAGGTACAAAGTGGAGAGCAAGGTGAAAGAACAATGGAAAGATAGGAGGGGACTAGGTTATGAAGGGCTTTCAATGCCAAACAGAGGATTTTGCATTTGATCCTAGAAGTGATAAGGAGGCACTGGAGTTTATTGAGTAAGGGGGTGAGGTGGTTGGACCTGTGGTTTAGGAAAATTACTTTCATAGTTTAATGAAGGATGGATTTGAAGTAAGGAGAAAATTGAGGCAGGCAGAATATGGCAAGAGCCCAAGCAAGAGATGATGAAGACCTACACTAGGGTGATGGTGCTGTCAGAGGAGAGAAGGGGACACATTAAAGAGATGTTGAAAAGTGAAATCTACAGGCTCTGGCAACAAATTGAATATGGAGGATGAGAGATAGTGAGGAATTGTGGGTGGTACATAAGTATTGAGCCTGAGGGGCTGGGAAAACAGTATTGCCCTCAACAGTAATAAGGAAGTTGAGGGGGATGGGTTGGGGAAAAATAATTAATTCAATTTGGGGCTTGTAGAACTTAACGTGTTTACTAGTTTGAGATATCTGAAAGGCTGTTGATGATGTGAAATTGGAAGTTGGTAGAGAGGTTAGGACAGCATAGGAAGATTTGAGAATCATCAGCACAGAGATGATGATTTATTGGAGTTGATAAAATCAACAAGTGAAGCTGTATGAAGGAAGAAGGGAAGAGGGCCTAGGACAGAATTTTAGAGGGCACTACAGCTAGAGAGTGTGACTGGGATGAAGATCCAGCAAAGAAGACTGAGAAAGAGTGATCTGGTACGTAGAAAGAGAACCAGGAAAGAGTGATGTCCTAAAAATCTAGAGAGAAAGGAATATCAAGAGAAAGAGGACAAATACTGTTAAAGGCTGCAGAGAGATCAAGAAGAATGAGGATGGATGGAAGCCATTGGATTTGGCAATTAAGAGATCACTGATAACTCTGGAGAGAGCAATTTCAGTGGAATAATGAGGTCAGAAGCTATAGGTCATTGTAAGGGGTTAAAAAGTAAGTGAGAGGAGAAAAAGTGGAGGCATTTAATTATAGATGATAGTCTCAAAGGGCAGAAGAAATATAGGACAACAGAAGAGATGGAAGGATCAAGTGATTTTTTTTGATGGGAAGATATGGGTATATTTGCAGGTAATAGGGAAGGATCCAGTAGACGGAGATTGAAGATAAGTGCTAGAGTGGGGATGATTGTCAGAGTAATATATTGGAGGAGACAGGATGGAATGGGAACTCATACAGGTCGGAGGGCTAAGCTAGGGCTCGGTAAGGAGGAAGGTCACCTCTTTGTGAAAGAGAGAAGTGAAGAAGATAGTGGCAGAAGGCATTCAAGTGAAACGAGACAAGGAAGATAGCACAAGGGGATGCTCTTGGCAAATGACCTCATTTCTTCTGTAAATGTGGCAGTCGTTCAAGGATGAGACTTAGCAGGACACAACCAGTGGTATGATGAAGGGTCCAGGGACTTAAGAGAAAAAGCCGGTATAGAGTTTAATTTAATTAATCTGACCACCAAGGGGTCAGATGTGAGAAAATGTAGAGTGACTAGTACTGGAGATGGCCTAGAAGACAACTGAGTTGCTGAGAGATTGGAGGTCATGGTATGGATGAAGAGTAGAGTTTGGTAAAGGAAGGCAGGGGGAGAGGTGGAAAATCAATAGATTATGACTAAAGGGGATTTAAGAATTCTTGAACATGGAGATGGTGCATTGTGGGTAATGATAAGGTCAGTGGTATGGCCATCTTTGCTGTGGTTGAGGTGGAGTAGAAGAGTCAGTCATAGGAACTAAGTAGATTAAGGAATAGAGTGGTCAGGGTGTCCAGTGCCCTATTCACTGTACAATGCCAAACAAATAATTATATACATTATAAAATATATGCAAGGTAGAAGCACGACCCTCCTGCGGCTCCGGCTTCCACCCTCCCCAATCCATGTAAAAAGGGGACTCTAAACAAACTTTGGAGCTGCAGAACCCACAAAATGACACAGAGAAGCTAACCTCCTGCTGAGAACAGCCCAGCAGGCCGGCAGGAATCAGCCAGCGCAACGCTCTGGGAGCCGAGCCCAGCACCACGCTGAGGCTTTAGCCCCAGGGTGGGCCTGACCAGCCGCCAGCCAGAGGGACTCCAGATCAGCAGCAGCTGTGGTCGTTTCCAGATTTATCAATACACAGATGCGAAGGACAAGGTGAGAGGCCAGTGCAGTCTGGACTTTGGGACCCAGTAAGTGGGAGTGCGTGGCTTTTACCCCCAGGGCGAGAAACCGCTGAGACGCCAGCACAGCCAGCTAGCGCCACGTGGCGGCTTCAGCTCCTGGCCTGCAGAGTGTAGGGGGACCAAGCACCAGTCTGAGGGGTCATCGCTCTTGCTTTAACCTACTTGGATCTGGATTGCAGTCTAGGGTGGAGGTCCTGGGGTGTGTGTCCAGCTTTCCAGAGTGTGTGGAGACCTCAGAGAGGGCACCCATCTAATACCTCCGGCAGCTGAGAAAACCCCAGCGTTTGGGACGAAAACTCCCCTGTCTGGTGGCAGAGTCCTACTGTGGCAAAAAGCCCAAAAGTCAAATCATTGAGTGGCAAAATGAGCAGGCAAAGGAAACAAAGCAGACAGAAGATTCCAACATTACACTCCTATTTTGGGGATAAGAAGGAGCAAGGCATGGAACAGGAGGAAATCAGTGAAGTCAGAACTCCTGCACCAAAAGCTTCAAAGGAAAATACAAGCTGGTTACAGGCCATAGAGGACCTTAAGAAGCAGATAAGAGAAGTGGAGGAAAAATTGGGAAGAGAAATGAGAACAATGCAAGAAAATTATGAAATGAGAGTCAACAGCCTGACTGAAGAAAATAATACCTTAAAAAACAGACTGACTCAAATGGCAAAGGAGGCTCAGAAAGGCAATGAGGAGAAGAATGCCTTAAAAAGCCGAATTTGCCAGATGGAAAAAGAATCTCAAAAGCTCACTGAGGAGAATCATTGCTTCAGAATTAGATTGGAGCAAATGGAAGCTAATGACTATATGAGAAATCAAGATGCTGTCAAACAGATCCAAACAAATGAAAGAATAGAAGCCAATGTGAAATATCTCATGGGAAAAACCACTGACCTGGAAAATAGATCCAGGAGAGATAATTTAAAAATTATTGGACTGCCTGAGAGCCATGACCAAAGTAAGAGCCTGGAAAGCATCCTCCAGGAAGTTCTCAAAGAAAACTGCCCTGATGTTTTAGAACGAGAGGGCAAAATAGAGGTTGAAAGAATCCACCGATCACCTCCTAAAAAAGATCCCAAAAAGAAAACTCCTAGGAATATTATAGCCAGGTTCCAGAATTCCCAGATTAAGGAGAGAATATTACAAGCAGCCAGGAAGAAACAATTTGAATATTGTGGAAACACAATCAGGATAACCCAGGATCTGGCAGTTTCTACACTGAGGGATCGAAGGGCCTGGAATGTGATATTCCGGAGGTCAAGGGAGCTGGGATTAAAACCAAGAGTCACCTACCCAGCAAAACTGAGTATCATGTTTCAGGGGAAAATATGGTCATTCAGTGGAATACAGGACTTTCAAGCATTCTTGCTGAAAAAACCAGAGTTGAATAGAAAATTTGACATTCAGATACAAGAAGCAAGAGAAGCATGAGAAGGTAAACAGGGAAAAGAAATCATAAGGAACTTATCAAAATTGAACTATTTTTTTGTTTAAAGCAATCGGGGTTGAGTGGCTTGCTCGGGGTTACACGGCCAGTTGTTGTTTCTGGGTGCGGTGCTGGGTGTCTGGGCCCGGATTTGATCGGGGTCGTCCCGGCACTGGGGCCGGTGCTCTTGCTTGCTGAGCCACCTGGCCAAAGTTGAACTATTAACATTCCTACATGGAAAAACAATAATTGTAACTTATGAAACTTTTCTCAGTAGTTGAAGGGATTAGAAATATGTGTGTGTGTGTGTGTGTGTGTGTGTGTGTGTGTGTGTATATATATATGTCTTTATATGAGGGTATGCGGGCATATGAATACATATGTGAATGTGTGTATATACGTTTACAGGTATACATAGATAGAGGGCACGGGACCAATCTGACAGGAAGGGATGATACTTAAAAGGTGAAATTAAGAGGTGAGAGGAATATAATGAGAGGAGATGGGGAGAGACAGAGTGGGGCAAACTATCTCATACAGAAGAGGCAAGGGAAAATGGTTACAATGGAGGGGAAGAATAGGAAGGCAAAAGGGAATGGGTCAACCTTATTCCTATTGAATCTGGCTTGAGGAGGGAGGGAAATACACACTAAATAGGGGATCTCACCCTCCAGGAGAATAGGGGGGGAAGGGGATGTGAGGGGGGATGATGGAAAGGAGGGCGTGCTGGGGGGGAGGGAAGTTGGAAGCACCCACTTTTGAAAAGGGACAGGATCAAAGTAGAGAATAGAACAAGTGGGAGGTGGGATAGGAGGGAGGGAAATATAATCAGTCTTTTACAATACATCTACTATGTTATTGTTTTGCATTAGCCGCACATGTACAACCTATGCTGAACTGCTTGTCTCCCCAGTGGGGGTGGGTGGCGGGGGGGGAAGGGAATGAATCTGGAATTGAAAGTTTTAAAATCAAATATTCAAATATATATATATATATATATATGTATATATATATACTATTATTAATACCATCTTACATGTTATTAAAAAAAAGATATACAGGCACTGAGGCATAGAGATCCACTGGAAAAGTTGAAACGGGTATGGGAGAAAATATGGGAGAGAGCAGATTGGAGGTGGGGATATCCTGTGAGACTGCTGTTTTGGGGGGATGAGTGGGGGAAAAACGGGGAGAAAATTTGTAACTCAAAATCTGGCGGAAACGAATGATGTAAATTAGAAGTTAATAAAGCATTAAAAAAAAAAGAAAAAAATAAAATATATGCAAAAGTAGAAATTAAGACAAGATGAAGTAAAGATGAAAGCATATTTAGTCCTAGAGTCTGTAAGGCCCACCAAAGTTTGTTGAATAGAAGAGTGACATGGTCAGACCTTATACTTTAGGAAAATCACTCTGGCAGCTGAGTGGAGAATGAATGAATAGTAGTGGGAGAGACTTGAGGCATGGAGATCAATTAGGACATTTCTCTAATAGTCCAGGAGAAAGGATTGAAGAGAGAGGATTGAACTAGGGTGGTGGCTATGAGTCAAGACAGAATGGGAGGGGTGCAAAAGAGGTGATGGAGTAGAAACAAGATTTAGGAAATGTATATGTAAGGTCAGATACAGTGAGGAGATAATACCACCTGTGTGAATCTAGGGTTCAGCAAGAATGGCAGGTCCCACCAAAAGAAGAGGGAAATTTGGACAAGGGGTGGGGCAAAATAATTTTATTTTATATTAATTTTTATTAATTATGTTAATTAATTTATAATAAGACTTGTGAAGCATACTGCAATCCAGACATGCCTGGTTAATCCTGTGTCTCTCTGTTCCTTCCAAAATGAGATGGGAAGGGATGGGGGGTGAGACCTGCCCTGCCCTGCCCTAACCTGGTGCCAGAACCCACACTTCAGGACAAAGGTACTTGCTGCAGTCATAAGGAGATCTGGGGGACAGAGGATAGATAAAGTGGTGGGGATGGAAACTTTCTCAATGGAACCTGTGGAGCTGCTGCTATGGGTAGGATTAAAACTGGTTTATAACTGCCCTGAGGGTAAAGGATGGGAATTTGCACACTAGAGGGAGCTGGCAGAGTGAGAGAGTATGGCAGATAAGAGTAGGTGTGATTCTGTTGATAAGTCCTATGGTGGGCTTTCAGTGAGAGGGTTTATGTGATTCATACTTTGGTTGATCGCATACCCCCTGGGGTCACGCCATAATATTCCCTCCCTCCATAGGTCCTGGACACCACTTTACAGCCACTGGTTCATAACACTCATTTCAATGTTTAGATTTGTTTTTGGTGGAGGGGGATGGGATCTATCTGTAATTTCATTAGCATGGAGAACGTCCAGTGTGGAAACTACCTCCACTGATGCCACCTAACAATTTATTTATAACTCATTGTTTTAGGGTATTGCCTGGGACACTGAGAGGTTAAAGGATTTACTCATGATCCCAGAAGCAGGGACAGAACTTGAACCCACCCAGGGCTCTATCCATCATGGCACATCTTATCTCTCATTAGATTAGATGTTCAATCTATTACATGTTTTATGTGTTAGTCTCATCTCCCAAATGAGGTTTTCAAGATCTCTTTGGGATGATCTTGTACGTATGTAATCAAATGAATTTTAGTTCACATGGGGTCTCCCAAAGGGCTGAGTATGAAGTAGCCCCTTGGTAAAGTTTCACCTCAGACACTTCTGACACTTCCTATTCTCACTAATATAAGCTCGCTTGCTAGTGATTCTTTCTCGTCTCTGATTAATAATAACTCCTATGTTGTGGCCTCAAAGCCAAACTCTTTTTTATGCATCTGAGGAGTTTCAAGACAATGTAAAAGAATCAGGGTGAAGAGGTATTCTTACTAGTATAGCCTCACTTAGTCCTAGGCTCTAAATTCTTAGATTGTTTGCCCCAAACCCATTTTCACAATACCTGCCACTCTTTCTTCAGCCCTTTTTGCATGGGCTGATGGTTCAATCCACCTTCTCTCATTTTCTCTCCTACACCATATCCAGTCTCTGGTCTAAAGCAATTGAAAAATGGGAAAAACAAGGGACAATTATGACTATAACTTTTCCCCTAAGCATCTAGGCTATCCCAGAACCTCTTTTCTTTTATAGACAGAGCCAGCTCTAGACAGTATCAGGAGCATGATGAAGGATACTTTGCAATTTGCTTTTTTATGATTAAAAATATTGGAACACTTCTAATGCTCAGTGGAATTATTTAGTGATCAGTCATGTCATGCATGTCTCAGTGGAGGCACAAAACCACTAGCAGACGGTGACACTCCAGGGGTGCGATTTCCAAACAGTATCTAGGACACACCAAGTGCCTTGTCTTGGCTCTGATGCTAGGGAATGGGACTATTCAAGTGAGTCACATGGTAAACACATCTGAGAGTCTCTGGCTTTAAGTGTCCCCACACCCTTCAAGAATAACATGGGCCCTCTACACCTTTAGTCTCTACGTCTTGGACCTACCATCCTGGGCCTATATCAGGTAGCCACAGATTTGGACAAAAATAGAGGCGCCTGGGTTTTTAAAAAGCAATCTCCTTCATCTAGCCTTTATTCCCATGAAACTCCCAAGTGTCAGGCTGAGAGTTTCCTGGCCAAGTCTTTTAATGAACTAGACCTGACTGATTACTTCCACAATGAGGGAACATGCTGATCTTTCCAGCTCTTTCCCTGTGTCATGTTCTCCTACACCTCTGCAGAGGACCTGAAGAGAACTGAGACAGTTACTGGCTCTTTCCTACTTTTTTTTTGGTCAGTCTTTTGGACAAAAAATGCCCCAGGATAATGAAGAAATCTATTTACAGTAGCAATACTCTGTCTGGTCCCTTCTGGAAGGAATTACAGGAGAATTTCTGAGCAGTGTTTTCAGTTGGAATAACAGCCTAACTAGACTACGTGAAGAGGAAGAGTTATTGTTTGGGCACTTAAAAAGTTTTGTGAGCATGTAGACTGATTGCCATAAAAGCTCATTAATTAAAAACCCCTCATTCAAAACCCTAGATGACTCTGATAGGGGCCAGACTGCAGTTTCCCTCCTGGCTAGCTATGAGTTATGGGGTTGCTAGGGAAAATAATATTGTAAACAGAATTGCAAGGGGGAAATGTTTAGTTTACTTAAGGAGACACTCTTTTCTGGCACTTATATATTTAACAATTCATCTCCAAGTGGCAAATTATCATCTATTCATTAAGGCAGTCCCAGAAAGACCTTCGCATTAGCCACTAATTTCTATGTCGGATTGTTACAGAACGTGGTAAAAATCTATTTCTTTTAAAGACATTTTCTGTTTCAAGCTTTTCCCCAAGTTAGTATTATTTCCAACCTCCTCTCGTTTAGAAAAATCTTCCCCGTCTCCCTCTAAAGTAGCTGGCTACAATTCAGCATTTCAAGTGAGCGAACAAATGTGTTGTCTGCCAGATTTGCTGTCTCTGTCTCTCCTGCTTCCATAAAGGTCCATGGGTAACAAATGGGAGATCACGTTGCTCAGCTCTGACTCACTATACAAACACTTCTTCCCTCCCTAATTGCCATCTCCGGCCTACTGTGTGAGTCTCTCCTTGTGACTTACTTGCCTGAACCCAGATTTCCATTCTTAGATCTTTCTTGTTCAAGGATAACCCATTGTATTAGGTCTTGTGATTTCTGAAGTGGATCCAAGGCCACTGGGTTAGAGCATGAGGGTAGCTCCACTCTGACTTTTCTCAAGAGGACAAATCGGAATTAGAATCTGACCCAGGAAGGATGAGAAAATAAACTAAACAATGTAGCAACTTGGAGAGAGCTTCATCCAGTGGAAAAAATATGGGCCTTCGAGTTCAAAGACCTAGGTTTGAGCCACAGTTCCAAAATTTACTAATCACATGATAATAGACAAATGCTTTAATCTTTCTGAGCCTCAGTTTCTTCATCTGTGTAATGGAAATAATATTGCTTACTTCACAATATTGTTGTAAGTAAAGTGCTTTATCATAAAGTGCTACAGAAATGTGGCAAAAAATAGTCTACCCTCAAGGGACTTTTTTTTTTAAGCAATCAGGATTAAGTAACTTGCTCAAGGTTACACGGCCAGTTATTTCTGGGTGTGGTGCTAAGTATCTGAGCCCAGATTCGATCCCAGGTCATCCCGACTCTGGGGCTGGTGCTCTTACTTGCTGAGCCACCTGGCCACCCCCTCAAGGGACTTTTTATGAATGTCCCTTTATATATTCAGCCTTTTATTATTAGGATCCCTTTCCAGATCACTAAAAATTAAGGTATTTTCTCTTAGGAATCTGATGAATTTTGGCCATGCTCATCACCTAAGCTGAGGAAAGTGTACTTCTGAAAGACAAACACAGTTTTAGCAGGAAAGTTGTCAAGTATAAGTTTTAAGACAGTATCTGTCAGAGACATTATAAAGGAGATTCCTATAGAAGGTCAAAATCTGTACTGGATGACCCCTGTTGAAGAATGCATGGTGGTATTGAACTTTCCACCTTGTCTATACTCCTACTAAAGTTGTGTTGAATTATTATCTATTCATCCTAATTAGTTTTATGGAAACTACTAAGGATCTATCAGAATCCCCCAGAAGAACAGTTCAGCATTCTTTACTATGGAACCACATTTTACCTAGAGGTAGTTAATAACAGAGTATAGAGCACTAGAGTTGAAGACAACAAGATTTGAGTTGAAATCCTCCTTACTAGCCGTGTGTCCCTGGGCAGGTCTCAACTTCTCTTAGCTTCAGTTTCTTCGTCTATAAAATGGGGATAATAACATACATTTTACAAAGATTATATGAGGACTAAGTGAGATCATGTGTGCAATATACTCTGCAAACTTTTACAGCTCTATGTGAATGCTAGCTATCCCCATAGTGTCTTCATGTTAACAAAGTGTCATCTACTCAGAGGCATTTGCCATGGTGCCAAGCTCTCTAGAAGCACAACAAACAAGGCAGACCTAGACCCCCGTTTCTACACTTTGAACATCCCTTCCAATTTTAGGATTTTATGAATCTAGGTTATACATGTATTGAAGGCATTCTTAGTGAAAATATAAGAAAAGAAAAAAGTAGACTTAGAAAAAAACCAATTTTATGCATCATCAGATTGTGAGTTTCTTGAAGGCAGCGTCCATTTTTTGCCTTATTTTCTATATCTTCTATAACTTATCACAGTGTCTGACACATAGTAGATGCTTAGTAAATATGTATTGACTATTGACTCAGCATCAGGTTATACCTTTGTAGTGATATAATTGACTGAAATGTGCAGAGAATACAAGACCCCACTGTGCAACTTTGTTAAGAATATTAAAAAAAATATTTTTGATTTAGTAATGTTAATATCCAGCCTTAGTCTCTCTTCTAATAAGCTGCTTCCAATACATGTGTTAAGATCATACAAGATTTCTTAATAGATACCAAACCAGCAATAACTCTGTCTGATGGTCATCTGTGTTGATGACCTGTGTGCTACGTTGGTAACCATGTACTGTGAAGAGGTCTAACGAATGGTGTCTGGCCCTGGTTGGGAACCATTGTAGATGACATGGCCAGGAGTGCAGGAATCACAGTGAGTGAGAGGTCTTGGCCAGATTGGGATCTGCACAACTGAAGGGAGTGCTCATGTCTATCAGATCACAGATCAATCCAAGTGCTAAGTGAGATTTTCAAAAAGTGGATTACCAATAAGTCCCTCATTGAGCATTAATATATATTCAGTTATTTGATGGAATTGTTTGTTATATGGAAGATAAGAGCAGTAAAGCTCTTGCCTTGAAGAGTTTATAATTTCATAATCTAGATCTAGAATTAACATAGAGCCAAATAAACCAAATTTAACTGAACAAAAACTTTTTTAAAAGTCTTATGATTACAGTCTTGAAATGAACAGAACCAAAATGGGTAAAAATAGTGACATGATGACAATTATTGGTTATTGTTGATGGTTAGATTAGATCTAATGATCTGAAACATTATAGTCAATAGGCAGAAATATATACCTCAGAGATGCTTTAGCTTACAATCATGACTCTCACTGATCTGATTTTGAGAAACGATGTCTTTTTTTCCTGTAGATGATATCTAGCAAAATTAGTACAATAAAAGGAATTTACAGTATCCCTCATATGTGAACCATATACATTAAAAGTATTTGGATCAGTCTCTGAAACTTTATTCTTGGGAAGCTGTAATAAGATTTCCCTGCTCCATAGGGATCAGTTCTTTGGAGATCTCAAAATGAAAAATATCCTCTGCACTTTTAGCAAGTACACACTTAAACTTCTACTTTTCAGTGTTATCTATGGCATATGGATACTCCCTCTACTAACACTGACTTCTTATCCTGTGCAATTGTCATATATGTGTGTGTGTTTGTATATGTACACATGTATGTGTGTAGATGATATACATATAGGTTAATTAAATCAGACTTATGATCACACTGGTTAAAAAGAAATTTCCAGTGAGAAAACTCCATCAGTATTGATTGTCACCTGTTCTGCAACTTATGGTATTAGAGAGCTGCCTGGGGACCCTGAAAGCTTGCTGAAGAGCACATAGTATGTCAGAGGTGGGACTGGAACCCAAGTCCTCCTTATTCCTAAGTCAACTTTCTAGCCACTATAGCATGGTATGTGTCTTTAAGGGCCATATGACCAACAAGATGGTGGAATATATATTGTGTTTGGTACCAAGCACCAAATATATACAATACAGTATATATTGTCTTTTGATACCAAGCCTTTATAAACCCTTCAGAAGAGGGATTATATAGAAGAATTAGAGTAATTACAGCTGAATTTATAGGACAAGAGAATAAGAATTCTGAGAGGGTAACACCAAAGTATTAATGCTGGAGAATGCTAATGCTTAATGCCCTCACTCAGCACCCTTCCTCCATCAATCAACACACTTGAAAAGGAATGCACAGGATAACTGATCAATGGGCTTTTCTATGGAACTCACAGGAAGATCCCCCTCCTGCTGTGGAGACTCTGCTGGTGTACCCATCCCCCCTGCCCATCTATCATCCAATTGCATCAAGTAGTAGACATTTACTCTGCTCCGGTATGTTAAGATAAAGGACAAAATTTTGGCTACCTTCTGCCTAAGGTGCCCCGAGGTTAGGGATTCTAAGACTGCAGAAACTCTGCTCCTAACACCCAGCCCATCCTCCAGTACTCCCAATTCTACAAAAAAAACCTGATAGAACATGATTTAATCCAGTTAAAGAAAGAAAGAACAAGAGCCAGGGAAAGAACTGGGGAAGGGGGGCATCTTGAGTAGCTGCACTGACATTGAAGGCAAGGAGGCTGAAATTCAATTAGGGCTGGTCCTGTTCCCCCAAAGCTACTTACTTCAGAACTGAGACTGGTAAAAGGATTAGTCATCTAATATGAATGGCATCTGAAGAAGCTTACCAGTTCAGCCTTAAGTACATACCTACAATAAAAGAGAGAAAAGTTGGAAAATGAGTAACAGGAAAACATAATGGAAAAATGTCTAAAACACTAATGATTTCAAATGGGAAAAGTCAATTAAAAACATAGAGTACAAGCAGACAAATTAAGAGAGAAGATATTAAATTTGAGGGAAGGATAAATACCCTATAATGGGATTGCAATATTAGAAACCAAAGGAAATGGAACCAATGCTTGATGAAGCACTGAACCAGAAAGCATGGAACAACTATAAAATATTCCAGAATGATTCAAAAAGGAAAAGAAAGACATAAGAGAAATTAGAAGAGAACGAAAGTTAGAACTTATAGCCTATACAACAGAAATAACTAGCAAAGTAGAAAACATTTATACCTGTGGTGCAAGGATACAAGGATACAAAAAGGAGAATGACATTGATTTGGAATACAAATATACTATGCTGAAGAACTGTATGGACTAAGAAACCAAAAGCAATAATATTAAAAGAACACATGATCTCTACTGAAGCAAAATTTATTGAGCTCAGTGGCAGACAATTTAAAGATAATAGGTCTCCCAGAAGAACATCACAAATTGGAAAGCCTGACCACTATAATACAGAATACAAGAAGACTACCCAGGATGTTTGACTAAGGAAAACAAATTACCATTTGAAAGAATCCACACATCATCTCCAGGAAAATAACCACAACAACTTTACACTTAAAACTTCAAGACATTTAATGGCCAAATTTAATAATTCTAATGATAAGCAACAAATTCCACAAGCAGTCAGAAGAAATATCAAACAACATGAACACAAGAAAGGCAAATAAATGCAACTGTCAGAAAAAAGAAATAATAAAATAAATTATTTCATCTTTAGTGATTAAGAACAAACAAACCCTAATACAATGGCTAACCCTAAAACATGAGTCATACCCCTGTGAGTTGTCTTTTTGCTTCTATTCATATGTTGCTGAATGGAGCTGTAGGAAATCATGAAGCAGTGTTGACTGAGTCCACCAAAATTTTATATTATATGATCTCAACAGGGCTGTCACAGTAGCAAGACAAACATTCTATTCCTTCCCAATTGATTCATTATCCCACTCCTAACAACAACTATTACAAACATTTTCATTTCTCCTCAAGCCTCTCACAACATTCTCCCCACCTTCTCAGCTGAGCACCTTTCCTATTGGCTAAAGAACTTCCTCTTCATCCAACATGATTCAAACATCTTTCTTCTCTATTCACTCTATCTTTTCTCCATCTCCTCTTTCACTCCAGTGTCAGTCCCTGTCTAAGCAAACCCCTCTACATGAAACAATAACTAAATATGTGGGATAAGAGCAAAAACTTGAGATGGCACCAAGGTTGTGAGCCTGGGTAACTAGAGGGTTGGAGGTACTTTTGATAATCACAAGAAAGTTTAGTAGTGAGGAGACTTGGGAGAAAGTTATTTATGTGTTGTCTTCCCCATTAGAATGCACACTTCTTGAAGACACAGGCAATCTTTGGTCTTTGTATCCTCAGAACTTCATAGAGTGCTTGAAACATAGTAAGTTTTTAAATAAATGTGGTTTGTCTATTAACTGACTGATTGAATGGAACCTCTGACAGATATACATATTTCTGAGTAGCACAAGGCACTTACAAATAGACCATGTAACTAATAATAAACTGCAAATTAATGTTTAAGAAAAAATAGAAACACTACACAAATTCCTTAGCGATCATAAATAACACAATAGAAATAATAATTAAATCAGAGAGCATGAACACATGCACAGACTAAAATGAGGATCAATAACAAAATCCTAAATTTTGAGTGGGCCAAAGAAGCAGAAAAAAAAAACCTAAAGACTTGACCCACACTAAAAAGTGGGTCAAAATCAGAGAAGCAATTAATAAAGATTTTAAAGACAAAAATAATGAGATAACGTAACACAATTTCTGTGGTGTAGCTATGGAAGTCTTTAAAAAAATGCCCCCCCAACATTAATTAATATATCAGAAAAATAGAGACATAATGATATTAATATGTATTTTAAAAAATTAGAAAACCAACAAATAAACCCCAAATTATCACAAAACAAGAAATCTTGACAATTAGAAGAGAAATAAAAAAATCAAAAGAAAACCATAAAACTGACAAATAAAATGAAAAAGTGATTCTTTGAAATTACTTATAAAATTAGGGACAGCTAGGTGGAACAGTGGATAAAGCATTGACCTTGGAGTCAGGAGAACCTGAGTTCAAATTTGGCCTCAAGCACTAGTTAGCTATGTGACCTTGGGCAAGTCACTTAACCTTAACTGTCTCAAAAAAAGAGAAAGACATTACTTATAAAGTCAATAAATCTTTAGTTGCTCTAATTAAAAAGAAGAGGCAGAAACTTAAATCAGTAGTTTTTTTTAATGAACAAGGAGAAATCAAAGGAAATCAAGAAGAAATAACAAGGATTATTAGAACCCACTATGACAACAGTTATGTGTCAGCAAAATTGAGAACACAAAATTAATATAGGGATGCTCTCAAAATATATAAAATACCCAAAGTAGCAAAACAACAAAGATCATAAAATAATTTAATCTCAGAAAAAAATAGAACAAGTTGTAAAGTAACTGTTAAAGGAGGGCATAGGAACTCCTATTGCCAAGGGATTTAAAGGAGAATTCTTTCAATACTTGAAAGGAAAATTGCTACCTATACCATCCAAATTATTTTCTAAAATCAAGAAAACACTTTACCAAACTTCTTTTATGTAAAAAATATAGTTGCAATGCCTAAATCAGATTAAAATAAAGCAAAGAAAGCAAAACATAAACTAATATATGAAAATATTAAATTAAAAAATTAAAATAAAACCCTAGATTCCCTCCAATAAAAATTCTTTAAATCAATTCATCAAAAATATCTGTCCTTATGATAAGTTGCATTTATAACAGGGATGCAGTGATAGTTATTATTAGGAAAGCAATCAATATAATCGTACACATTTTAAAAAACCCTAAATCTACATAGCCTCTGGTAAAGTACAACTTTCTTTTATGATAGGCATAGAAGGAATCTGTTTAATATAATCAAAATTATCTATCTACCACCAAAAGAAGGATTGTAACCAAACAGATACATTAGAGGCTAATACAGATACACTAAATATAGGCATAAAGTCAAAATGTCTTCTTTCCCCACAGTAATTAAAAATCATTCTAGAAAATCTAGCAACAACAATAAGAAAAAGAAATTAAAGGCATCAAGCTAGACAAAGAGGAGCAAAAAAAAAATCCCTGATCACTAAAGACATCATGATTTATTTAGAAAATCCCAGGAAATCAGCAAAGAAACTGAGACAGTTAAAAGTTGCAGCAAATTTGCAGGCTACAAAATAAACCCACAAATATCAACTTCATTTCTATATAATGGTAGAAAATTTAGGAGGCTATAATAGCAAGAATGTTTCATTCAAAATAGTGACAAAGTGCATACAATATTAGGAGACAATATGTCAAAGTACACCCAATATTTGTATAGAATTAATTACAAAACACTCTTTAAAATATAATGACAACTTAAATAGATGGAGAAATTTTCAGTGATCATAGCTGAGCCATACCAACATAATGAAGATGACAACACCAAAGTATACAAATTTAGTGCTATACCAATCTAACTACCAAAAAAAAAGACTTTAATGAACAGAGAAGTTAATAAAAAAAAATTCATTTGGGAGAAAAAAAATAGGATCTAGAACATTCAGGGAAATAGTGGGGGGGGGGAGGGAAGAGGAATGCAGAGGAAATAGTACTTTCAGGCTTCAAATGTATTATGAATAGTAGTAATCAAAGTCATTTGTAACTGGTTAAAAATAGAAAAGTAGATCATTGGATCAAACTGGATTGAGAAGAATCAGAAATTTTAAAAAGAATAAAAAATAAATGAATTCAATAACTCCATTTTCAATAAGCCATATTCAATCAACCATGAAAGAACTCCCTATTTAATAAGAGCTGCTGGGAAAACTGGAAGACCATTTGCAGAAACTAGATTTGGAATAATATACCCTAATATAGAATAAATTTAAAATGCATATGTGACATGAATATTAAAAAATCATTCTATTAAAATTTTAGAAGAGAAGTAGGTCATGAATCTTTCATACCTCGGCTTAGGAGATGTATTCTTAATCAAACAAGGGATAGAAGAAATTACAAATAATAAGATGGGTAATTTTGATGGTATGAAATGATAAAGCTTTTACCCATATGAAAGTACCACAGCTAAGAGAAGAAGGGAAAGTCAATTGGAGGGAGGATCTTTGTATCAAATATGTCTGATAACATTTATATAAACAACTAACAGAAATACATAAGATCAAAGACCATTACCAAATAGATAAATGGTCAAACTATATGAATAAAGAATTCTCAAAAGTTACAAACTATCAACAGTCATATGAAAGAATGCTCCAAAACACCAATAATAAGAGAAATACAAATCCAAACAACCTTTAGGTTTCATCTCACACCCAGCAAATTGGCAAAGATAATAAAAGGAAGGAATACACAATGTTCAAGGGGTTGTGGAAATGTCTTATTGTCGAAGTTGTTAAGCATGACAAATGGCAGAGAAGCATGGAAAGATTTAAATAAATTCAACCAAAGGGAAGTTAGAGGAGCTAGGAAAACACTACACGTAATGGCTACAATGTAACAGAAGTGGAAAGAACAACCACCACACAACAATCAAAAGTGAAAGTTAATGTTATTAAAATATAAAGACTAAACTTGCCCCTCCTCAAATGATATGAGATGTCTTACCCCATTAATTTGAAGAAAGAAGGGTCTACAAATAGCATATAATAACATAGCATATAATACTAAGATTTTTAGGTGTATTGGTTGATTTTGCTAATTGTTTCTCTCTTATTCCTCTTGTTAAAAAAATACTGCATTAAAAGATTTACTCTCTGGAGGGGAAAGGAGAGGAATGGTGGGGGAGATTGTAGGTGATATAGAAAGAAAGTATACCAACAAAAATCTATTAAGTCAATCGATCAATCAACCATCAAGAAATCATTGAGCCCTTTCTATATGCCAAGAACTGTGCTAAAGGCTAGAGATGTGAGGAAAGTATAAGCTCCTCAAGGAACTTGTGTTTTACCAAGAGAAACAATATATAAATAAATAAATAGATAAATACAAGATGTATGCAGAGTAAATAGAAAGCAATGTTAAAGAGGAAAGTTGCTCCTGTGTATTTTTAAAACTATACATATAAATATTAAGTTGAATATATGCTTATATGATAATAGAAGTTCACATCTGTATAGTAGGTTAAGTTTTACAAAGTGCTTTGTAGATATTTGTAGATATTATCTTACCTGAGCCTATATACACATGTGGTACTAGAGAGAGTGATGCTATATGAATTTAGAGAGGGGGTAGACAGAGGTGGAATGGAGTCACTGAAGACAGCTTCAAGGAAGCTGGATTTTTACCTTGGTCTAGAAGAATAAATTATGTAGATTGTCTCATGGCAAGCCATAGTCATTACACTTTGAAATAAATCCCAGAGCTAAGCAGACAATAAAGGATGAGGATTAAACATAAAGGCTGAAATATGCTTATGCAACATGTAAACATTTTATCAAGTGAGATAAACATGCATTATCCAATGGGTTCATTTGTTATTATTATTATCATTCATGCCTCTGTTCTCTTTTAGAGAAGGTAACTGGGGACTAACCATGGCATGGCATCTTCTTCAAATAACTCATCTATCAAATGCAAACATATACAAATGCTCTGAGGAGGAACTCTATCTTTGTCAGAAAACTTCAAAGGAAGAGAACTGTTTCAAAGTAGCCTCCCAGAAAGAAATACCTCTGTGAACATAGGTAATGGGAGAATATTTATTTTCTTTTCCACGTGATTCAAGGGAATGATGAAACAGCATATTAAGCAATGAACACAGACATTAAACATGCCAGGCTCTGATAACAAAATGGTTCAGGTTTCAGATACAATGAGAAAGAGAATATCCAACTGATCCAAGAAGTTTGGGGAACTCTTCAGCCTGATTTTTACTTCATATCCTATGTAGACCAATGGAAGAGATGAGGAGATGGAAGGAGTGTCTTGTTCTCCAAAGAATCTTCCCAGCTATCTTCGCTGTAGAATCTCTTCTAGGTGTTTTAGTTGCCATGTGGTATACTATAAAGGGCACTGGAGTGGGAATCAAACAATATGGATTCAAATCCTGGTTCCAAAATCATATAGCTTTAATTAATTAATTAATTAATTTTAGTTTTCAACATTCATTTCCACAAGATTTTGAATTCCAAATTTCTTCCCCATCTCTCCCATCCTCCACTCCAAAACAGTGTGCATTCTAATTGCCCCTTCCTCCAATCTGATCCCCCTTTTGTCACCCCCCCCTTTCTCTTATCCCCTTCCTTTCTATTTTCCTGTAGTGCAAGATTGATTTATATACCTCATTGCCTGTATATCTTATTTCCCAATTGCAAGTAAAAACAATTTTTAATACTCAATTTCAAAACTTTGAGTTCCACATTCTCTCCCACCTTCCCTCCCCATCCACTCTCATTGAGAAGGCAAGCAATCTGATATAGGTTATGCATGTATAGCCATGTAAGACACTTCCATAACAGTCATGTTGCGAAAGACTAGCTATATTTTCTTCTATCCCATCTGGCCCTCCATTTACTCTGTTCTGTACTTTGACCTATTCCTCTTCAAAAGTGTTTGCTTCTGATTATCCCTTCCCCCAATTTGCCGTCCCTTATATTATTCTCCCTCTCTTATACCCTTTCCCCCACTTTCCTGTAGGGTAAGATAGATTTCCATACCCAATTGAGTATGTATGTTATTCCCTCCTTAAGTCAAATCCAATAAGAGTAAGCTTCACTTATTCCCTCTCACCTACCCTTTCTTCCCCTCCATTGTAAAAGCTCTTTCTTGTCTCTTTTATGTGAGGTGATTTACTACATTCTACCTCTCCCCATCTCTTTCTCCCGGTACATTCCTCTCAAAACTTAATTTTATTTTTTAGATATCACCCTTTCATATTCATCTATCCTGCACCCTCTGTGTATCTCTCTGTATGTATATATACATATATGTATGTATATATGTATATGTATATCTGTAATGGTAATGGGATTTGAAGATCTTCCTTGCCCCTTGTATTGGCAAGCAAACAGGTACTTAGTACCTTGTTCTAAGTTCATTAAGGAACAGAAGTAGTTAATACCTTGTTTCATCTATTTAACTACTTAGCACCTTGTTTCAGTTCATGATTGCATCAAGTATTAAGATCCAGATCTTGTGAATCCCACAGTGGGATGAACTTGCTGATGTAATAGGAAGGGGAGGAACAGGGTGGAGCTAAGACCATATATAAGGAAAAGCCCAAACTAGAGAGCCAGAATTGCTGGAAGGCCGAACTTCTGACTTCAAGCAGCATGAAGGCTGAGCTGCTACTGCTGGAGAGAGAGAACTAAACTGAGAACTGGAAACTGGGAACTGGGAACTGAGACCTGAACTGAGAACTTCTGGGAGTAATCAGCATGGAGGCTGAGCTGCTACTGCTGGAGAGAGAGAACTAAACTGAGCACTGGGAACTGGGAACTGAGAACTGAACTGAGAGCTTCTGGGAGTAAGCAGCATGGAGGCTGAGGAGCTACCATGAATGAAGAGAGGAGGATCCTTGCTTGAGGGAGTCTGTTTTGTTTTGAAGGCCTGACTGAGGGAAGGTTTGGGAAAACTTGGGAATGTGGGTGTTAGTTGTATTGGTTATGTATACCAACTTTGTGGTTATTGTAATGAATTTGACTTTCTGGTTTTGGGACTCAGTTTTCTGGTATTTGAGTAAATGCTTTGGTTCTGTTCTCCATGTGGAGAGCCTGCTACATATTGTGATTCACAACTACTCCTGCATATTCATAGCTACTGCAGGTGTTGTGAATATCACATTGGTGTTACAATATCCATTCCCTCCAACTACCATAATACTGAGAATGTTCTTATGATTTATAAATATCATCTTTCCATGTAAGAATATAAACAGTTCAGCTTTAATAAGTCTCTTATGATTTCTCTTTCCTGTTTACCTTTTCATGTTTCTCTTGCTTGTTGTATTTGAAAGTCAAATTTTCTGTTCAGCTCTGGTCTTTTCATCAAGAATGCTTGAAAGTCCTCTATTTCCGATTATCCATTTTTTTTTCTCTGCAGTATTATACTCAGTTTTTCTGGGAAGGTGGTCCTAGCTCCTTTGACTTCTGGAATATCATATTTGATTTCTTAGTGTAGAAGCTGCTAAATCTTGTGTTATTTTGATTGTGTTTCCACAATACTTGAATTGTTTCTTTCTGGCAGCTTGTAATATTTTCTGCTTGACCTGGGAACTCTGGAATTTGGCTACAATATTCCTAGGAGTTTTCTTTTTAGGATCTTTTTCAAGAGATGATCAGTGGATTCTTTCCATTTCTATTTTACCCTCTGGTTCTAGAATATCAGGGCAGTTTTCCTTGATAATTTCTTAAAAGATGATGTCTAGGTTCTTTTTTTTTTGATCATGGCTTTCAGGTAGTCCAATAATATTTTTTCATTCTTTTGTATCTGTTTTATAATACCTTGATTTCTCATAAAGTCATTAGCTTCTATTTGCTCCATTCTAATTTTGAAGGAATTATTTTCTTCAATGAGCTTTTGAAGTCCTTTTCCATCTGGTCAAATCTGCTTTTTAAGGCATTTTTCTTCTCATTGACTTTTTAAACCTCTTTTGCCACTTGGGTTAGTCTATTTTTAAAGGTGTTATTTTCTTCAGTATTTTGGGGGTCTCCTTTAGCAAGCTGTTGTCTCATTTTTTCATGATTTTCTTGCATCAGTCTCATTTCTCTTTGCAGTTTTTCTTCCACTTCTCTTACTTGATTTTCAAAATCCTTTTTGAGCTCTTCTGTGGCCTGAGACCAATTTTATATTTTTCTTGGAGGCTTTGGATGTAGGAACTTTGACTTTGTTGTCTTCTTCTGGTTGTATGTTTTGATCTTCCTTCTCACCAAGGAAGGATCTTCTCACCAGGAAAGTAAGATTCTATCACATGATTTTTTTCCTGCTCATTTTCCCAACCAATTTACCTGACTTGTGAGCTCTTTGTTAAGTGGAAGGTGTACTGCCCCAAGCTTTAGGGGTTTTGTGCAATTGTTTTCAGAGTTGTTTCTAGGTACCTGTAAATTTTCAGTTCTTCTGAGGTGGTATGATTTAAGGAGAGGTATTTACTTCTCTCCTGGCCTGTGCTCTTGTTTGTGAACCACCACAAGCACTGTTTTCTGCCTTGGAACTGTGAGGAGGATTCCCTCTCCACTGCCACCACAAGCTTTGCCATGCCAGTGCTCCTCCTTGCCCCAGGACCGCCACCCAGGACTGTGACCCAGATTCAAGCAAGAGCAAAGCAAGAGAATCCTGTCTCAGACTCAGCAGAGATCCCTGCAATCTCCCTCTGAGTAGCTGCTCAATACCCCCACTCTCTGTAGGCCAAGAGCTCCAGCAGCAGCTATTGTTGCAGTGATTGCTGCCGTCCTGGGGCTGGGGCTGGACCATGCTAGTCTCTCACCCAGGTGAGAGACCTTTCCTACTGACCTTCGAATTTGTCTTTGGTGTTTATTGGTTGAGAAGTCTGGATACCCCTACAGCTGACAGTGATTCAGTCCCCTAAGGCCTGCTCCAGTCCCATCTGTGCCAGCACAGCCCACGCTGGACTACATTCCTCACCCAACCCAGTGTAATAGACCTTGCCTGTCAACTTTCCAGTTGTCTTGGGCTGGAAATTTGTTTCAATTTGTCATTTTGTGGCTCCTTCTACTCTAGAATTTGTTTAGAGTAATTTTTTACAGGTATTTTGAGGGGTTTGGGGGAGAGCTCAAGCAAGTCCCTGCTTTTACTCTGTCATCTTTGCTCCACTTCAATTCCATATAACTTTAGGAAAATTACTTACCTTTTTAGGGCCTCAGTTTCCTTGCCTCTGAAACTCAGCGAGTGGAACAGATGACCTTTTCTTCTAAATCTAAATCCTATGACCTTGTAACCCAATGGTCTAACATTTTATTATGTTCTTAGGTCCTTTATAGATCTAATATTGCAGAGGGAGGCAGTATGGTGTAGTGGTTAGAAAAAGGGGGCTTGTAATGAGGAAGATCTGAGTTCAAATCACTTCTCAGACATTTGCTAGTTGTTTGACCCTGAGTAAATCATTTAATTTCTCTCAGCTTCAGTTTTCTTATTTGTAAGGTCACATCTACCTCACAGGGTTGTTGTAAGGACCGAATGAGATACTATATTGTTCCAGGTCATACATACCTAAATCTGACTGGCTTTGTGGTTCTAGCTTAGAATTGCAATAAAATGACACACTTGTAGACCATCTAACAAAAGGAAGTTTACTCAATAGCTTGGAAAAAAATGTTTAAATTATTTTTTCAGTTATTATGCATTTTTCCTTACTTCTACCCCTTCCCCAACTAAGTAAAAAAAAGAGAAAAGAAAAATAAAACTCATAGCAAATAAGCATAGTCATGAAAAATAAATGTCCATACTAGTCATGTCCAGAAATGTGTGTTGTATTCTATATATTCACCTCTCTATGAGGAGGTGAAACATCATTCCTCTTTCATAATCATAATTGGTCATTTAATTTATCAGAGTTCTTAAATCTTTCAAAATTGTTTGATTTTATAATGTTGATATTTTAGTATAAATTGTTCTCCTGGCTCTCTAACTTAACTCTGCATCATTCCATACATTTCTTATAAAATAGTAGCTTCTTCATTTTTTATAAAATAATAATTTTCCATTCCATTTATATATAATAATTCATTCATATGCAATAAGTTCAGCTATTCTCCAATTGCTGAGCCTACTGTTAGTTGCCGATTTTTTATCACCACAAGAAGAGATCTTAGAAATATTTTTCTATTTAAGACCTTTTCCACTGGGGAAAAAAAAATTTTTTTTGGATATAAGCCTACTACTGGTATTTCTGGGTCAAAGGGTATGCACAGTTTAGTAACTAATGGACATAGTTCCAAATTGGTTTCCAGAACAGATGGACTGAATCACAGTTCCACCAAAAGTACCCTAAGGTGCTTGTTTTCTCATAGTTCCTCTAACACTTATCATTTTCCCTTTCTTCTTTTTTCTTTTCTTATCCTTTCTTTCTTTCTTTCTTTCTTTCTTTCTTTCTTTCTTTCTTTCTTTCTTTCTTTCTTTCTTTCTTTCTTTCTTTCTTTCTTTCTTTCTTT
>NW_027187344.1:2357092-2438944 GCF_028583685.1 Petaurus breviceps papuanus | reverse complement strand
TTTCTTTCTTTCTTTCTTTCTTTCTTTCTTTCTTTCTTTCTTTCTTTTTTTTTTGGCCAGCTTTGCTGATCCAACGGGCATGAAGCAGAACCTCAGCATCATTTTAATTTTCATTTCTCTAATTAATGATTTAGAGATTTTTGATAGCTTGGATTTCTTCACTTGAAAACTTTCTATTCTTATTCTCTGACTGTTCATCAATTGATAAATGCTTTTTTACTCCTACAAATTGAAATCACTCCCTTACATATCTTAAAAATGAGGGACTGAGGTGGTGGGACCAAGATGGCAGAGTAAAAGCAGCAACTTGCTTGAGCTCATCCCCCAATTACCTCTAATAATTGTTAAAAATGACTCTAAACAAATTTTAGAGCTATAGAACCCATAAAATGACAGAGTGAAACAAATTCCCACTGAAGACAGTCTACGAGGTCAACAGGAAGAGTCTATCACACTGAGATGGGAGCAGAACACAGTGCCACATGGGCTGCACCAGCACAAATCAGGCTGGAGCAGACCTCCAGGGACTGAATCACTGGCAGCTGTAGCAGTTTCCAGACTTCTCAACCCACAAAGGCCAAAGACAAAGTAAAAGGTCAGTGGGGAAACTCTGTTGGATGTGGGTGAGAGAAGAGCGTGATCCGACCCCTACCCTCAGGGTGGCAGAGGTGGTAGTGCTGCAGTGGCAGCAGCAGAAGCAGCAGCAGCTGCTTCTAGAGCTCCATGGCCACAGATGGTGGTGGGGACCAAGTGATTGATAAGAAGGCAATTGCACAAATCTCTTCACTGGTGCTGAGGCAGGATTCTCTTGCATTGCCCTGCTTGGACCTGGGCCACAGTCTTAGGTGGTGATCCTGAGGAGGAGCACTGGCATGGCAGAACTTGTTGAGGCTGTGGAGAGGCAGTCCTCCTCACAATTCTGAGGCAGGTGCCTAGATGTAGCTCTCACAACAACTGTGCAAAACCCCAGAAATTTGGTACATAGCATTCTCCACTCTGAAATCAGAATTCTGCCATGGGAAAGAGCTCAAAAGTCAAGTAATTGGCTGGGAAAATGAGCAAACAGAGGAAAAGAAATCAGACTATAAAATTCTTCTTTGGTGACAAAGAAGATCAAAACATAGAACCAGAAGAAGACAGCAAAATCAAAACTCCTGCACCAAGAAAAATATGAGTTGGTTTCAGGCCATGGAAGAGCTGAAAAAGGAGTTTGAAAATCAAGTAAGAAAATCAAAAAGTAAAGGAAAAATTGGAAAGAAAAATGAGACTGATGCTAGAAAATCATGAAAAACAAGCCAACAGTTTGCTAAAGGAGATACCAAAAAATACTGAAGAAAATAACACCTTAAAAATAGACTAACTCAAAGGGCAAAAAAGGTTCAGAGTCAATGACTCTTTGAATGAGAAAAATAGCTTAAAAATCAGAAGTGGCCAGATGGAAAAGGAACTTCAAAAGCTCATTGAAGAAAATGATAGCTTCAAAATTAGATTGGAGCAAATGGAAGCTAATAACTTTATGAGAAATAAAGACATTATAAAACAGATCCAAAAGAATGAAAAAAAAAATAGAAGGCTATGTGAAATATCTCATTAGAAAAAACTGTTGACCTGGAAAATAGATCCAGGAGAGATAGTTTAAAAGTTATTGGACTACCTGAAAATCATTATAAAAAAAAAGTCTAGACACCATCTTTCAAGAAATTATCAAGGAAAACTGCCCTGATATTCTAGAACCAAAGGGTAAAATAGAAATGGAAAGAATCCACTGATTGTCTCTCGAAAAAGATCCCCAAAAGAAAACTCCTAGGAATATTGTAGCCAAATTCCAGAGTTCCCAGGTGAAGGAAAAAATGTTACAGGCAGTCAGGAAGAAATAATTTGAATATTGTGGAAACACAATCAGGATAACACAAGATCTGGCAGCTTCTACATTAAGGGATCAAAGGGCTTGGAATATGATATTCCAGAGGTCAAAGGAGCTAGGATTAAAACCAAGAATCACCTTCCCAGCAAAACTGAGTAAAATACTTTGGGGAAAAAATACATATTCAATGAAATAGAGGACATTACAGAATTCTTGATGAAAAAACCAGAGCTAACAGAAAATTTGACTTTCAAATGCAAGAAGCAAGAGAAGCATGAAAAGGTAAGCAGGAAAAAGAAATCATAAGGAACTTATTAAAGTTGAGCTGTTTACATTCCTATATGGAAAGATGATATTTGTAGCTCATGAAACTTTTCTCAGTATTAGGATAGTTAAAGGGAATATGTGTGTGTATATATATATATGTATGTGTGTATATATACACACATGTGTATATATATACATATATGTATATATAGGTGTGTATATGTATACATAGACAGAGGGTACAGAGTGAGTTGAATATGAAAGGATGATATCTAAAAAATAAAATTAAGAGGTGAGAGAGGAATATATTGGGAGAAGGAGAAGGGGAGAGATAGAATAGGATAAATTATCTCACATAAAAGAGGCAAGAGAAAGCTTTTACAATGGAGGGGAAGAGCAGGGAGGTGAAAGGGCATGAGTCAACCTTATGGATTTGACTTAAGGAGGGAATACCATACACACTCAGTTGGATATCTTACCCTACAGGAAAGTAGGGGGGAAGGAAATAAGAGAGAGAGATGAAAGAAGGGAGGGCATATTGGGGGAGGGGGCAGTCAGAAGCAAACACTTTTGTAAAGGGATAGGGTCAAAGGAGAAAATGGAATAAATGGGGGGGCAGGAAAGAACAGAGGGAAATATAGTTAGTCTTTCACAATATGACTACTATGGAAATGTTTTGCATAAATACACATGTATAACCTATATTGAAGTATTTGTCTTCTCAGTGGGGGTAGGTGAAGAGGAAAGAAGGGAGAGAATCTAGAACTCAAAGTTTTAAAAATAAATGTTAAAAATGTTTTTACATGCAACTGGGAGATAAAATATACAGGCAATGGCATATAGAAATCCATCTTGCCCTATAAGAAAGTAAGGGGGAAAGGGGTAAAAAGGAGAATGGGGGGATATAAGAGGGGGAAGACTGGGGGAAAGGGTATTTAGCATGCTTGCCATCTTGGGGTGGGAGGTAGGGGAGAGTTGGAGAGAAAATTTGGAACTCAAATCTTATATAAATGAATGTTGAAAACTAAAAATGAATGAATGAATAAGTAGATAAATAAATTTGGGGGGGAGGAAAAATCTAAAAAGGAAAAAAATAAAAGTAAAATGAACTCTTTTTAAAAATGGGGCACTGACTCATTTCTAAACTATACAGAGAATTGAGTCAAATCTATAAGAATACAAGTCATCACCCAATTGATAAATGGTCAAAGGATATGAACAGGTAATTTTCAGAGGAAGAAATTAAAGATACCTATAAGCATATGAAAAAATGCTCTAAATCACTATTGACTAGAGAAATGCAAATCAAAACAATTCTGAGGTACCACATCTCACTGGTCAGATTGGCTAAGATGACAAAACAGGAAAATGACAAATGCTGGAGAGGATGTGGAAAAATTGGAACGCTAATCCATTGCTGGTGGAGTTTTGAACTGATTCAACCATTCTGGAGAGCAATCTGAAACTTTGCCCAAAGGTCTATAAATAATTTCATACCCTTTGATGCAGCAATACCACTTCTAAGGTTGTATCCCAAAGAGATCATAGAAGTGGGAAGAATACCCATATGTACAAAAATATTTATAACAGCTCTTTTTGTGGTAGCAAAGAATTGGAAATTAAGGGGATGTCCATCAACTGGGGAATGGCTAAACAAGTTGTGGTATATGAATGTAATGGAATACTATTGTGCTATAAGAAACGAGGAGCAGATGGACTTCATATTTACCTGGAGAGGCTTATACGAACTGATGCTGAGGGAGAAGAGCAGAACCAGGAGAAATTTGTACACAATTACAGACACAATGTATGTATGACGACCAACTTTGATAGACTTCTCAGCAGTGCAGGGTTATAAGTCAACTCCAAAAGACTCATGATGGAGAGAGATGTCTACCCTCAGAGAAAGAACTAGAAAGAACAGAGTTTGAATGCAGATTGAAGCAAACTACCTGCTCTCTTTTTCTTGTTTGGTTTTGTTTCCTCTTTCCCATTGTTCATTCCACCCAATACAATCCTTTTTTTTTTTTTAAAGCAATTGGGGTTAAGTAACTTGCTCAAGGTTACACTACCAGTTATTTCTGGGTGTGGTGCTAAGTATCTGAGCCCGGATTTGATCCCCAGGTCATCCCGACACTGGAGCCGGTGCTCTTACTCGCTGAGCCACCTGGCCGCCCCATACAATCCTTTTTAACCTGATTAATGTCTAATGTGAAACTATTTGCAGATCCTATACTTGATTGTATGCTGCCATAGGGGTGGGGGGAGTAGAAAATTTCAAACTCATGGAATTGTAGAACTGAATCTTGTAAACTAAAAGTAAACAAACAAATTAACAAAGATTTAAAAAAAAATGAGGCACTGAAGAAGAAACTTGTTGCAAAGATTTTTACCCAGTTAACTGTTTCTTTTTTTTAACGTTATCTCCATTGGATTTATTTGTGTATTTTTAAAAATGTGTGACTTTCTTTAAATCCTGTTGTCTTATAATTTTCCTTCTCTTTTATCGCCTCCTGCTCTTCCCATGGAAGAAGAGTGGCTTGTAACAAGAGTATGCTCAGCACCAGTGATCTATGTTTGATGCAAACATCATTTACTTCCCTACCCCTCTTCTCTTCCCCTCACCTGGACCCCATTCTCAGGTTCTTCCCCTTTCTTTCCTTGTTTTTAAATTCTCCTTCACAATCATGTTTCTAAATCGTGTGTGTGTGTGTTGTTTAATACTAATCATTTCTAGATCTATCTTCCCTTTTATTCTCCCCTTTACCTCTCTTGCTTTCCTTGTTTCCCTGTTGAATTATATATATACTCCCACATCAGATTATGGATGTATATTTTATTCTTCTTTGATTAGTTTAAATGAACATAAGGTTCAAGTGACAACATTGGTCCTTCCCCACACTTTCCTCATATATATGGCCTTCCACTTGCCTACCCTGATATTGTGAGGAGAGTTCCATCCTTCCCTTTCTCCCCCTTCTTTCCTTAGTATATTTTCTTCCATCTCTTTCCTTTGTCTTTTTAAGATAATCAAAACATAACAAAGACCACTACCAGGTTCTTTATCTTATTTGACTCTCTCTATAATCTCTGATGTCATAATTCTTTTGTATCATCCCTCCTTTCTTCATTAGATTGTAAACACTTCACCCTTATAAAGTATTTTCCCAATTGCTCACTAATATTTATCTTTTAATATTTCTCTTTACTCTTGTGTTTGTATTTCAAAGTTTCTATTCATCTCTGGTCTATTTTTTTATCACAAATACTTAGAAGTCCTCTATTTCATTAAAGGTCTGCCAAACCCCCATAGATTTATATTTAGTTTTTCTGAGTAAGTTAATCTTGAATGTAAGCCTATGTCTTTTGCCTTTTGGAATGGTGTTCTACATTCTTTGCCTCATTATAGTTTTAGCTGCTAAATCTTGTGTAATCCTGACTCTGGTTACTTGGTACTTATATGCTTTCTGACTGCTTGCAATCTTTTGTTTTTTGTTTGGAAGTCATATATTTGGGCTGTGAAATTTCTGTGACTTTACATTTACGTTTTGAGGTTTCTTTCAGGAGGTAAGTGATAGATTCTTCTTCCTATGTTTTCTTAGTTCTTGGTCATTTGTTTATTATATGATTTTAGGTTTTCTTCCATTCTTTCATCTTTGGACTTTATGTTGTATGTCTTATGGAGTCATTAACTTCTGTTTTACCTATTCTAATTTTCAGTGTCTGTCACTGAGTAAAATTTTTCAGCTCTTGTTTTAAGTGATTATTGTCCTTTCATAGATCTCATTGCCTTTTCCAATTATTTCCTCTGTCTCTCTCATTTCACTTATTATACTATTTTGACTCTTTAAAAACTCACATCATCTTGAAATTCTAATTTGTGTTTTAGGCAAGTCTTTTTATTGGAAATTTTTGGAGTTATTCTCTTCTGAGATTGTGTCCTGGCACCCCTGGTACCACAATTATGCTTTACTTTTTTTTTTTACTCATTTTTTTCAGCACTTTATTCTGGTCAACTTGATGCTGCTACTTTAGCTGAGAGCTCTGGAGGCAGTCAGCCATTCAGGCTCCTCAGACAGACACTTCCCCCACCATCCCTGACCTATGTTGTTGATACCCAACAGTGGGAAATATGGGCCATCAGAAAAATCAATAGAAATCAGAAATCGATGTCAAAGTTTTGAGCTTAAGTTTCCTGGACTAATTAAATGTAGACATCAGTTTAATTGCTTTTTTTTTTTTAGTAGTTTAATGTATTTTAATAGAAAACTTACAGGAACAACACAGAAGACAGAGAACATTTAACTTTAACTTGCATGTAGGACAACTCAGTTAGAAAAGTATAGTGAATGGATAGAATCTACCATATAATAAAAATGCTACAAACACCATTTAGTTGCCATCAATAAGAAATTTACTTTTTGGGGCGGCTAGGTGACACAGTCAGGAGGACCTGAGTTCAAATTTGGACTCAGACACTTAACACAAAACTAGCCATGTGACCTTGGACAAGTCACTTAACCCCAATGGCCATACCTTGCCCCCTCCAAAAAGGAAAACAAAAGAAAGAAAGAAAGAAAAGAAATTTACTTAAAAAAAATCCAAATGCTGGCATTGTCCAGAAAAATTTATCAGATTTATTCATAATTGTTATAAAGTCGAATCGTTAAAACTTACTTACCAAAACTTTTCTTTACCCCATTAATGCTTCATGTCCTTCCATTTATATTCAAAATTCACACACAAATGAAAATGGAAAAAAAAAAACTTGCCAATACCTGATTCTGTCCCCTATTTTTCCATTCGAAATCATCTTCTTAGGTACCTTTTGACCCCATGGGGGAAAAATATATATATATAATATCTAACGTTCAGAACTACCAGAAACAGGAAGAAGAGATTTTTCTTTTCTGTTTTGAGGATGAAGAATGTTTCCCATAGTAGTAGAACTGAAGCACATTCTCCACGTATGCCATATTAGTGGAATTTCTTTTGGCATGACTGTGACACGTTTGGGGGTAGAGAGCACATAGGTTAGTGTCCTCAAACTGGCCAACCACTTGCCTCCTGCAAAGCACCGGTGGCTGCACTCTGGAAGAGCAGATATGTTTCAAAGTCCTGAGCAATTTCACGCATCAGAAGCCGGAAGTGAAAGATTTCCAATCTGCAGTTTGCTGGACTTGTGATAAAGTGTGACTTTGGTACCCGGTCTGTAGGGATGAGGTTTCTTGACCCCTCCAGTAGAGGGCGCAATCTTGCAGCCAGCTGCTTCCTGAGGGGTAGATTTAAGGACAGTTTGCTTGATACTAGCCACGTTCTTGAAAATTCCCTAAAACCCTCCTCCCCCCTCACTTCTCTTTCGGCTTGGGCTTGGAGAGCTACAGTGGCGGCCACTGCCTGCACTACTTTTTTATGGGGAAAATTGCCTATGTGATAAAGACCTTCCAATCTTATTACTTAGAGTAGTTACTGCTTCTCTCATATTTACATAATATTCTTTATAAACCCAGACATGTTTTATAAGTGTTAGTTATTACTGTCGTAGTTCACTTTTGTACGCTGTTAATGACCATCACCGTAAAGCATGTGGGCCAAAAAGGATGAAAGTGTGGTCCTGGCAATGCATTCTCTCTTCTGTCTCTTGCTTTTGTTCTTAGATTTGCAAATGGCCGCTTTTGTCCATTTTAAAAAACAGAGTGGTCCAAGCTGGCTTTCTTTCCCTGGTTCTGATAACCTCCTTATTCTCCTTCCCCATGCCATTGCCTGGATGTTTGGACTTTCATTTGGCCATTTAATTGTACCCCTTTCCTCTTTCCTTCTCTGTTCCTCATTAGGTAGCAGGGAGGAAATCTGTAATTTATTTATTTGTGAATTTATGTAAAAGCAGCAATGCCTTTTGCCTCCTAACACAAAACTTTTCTGACTTTAAAGCATATTCAAACAAAACAAAGATCAAAAGGAATATAGTTTTCTCGTCATTAATCCCTTTCTATTTGTTTTTTTCCTATTTATTAATGAATAAATGCTTCTCATATACTTTATAATGTCACCAGCGCTGACTATTTTGAAAGCAGTGTTTTTAGAAATCACTAGTTGGGAAAATCCACATTTGATGGAGGAAATTTTCATTAGAACACATTATGCCCCTATGCCATGCCCACAGCATAAAAAAATGCATAGGCCTTTTTTTCCCTGAACATGAAGTACATTCTTCTCTTTTTTGAGCAAAAATTGCCATTTCATTGACGTTAAATGACTCAGATCTATGACTACCATGTTTGAATGTCCTCCCCCTCAGAAACATATGCCCTGCCACGAAGTCTATTGAATATAAACATGAAACATACCAATGTGGAATATCAGTGAAGTTGTGTTTTGTCCCCCTTGTATCTTCTGGTTAGTGATTCCAAGTGGTGGCTGCAATTGTCATTATCCTCCTTGCTTGCCCAACCCAGCTCTGCCAGCTTGTTTACCAAGTTTCTTCCTATAAGGGAAAAGACCTGTAACATGCTGACCAATTTTCCATGAACAAGGATGTCTTTGGACTCTCATAGTTATGACATTCCAACAGGTGACCAACTCCTAAATTCCAAGTTTTTGTTAACTCTGTTTCATGGTGAAGGATAAATATCCCAGATGTTCCCCAGTCCACTCCCGTTCCAGTGGGGGAGTGTCATTCTCTCTGTAGTGAATTCTCAGGGCATCCTACACAAGTTTCTCTGGCTTCACAAATCTGCTAGGCTCATTAAACTATTTTTTATGTCTGCTGTATGTTTGGCAAGGGGAACGTGTGTGTGTGTGTGTGTGTGTAAGAGAGAGAGAGAGAACAAAATAGTCATGATGTGAGTGAGGAAGTCCTATGTCATTTTAAAAGAGCTGCTCTTTGAGGCAATAAGGAATACTACTAATAATGATACCCTAGGATTCTTCTCTCAAACTTTCAAATAAGCAAATCCAGTAAACCCAGTAAATATTTATTAAGCACCTACTATGTGCTAGGCACTGTGCTAAACACCAGGGATACAATTAATACAATGAAAAATAGTCTGGGGATGGCTAGGTGGCACAGTGAATAGAGCACCAGCCCTGGAGGCAGGAGGACCTGAGGTCAAATCCAGCCTTGGGCACTTAACACAAAAACTAACCACATGACCTTGGCCAAGTCACTTAGCCCTAATTGCCCTACCTTCCCCTCTCCAAAAAAAAAGCAAAAAAAATAGTCCCTGCTCTCACAAAGTTTATAATCCAATAGGGGGAAGACAACACACAAAAGAAGGCAGAAATGGCGGGGGAGGGCAGACACCTGTGGTACCCATTTTGGGGAGGTGAGGGGAATGGGACGATGACTGTGGCTCTTGTTCAGTGGAGTTGAAACCCAAAAGAGCGGCAGATACACAGTGAAATGAGCTGAGTTCAGTTCTATAAAGAAAGGCAATGGCAGTAGTTTGGTACCCCACTCTCTAGCTCTCCAGTTAGAGGGGAGAGGAAACTGAGCAAGGTAGTACCAGCCAAGGCTTGAGTTAGCAGCATGGTGGTGAGATTGGAGGTGAAGAGCTGAAGCTGGGAGAGGCATCTGGTTGTGTGGAGTTGAGACCAGGAAGAGTGGCGAACACAGAGTGGAATGAGTGGGTCTAAATGAGCTTTTCCAAATCAGATGAGGACTGGGATTCTGGACATCCAGCTTTCTATGTTGCAACTCATTTTTGAAAACTGGAACTGGGAGAAAGTCATGTCCCTGTTAGGGATTCCCCACAGTAGAGTGATTATAATTCCTTTCATTTGTATCACCTTTAAAAAAAACATTTTGCAATGATATTTTATGTGCATTCTCTAATTTCAGTCTCACAATTCCCCAATGGAAGAGGAAGATCAGAGATTCTCATCTTTGTTTTATGTGAATGCTAAAGCATTTATTAAGCACTTAGTGTATGCCAGGCATTGTGCTAAGTGCTGAGGATACAAATACAAGACCCCTTGGCATCTAAGTGGTACAGTGTTAGGAGACTGGACCTAGAGTTTGGAAGACCTGAGTTCAAATACTACCTCAAGGGCAGCCAGGTAGCACAGCGAGTAAGAGCACCGGCCCCAGTGTCGGGATGACCTGGGGGATCAAATCCGGGCTCAGATACTTAGCACCACACCCAGAAATAACTGGCCGTGTAAACTTGAGCAAGTTACTTAACCCCAATTGCTTTAAAAAAAAATCCTACCTCAGACACTTGTGATCTATATGAGTTACTAAACTTTTGTCTGCTTCAGTTTCTTCACCTGTAAAATAGGAATTGCCAACCAGGGCTAGTGTGAGGATAAAATGAGATGATGTGTGTAAAGGACTTTGCTAAATTTAAAGTATCATGTACATGCTAGTTATTATTATTAGCCAGTGCAGGAAAACAACACATAAAAGGGAATTTAAAAGGAAAAGGTTTTGCCCAAGGCAACAAGGTTTGAAAATGGTCAGGACATGGATAGAGGTCTGAATTCCATCAAGGAATGCAAAAATTCACCTATCTAATCCCAGCATTCAGTCCAAGGTTTAGGTAGGAGGCTGATAAGAAAAAACTGAACTTCAGTGAAGTAATGTGTCATTTTGTGTTTCAAGACTGAGAAAGAGTCACAATCTTATTGATATGGACAGTCCCTTGACCAGCAGAGATCACGACACCTCTAGCACCTTCTCATCCCATGAGGTGTTTGTCCACATTTCTTGGTTACTTCTCCTCAGAGGAGTCATTCAACTTGTTGAAGACTTTCCTCTGTGTCGTAGTCATTTGTGATCACCAGAGCACCCATCACTGAGGCTCTATATCTGTAATCCTTTAATCTTACTATGTGCCTGGCCTCCTTTCCCTTTTCAAAGACAGCCTGGATGATGTCATTTCTTGAATACCAGACCATCCTTGGTAATATGCTTCATGATCTTTCCATCCACTGTGTATTTTTCCATTGCCCTTTGAGTCACTTAAAATTGTGATTTTTGTGAACTTGTAAATTCTCTAATTTGTAGCCAAATAGCATCCCCCTGGAAAATATTGGGGTTAAAATGAAAAGGCAACTAGGTGTCAGCAATGAACTTGGAGACAGCAGACCTAAGTTAAAATCCTGCCTCAGTATTTACTAGCTGTATGCCCCTGGGCAAGGCACCTGACCATTCCTTATTTGTAAAATCAGGATAATAGTAATAGCACACTTACTTTAAGGGGTTGTTGTGAGGATCACACAAGAGATAACACACATAAAGTGTGCTATGAATGTTTTTGGACAAATAGGTTCTTTTCCTTTTTTCTTTCATCTTTTCAGGATATAAACCTAGTAATGGTATTGCTAGGTCAAAGGGTATGCACAGTTTTATAGTCCTTCTAGCATGGTTCCAGATTGTTCTCCAGAATGGTTGGACTAGTTCACTGCCCTACTAACAGTTCATTAATGTATCTATTTTTCTGAATCCCCTCCAGCATTCATTATTTCTGATAGGTGTGAGGTGGTACCTCAGAGCATTTTAATTTGCCTTTCTGCAATCTATCATGATTTAGAGCATTTTTCATATAACTATAGATAGCTTTGAATTCTTCTAAAAACTGCTTGTTCATATCCTTTGACCATTTATCAATTGGAGAATGGTTTTTCTTTTTATAAATTTGAATCAGGTCCTTATCTATTTGAGAAATGAGATCCTTATCAGAAAAAACTTAATTAAAATTCTTTCAATATTATTTCATTGTCTATGGTACTTTTAAGCTAAATGTACTTTCCCTGATTATCTCTTTCTTCTTTTTTTGGAGGGGGAGGACAGGGCAATTGGTGTTAAATGACTTGCCCGAGGTCACATGGCTAGTAAGTGTCAAGTGTCTGAGGCTGGATTTGAACTCAGGTCCTCCTGACTCCAGGGCTGGTATTCTATTCATTGTGCCACCTAGCTGCCCCTCTTTCAATTAGATCTAATTTTTGTTTTTGTTTTGGCTTAGTTTATGATTGCCTCACCTGCCCTCTTCACCTTCTCTTCAGCTGAAATACAATACATTCTGCTCTGGCCCTTTATTTTAATTCTCTGTGTGTCTTTCTGTTTTAAGTGTGTCTCTTGAACACAGCATCTTGTTGGATTCTGGTTTCTAATCCATTCTGCTTTCTGTTTCCATTCTTTAGGTTAGCTCCTCCCATTCATATTCACAGTTATGATTATTAACTGTACATTTCTTTCCATCCCATTTTTCTCTGTCTATACTTCTCTCTCTTTTTCTCTTTTCCCTCCTCAAAATTCTGTCTTGCTTCCGACTGCCCCACTAAATCTGCCCTCCTCTTTTTCATTCCCCTCCTCCCTTATTTCTTATCCCTTTCTCTTCCTATCTCACTGTTGGGCAAGATAAATTTTCTTTTTGTCTACATGTATACATATATATTCTTTCCTCTTTGACTCAGTTACAGTGATAGTGAGATTCAAGCATTGCCTGCCACCACCACCTCCATCACCCCCTCCAGTATAAAAGTTCTTCCTTGGGTGCTACCTTTTTGTGAGAAAACTTGCCCCATTCTCTCTCTCCCTTAACCTTTCTCCCAGTGAACACCTCTTTCTCACCTTTACATTCTTTTTTTGGAGATCATCTCAACACAAAGAATTAGTAAAAGAAAAAAATTAACCACTTAAATTTTAAAAAGTCAGAAAGGTTATTTTTGTGGTATTTAGACAAAACAATAATTCTGTAAATGTTTTTGTTTTCAGATAATTGTATGCACACCAAGTAAATACTTCTAGTCATTAAACATTTATTAAATGCTTACTATGTGGAGTACATAGTAGTACAGGCAGCTAGGTGGCAGAGAAGGCCCTGGAATCAGGTAGACTCTTCTTCCTGAGTTCGAATTTGACCTCAGACATTTACTATCTATATGACTCTGGGCAAGTCATTTAACCCTATTTGCTTTAGTTTCTTCATCTGTAAAATGAGCTGGAGAAGGACATGACAAACCATTCCAGTATTTTTGCCAAGAAAAACTCAAATGGAATCACAAAGTTTCAGACAGACAAACAACTGAACAACAGTAACAGATACTTAAGTGCCAAGGATTGCTGTTTGTCCTTCATTCTCAAAGAGGACCATGACATCAGGGAGGGGATACCATGCCTTGCAAGTGAATTGGATTTAAGTGAGGGAGGCTGTGCAAAGTCACCAGCCTCACTTTCTCCTCTGGAGCCATCTGGGTCCAGTGACAAGATATAGAGAAGGACATGAAGAAAGGTAAAAAGCAGTTCTTGCTCTAAAGGAGTCCGCGGTCGGATAGGAGAGACAACATGCAAAAAATCTATGTACAAACATGTTATATACAGGATAAATCAGAGACAGTCAACAGAGGGAAGGTGCTAGCATTAAGGGAGATTAGAAATGACTTCCCATAAAGGAAGAATTTAAGTTGTCACTTGAAGGAAACCAGGAAAGCCAGGAGGCAGAAAAGAGGAGAGGAGAGCATTCCATGCATGGGAGACAGGGAAAAATGCCTAGAGTCCGGAGATGGAGTGTCTTGTGTAAGGAAAGTAAGAAGGCCGATGTCACTGGATTGAAGAGTATGTGGGAGGGGAGTAAGGTATAGAAAGATTGGAAAGGTTGAGGTGGGAAGGTCAAAAAGGGCATTGAAAACCAAATTGAGAGATTTTATATTTAATTTTGGATGCGATAGGGAGCCCTTGGAGTTTATTAAGTAGGAGGATGACAAAATTTCTGAGTATTGTGGGAACAAGATTAAAATATAATTGGGAAATGTTTAACAAAATAAATAAAAATACAGTACAATATAATGTTAATTTGTTGTTTTCTAAGCTAATATGGGGCTATCAGGGATTGTTTCTAATTGAGTTTGATACCACTGTCTTAGATAATTGGACAGTTGAAAGATCTTTATCTCTTGCATATAATTCCTATTTTGGAGAGATTTGAGAGGTTGTAAGGATTGGAAAAAATATCTAGTTTTCCATCTTATCAGTCAAGTGACTCAGAAGAGAGGTGTGATTTTAGTTGTGATCTGAAGGAATTTAAGATATAAGATAGAGATGAGGATGGAGAATGTTCCAGGCATGAGGGAATAGTCAGTAAAAACGCACAGACTTGGGTGATGGAATGAAGTGTCTGAGGAACAGAAGGGAGCCCAGTGCTTCTAGGCTGCAGAAGACCCAGAGGGAGTGAGAAGTAAGAAGACTATAAATGTAATAAGGGTCCTTTACGATGTTAATTAATTTTGTTGTGAGGGTATTTTCCGAGAATTTTATTACATTTCTTGTGATAATCAGAGGTTTTCTAGTGTTTTCCAAAACCACAGCTAAGGGACACAGGTCTTACTGTGTGGAGTATGATGATGTTAACTGAACTGGGTGGTGATTCCAAGAGAATTAAATGCCATTTGACTAAACTGTATATTTAGCCTGACTAACCCCTAACTGGAGCAAGGAAAGAAGCAGGAAGACACGTTTTCCTTTGGTAGAAATAAGGAGCTGGTCTTTTCAAAAAGTAATAATTACCATGGTTCTTATTAACTGTATCATCCCTTTCAGAGTTAGGCTCCAAACCTCAGGCTTCCATGATTTTACAACTTTTTTCCAAACCCTGAACATGATTCATGTCCCAGACTGTGCGACTGCTTTAAGTTCTCAAAATCTAGAGCTGAGGATCCTGTTTATGCTTTTAAGAGAAATCCAGGCTTTTATACCTTTCAAGCCAGCCTTGGGGGAAAAAAATGTCCAAAAAACCTTTGATACATTCTTTTTGGGTGAAATACTTCTTATCAGGGAGGAAATGGAAATGCAGCTTCAAGGATCTGCACTTAAGAGAGTTCTTTTTAAATTCCCTCCAATCGATTCAGTTTGACAAGTCCTTGTAATTATCTGTAAAGCACAAGGAAAGTTTACTGTCTGTAAGGCTGTCATTTGTTGATGAAATCCACAGAGTATTCCTTCTGCTTATTAGTATCCTTTCTCTCCTCTCTGCTATTTTCCTTCTTCTCCTTTTTAAAGGAGACCAAGTGCAGTAGGAAGAAATTGGACCTACCCATCTCTAAAGCTACAAAAAAAAAAGACAGCCCCTTGTGGGAACCTCTAATGGGAGCTCTATATCATGGCATGTCAGCTAAAGGTATGAATAACCCTTGTAAAAGTATAGTTAATAGCTATTTGACTTAACTACAATGATGAAAACATGCTGTTCTAGCCTAGACCTTTTATCAGCTATGTAGGACAATTACTGGGGTGATATTACTACTTGAATGGGAGCAAAGTGCTGAGAGATAAAACCCAGGAAAGGGATAGAGGTCTCCTGGCCTCCGAGTCAGCACAGTGTGGAACTCACAAGGCAGGCATTGTGAAGGTGACAATGGACCAAGCTTTCTATTTCCAAACATTGAGTGAGATACTTGGAAGAGCCAGTCTAATGAGGCACTTTAACCAAGAGGTGAATGGATGAGAAGAAACTTCAGTCTGAAAATGCAAGCAGAGCTGAAGCTTTCCCCAGAAAGGGACAAGCAGGAAGCATCAGGGAGCCACGGTCAGGCCAGAATGACTGGCTGGCATTGGATTCCCAAAAGTAGCCATTTTGCCAGAGGGTAAAGGAAATCAATGAGTATTAGTGGTTAGTTCTTCTCTCTTTGCCCCATATGATAATCTTTTTAAGGACAATGCATTAGGTGCTAGGAAAACAAATTCAAAAATAAAAAAAAGTTCCTACCCTCAAGGAGCTTAAATATGAATAGTATTATATAGCATATCCACAGAAAAATAAATACAGAATGCACACAAAATAAATATGTAGTGTTGGGGAGTGGGGCATGTGCAGGACCTCTCTCCCCCTTTAATTTCTGAATGTCCAGCCAGACTTCTGAACAATTCTGAGCTGCTGGCTTTGGAACTCTTTCAGGGTGAAGCAGTTCATGTTTAACAAGCTGTTTTTGCTGCTTCCTGCAGGGACTCATGGAATAAGAGACCCAACCTTGTATTCCCAGGACCCTTTATTGTCCTCTGAATTCCACCTGCTCGTCCCTAGCCTCAGGCAACAATCTCCTTGCTTTTTTTTTTTTTTTATAGTTTCTCCTATTAATTAGAAATTGGCATAGGCCAAAGAATAAGGCAGGAAGAAAAGGGACTGTCTGAAGAGAAGTATTTCCTGCCCCTTGTCCTCTTGCTTACCAGGTCAGAATTTCTCAAGTCTGACTCCAAAACAGTCTATTCTCTCCTTCCAGGATCATTCAAATCTGTCCCCATTCTGTGTTCTTGCTTCCAATGCATTCTCTTTTATTAGATTTGTATATTTTTGCCCAAGTGAATTTCCTTGAATGAAAATACCAAATGAATTTATGCTTAAAACATCTGTCCCTAAGCTGGGATGTAATACGGCTTGAACTTTTCTGAGTTTTATTCATCCCTTTTCTTAGTGTTTTTGCCAGTAAGACAAGATGGTATTTTATTTTTCCATTTCCTAAAGTTCCATAGCACATGTTTGTCTTAAAGTTCATTCACTTCCCTTCCACAAGACTTCCTCCATCTGCAGAGCTAACTTTTCTCTTCCCTCTGGTGTTTTGGGGCTGGGGGTATTACGGAAGAGAGGAAAAAGGGGAGTAAGAGGTGAGAGTTGTGGGGAAATAAGAGCCTAACTCAACCTCAACATTTCTTGCCACAGATAGTCTCCTTTCTCACTTTCAACTGTTGGCTTCTGACAATGTTACAAAGTACAACAGTAAGTACTTCTAATCTTAATGGGATAGAAGATCTTCCCCATCCATTAATAGGCCTCATCTGGAGCCCATTAAGAGAAGTTTGCTTAGGGGAGACTTGCTTGTAGGAAGGCTTTCACACCTTGTGCTAATATCTAATAAGGCATTGAGTCAAAAGGGTTTTGATGCTTTCTGGCTCTGAGAAGTGTATATATACTCTGAGTTGGTATTTTACTCTGGGGGCTTGCTTATGAGAAGGATCTTGTGATTCCCTGATCCAGATTTTGAGTGGCTGAATGTTCAGAGCTCCCTGACCGCTCAGGTGTTAAGGCTCTCTCCATCCAGGGATGTATATAAAGTGTATAGTTGATTCAGGCAGAGTCCTGTCTGTTGGTTTTTATTTCTCTACTTGTATTTTCTCTGAAGTACAGGGTGCTGACTTTTCCCCTCAACTAGTGAATGTAATTAAAAAAAGATTGTTGACCCCTTAAATAACTGTCTTTCCTAGTAAAGCAGATCTAAGAACCCGTGCTAGCAGCCATCCTGGGTCTGCCAGTATGGTTGCCACTACAGTACTATAGAATTTCAAAGGAGTTGTCTTGGGACATTCAGGAGCAGTGTACCTAAGCCTGGACCTGGGTTTGGAGGATGGATAGGAATCAGAGAGAAAGGAGTGTGACTTTGCAAATAGAAGAAAGGTAAACAGCATGAACAAAATCATAGAAGTGGGAATGATCATTGTGTGTGAAGGAATTGGGATGGGCAAGGGGAAAGACTACAAAGTGAGTGAGTAATTGGTCTGACTGGAGCTGAAGACACATGGGGAATAACTGTGGCCAACTTAAATTGAATGAATGAGGCAGAAACTAAGAGGGGGCCAGATTTTGAAGACCTTGCTTCAGTCAATAAATATGCAATTATTAAGCACCGACTGTTTCAGGCACAGTGCTAGGGACTGTGGATACGAAAAACAACAATAGAAATGAAACATACTCTTTTCTCAGGGGTACATTGTGTTGGGTAGCTGGCTGAGAAGCGTAGAGAGGTTGAAAAACTGGGGATTTTGAAGAGACATAACTAAATTAGTGTTTTAGGAAGGTTGAACCTAATTTTGGATCTCAATGTCATCATCTGTGAAATGGAAAGGTTGATCCCTCAGGTCCCTTTCAGCCCCGATAGCTAATGTTCTAAGTTCCCACCCAGTGCTAATAGTCTGTGTTCTAAGGGGTCTTCCAAGTCTAGCCTTCTTGCAAACAATGTAAACTCTTCTATGTAAACAATGTAAACTCCATTCAGTTCTACCAGTTTGTTGTGAGAGCTTTTCTAAATCTATATTCTAAGGTCTCTTCCATTTCTGAAATTGTATCCTAAGATTCCTTCCAGCTTAAAGATTCTAGGATTCTATGACTCTATGTGTTGGCTTTTCCTTGACATCTTCTATAGACAAGGAACAGAGATTTGAGGAGTTAAGTTGCTTCCTGTCCCAAACATTTTGAATGACTTTAGGGTAAGTGAGGCAACTGGCTGACAAGATATACTATCAGGGAAAATCCTCTGGCTTTAGGTCTCTTCCCTTGTCAAGGAATTATCTATGACACATGCCATTTTTGATAAAGTGAAGCTTCAAAAAGAACAGACCCTCTCCCCTCACCCCCACTACCTCTCTTCCCTGTGGATGGGTGTCACCATACATGAAAAGGAAGGAAATTATTGATAACAACTTATAATGGAAAATTAAAATCCTAGTTTTCAAAGCAAGAGAACCCCCTTGCTGTCCTTCTCAATCTGAGCCCCTTTTTGCCAGACAAATTTACCAACCTTTTCCTTTAATCTTAAGCACCCAATTTCACACTTATTTTCTGCTGTCAGATATTGGTCTCACAACTGGTTTTACTTGTTTATGTCTAGATTAGAAACTCCAAGTGGTCAGCCCTGCATAGTGCCAAGTAGGCAGTAAGGGCTCATCACACACTTGGAGACTAGATTCTGTGGCACTGACCTAATGTTCTAACCAACTAAGTTAGCCACAAGTCAAACCACCCACTGCCTTCTTCAAACCCTTGAGTACTCCCTTGTCATGCCCATTGGGCTTCTGAACTCCACCCCATGGGTTCATCTGATTCACTTTAATACATTTGTCTGTCTTTCCAACAATGGAGCTTATTCCTGCAAATCTTGCTTATACATCAACAGCTGTAAATGGATTGTTTCTTCTGGATTTCAGCAGTTTTGGTTCTTGTCTTCTTTTCTCCACTGACCTACAAATATCAATTTGGAAAGAGAGATTTATGACAGGACATGAAATTACCATCTTGTGAAAGCCCAAGTCAGAACTATAAATAGGAGTCTGGATCCCTGAATAGGACAATCCCTTTTTGGGGGTGAATATAGCTTTGGCCTGGTCTTAGATTTAGGAAAGTAGGTCCAGGTCACATCCAGTGGAACTGGAACTGATATCAGCTGTCTAGACAGGCACCAGTAACCAGGATATCCCCCACCCTCACCCCAAAGGAAAAACTGTTATCCTTTTTATTTCTCTCCTTTATTAGTCCTCAGAGGCCTCAGAGGACCCTGATAAGCTACCTGCTCCTTGGCTTTTCTTGACACTTTTATCAGGTTTTCAACAAGCTGTTACATAGGCTGTTGGATTAACCTCTGAAACCCATTTTACCCTGTTTTCCACTGTTGGTATCAAGTCTTCTCTTACACCTATGTCTAAAAAAAATAATCAATTGGGTTAGATGAGCTTGGGAGGATGTAACCTTACAAAATGCTGGTATGAAGGCTACAGGCGTCATTAGATTATAAATAATAACAGCACTAACAATTCACATGTTGTTAATAATACTATAATGGAAAGTTGATCAATCAGCATAGGTTTTTTTTTTTTGTGGGAGCAGATTTTGACTTATATACATTTTCTAAGCCTCCGTGGTCTTTCTCCATGATTTTCTTTAAGTCCTATATGCTACATGACTGACACACTTCCTTTTCTGGTTATATATGAGTTTGATGATGTTTCTTATGCTACTTCTGTGGGCAAATTATCACTGGTGACAAATTGATGCCTGCTTATTGAATTGTATTGCCTTGTATTCATTGCCCTTTGGTTCACTTGTAATCTTACTCTTTCTAAGATGGTGGGCTTTGTTATTTGTGACTTGTAGCCACAAAGCATCACTGGAAGGTAATTACATAACTCATTTCTATAGCCCCTCAACGTTTGTGAAGTGCTTTCCTCCAAAAAATACTGTGATTTAAGGACTTGGAATCAAGAGAAGTTCGAATCCCTTTCCAGATATATATTAACAATGTGACCCCAGGCTTACCCTTTCTGAATCTCAGTCTCTCTATAGAAAAGGGAGAATACCATTTGTATTGTCTTCTTTATGGTGTAGATGTGAGGCACTGCTTTCCAAACTTTGATGCTGTATATAAATTCGATTTGGTATGTATTATTATTTTTATCATGTTTGTTATTGTCTCTATTTTATGGCTGAAGAAACTGAGGCCTAGAATGGTAAAGTGACTTACCAAGGGATATATATCTATTAAATATCCAAGTCAGGAGCAAATATAGACCTTCTGACTCCAAATTCTCTCTGCTTTAGACCGAAGCTTCTATGTTCTTCCTCCTGAGGCACCACTGTTCATAACACAGAGAGACTACATTTATAAGTGCTGAAGGAATTTGAAAGAAGTCAGAAGATTTCTTAGAGAAAGTAACTTGGAAGCATAGGATTTAGCTTGAAAGAAGATCCTGGAGGATATTCTAAGAGAAGGGACATCAATGAGAAGGGCATTCTGTGATAGAGAGATTACTCAATCTGTCAATGAACATTACTTAAGTGCCTTCTATGTTCCAGGCACTGTCCTAAACCCTGGATTAAAGAGCTGATTCAGTATAGAGCAGAGGTGTCTAATGTGAGGAAGCAGATTGAAATGTAATTGGGCTATATTTAACAAAATAAATAAAATCACAGCAAAATATAGATAATATCACATTTTAAAACTAAGTCAAAACTAAGCAAACTGTAGGGATTCTTATTGAGTTTGACACCATTGGAGCAGAGATAATATTATCCTTGGAATCCAGAACCCTTGGATTTGAATCCTGATTCTGATGCTGACCAACTCTGTCTATGGACAATTCACTTTCTCTCTCTTAAACTAAGGCTCTCCATTCATATATATATGGATAATATCTATAATATTCTTCATTGTGTGGTTATGAGGATCAAATAAGATGATAGAAAGAAAGGTTTACTTTGAAAACCTTAAAGCACCACCTATATTTTGGTTATGAGATGCCGTCTTCTAGATAAAATGGATTTTTTGAGAATTCAAGCAAATCCAAAAGTGGTTTTTGAAACTAAATGGACGCAAGTGAGCATTTGTCATATAGAGGCCAACGGGTTGGTTGAATGAATTTATAAGAAACCAGCTTTTGGTCTGATTGCTGGTTCCTTCTCTTAGAAAGGAATTTTATTTAAACTCTTCACTTGGGTTGGTAAGATTTTTGGAAAGATTAGGTATCCATGATATAACTACTGCATTTCTAAGCCACTGGTTTTAAATATTAAATGACAGGTTTTGTCATGCTGGAAGCCCAGAGCATAGTGAAACTATAATTTAAGCAGATCAAAGGGAGCCAAGGGGATGGTGTCACTCTTATGGTACAAATGCCACAACATTATAGCTGGAAAATATTTGAGGCACCTAAAGGGTGTTAACTAAGGATTGGAACAAGTTCGTTTTTAAAGCTCCAGTGTTGGCAGAAATCTTTGGCTATTGAGCCCTGCTTGGAGAAGGGGTCATCCCCATCCTTGTCAGGAGGGTACAGCCTACAACAAACTCCAAATCAAACTTGCCTATACTACTAAATCCCAGTGTGACTTCCGTCTCCAGGATCAAATAGAAAATCTCCTGTTTGGCATTCAAAGCCCTTCATAAGCTGGCCCCTCCCTCACCTTTCTGGTCTGCTTACACCTTAACAGCATTCATCCTCCCCCAAACTCTTCAAGCCAGTGACACTGGCCTCCTTGCTATTCCTCAAACAATATGCTTCCTCTCCCATCTCTTGCTGTTTTCTCTGATTATTCCCCATGCCTGGAATACTCTCTCTCCTCATGTCTGCCTCCTGGCTTCCCTGCCTTCCTTCAAGTCTCGACTAAAGTCCCATCTTCTGCACGAAACTTTTCCCAGTCCCTCTGAATTCTAGCATCTTCCTTCTGTGGATTATTTCCAATTTATCCTATTTATGGATTGTTTGTACCTAATTGTTTATGCTATCTTTCCCATTAGATTGTGAGGTCCTTGAGAGCAGGAATGGTCTTTTACTTCACTCAGTATCCCCAGCACTCAGCACAGTTCCTGGAACATAGTAGGTACTTAATAAATGCTTGTTCACTTATTGATCTTCAGTTGTCAAACTGGGCCTCAGTTTTCTTATCTGCAAAAAATGAGAAGAGGTTGCTTAAATGATCACAAACACCCTTCCAGCACTAATAAGATTCTATAATTCTATAAATCCTCCCACACATGGCTCAGTTCAAAGCCAGGTTTATGAAAATCTACCAGGAATTAGAAATGGGTAAAGAATCCATTAGGTCATCTGGTCTACTTCTATTAACCGCTGTGGGCATATTCCCTATGGGGTTGTCTAAATTGCAGAGGTCATTTTCAAATGACTCAGTCCTGGAACTTCTCATACATCCCATAGGAAATGATGTGTCTATTCAAGGTTTCTCATTTTTGAGGTTTTTTTCTGCTATTTAGCTAAAATTTCCTTCACGTCACTTGTCTCCATTTTCTATTTCATGTCACTCTGAGCTGAGCACATCCTTCCTCTGCTTAGAATCCACCTCCCTCAGAATTGGGGTGATTTGATCTCTGTTAGTCACCAGCTTTCCCTACTTGCTGAGATGTGGAGGAATGGGCAGAGAGCTGATCTATAACAAGCTTCTGTTGTCTGTGATGAACGATGGCCTTTGAAAACATCCCCTTGCTCTGGGAGGATACATGTGGAGCAAACTAGGAATGGTTCAGTTCTTCCAGAAATTATCTTGTCCAATATTATCCAGCGTCACTCATAATTCTTACCACCATTTTCTATTGACTTATTCATCAAGAAACAATGAGCTAAAGAAGGCCTGGATTCATTTTTTTTTTTAAATGTAGAATATCCCATGTAGAAGAACACAGAGATCATTTTTCAGAATCTGGTAGTCAATTGTAACAATTCAGATGATAAAATGTACTTTAATTTGTCCTCAGCCTCTGTTTTGTATGATTTTATAGAGAGGCAGGAAAAGGAGTTGGATTAAAATCTTACCTCTGATGCTTCCTGCTAGTGTGACCTTGGGCAAGTTATTTAAGATACCTGGTCCTTAGTTTCCCCATTGTAAAATCAGAGATTTGGGTTTCTGAGATCCCTTCTGGATTTACAATCTGGTAATTCATTAGATTAGTTTGAATAGGACTTTGTTAAAAGCTTTTATTCAAAATTCTTTATGCAGATGCAGCTTCAATTCAGTTCTTTATACTGCTTTTTTAGGAAGGACACTATTTACACTGAAAATGGAATTAGTTGGTCCCATATTTGAACAGAAGGAGAACAGGTTAAGTTGCCTTTGGGAAACTGCAAAGTTCCTTTAATGATCCCATATTTCTCCCAGAAATAAAGACCCATCTTTTTAATAACAATATTACACAGGTATTTTTAATAGGCCTTCAAGCCATGGGAAACTACATTCTCTAGAGTATTGAAAATGAACAGGGAAAAAAATAAAAAATTAGAGGGCAATGAAGAAGTGGGTAGGAACAGATTGTAATAATAATAATAGTTATTAATATCATAGCACTATCATTTATAGGATACTTACTATATGCCAGGCAATTGCTAAGTGCTTTTGCATTATTATCTCATTTAAAACTCACAATATCTTGGGAGGCAGATATATTATTAGAAGAAAATGAGGCAAAAAGAAGTCAAGAGACTTGCCCAGGGTCACATAGTAATTGTCTAAGGCTAGATTTGAACTCAGGTTTTCCTGATGCTAGGTCCAGAGCTCTAACCACTCTACCAACTCGTGATCCCTAACAAACAAAGAACTGGAGTTAAGATGTCATCAGAGAAATATAAGATTAAAAAAAAAGATGGGCTTTTCAAACAGAGAGAGTTAGGGATGGTGAATGAACAGCCCATTCCTTCTACAGTGCCAAGGGAAAGCAAGGAAGACCCTCCCCTTTCAGCTGTTGGGTGGACCCATCGTGTGAACTTACAAGAAGATGTAGACAAGTTGTATAGAGGAAAAGTAGGCATGAATGGTTTTTGAACCACATTGCTGGAAGAAACTGAGTATTAATGACATCAGAGAAGTGAAGGCAACCAAGATGTTTAAGGGACTTGAGTTCATTCCATAAGAGTAATGACTAAAGAATTGGAGATCTTTATCCTGTGGAAGAGAAGACTCAGGAATAACACAATAGCTGTCTGTAGGGTTGGCATGTAGCAAGCAGATTACATGTGTTCTGGGGGAACAGAGCTAACATAGTGGGAGTAAATTGCAAAGAGAAGCATTCTTAAACACTAGGGTTATCCAAAAGTGGCATGGGGCCTCTTGGGGGGTAGTGGGCTCTTCCTGACTGGAAATCTTCAAACTAAGATTATCTGGCTATCTGGGTATGGCATAGACACACATCTACAATAGATGGCCAGATGGCCTCTAGGGTACCTTCCAACTCTGAGGTTCTGTGATTCTATGAAAATATTGACTATTTAGAAATGCAAGATGTGCATAATTCAAAGAACATTAGAATGAGTGGTCTAGCAGTCTAATCTGTCATTAACATGAGTGACAAAAAAGGATTCAGAGGAAGGAAACAACTTCCCTAAGGTCATATAGTGAAACAATGACAGGGCCAGGGCTAGAATCCTGAAGTTTAGAGTCCTGCATTTCCTAGCTTCCTTTCAAGTCTCTTTCCACTATTCAAGGGGACTTCTCTAATTCACACCTATTGTAACATTCAAACATATTGATCCTTCACTATTATGATAGGCTGTCTTTCTGGTATTTTGACTCATACTTTCTCTCTCTCTCTCTCTCTCTCTCTCTCTCTCTCTCTCTCTCTCTCTCTCTCACACACACACACACATATGCACACAACTATCTTCGTTGAGTAGTACTGATAATGTAGTTAAAAAATTTTTAGTTATTAAATTCTGCCAAACAACTGGTCTGTATGATCCCTAATAACTGTTTTAATTACTTTTTTTCTTTTTTGCTGGTGGTTTTTCTTTTGAATAAATCAAGCCTCCAGCACCTTAGGGTATCAGAAAGTTTTTCTGGGCTAGAAAGTCATGATATTGAAACACTACACGGACTTGAAGACTGTGGCAGATTGGACCTAATTTTACCTTTACCAGGATTTATAAAGTTTTTATTTCTAAGATCACAAACTATAAGAATGTGAGGAGTTCTCACCTCCCAGAGGGCTTGAGTCTTTTTTTCTGAGTGAGGAGTAGTCAGAGACCATGAAAAAGTAGGTAGAACTGGGAAAGGGTTAACCATACACAGAAGCCAGAACTTGTCAATCATCTCTGTGCCACCCAATGACTTGAGAGCTGGGGGTGAGTCTTTGAGAGAATAACCCTTTAGAGAGTCAGGTCCTGAAACATAGATTGGGAATCAGTTTCTGATAGATACTACTGTTTGTCATGTTAAAGGGCTCCAGGTAAAGATACAATACAGTTTTTAAAAATTATTAAATGTTTATTGTTTAGATACACTTCTAGATGTCAGGGAAGATACTAAATTGAGATAAGATTCAGATCCTCCCTTGATGAAGCTCATATTCAAGTAGGGGTATAGGATGCAAAGATAAACAATCCACAACATTTCAATAGAGGGGTGCAAGTCTAAGTGTTAGGTGAGGTCTGAAGGGATAGACCCTTACTAATAAGTTAAGGGAGAATGTCATGATTGTCAGATCGTCAGATCATTGAGGCTCCTTGTTGGGGTGAGAGGGAGAGAGGCACAGATGCTTACTTAAGATAATAGATATTGAAGTCAAGCTTCAGTGAAGGATATGAACCATTGAACCATCCTTAAAACTACTTAGGTATACCCTGACATAAATGCTCAGACACTAAACTCAGAGTTGGGAGATCTGAGTTTGAATTCAGTCTCAGATACTTATTAACTATAGGACCTTTAGCAATTGACTTGACCTTTCAGGTGTTCAATTTTCTCTGAAAAATGAGGATGTTCATACAAAGCTGTTCTGAAGAAAATATTCTAGAAACCTTAAAGTACTGTCTAAATGAATTATTATTATTATTATTAGTGAATATTATTCAGATGAATCAAATAATGCAGAAAGAAATGGGTTGGGGTAAAGATTTCTAGGAAACTGGAGCTAGAGAGGGAGAAGATGAAAAGGGAAATAGAAAAAAGAGAAAGAAGAAAAGAGACAGAAGAAAGGAGGGGGAGGGGAGAGGAGACAAGAGAAAGGAGAGGACATTGTAAGTCAACTTGAAACCCAGAGAAGATTTTTTGAGACCCAGATAGGGAAAAATCTTCTTTCTCCAGCAGTTTAGGTATGGGGTACGTGACCTTGAGAAGACCACATCAGCTGCTAAGTGGAACTACAGCAAAGCCCTGAGCTAGAGGGCGCCCACATGTGGAGGTTAGACTAGTTAATGGTCAGTCAATAGTTACCTCTAAGTTAAGAGTATCTTTGTTTCATTTCCAGACCTAGTTAGAAACCTGCCCTGAGTAAAGATTCTCTATATTTTTACTTCTGTTAATCAATTATGGTTGTTTTATGTTGTTTGCTTGACTTTTTAAAAATTACCCTTTCCATTACCCTTTTAGTTACCCTTAAATATGACTTCTCAATACAGGTGCTGCAGTGAATAGAGTGCTAGACGTGAAGTCAGAAAGACTCATCTTCCTGAGTTCAAATCTGGCTTCAGACACTTACTAGTTGTGTAACCCTGGGCAAGTCACTTAACCCTGTTTACCTCAATTTCTTAACTATAAAATAACCTGGAGAAGGAAATGGAAAATCACTCCAGTATCTTTGCAGAGAAAACACCAAATGGGGTCATGAAGAATTGGACATGACTGAAAAGCAACTTAAAAAGTTAACAAAAAATGTGATCCTTAAATGCAATCTCCTGGCCATTTCTAAGTTTACATGAGAATGTTTTCAACTTCCCAATGTACTAATCATGAAATGCACAGGATTTAGAGTTGGGGACCTTAAAGGGAACTCTAAGAGTCAGAAAATTTAAAGGTTGGTTCAACAATTTCATTTATTGTGGATGTTTCATTATTGTTTTAAGTGATGATTATGAAATATATCTGCCCCTTCCTAATAAATGTCCCCCTAAAGGACCCTTTCTTGTAACAAATAAGTAGTTGATGAAAATCTATCAACACGTTGGCTGTGTGACACCAGTATATATGGAGTATGCCTCTCTTCACACCCATAGTCAACAACATCTCTGCTACAAAGGAGATATGTTTCACCCTTAGTCTTTAGAATAACCTTCAACCTCCTCATGTTACTAAATGAGGAAAATGGGATTCAAGGGAACAAAGTGACTTGTCTGGGGTCATATAAGTTAGTGAATAGCAGAGACAATAATATTAAGTGTTGTGATCATGTGTCCTATCACAGTACTAGACTGGAACTAATGAGATTGCTGAGATAAAGTATAGACAGAATAAAGAAGAGGGCGTAGGACAGACTTTGAATGTGCTACCAGTCAGATGGCCCACTGGATAAAGTACTGATTTGAAATCAGGAAGACTTGAGTTTGAATCTAGCCTCAGACTCTTACTTGCCAGGAGATCCTGGGAAAGTCACTTCTCTGCCTCAGTTTCTCTAATTGTAGAATTGGGATAATAGTAATGCCTACCTCATGGAGTTGTTGTGAGGATCAGATATTTGTAAACTGCCCAGCCCATAGTAGGCCCTTCATCAATAATTATTCTTTTCCCTTCCCAGTTAGGCCCTTTCAAACGCTGAAAATCCATGATTCTGCCACATTTAAGAATCCTAGATACAAGCCCAGGTCTTATAACTAAGTATAATGTTCTTTCTATTGCATCTAGATTCTGTTTCATACTCATTATCATCATCAAAAAAGACCTTTAATGAGCACCAGTTTGTGGTTGTGGTAGTCATACCAGTCCCCGAAATTAGGGCAGCTGGGCAGAACGTTCGTAGGATTGCAAATAGGACAGAATCAGGCATGTTTGTGACCTATCTCCCCTTTTTGCCTAGGCCATCATTTCTGAGGGACATTAATAGATATTCCAGTTTGAGTGTAGGCAAGCTGCTAGGCTATGTGAAGGGATGGACAAGCCTATGGCTTCAATTATCTGTTTCCTATTAGAGAAAAATCTCCTTGTTGACAAAAATCTCTTTGTTGACAAAAAGAAAGAGTAAAAAATTAACTTTAATATTTACTGTCTGTTATTTGCTTTCATTCTTCCTCAAGAAGACTTAGCCTGGTGTTCCAAGTTGGCATAGACCCACTGGCTTCAATGAGAAAGAGATTTCAAAGTGAGGAAAAGTCCTTTTTGGTATGGTGCCTTTGAAAATGAAAGCACTCCACTATGAGGTTGGGCCCAGAAACCCATATAACTAAGGTCTCATGAATGACACAGGAGAGGTCTGTTTAATTCTCAGTTTACTTTTCTGTCAGGAGGTAGAGCCATTCCTAAATAAGGCAACAGAGACAGGCTAGGTGAATGCATTTAAATTTTCTGCCTGAGATCTTCCTCTAGATGGCATCCAAATTTATAGTAGATCAGGGCCATGAGCTCCAAGAGAACAAATGATTGCCCAGTTTTATGAAGAAATGGAGAAAGCAGCACATCTGGATGCAGGGGCCTTGGGTTCAAATCCTGACTCTTCCTCCTGCTCCCTGTGACCTACTATATGACCTGGACCACAGTTCATCCAAAGAATATCTGTGTGTCTTAGGTGAACATAAGTTCAGAGTAGTAAGCTCACTCTGGGTATTACTTTCCTCACCCCTAAAATGAGGGAGTTGGATATAATAAGGGTGTTACTGCTTTATGAAGAGAAGTCATTAATTTAAGCATTAATTAAACATCTACTATGTGCCAGGCACTGTGCTAAAGAAAAACAAAAAAAACAATTCCTGTTCTCAAGAAGCTCATAGTCTAATGAGGGAGACAACATGTAAACAGTTACGTAAAAACAGCATATAATACAGGATAAAGTGTAGATAATCTCAAAAGGAAGACACTAAGGTTAGCAAGGATCAGGAAAGGCTTCTTGCACAAGGTAATATTTTAGATGGGACTCGAAGGAAGCCAGGAATCAGAGATGAGGATGGAGAGCATTCCAGGAATGGGGGATGGGCAGGGGAAATGCCTGGACCTGACAGCGTCTTGTTTGAGGAAGAAGACCAGTGTCACTGTGTGTGTGTGTGTGTGTGTGTGTGTGTGTGTGTGACATGTAAGAAGAAGAGAAAGGCAGGAGAAGACAGAACTACTAAACTTTGACTTTGCTTCTTCCCCCGTCATGGAGAATGACCTTTGGACTATGGTTAATAGGAGCTGAAACCCCAAATGTGTAGAGAGACAGTAAGAGACACTTAGTTGCACCTGATGAGTTCACCATGCCCAGACCAAAAAAATAAATTCAATCAATAAACATTTATTAAGGGCCTACTATGTGTCACAAACAATCTATATACAGGATAAAAGGAAATAACAGAGGGAATGCACTATTATTAAAAGGAGTGTACCTATGAGGCTCTGTTGGGGCCCTCTTTTCTTCCTCTGTGTTATCTTGGTTCATGATCTCATCAGCTCCCAATGATCATCCCAGTTCAATGATCATATCTATACCAATGGTTGCTGTATCTATGCATTCATCCTTAGTTTCCCTTCTGGGCTTCCTTCTTGAACCCTGCTGTCCTTTGGATATCTCAAATGAAATATTCTCTAGGCATCTCCAACTCAGTATGTCCAAAGTTGAACTCACTATTTCCCCTCTCAAACCCTCTCTAATTCCCAAGTTTTCTATTACCATCAAGGGCAACAGCATCCTCCTAGCTACCCAGACTTGAAACCCTGTTATCAACCCCATCTCTTCATTTGTGCACAACCCACATATCTCTTGCCAAATTTTGTCCCTTTAATCTTCAAAGAATCTCTTTATATGTGTCCTGTCTTCTCACACAGCTACTACTTTGTGCCAGACTTCATCACTTCATTCCTGGACGGTTGCAAATAGCCTGTTTCTTAGGCTCCCTGACTCTGATTCAGACTATGCCAAAGCACAGAGGAAGGAAATGATTGATTTGTATAGGTGTAACTTGAGTCCCCAAACCCATTGGTATGAGACTCTCTGAGTGTTAGAGATAAATGCCCCATTCTATGCTTGCATGAGGGGCAGTACAGAGTTGGTGAGAGCAGGAGAGAGGAAAGTTCTTCAGTTATCTTGAAAGTCTTTCATTGCTTCAGTATCTTTAGGCTCTTCAAGTTCTGCAGTCGCTTTGGGTGTTTCTGGCTTTCAGCTTCACTGGAAGAGATGGGAAATGCCAACCCCATTTCAGGCTTCTGAGGGAAAAGACTCTGGGAAGAAGCCAACATGATGGAGTCTGCCAGCTCCTCTTATGTTGACTTCTTTGGGTTACATAAGGAACATGAAATAGGTCAGCTTGTCTGAGTGTAGAATGTATGAAGGAAAATAATATTAAGTTAGGTTGGAAAGTAAGTTGGAGTCTGAGTATGAAAAATTTGAAATGCCAAATTAAGGAGTTGGTATTTTATCTCATGGGGCAATATCTATGTCTTAGGGCACCATTAAAGTTTCTGTATAGATAAAATATTGGCTTATCTCAAACACACATACATCAGCATCTTCAGGACAAAAACAAATCCACAGACAATTTTTTTTAATTATTGATTTGACCAAAATCAACAAATACGAACCTTTCCATATACATAGAACATAACAAAGAGGATTGTACATGATGGTGTGAATTTCTCTTATCTACAGTTGAGTTTTTTAAACTACATATTAAATTTAACATCACATTTCCAAGACAGCTGTGTTTCTTTGTTCCCTTCTGAATTTCTGTTTTTTTTTGGGGGGGGGTTGTTTTTGTTTTTAGTATTTCATTGATGCACTTTTCTGTTTTTAAATATATCAATGCCCCTACACCCTTACTGCTTTTTGGAGAACATGTTGTACATATTCTTTGAACATTTATCTGTTGAGGAATGACTCTCTTGTTCTTTTTTATTTGAATCAATTCCTCATGTATCTTGGATATCACACCTTCATTAGAGAAATTTGCTGTAAAGATTTTTTTCCAGTCAATTGCTTAACTCTCATCACATTGATTTTGTTTGTGTAAAACCTTTTTAAGTGTTAAAACTTGTCTATTTTATCCTTCATGATCATTTCAACATTTTCTTGCTTAAACTCTCTTTCCTTATTGATGGTTAAGAAAGGTATCTCTCTCCTTGATGTTCTTAGATAGTTTTACATTCCCTTTGGGCAGAACACTAGCAGGTTGATACCCTATGTGGGGAGAGAAGAAAGAAAAGGGAAAAAAGAAAGAAAAGAAAGAAAAAAGGAGGGAAGGAAAGAAGGAAGAAAGAGAAAGGAAGAAAGAAAGAAAGAAAGGAAGAAAGAAAGAAAGAAATAAGGAAGGAAGAAAAAGGAAGAAAGAAAAAAAGAAAGAAAGAGAAAAAGAAAGAAAGAGAAAAGAAAGAAATGAGGGAAGGAAGGAGGGGAAGAAAAGAGGAAGGGAGAGAGAAAGGAAGGAAGGAAGGAAGGAAGGAAAGAAGGAAGGAAGGAAGGAAGGAAGGAAGGAAGGAAGGAAGGAAGGAAGGAAGGAAGGAAGGACGAAAGAGGCTAGTGACTTTGCACGACCCTTCCTCACTTAAATACAATTCACTTGCATGTCATAGCATCACCTCCCTGTTGTCATGGTCCTCTTCGAGGATGAAGGACAAACAGCAAGTAAGCAATCTAGGTAATTTATATTGTGATCTTTTATACCCTTTTTAATATTTGGATCTTTTACGTCCAAAGGGATAGTGCAAAATATATGAGTATTTTAAATCTTTGAGTTTATCAGGCAGTGTAATGTTATGTTTACTTGCATCTAGTTTTTGTGAGCCTAATCTTTTTCACTGATCAATTTATCACTTTTTTTAAAACAAGTACTAGTTTTTCTGATTATTGCTTTGTGGTAAAGTTTGAGACCTGATTCTGCTAGGCTTCCTTTCTTCCCACTTTCTTTCAATACTTCTCTTCAAATTCTTAACCTCTTGTTCCTGCAGATAAATTCTGTTACTATTTTATTATTCTAGGAAGTAATACTTTGGTAGTTTGATTGGCATGGCAGTTAATCTGCAAATTAATTTCGGCAATGTCATTTTATTATGTTGGCTGGGCCCACTTGTGGGCAGTTAAAATCTTCCTAATTATTCAAATCTGATTTCATTTCTTCAAATAATGTTTTATAACTGTATTAATATAATTTTGTGTGTAGGTAAACTGGCAGGTTTTTTTTTTATATTGCATAGGTATTTTGAAAGGAATTTCTTTTTTCTTTTCCTGTTGGGAATTGTTAAAAATATACAAAAAGGCTGATGATTTTATGGATTTATTTTTTATCTTAATTCTGTACTTTTATTATTTTCTGAAAAATTAATTTTCACTTGCCTATAAAGTTCTCTAAATCATCATATCTTCTTTAAGCTATAATTTTATTTCTTCATTGCCTATGGTTATTTCCTTGATTTGTTTATTATGTCTTTTCATTTCCCCTCAGTAATTGCCAGAAATATATTAAAGATAATTTTAAAATTCTACTTAGATCCCTAACTTCTTTTTTTCCATTTTTCAAATGCTTTATTAACTTCTGATTTACATCATTCATTTCTGCCAGATTTTGTGTTACAAATTTTCTCCCCTTTTTTTCCCTACCCACTGCCCCAAAATAGCAGTCCCACAAGACATCCCCTCCTCCAATCTGCTCTCTCCCATATCCTTTTTGATTTTTCCAGTCGGGCATGGTGGATCTCTACGCCAAAGTGCCTGTATATCTTATTTCCCAATTACATGTAGAATAATATTAATAATAGTATATATATATATATATATATATATATATATATATTAAACATTTGATTTTAAAACTTTGAATTGCAGATTCATTACCTTCCTCCCTTGTCACCCACCCTTACTGTGAAGATAAGCAGTTCAGTATAGGTTGTACATGTGTAGCTAATGCAAAACATTAACGTAGTAGATATATTGTAAAAGACTGACCATATTTCCCTCTCTCCTATCCCACACCCCACTTGTTCTGTTCTCTACTTTGATCCCATACCTTTTCAAAAGTGGATGCTTCCAACTTCCCTCCCCCCAGTCTGCCTTCCCATCTTCCCCTGTCTCATCTCCTTCTCCCCTATTCTCCTGTAGGGTGAGATACCCTATTTAGTGTGTATTTCATTCCCTTCCCAAGCCAAATGCAATGAGAATAAGGTTGACCCATTCCCTTTTGCCTTCCTATTCTTCCCCTCCATTATAACCATTTTCCCTTGCCTCTTCTATATGAGATGTTTACCCCATTCTGTCTCTCCCCATCTCCTCTCATTATATTCCTCTCTCACCTCTTAATTTCACCTTTTAAGTATCATCCCTTCTTATTAAATTGGTCCTGTGCCCTCTATCTATGTATACCTATAAACATTTATACACACATTCACATATGTATTCATATGCCCATATACCCTCATATATAGACATATATATTTCTATTCCCTTCAACTATTTTCATACTGAGAAAAGTTTCATCAGTTACAGTTATTGTTTTTCCATGTAGGAATGTTAATAGTTCAACTTTGATAAGTTCCTTATGATTTCTTTTCCCTGCTTACCTTCTCATTCTTCTCTTGCTTCTTGTATCTGAATGTCAAATTTTCTGTTCAACTCTGGTTTTTTTCAGTAAGAATGCTTGAAAGTCCTCTATTCCACTGAATGACCATATTTTCCCCTGAAACATGATATTCAGTTTTGCTGGGTAGGTGAGTCTTGGTTTTAATCCTAGCTCCTTTGACTTCCGGAATATCACATTCCAAGCCCTTCGATCCCTCAGTGTAGAAGCTGCCAGATCCTGGGTTATCCTGATTGTGTTTCCACAAAATATTCAAATTGTTTCTTCCTGGCTGCTTGTAATATTCTCTCCTTAATATGGGAATTCCAGAACCTGGCTATAATATTCCTAGGAGTTTTCTTTTTGGAATCGTTTTTCAGGAGGTCATTGGTGGATTCTTTCAACCTCTATTTTGCCCTCTGGTTCTAAAACATCAGGGTAGTTTTCTTTGAGAACTTCCTGGAGGATGATTTCTAGGTTCTTACTTTGATCATGGCTTTCAGGTAGTCCAATAATTTTTAAATTATCTTTCCTGGATCTATTTTCCAGGTCAGTGGTTTTTTCCACGAGATATTTCACATTGGCTTCTATTCTTTCATTTGTTTGGATCTGTTTAACATCATCTTGATTTCTCATAAAGTCATTAGCTTCCATTTGCTCCAATCTAATTCTGAAGCAATGATTCTCCTCAGTGAATCTTTGAGATTCTTTTTCCATCTGGCAAATTCAGCTTTTTAAGGCATTCTTCTCCTCATTGCCTTTTTGAGCCTCTTTTGCCATTTGAGTTAGTCTATTTTTTAAGGTGTATTTTCATCAGTCAGGCTGTTGACTCTCATTTTGTAATTTTCTTGCATTGTTCTCATTTCTCTTCCCAATTTTTCCTCCACTTCTCTTATCTGCTTCTTAAGGTCCTCTATGGCCTGTAAGCAGCTCATATTTTCCTTTGCAGCTTTTGGCTCAGGAGTTCTGACTTCACTGTCTTCCTCCTGTTCCATGCTTGATCCTTTTTGTCCCCCAAATTGGTGTCTAATGTCGGAATCTTCTGTTTGCTTTGTTTCCTTTGCCTGCTCATGTTGCCCCTCAGTCATTTGACCCCTGGGCTTTTTGCCACAGTAGGACTCTGCTACCAGACAGGGGAGCTTCTTACCAAATGCTGGGGTTTTCTCAGCTGCCAGGGGTATTAGTTGGGTACCCTCTCTGAAGACTCTGAAGACACCCACATGCTCTGGCAAGCTGGCCACACACCCCAGGACCTCTACCCTAGGCCACAATCCAGATCCAAGCAGGTTAAAGCAAGAGCGATTACCCCTCAGACTGGTCATTTTGTCCCCCTACACTCTGCAGGCCAAGGGCTGAAGCTGCCATGTGGCTGTGCCTTCAAGGCAGTGGCTCCTCAGTGGCTTCTTGCCCTGGGAGCAAAAGCCGATGGACTCCCAACTACTGGGTCCCAAAGTCCACACTGCACTGACGTCTCACTTTGTCCTTGACATCTATGTGTTGATAATTCTGGAGATGGTCACAGCTGCTGGTGATCTGGAGTCCTTCTAGCCAGTGGCTGGTCAGGCCCGCCCTGGGACTAAAACCTCTGGCTCACACGGGGCTGGGCTTGGCTCCCAGAGCACTGTGCTGGCTGATTCCTGCCGGCCTTCCGGGCTGTCCTCAGTGGGAAGTTAGCTTCTCTGTCATTTTGTGGGTTCTGCAGCTCCAAAGTTTGTTCAGAGTCCCCTTTTACATGAATTGGGGAAGGTGGAATCTGGAGCCCCGTGGAGGTTTCTGCTTCTACTCTGCCATCTTGACTCCCTAGACCACTAACCTCTTACTTACTTATGTTTGATTTTTCCAGCTCTTAATGGTGTACATTGTGAAGTCTCCAAATGTTATCGTTTTGCTGTTGATCTTATCCGGTAATACAGATATTATGCCATTCTGGTGTACACACACAAACATAATTCATATGATTTCATTTTCTATGCTACACTTTTTTTTGGAGGGGCTAAGGCGAGCCAAGTTTAAGTGACTTGCACAAGGTCCCACAGCTAGTAAATGTGTCAAGTGTCTGAGGCTGGATTTGAACTCAGGTCCTCCTGACTCCTGGGTCAGTGCTTGTAGCAGCAAGCACCCCAAGAGTCCTCAGGGTTTGCAGCTACCACAGGTTCTTGGATCTGCTTTGATAAAGGAAAGCAACTCAAAATGGGTTAACAAGCTTACTTTAATCAGTCAGACATATATCGTTTACCTTGTTCAGGAGAAAAGGTCAGCACCCTGAACCTCAAAGTATACAGGCATAATTATCAAGACAGAAACATCAAGTAGACAGATTTCCAAACTGTCCAACCATTACATCCATACCCAGTCAACATCTGGGTTTCCACATTCTGGGTTTTTCAAAGCCGGGGGACTCTCAACAACGGCTTCCCAGAATTCAGATCAAATCACAGAACACTTCTCAAAGTGAGTCCCAAAACAAAGCTACACATCAGGGCTTATATAGCCTTCTCCTGGCTCAGAGAATGTAACAACCTTTTGGACCCACTGGCCAATCAAAAAGTATCTACTGAAAAACAAGCCTCCCCACCCCAGGCTTCAGGTGCACATCAGGTGCACTAGATAAATCAGATAAATCAGGTGCACTAGGGGCAGGGAAGATCTTTAAAATTTACATTCTTATTACAGTGCTCTATTCATTGCACCAACTAGCTGCCCCTTGTACTCTTAAATATACCATATTTCTGTACCAGATTTTTTTTTACCTGTAATAAATTTTTTTTTACATTGGCTTGCCTAAAATAATTACTACAGTTGCTTTTTAAAATCCATTTGAAGGATAATAAATTTTACTCTAGCAACTCATTTTAACTGTGTGTTAATATTGATATTTTATGTGACTTTCTTATAAACAACATTTTGTTGGATTCTGCTTTTTAATGCATACTGTTATCCTATTCTATTTAATGATTATACCTTTCACATTCACAGTTATGATTTTAATTCGCATATTTCTCACTATCATATTATCTATTATATATTTTCCTCCTTTTTCCTTCCATCCCCCTTTTTGCAAGTGAAGAGTTGAAGAAAAAGAAAGGATCTGATTGACACTAGAAATCTATAGTTGAGGTAGTCAGTTCTTAGTCTTCCATACTTTTTCTTTTTGCCTAGTGCCTAGTCTCTGGTTCATACTTTTTTTTTTTTAATATCTTGCTTTGGGATCAACTCTATGAATGTGATTTTTGTTTTGCTTGTGACTGTTACTTAACCAATTCAACCCTTCTTAAATTGTCTTCTTCCTTTCTCTGTCCTTTTCTTTATTGAATGTAATTATTTCTATACTAAACTCTGTGTGTTCTATTCTCCTTTGTCCAGTTGAAATATAGGTGAGATTTCAAAGATGCCTGTTTACCCCTTTACCTTCCGCCATGTTTGTATTTTGTTATTCTTGTGCACCTCAATCATTTAAAAAAGTAAACCATTCTTTCTTTTTCATCACTTCTCTAATATATTCCTATTTCCCTCTCATTTTTTTGCTGTCTTAAAACAAAACAAACAATACCACTCCCAGTGTCTATGTTTATCTGTGTTTATATATTTCTTAACATGTTCTCTGAACCCTGGAGTCAGTGGGATTCTGAAAGGACATTTGTTTTTTTTTCCCTTTTAGAATAGAATAATTTCATCATTGTTTATTGCTTTCCAGATTACTCACATATATTTACCTTTCCAGGGTTCTCTTGACTCCTGTAAAATTTCTCATTTCAAAGTTTCTGCTCAGTTCTGTTCTTTTTATCAGGAACACTTGAAAGTCTTATATTCTCTTAAAGGTACATTTCCCCCACTACAGGATGATACTTAGTTTTTCAAGACAAGTTAGTCTTGGTTGTAAGCCTTTTTGTTTTTTTAATTTAGCTTTTTATAATAATATATTTTAGGAAATCCAAGATTTTTTCTCCTTTATGGTAGTTGCAGCATAGTCATCTATGATCCCGACTGTGGTTCCTTGGTTGTAGAACTCTTTCTTTCTCAGTGCCTAGAGTATATTTCCTTTAATTTGGGAGCTTTGGATTCATGATATTCAGCTTGGGTTTTTTTTTTTTTAATGAACAGTGGCTTGTTTTTATTTTTACATTACCTTTTGGTTCTAATTGGTGTGGGTAATTTTTCTTTTCTGATTTCTTTAAAGAGAGTTTTCAAGTTTTATTGTTAAGGCATTTTCAATTTTTAAGTTCTCTCTCCTGGGCCTGTTTTCCAGCCTAATTATCTTAAATAATAGACATTTCACATTTTCTTCTGTTTTTTTTCAATCTTTTCACTTTGTTCAAATATTTCTTGTTTCATGGAGACCTTGACTTCCAATTGTGGCATTCTATTTTTCAGGGAGTCTGTTATTCGGATAATGTTTTCTACCTTCTGCCCTAAACTGTTTATTTTCCTTCCGAGTTTCTCCTCATGGGTTCTTTTTTCAATTTTAATTTCACTTTTTACTGCTTGCTTCATTTCTTCTAGGCATTCACGTAGTCCTTATGACCAGTCATTTTTTTCCCCTTGTGGCTCTGATAGTATTTGTTGTGAGGTTACTCTCTTTGTTAATATATAGTATTTCATCATTGGGTTAGATGGTTTGTTTTTTTCTGTTTATACATATGTTTCCTAGTGTAGTCATCTCCCTAAGTTTTCAGATTTCAGTTCTGTTTCACAGGAATTGAGTTGGCTTCTCCAGTATAAAGCCCTTTTCTTAGCCCCTGTATGCTTCTAGCCATTTTTGTATTTTTTCTGTCCTTGACAAAATGCTTGCTTCTTTTTTTTTTAATTTTTGTTCCATCTGGCATCCCCTTTTGATCTCTACTGGGTGATAGTAGGGGAAGATCTGAGTTCCTCTGCATGTTTTCAGTTTGTCTTTAAGTGGTGGTGGGTTGCAGGGCTATGCTAGAATTATCTCAGACTGGCTCCCAAGAGCCAATTATTAAATTTTCAGTGTAAGCATTGATATCTCAATAATCAGCTAATACTACTAATCAGGTCTCAATTTATTATTTTGTTAATTGTATAGACTGAATAAAGTGATATAGAAAAAATTTAATACTGCAGATTAAACTTAAAAGTCCACTACATGTGCTTCTTCTCCCCCCCACACCAGCTGGTTGTTAAACCTTTACCAGTATGCCACTGGTTAAGAGGAGACAAGAAGCAGGAAATAAATTATAGCAGAGGAGTACCTGGGTCCAGCCTCAAGTGGTGGTAGATTGGAGAGAAATGGGTCCAGAAAGAATTTTTATGAGTTCTATTATGACCTCTGTCAAAATATGCTATCATGATATTTAAAATAATAATAACTAATTTCTATTTTCATGTTGACCATCTGCAAGTTTCCTTTCAGCCTACTGACAATGCATTGTTTTTTCTTCACTTAGATATATATGACTTACTCAAAAATTAAAAAAATAACATGAATATTCTTGTCTATTTATGCCTTACATCATTTACATCTGACAGAGTCCCATTTCTGACTTTCTCTGGTACTAAGATAATATTAGCAAAGCTGCCAGACTGGATTTGTTTTTGGAAATTGTGGTTAAGCTGGCATGGGAGCATAGAACACTATATATCTGTCAGGCCTAGAAGGTATTATTGCTCTAATTTCTACATTGGCCCCCAAAGGTGCATTGTTTTGGCAGAGGGATACAAATTCTTTGGTTTTTATTCAGTTAGCAACCTGGCTTACATTTAAGGAAGATTTTTGTTGTCCAGAACCAAACATATGCATGTTCTCCTTAAACACAGCATGCACATATCATCAGAGTCCTATGAACGATGATCTTTTAATTTAATTCAGCAATTAGTCATAGGGTATCTACCATGCACCTACTAAGCACTGTGCTAAGAATCATGGAAATAGAAAATTGTATAACATATGGTAGCTGATGTTGATCAACTTACAGCTTAGTTATGGGGACAAAACACATATGCTTGAAACAACTAGATCATGACAAGGAACGTAGGCAGAATGCGGGATGGTGTGCTCGACTTGGAGCCAGGAACATCTGAGTTCAAATCCCATAGTTACCAACCACGTGACCCTGGGTACGTAATTTAACTTTTCTCAGCTTCAGTTTCCTCATCTATAAAATGGAGTTAATAAGAGTACTTATCTCACAGGATCATGGTGAGGATCAAGTAAGATATTGTCAAGGGCTTTGCAAACCTTAGAACACTGTATGAATATCAGCTATATGAAAGGATATTATTGAATTTATACTAGTAGTAAGAGCACTTTCTCACAGGAAAGGCAATTGAAATAGAGTACTGTGTAAGGCATTTTGGTAGATACTGTGGAAGATATAGAAACATGTTCAAAACATAGTCCTTGGCCTCAAGAACCTCACAGTGTAGTAGTAGTTGTTGCTGTGTTCATCCCTTATTTTTGAAGAGCACTATGACATCAGGGAGATGATGACATGATTTGAAATTTACTTTGATTTGAATGAGGAAAGGCTGTGCAAAGTCACCAGCCTAGGGAAATTGGACATGTATAACTATAAGGTAATTCATGATTAGTGCCAGATTGATAGCATTGTGTGGTAGAAAGAGTTCTGGGTTTGGGGTCAGAAGGCTTGATTCTAACTTGATTCTTGATTCTCATGTGTCAACTTGAAGAAATCCCTTTATCTCTCTAAACCTCAGTTTCCTCATCTGTAGAATAAAGACATGAACCAGATAATCTCTAAGGTGTCTTCCCTCTCTATATCCTATGATCCTGTGAATGGTACAAAGACTTAGAATCATAGGAATGGAGAGAAGAGCTGGATTGAGCAGGGTAAGCCTTCTACTGGAGGGGAAAACAGGACTTAAAGTGGGTTTTAAGGGATGGGCAGCACATTGGTGTAGGGAGAGGACAGGCAAAACCAAATGAACACAAGTAGGAATGGGAGAGGCATGCTTTGGAGACAGTAAAGATTGGTTTGGCTTAAGCAGAAAATTTGAGTAAAGATGTAGTGAGAAGTTGGAAAGGTGAGTTGCTCATTGAGGTAAGTCAGGCTTTGTCTGACTTTCTGGATTTGTTTCTGGCTCTCAACTCCTGGAATGGTTCCCTTGGCTTGTCTCACATCTGCCCACCTCCAGACTAATCTCAAACAGGTCAGAACCTCCCTCAAAAGGAGGTAGAAGGTTATGGATCTTAGGTTCGACTATCTATCTTGTACTGGCATTTTATCTTAATAATAACCAACATTGGTCCAACTATTATTTTTGTTTGTTTGGTTTGCTTTTTGGAGGGGGGAAAGCAGGGCAATTGGGGTTAAGTGACTTGCCCAAGGTCACATGGCTAGTAAGTGTTAAGTGTCTGAGACCGGATTTGAACTCAGATCCTCCTGACTCCAGGGCCGGTGCTCTGCCCCACCTAGCCTCCCCAGGTCCAACCATTCTTGAGAGCAGTTTTGGACTGTTCCCAAAGGACTATAAAACAGTGCATACCCTTTGACCCAGCAATACCATTAGTAGATTTATACCCCAAAGATATCAAAGAAAAGGGAAAAGGAGCTGTTTGTCCAAAAATATTTATAGTAGCTTTTTTTTGTGGTGGCAAAGAATTGGATATCGAGGAGATTCTCATTAATTGAGGAATGACTGAATAACTTGTTGTATATGGTTGTGATGGAATTATTGTGCCATGAGAAATGATGAATAGGGTGGTTTCAGAAAAATCTGAGAAGACTTATATGAACTGATGCACAGTGAAGTGAGGAGAACCATTGTACAAAGTAATGGTAATTTTGCAACAATGATCAACTATGAGAAACTTAGGTACTCTGATCAAGACAACAATCTAAGACAATTCCACAAGACCCATAATGAAAAATGATATCCTTCTCTAGAGAGAACTAATGAACTCTGAGTGCAGATCAAAGCATATGTTTTTACTTTTTTTTTTATTTTGTGTGTGTGTATTTTCTTTTGCAACATGGTTAATATGGAAATATGTTTTGAATGACTTCACATTTATAAATGATATCACATTACTTGCCTTCCCAAGGGGTGGGAGGGAAGGAGAAAATTTGGAACTTAAAATTTTAAAAAATATTGACTTTTAAAAAATGTAATTGGGAAATATTTAACAAAATAAATATAAATATATCTTAAAATAATAATAACTGACATTTATAGAACTTTCTAAAGTTCACAAAGTGCTTTCATTTGATCCTCACTACCCTGAGAAGTAGAAAAACATGTATTATTATCCTCATTTTACATATAAGGAAACAACTTTATAGAAGCAAGATGACTTACCTGTAGTCATTCAGCTTGTGTCAGAGGTGAGATTTGAACCTTGAACTCCAAATCCAACATTCTATCTATTATCATCTGCTGCTTTTTTTTCTTGTGTTCACAAACCCATCTGGCTTTGCAACTGTGATTATGCTATTCTGTATGTTGGTACTGATCATAGATGGCCTATGAGCCCTGTAGTTCTATCCCTTGTTCTCTGCCAAGAGCGTAGGAGAGTCATAAGATCACTATGAATCTCCAATGCAGAATTTTTAGAAGTCTTACACTAAAACCAAAAAGAAACTTTTGCAGGTGGCACGGCGGTACTCACTGTTGTGAAAATAAATTGGCCAGTAATGACATTAGAATTATGGTATTTCTCAATTGCTTTATTTTTCCCTTAGATCACCTATCATCATCTTAACTAGAATTTTTATGGCACTTTATTTAAGCCTTGCAAAGCTCTTTCCTCATGTTAGCTCATTTGAATATTATTCAACAACCAATATTGTTTAGTGCCTATCTGGAGGTACTGCACTACCATTAACATTGTGCTAGGGAGGTTACCTGAAGTTGAAATAAAACATGGTCTCTGATCTCAGGAAGCTTATACTGCAGTCAGCATAAAGCACTTTTCTCCAACATACTATGCCAAGTGAATTCACAGTCAGGAAGATAGGCTATTTCTATAAACTCAAACTGGTCTTAGTGAACTAATTGCCAGTTCAGTCTCTCTGCCATCTGTTTGGTCTACATGGTGCCCAGTTTGCCTAAAAGTTTCACTTTTTGACGATGATGAGTTTTTTTGGCCTTAGGCAACAACAATCATCTTCAATGTGCTTCTGCCTATATACATGACGTAAAAATGGAACAATTTCCCACTGAGTTCTGGCTCAGCAGGATGGAAAAGAGCTCAGTGTATTGAGAGAATAGCTCAGTCTGTTTTTTCCATCAAGGGAATCTTTTGAGATGTCAGGCCCTGTTTAGGTTAGAGCTGCTATAACCTTTATGATTTATATCTCTGTCCCCTTGCTCAGCTGTGAGGGAGGGTTTTTCAACTACTCTTTGAGTTCCCTCTTTGCCCTAATGATGAAAAGAAACTGGAGCCTCCTATCTGACTCCTAGGCCATGTCTAAGTGACGTCAGAACAACTGGCTTGACTGATCTTGTTTTTCCTGGATTGATTAATTAGACTGGTAGATCTGGCGCCATGTGGACCCAGCCTAAAAATATTTCAGAAAAATAGCCCCTCAACTAAGCCCCATCAGAAAGAATGGGGTGGGGGGGAAGTGTGAGGAATAGAGGAGATACCAAATATGGGTATTTCATCACATATGTAATTTCCTTAAAATCAGATTGTGGTCTAGAAAAAAGAAGCCATTTGTTCCAAGGGAAACTCAAGATACATCATGTTTCAAGTTAAACTGATAAAATTATCATTTTAACTTTTCACATCAATCTCAGTTTACTCAGCAACTAGGCTTCCTAAGTAACTGTAATTCTTGTCTCTTCTCTAGCTGACCTTGTTGTCTCCACCTTGAAGAGTTGTCTACATCAGACAATCTTAGAGCCAACATAGAAAGATAATGATCTTAGGAGTGTGAGCTATGTGTGGGTGCTAGTCAACAAAGTTTTCCAACCACTGCTTTCTGACAGCAATAAACCCTTCTGATCCCAGCCCCCGCCCATAGTCACAGATCTGAATAAATAGCAGGGGTGATTTCCACTATAGCACAAAAGGAGACCTATTAAGTTTAGTATTATGTTGTAGAAACACCATGACATAGCCATGACCATATATATCCCTTGCCTTTATATGTAAAGATGGCATTCTTTTTCTCTTTGGTTAAATATAGTATTTCATTTTACCCTCCACCTCCCAGGAATTGGGATTGGTTGAATTGAATCATTCTCATTTCCTCTCATTTTGGCTCCTTTTTGACTAGCTATACACATGAATGAGCTAAAATGGCTTTCCTGTGGCTGGTGGAAACAGATAAAGTTAATCAGACCAGACTGGGATCAGCCCATGACCTTAACCTCTAGAGAACAGCATTCTACCTGCTGAGAAATTCAATAATTCAACCATAAACAATTGCTCAAAATTGCCAGAAGTCCCTTTTTTTGGGAATCAATGCCCTGGTAATATCTACGTCCAAAGGATGTCTCTTTGAGATACTTGGCCCCATAGCTTCCTCACAAAAGGTGCCAAAACTTGTTGGCACAAGGGGGCTTGGGTTGATAAGGGCATCTATTGTTCAGTGAAAGGATGTCCCAATTCTTTTCCTTTTTTCTGCGTCCCTCCCCAGTGCCCCAAGGCCTAGGAATGCAGGGGGAAGCCTGGTTCTTTTTAGCGGAAGCCCTTGGCCTGTGGCTTGTTGCTCACTTTTCTTTCACACCTCATATCCCTGACATTGGATAAGCTCTGTAGAAGGCTAAGAAAAACAATTGTGTGTTTTGGGATTTTTCTGTTGTTGTTTTCCTGCAGGCCATTAAAATGGTAGATTTTCCAAATTATTGTTAAAAGATTACTCTGGCATTAATGAGGGTTGGGTTTGGAGCTGGAGGGGTATGTGGGAGGAGGAGGAGGAGGGAATCTGCTTCCAAAACAAAGAGCTGTTGTATGATGAGAAGCAAAACACAGGGGTCGGAGAGAGGGACTAGGTAAGACAGAAGTCAAGCTGGGGGAATAGTTGTGACCCAAGATCTTGATATTATTTATTTCCGAGGTCAAATAACTTCCTGCTTTATTGCATTCAATAAGTATTTATTGAACCTTATTGTGTAAGGGGCTGTATTAGGTGCTAGGGTTACAAAAATGAATGACGTGGGCCCTTTCCTCTTAAATTGCGGTCACAGTAGGTGCTCAACAAAGACTTTGAATCATATACAGTGAGGTTGGGAAGGACCTTAGAGGTCACCTCATCTAGCTCTCTCATTTTACCAGTGGGGAAGTTGAGTCTCAGAGAGGTGAAATAAATTGCTCAAAGTCATGTGGCAGAGTGGGGTCTAGAGCCCAGGTCTCTTGTCTACTAGTTTAGTACTGATCTCTTCACTATTCTCAAAGCAATAGAGTGGGTTTCACATCCTTGGAATTGTTTGTGAACAACCCATTAAGCATAAATGTCTAAACCTATAATCTCTGCTGAGCAGTTGACTCAGTCTGACCTTGGGGAAGTCATTTGACCTTGAGCTCTTGGTTGGCCCAGCTGTTTTAACACTGGGGTAACTCTGTCAAAAACCAGATGCTTCATCTGAGTTAAAGGTCCCCAAAGGGATAAATGACAGACATAAATACCTAAATGTGCTTGTTGGAAAAATAGCTCATGCGTCCTGGGGGAAGGGGAAAAACATTCCCAAACCTTAAGCCGGAAAATCCACATTATCTTCTGATAACTATGTCACTGACCCATGTCAACACTGCCCATTGGGAAGACATGTATCCAGAGGGAATTGTTTGGTTATAAAGAGCAAAGGAGGGTGTAATCACTATGTGTGGTCTCTAGGGACAAGTTGGTCCAGCCTATCAAAGGGCTGATCCTTTGTTAGGATGAGCACATATAAATGAAGAATTATCAACATACAAACCTTCTGAATTCAGTTAAATTCAAGGCCTTTCGGGACTACAGAGAGAGATAAAAGAACCAATCCTTGTCCTCAATGAGCTTTCATTCTACCTGGAGGGAAAAGTACTCCCACAAATAAGTAAAGAGAGAGGAAAATTGATGAGGGAGAGAACACTAACCACAGGAAGGTGAAGGCAGGGGGGTAAATTATGATAGGGACCATGGAGGAAGACTGTCACATCTGAATTGGGCCTTTAAGGAAGACAAAGATTCTGAAAGGTGGGAATAAGGAGAGAGTTCATTCCAGATCTGGGAACTGGTTTGTGTGAATTTACAGTGTTGGAAGATGGGTTATTGAGTTTGGGGGTGGGGGGTGGGGAATATGCTAGTAGTGTTCCGTGTATGGAATGCAGACTTTTAAGATTTATATTGTAGAATAAGAGATTCCAAAGCTCTGTATGAGTTCAACCTTTTCCCTACCCTTTCCTCTATGCTTCCTACATTTAGAATGAAAGAGATGCAAAATTAATTTGGGAAATGTTACATCATTTTTTGATTGAGAGCTGGGATTTGGGAGGGTGCACCTTGACTTGGTGATTCACAGAAGACTCACATTCTCCTAAAAAGAGGGACTGCCTTTTCAAAACAATTGATCTTAATTTGCTTCAATTAATATATATGCATATAAATAACTGGAAAGTTGGACAGAGCTAGGTGATAGCTAGATGATAGGAAGGTAGGTAGGTGGCACTTTGAGGAAAGGTTGTAAGTTATGAAATCAAAGAAGGTTGAGATTATTGCCTGAAGGAATTTTCCTTAGTCTGTCTGCATACAAACAGAAGAGGAATCCAGCCATAATGATAAAACAGAGGGCTTTAATAAAATTTTGACAGAAAACAATAAAAGACAAACTCTAGCCATCTTCCCTCTGGAGAAGGAAATCCCTTTTCCTGGTAACGTGCTCCAAAAGGAGATTCTTTAAAATGAAAAAAAAAATTGCCTTAGAGATGGGAAAAATCAGTCTATTGTTGCATTTAATGACAAATTAAAATTGTAACATGGGAACCAGTTATATTCTATAGGCCCATAGAGTTCAGTGAAAGTTCTCTTGCCAGAATATTTGTTACAGAAAAAGTCTGCAGAACCCTAGAATTGATAGATTTCAGTCCACTGAGAAGGATAACTCCAAGTTTTTATATAATTTCTTTATGCGGGATGGGGGTTGGGGGTTGGGGAGGAGAGAGGAAAAAACAACTACTTTTAACTTTGGCCCTTCTGGAAAAGGGAATGTTCTAGCCTCCAGCCTTCGATTATGGATGTATCCTCAGGACTCTCAGATGTTCTTACCCAGCAACACTGTGCCTTTCTATCAGTGCTGTTGTCCACAAAGACCCGGACTTATTCCATTTAAACTTTTTATCTTCTCTGCACCTTGAACATAGCTCTGCACACAGCAGGCGTTTAATTAAGGCTTGTTTGTATTTGTAAAGCAACGGGGTCTTTTTCAGCCCGGGTATCCTGAAGCCGGCCCAGACCCTTGTTCTGAGATCTGGGATCCATCCCTTTGGATCTCAGCCAGGTGAGGACACCTAGGCTAGCCCTGCCCGAACTTAAGGAGCAGCCGCCCGAAGAGTCTACTTTCACTAGGTTCAAACTTGCCGCTGCTCCTGCCCTTATGTGGCTCCCCTGCCGTAGTTGGGGGAACTCGCTGCAGGGAAAAGAACAGGCTTGCCACACACCACACGTTCGCTCTCTACTCCCACCCCCCTTTCCCTTCCCCGGCACTCCCCACCCCCACCAACCCCGTTATCCAGTGGGAGCCCAGGGGCCGAGCTCCAAGATCCGGGCCTCGAGTTCTGATTTGCTGCTGGCTGTCTGGATCGACAGCCCCTGCCTTCCTCTGCCTTCAAGAAAAGAGAGGGAGGGAGGGAGAAAGGGGGGGAAAATAGAAAAAGTTTTCACTCCTCCGTCCGGCTGGCAGGGGACATCACTTGAGACGAGATCCCCAGAAGGAGCAGGTCGAGGGGAGGAGGAGGAGAGGTGGAGGAGGAGGAGGAGAAGAGGGAAGAGAAGAGAGAAGAGAAGGAAAAAGGGCAGGGGGTCAGAGAAGGATCCGGGTGGGGGGCTTCTAACACCGTTCAAACCTGGCAATCCCCACACTGCAACAAGTCGAATCCCCGCCCTGCCCCCTAATACATTAAATTTTTTTTTTTCAAAAAAAAAAAGAGAGAGATAAGAGAGAAGTGGACTTCCACATGGCTCCCTAAAAGTTTTCATTTCCCAGGATCTTTTTTGGTGCTTTGGGCTCCCAGCGCTTTGGCCAAGAGCTCCCTCCACAAAACTGCCCCGCGGCCCCGGGTGAACGTGAGCATGGACGCCCACACACGGTGGAAACGGCGAAGCTGGATACGCGACTGCCCGCTCCTGGTCGCCACCTTCCTCCTCTCCGCCCTCTGGCCGAGCCACGCAGGTAAGCCTGGACCGAAGCTCTCCGCTGTCTCTCCTCTGCCCCGGCTGGGGTCGGAGCTGGGGCGAGCAGTGCGCGCTTGTGTCATTCTTCTGGGCACCTCTGAAGTCAGTTGCAGGAAAGCCCAAAGGCACTGGGACAGGGCGGGTCGGAGTTGCAGAGTTGGGCTTTCCTGAGCCCGTGCAGTTCCCGGGGTAGGGGAAAAAGAAAGTTTGAGCTACTTAAATCTTCTGAATGCCATTTGTCTGGGGCCCCGTAAAAGGGAAGAAACGTTAAAACACAATACCCCTTTGCTTCTCTCCTCCCTCCATCTTCCCAAGTAGAAGAAGAGGGCCAGAATCGTAGCAGAATCGGGGGTTGTGTGCAAAGGGGGCGATTTTTGATGAACCGAAACGCTAGTCTATGAGGAAGGCTAACTTTTGTCCAGAAAGCTTTATTCTCCCACTCACGCAGATCAAAGGCACTCAACTCTAGCCCACACAGGCAAAGCCCCAAACTTTTCTTTATTAAAACTGGGAACCGTCGCCCCCTATAGCTCCATCCTCTCAGTACGAGATTACATATCCGCCCCAGCCCCCAAAGTCCTAGAGTTAGACTCTGCAGATCTGGAGAGGAAGGCAAGACTCATAAAAGTTGTTCCCAAAACTAGTACTTTCTCTTTCTCTTGGTACTATCTTCTTTCCGTGATTGGAGAGAGTAAGGAGATGAATGTGGATTTTAATTCAAATCCTTTCAAGGCTTTTTCATTGGGGAGAGAGGGAGAAGGACCAAAACTGCTCCACTTCAAACTCCCCCCCTTCCCCCTTTCTCTAGGCTATGATAAGGCATACAACTTTCTGCTTGTCTCTTCCTTCCAAGGCTGGGTGCACAGAACCTGAGACCAGACTTGTGGTCAGAGATACATAAACTATTCTAAAATATTTGTAGCAACCACCCTGGAACTGTAGTCAGAGATGCCCAGCGGGATGAGAGAGGGGCTTGAGTGATGGGGGCAAACCCCTGTCATATTAAAACCCGGTGCTTCCCGACTGAGTATGCAAAATGACTTGACTTCTGTTTAGCTTAGAAAGTTACAACCTTCTACCTTGAAAATTGCCTGTTTTATTAAGACTCCACAGATCCAGAGATCCAGGGCTTACCAGACCTTGGGGCAAATACCTTCAGTTCAGGATCATTATATAGTCGTAACTTCCAAAAGGGAATAAGTAAGAATTGTAATAAGTAAGAATTATGCTTTCCCAAGAAAAAAAAAAGTGAAAAGTCCAGGAAGTCTACTTGACTAATTGTGGGAGAGGGGTAGAATTGTAGAATCACAAAATGATAGATTGGGACAAGGTTAATCTTATAGCAATCTTATACTCATTTTACAAAAGGGGATCTGGGGTCCAAGGGGAGGAACTGACTTGGCCCAGGTCACAAATCTGTGACAGAAGGGCTGTCTTACTACCTTTCTCTAAATACTTTGCTTTTTAACATGCTTTAGTGATTCATTGGAGAAAAGGTTATCTGGTTAGTAGAAGTGGGACTGGAAGGGGCTACTTTTCCTGTCGCTAATAGTTGTAAATATGGTCCGTGGAATTACAAAGTCAGACACGACTGAACACTAACTCCAACAAAAGCAGTTGTGAATGGACAGAATCTTTGCTTCACATTACTATTTACCAGCCCCACCAATCCCCAGCCCTACTTTTGTAAATGAAACAAAGTTTGGTAATCATTTTTTTTTAAATGGAAATGTTTTCTCTCCTTCTGGTGCATTTTGCTTTTGGTTGTTGGCAGAGAGGAAACAGTACCAAGGATACTAGGGACAGCTCTTTTGCTTGGAGGAGAGCAGAAAAATTATTGGACTGGGGTGGGAGCCAGGAAACCTAAGTTCAAATTAACTCCTCTGCTACTAACTCACACTGGTACCTTGGTCCCACTCACTTCTTTCTTTGGGCTTCAGTTTCCCTCTCTGTAAAATGAAGGACTTGGACCAGATGGAGTGTGGAATAGTTGAAAAAACTTGGGATTTGAAATCAGAGAACTTGGATTCAAATCCAAGCTCTTGGACTACTTATTACCTGCGTGACCTTGGGTGAATTCTTTGTCTCTCTGGACCTTAGATTTCTCTGTTGAAGGAAGAGTTTGTATTAGACAATCTCTAAAGTCCCTTTCTGCTCTCAATCTAGAATCTTAAGATCTTTAAAACCCCCTCCACCTCTAAATTCTTTGATCCTTCCACCGATGATTTCTTTTTGAGATAGTGAAGGAAGGAAGGCCAGAAGGGAGATGAGGATGGGGAGAGATCTTGTGGCTTACTTGCCTATTAGTCTGAATTAGACAGTTTGACCAGTCTGTAACGGTTGCTCCTAGTTGTAGTCTGTGAACCTAGGTAAGGAACACTGTAACAGTGATATTCATCCTTAGATGGTTCAGAAGGGAATGGGGAAACATCAAGTTTGGAATTTGAGAGAGAAGAAACCAGTGCCTTTGCTACTTTATAATTTGCCTGAATTCTCTGTTGATTGGGCTTTTAGGAGCAGAAACAAAAACAAAAACAAAAAACCTCATTGAAAAGAAATGGTGGTGACAGAGAATAGATGATCTTATTAAAGCAAGCCTTCTTCACTTAATCTTCCCTCTAAAGGGCTTGCTCCTGATTTTGGATGCAATAACTCATTGCTGGAGTTGATGGCTTAGGGCTTGAGACCCAGAGAAAATGGAAAAAGGTATATGCAAGTGACTTTTTTCTTTTTTTTTTTAAACTCACTTGGGACCCTCTGCCAGATGTTTTTAGAGTTATTCCATAACAGCTTTCTTTTTGGCCTCTTTTTTGGCCAATGAAAGAATGGAAAGTAAGATTTAGTCTTTGACTGGGGAAAAAAGTGTTCAATATTTTAATGGGGAAAGAGTGTATGCAAAATGAAACATGACCCCAATATTTGGAAATTGAGGTCATATTGTCCTAATTTCATTGCCAGGACAAAGTCATGTGACTTCTTTTTGCACTATCTCCCTTGAAGAATACTTGTATCTGGGAGTGACTGGGTAGAGGGAGGGGGAAGGGGTATTCACAAATAATAAATCTTCCACTGAATCAGTAACATTGGCAAAGAAGACTTTTTCCATGTTTCTCCAAACAACTTGGGCAGGAAATCAGCTAGATTATCTAGTCCCTCTACCCGTCACAGTGGAAATGTGCCCTATAATATTTTTATTTCTTTGCTTAAATTCTAAATTTCTCCAGGTGGGTGGGGTTTCTAGTCATTCTCCAGAGTCTATTCATGGTAGAGGAGTTGTCACTGTCCAGAGATTTTTCTTGGTATCAAATCTAAATCTTCCTTCTTTTATTTTCATCTCATTGCTTTCAATTGCTGACTCTCCCTTGAAGTCCTGTGGCCTCAAGAAATTCCCACCCCTACACCCCACCCTTCAGATATTTGTGGACTCTCACCACGGCCCCTCCCTTGGTTCTGATTTGGCCAAGCTTTGCTGATTCTTTTATTTCTCCCTTCTCTCCACCCATCTCCACCCCCCTCCCCAGCGGTTCCTTCTCCATCCTTCTTGGTGCTCCCAGTTCTGTGCAGGGACCCTAGGGCTGCCCTTCCCCTTCCTCTGAGTTACAGAGGGGTGGGGCGGAAGGGATTGTGGCATGATGAAACAGTCACTCATTGATAATTTTTTCATGGGCTAATAACAGTCCCATTGATGACTTGGCACAAGGCCAGGAAGCTTCATTTATTGTTCTTCTAGTGATTAGTGCCATTGGTTAATCATGAAGGAGCAAGACAACCTCTAATAGTGATAATTTGGGGGTGGTGGTGGAGGACAGAGGGTCTCTGTGATATCATTGGTATGAGAAAGTCCTTGTGTGTAAATTCTGTTCATAAATGCATATCAGCAACTCATTTATAACTTACAGTCTTAGTTGCTTGGGGGAGCTAGTAGGGGCAAGAGGTAGGACTTGAACCCAGGTGTTCCTAATTCACTGTGTATTACTCAAGAATGATTCTCAGTGGTTATAATAATGCTTTGTAGAACTGTTTTATACTTTTGTCAAAGTTCTTCCACATTTGTTATCTCATTTTTTCCCTGCTTCTCCTTCTCCCTATCCTTCTTCAATAGTCAGACTCTTGGAGAGAGGTTTATAGTGATGAGATCAGACAATTAACTGCTTTGTTTCTTAGTTCTCTCCTGTACCTTTTCCCCCTCTCCCTCCCTCTCCCCTTAACTTTCCCTCTCCCCTTAACTTTCCCTCTCCCTCCCTCCCCTTTGCTTCTCTCCCTTTTCACTCCAGTTGGTTGATGACCACCTCCTCCTCCTGGAGATTGTCTCCTCCCTTTGCTTTCGTGGCACTGCTCTCTATTCTTTCCCAAGATTCTTTGCTGGATCATCATCCATGTCCCGCCTCCCACATATGGGTATCCTCTAGGGCTCTGTCCTGGGCCCTTTTCTCTTTTTATACTGTCTCTTTCAGTGATCTCATCAGCTCTCCTGGGCTCAATTATCTTCTCTATGCAAGATGACTTCCAAATCTATATATTCAACCTTACTCTCTCTCTCTCTCTCTCTTGAGCTCCAGTCCCACATCACTGACTGCATGCTGGACATCTTCCCCTAAATATTTTATAAGTAGCTCAAATTTTATAAGAAAGGGAGAATTTTTTTTCCTTCATTGCCTCTCCACAAAACTGCCCCTTCTCCAAATTTTCCTCTTTCTATTGGGGTAATCACCTTTCTCTTAGTCACCCAGGTTTGCAACTGAGAGTAATTCCTGACTCTTCACTCTCCTTCACTCCCCATATCCAAGTCCAAGTCCTGTCAGTTTGGCCTTTTCCACATTTCTTGCCTCTGTCCCTGTCTCTCCATTTACACCACTACCTCTCTAGCTTGGTCTTTTCTCAGCTCTACCCTGGGCTATCATAGCAGCCTCCCAACTAGTATTCCTGATTCTAGTTTCTCAACTCTCTAATCCATCTTCCGTATAGTTTCCAAAATAATCTTTCTAAAGCATGGTGCTGACCAACTTACTCCACTGAATCTTCAGAGGCTCTTATTGTTTTTAAAATAAAATAGAAACTCCTCAGTTTGGGATTTAAATAATTATGTCATTTCAGAATATGGCTTTAGTCTACCTCTCCAGATTTATTTCACTCTGTGCCATTTCATATAGTGTCTACTCTGGCCAAATGGATTATATGCCATACTCTACACTCAGGCATCCAGTCTCCTGCCTCTATGCATTTGCATAGCATGTGCCCTATGACCTTTGAGTCTTGGATCTTTAGTTTCCTTTAAGGTGAAATCTCCTATGTGAAGTGTTTCCTTATCCCCCTGATGTTAATGATCTCTGCCTTCTTCAGATTGGTTTGTATCATTTATTTATGTACAAATTTCATGGCCTCTATAGAGTAAAAAGTCCTTGAGTTCAGGCACTGGTTTTTTTGGGGGGGAGGAGCAGGGCAGGGTTATATTTCTAACTTTTAACACAGTACCTTGTACATAATACATGCTTATGAAAAGGAATTGAATTTGTTCCAATGTTATTCTGAATGCCATCTTTTTGTCTATTTCAAAGCTTCATATATATAATACCAGATAAGAGGACATGCCAAAGTATAATGTTTGACCCATGTACTTTGTCAACAGAAACCTTCTTCCCCTGCACAAAGTGAGAAGCAATACTATGGGGAAATTATAGCAATATTATTTTCTTTGTGATAGATGCAGAAGAAGTTGTTTTCCTTCCTCTCTTTTTTTTCCCCCAACTTTTGATATTGAGGAGATCCAAACTTTTTTTGTGTGTCTTCGGCCCTCTTCCATATACTTTTTCTAAATCTCTTTTTTTTCTAAATCTTTTCAGCAACCAAGGGTAATCACTGGGCAGTGATACATACCTTTGAAGGAATCAATAACCTGGCAATGTCCCATATGAGTTATATTGTCATCTGTCCCTATCTATCTATTAGAGGGCTGAACTGGCATTGAGAATGTGCTTTCCATTTTGTGACATTTGTGGATGCTTACACTGGATGGCAGATCCTGCTGTGGGGGATGAAAGAAGCCCATGTGAGAGGTGGTGCTCTTACCAGAGGAGCACAGGACTCTGGAATGAAATGGAACAAGTCTGACTCTGATGGTGAACCAGGGTTGTTCAGTTTTTAGGAGATTACTTTTTCTCTTTTAAAGAGCAAAAAACTTATGTCACTATCCATTTTTTAAATGTAACAATTCTGAAGTAAAGTCTCTCCATGTGTGTATGTGATTTTTTTCTTTTGGTTCAGATCTGTGTTTTCATTAGTATATGGAAAACCTGGTTTGGAAACATCTTCCCCCCATGATGGATTGGTTGTTTATTTATAATTTACAGGCTTAGAGACTAATTGTGACTTATCCATAGACACAGGTAGGATGTGTCAAAGGCAGGATGTGAATCTAGGTCTTACTACAAGACTGGTCCTCTAACCTTTCACTATATTACCTTTTCTATTTTCCTTCCTTCCTTCCTTCCTTCCTTCCTTCCTTCCTTCCTTCCTTCCTTCCTTCCTTCCTTCCTTCCTTCCTTCCTTCCTTCTTTCCTTCCTTCCTTCCTTCCTCTTTCTTTCTTTCTTTCTTTCTTTCTTTCTTTCTTTCTTTCTTTCTTTCTTTCTTTCTTTCTTTCTTTCTTTCTTTCTTTCTTTCTTTCTTTCTTTCTTTCTTTCTCTTTCCCTCCTTCCTTTTCTTTCTTCCTTCCTTCCTTTATTTCTTCCTTCCTTCCTTTATTTCTTCCTTCCTTATTTCTTTTTTTCTCCTTATACATATATGAATAACATGTAACTTTATATATGAATGACATCATATAACTAGATATATAAGTGAGGCAGAATATATGGTAAATCACTTCTATATATCATATATGTATATATTTATATATACACATACATACACATTTTATAGTATATAATCTCACAGTTCTCTATTCACTAACAATAGATTTCATTTATATAGTAATTTAAATTGTACATAAAAACTTCATATACATTATTTCATTTGATTCTTACAACAATCCTGTGAGGTCAGTGCTATTATTATCCCCATTTTATTTTATTCTTTTGGAGAGGGGAAGGCAAAGCAATTGGGGTTAAGTGACTTGCCCAAGATCACACAGCTAGTAAGTGTCAAGTGTCGGAGGTCGCATTTGAACTCAGGTCCTCCTGATTCCAGGGTCGGTGCTCTGTTCACTGCACCATCTAGCTGCTCCAATATTATTCCCATTTTATAGATGGGGAAATGGATCCAAGGCTCTGAAAGGTTCATGGATCCTAGATTTAGAGCTAGAAGATATCTTAGAGATCATCTAGCCCAACAACTCATTTACAGATGAGTCAATTGAGGCCCACAGAGGTAAAGTTATTTGCTTAATGGTACAAAGGTAGTAAATGATAGAGCTGGGCTTTGAAGCCAGGCTTTCTGACCCTAAATATAGTGCTCTTTCCATCATACCACCATGTTACAAGCTAGTAAGTATCAGAAGGGCATTTGAACACAGAGCTTTCTGATGCCAGTTGGAGTGACTCTAGCCACTGAACCATACTGCCTCTCCAGAATATAGGATGTTTGTTAGGCAGCTCATATCAGAGCCAGGATGAAGGAGCAGTATGTTCAAAGATTTGCACATGTACTTAGGCAACAAAAAACACACTTTTCAGTGTTGTATTTTTTCCCTTTATAAGACTGAGACTTGAAGATGGGACAAGTAAAACAGGAAGCCTGGTGCTTTAAGAACAAGTGCTATGAGTGAGGGAAAGTTGCTTAGAGTATAGTAAGATATCAACAAATCTTTGCTTTGCTATCCAGAGGCTGTGTCAGTTCCTCAAGATCATTTGATGAAAGATTCTATTTCTGCACACAGAGGGGTTGTTCTATAATTATTTCCTCTATTTTTTCCCCTTCTATTTAAATAAATATAATCTGCTCATCTGATTTCAAGAGTTTGCCAGATGTTAATTATTAGTCTTTTGGTATGGATCATGTGTATATTAAGATGCTGAGGGGTGATGGCTGAGATGACCCAAATAAAGGTAGAATAAGTGATCTGCACATTTAATGTGTGATGAGGGGTGATGCAAGACCTTGCCTTTCCTCCAAATACCTCCCCTGCTGGAGATCCTGGCCTGCCATCTGCTGCCTTCCCTTTCTGTCTTGCCTGAAATTCCCACCACCACGGTGAGAGCTCTGAGCTCATTTGTTAATTCATTCATTCACTTATTAAATAGTTATTAAGTGTTTATCAAATTAAATAATATTAATAAAGTACCTAAACACCATATAAATGCTATTATTATTATTATTATTACAAATCATTGTACTAAATGCTGGGGGTGTGGGTGTGTGTGTGATAAAATGACAAGTCACTTTTTTTCCTCCCCCGTCACTTAATAATTTTAAAAACCTCATTTCTAGAGTCCTCCTTTCCTCATGAAGAACCTCATGAGGCAGATATTTCAAGTAGGTGAGGTACCCAGAAAGACAATTGCCAAAGGCTAAAGAGATAATCAGTGTTGTAAAGATTTGAACCCAGGTTTCTCCCAATTCCACATCCAGCAGTTTTTCCATAACACCACACTAGTATTTCATAGGGGAGATAAGACATAGAAAAAGAAAAATATGATTAGGGAATATGTAAAAAAGAATATAAACACTGTATTAGAGGACAGGTTTCTCCAAAGGGTTACAGTGGAAAAAAATGCATTTTCCCTGAGGGGGAAGGAGGGCCCTGTGGGCTTCTCTAGTCTCTTATTAACACATAATAAGCTCTTATATGGTTAATTGCCTTCTTGGAAGGCTCTGAGAGATTGATTTGAAGGTACAACTTGGGGTCCATGTAAGATCTAAGCCCTTTGGCTTACCCACAGAGCAAATGTTACCCTGAATATTATTTCTCTGACTTCAAAGTTTTTTGTAATTCCTACCATGGGATGGCAGAACATGCCAAATTGTACAGTACTTGGTCCCTCTATGCCCATATCAATAGAAACATCCTTCCTCTGTGAAAACTAGGAAATAATATGAAAAGAAAAAGGTACCAGAAGAGGTCCTTCTTCTTTCCTAGCACCTCCTTCCCTGTCAAATTTTGCTACTAAAGAAGCATAAGTTCCCTTTCCAGGTCTTCACTCCATATGCACACATGTACCCTTTTCTAAACCCTCTCAATAACTGAGGGTGATCACTTCAGAGGTTCCTTCTGAGGGGACGCCCAGCAAGCTAATAGATAGCATTTATATGGTGGGAGGCAGGATTTGAACTCAGGTCCTCTTGTTTGTGAGTCCAACACTCTTTCATTGTCACCTGCTAACTGCTTCTATGCTTAACTGTGCTTTCATATAACCAGGCATGCTGAAGGATTGTGGAAAGGGAATAAGGAAGGTGAACACAAGCTTAATTAGTTTGGGTAGGACTGCTCCTGGATGGTGGTGGATACTTTGGAGAACATATGAACAAAGGTCTTAGATATAGTATCCCATTACCTTTGGCTCTTTGGCAGCTGGTCGAGATGTTGTCACCCTGTCTAGAATAATTTCATGTAAGCTTGGAATCTCACTGTCCTATGGTGACTCAGATCTCACTCATAGAATCACTGTTTGAATGGTATTTCTCTATCAGGGCTGATTTCCCTAAAACTTTGTGGGTTCTAGAGGATATGATCTTAGCTCACTTGGTGTGTGTGTGTGTGTGTGTGTGTGTGTGTGTGTGTGTGTGTGTGTGTGTGTGTGTTTATCTTTGAAGCAAAGAGACTGAAAACATCCTGAAAACAGAGAGGGAGACAGAGACAGATACAAGAAGAGATAAGGTGTAGCCTCTAGAGAAATTCTTGGCAAGATGTGAGCTATGGATAAGCAGAATTCTCACATGTGGTACAGTGGGCATAAAATACTATCTTTGGATGACTAGTGAGGTTTTCCATGCTGACATCTAGATAAAAGAAAGAAGGCAACTGTAAGAAGCTTACTTTTCCATAAATTTTTTAAACAAGGAAATAGGTTTTAGAATCTTACCTTCATTCAGCTTTCAAAGATTTTCAGTAGTCAAAGCTGATGGAAGAGAAAATCTCAATGATGTAGAGGAAGGGAGACGGGAAGTATCAGACTGCAAGGCTCAGGTGAGGTCATTCACCAACCCCATTATGCCCTTATAACATAAATCATAGAGGCATAGAATGTTAGAAATATTTGAAACCTTAGAATATAGGATCTTACTATGTAGAATAATAGAAAGTAAGAGCTGCAAGAGATATTAGAAACAATTTGGTTGAATTCCATCATTTTATAGAACAGGAAACTAACAGGGTCAAGAAATGAAAGAAAATATTAAATACGTTAAAAAAGTCAAACAATTTAATTAACTCCTTCTACGTACATTTGCTTACAACTACAGAAACTCAACTATTAACAGACTTGACATATGATATATATCTATAGAGATAAATAAAGAAATGATGCTAACATAAGGGTCCTGGGAATTTTGGCCTATGCCATCTCTGTTGAACCATTACATGCTGTAGAACATAATTCAGGGATCTTTCCTGTGATCCTTGATTCAGGTATCCCTCATTACAATCAAACTCATTCCATGAAGTATTTAACTTGATTAATGGATAAATATGGACATTTGTTTATTTACTTATTTATTTGAACCCCAAGCCTCAAATTGAAGAAATTTTCATTTAGTCATCATGTGGTTCAATGGTGGCACCTATTGGCAAAGGGAGGTATTGTGAGCCCTGAGTTCTAGTATCAGCTCAGTCACTAACTGACTGTGTGACCTGGGACACTAAACTATATTCTTACATATATATTAACATATCCCTTTTCTGTCTGTCATGAAGAGGAGGTCTCTTCTTGCTTAATTAGTTCAGAGTCAGTTGAGCTCTGCTTGACTAAACTAGACCCAGCCTCTCCAGAGAAAATCTGTTACTGACAAGTACTTCCTTAGCTTTATCTTAAGGACTGACATAGGCTTCTCATGAAATGGAAGTACATTTTAAGTCTCTGTTTCTTTTAAAAGGCCACCCACATTTTCTTTCCCTTCTACATTATCCTAAAATATCTTATCACACAAATATAACTTCCCATGTAAGCAAAGCACATGAAAACTTAAACAATTTTAAATTTTTTATGCCTGTTTTGGTTATGTTGTGGCTAAGGCACAGATTCCTGGGGTCAAATCTTTGGGAACATACTGCTCCTCTACATCACCCTTCAAAATAATCCTTTTGTTATAGGTGTGCTGCAGTCAGTTGGCAGTTTTCACAGACTTCCTTGCTAGAACAGACTTCTTAGGTAAACCTCACTGGCTAAGAAGGTGTGCCATTCCCAACACAGACAGTACTACTTTAGGATCATGGATTTAGAGCTAGCACGAATCTTAGACGTTATCCAGTACAAATCCCTAATTTTTACAGATGGGGAAACCAAGGCTCAGAAAGTATGTCACATAGCCAGTTAGGAACAGTGGTAGGATTTGAATCCAGGTTGTCTGACTCCTCATTCAGTACTTTCTTAAAGTTGACATTTCTTGAAGGGTCTTGCTTTGGTGTCCTCAGCATCATCAATCCCATAGATCTTTAAGAATTTCAAGACATTATATACATTTATATTTCATAGATGTCCATACGAAGTCCTCTTAACATTGTGCTTTTCCCAAGAACTGAAACTACAGTTCCCTGGAACCACCAGGGCTTTCCTCTGATGTGATGAAATTTAGAAAGAATTTAGAAAGCTGCTGATAATACTTTTAGCCTTTTAGCAGCATAGAGCAATTGAACTTAGCACCTGGTTAGCAGGAATAATTAGTTAAATAGAAAGCCACAGGTTGGCATCTGCACATCATGGTTTGCCCCTCCTCCTCTCTACCAGACAAGAGTTTCTCCAGAAGTAGCTATGCTGGATTCATGAACTGTCCTCATCCCCAGCAAACACATGTTTCAAAACACTTGTCTCAGGTGCAAAAATGTCTAGTCATGCCATTGCTTCTTCCCTTTCCCCTTGTCTCAAATCTCTCTAGCATAAAACTGGATTTGGGGGAGAGTAAAGATACTTTCTGTTGTGTTCACATGGCTGTCTAAAAGTGATTTCCAAGACTATGTGGGGGGAAGGGCAGTGTGGCATGCTATGGAGGACCACTCCTCCAGGAATCATGGTACCCAGCATCGAGGCCAAGTGCTGATGCTTTTTCCGGTCTGTGTCATCAGATCAGCCAATTCCCTTTCCCTTCTGAGCCTCAGTTTCCCTACTTGTAGTATGGAAACAATTATTTAAGTACCTACCGTGTGCCAGACACTGTGCTATATGCTTTTACATGGAACTCATTTGATCCTCGAAACAACCATAGGAAGTAGGTGCTCTTATTATCCCCATTTTATAGATGAGAAAACTGAGAGAGAGAAAAGTATGGTGATTCGCCCAGGGTCATATGGCCATTAAGTGTCTGAGGCTGGGTCTGAACTCAGATCTCCTTGATTTCAGGCCCAGTGCTCTATTCATTGCATCACTTAGCTGCCTCTACTATGAAGAAGCTGGACCAGATGATCTCTCTAAGAGCCGAGTTCTAGTCCTCATTTTGTCCAGTTCCATTATGGTCTTCACACAGATGCCTCCTCCATTCCATTGCTGATCTGGCATCATTGAAGCATCTGTTTTTCACAGGACTAAACTGAATGCACTTTGCTTCTGTGATAATAGAGAAAAGAACCTAGCTTTGGCATCCCTGGGCCTCAGTTTCTCTATTGATAAAGTGAAGATGTTGGATGAAATGGCCATTGAGGTCCCTTCTTCATCTAGATCTAGAATCTGTTGTGATATACTATGGGTCTTGTGTTTGAGTAAATGTAACATTACCCCAGACCAGTGTGTTAAGTTGAGCACTTGGATTTTCATTCTGCCCTTCTTGGGAAATGCAATCCCTACATTATTAGATCAAATAGAAACCTCTTTTATTGTTTTTCACCCCAGCCATGGTTCTGCCTTGCTGTATATCAAGGCTGCCTTCTTTAGGAGGACCAAGCATGCTCAGCTATGTGCTGAGTCGGCAAGTAAGCTTGGGGACCATTCTAAAGTTTTTTAAACTGTAAATAGAATGCTTTGTGGAAAAAGACAAACAAATGTGGGTGTGCTGAGCAAAACTGGGAACTCGGGGCCAGAGACATGTTACAGATGGAAAAAATGTGTCCCTCTGCTTTCTCCTCGCCCCCCACCCCCATCTCAGCTCAGAAGAGGCTTTACATGGAAAAACTGAGGCTGGCAATTGAGCTCAATCAGCTTCTTGAAAGACTGAGTCAGTTCCCAGTTTTTCAGCCTGACTGAAGGATTCCATGCTGGTATCTTCACATTGGCAGCTCAATATTGCAAGTTTTCTCCAGTTTTCAAGAGAAAGGGGGGGGGGTGCTTTCTGGGCAATTCTTTCTACTTCCTGCTGTGTTCCTGATCCTCAAGGCTTCTCTGAGAAGCCAGAAATGCAGATTGGGTTGTATGAAGCTGTAATTTTACTTCAGTGGTTGGGTTTTTCTTCCCAGGCAATGTGCAAATACCAAAGAATAATTATGGCTTCCTCTTTCTATGCAATTAGCATGCCCTCTTTTTAGAGAAAGGAGATAAAGGAGAATGTTACACTTGTAAAAGTTCCATATTAATTTTAAGTCTTCTCTCTTTAGGGACAGCTAGTATCATTCCTAGTGGAGACTCTTGGAAGAAGGAAAAAAAAACCCCAGACACAGTACTGCATTCCCAGAAGCATCTTTAGAATTAAAATTGAGAAAACCTTAGTTAAAGAACTTCCTTGTGGATGGAGGTAGGAGGGCAGGTAGCAGAGCTTTTAGGAAGACTTTTGAATTTTGAGTTAGAATTGTGATTAACAGTAGAAACTGGCCAGTCCAAAAGGTGCTACTTGGAGGGTGAGGATATTGTAATTGATAATTAAAAACATGTGTTTCATCTGGGCCAGGCCAATATAGCAGTGACAACATTGGATAGGAGAGGTTGGGTGTGTGTGGAGGAGAGGAGTGGTAAGAATGAGCAAATCTCTCATACATATGCAAACCAAATGGAAAAGGGCATGCCAGGTAGTGCAATGCGATATTCTGGGGTGGGAAATTGCCAACTTTGAAACACAGTGTATAGCCTGGTACCAGAGGGAAAGACCACACAGAGAAAACTATAGCTTGCCACTCAAGGTTAATTTTTTTTTTGTTTATTCCAATTATCCTCACTTTCCTTTGCTCAGAGAATGGAGAAAGAACCTCCTAAATATTCCTATTTTGGGTCTTCACTCTCTTCAGAGGGAAGAGTTTTTGTTCTCCATACACCATGGCCCTTCTGGTACCCCTAGAAAATCCCAAAAGCAAACTAAAAAAGCAAACCCTTAATCCCAAGCTTCTGTTGTTTGGGATAAACTGGAATCAAATTGCTCATGTACCATATGAAGGAGAAAAGGAATCAGGGAAGAAAAGAACAAGCAGGGCTAATGTTCCCTATGGATTTGGGTTCCTCCTTACCCCCTTTATTTTTCTTGGCCCAGGCTTTAAAATGGTGAAATATGACTGCAGTCCCCTCTCTTTACATTTTTCTGCAGCAGGTAATACTAGAATGTCATTCTAGAAAGCCTCCCTTGCCAAAGAGCCACAGTGGGTGTTTTGAGCTAGGGAGTTCAATCACAGCTTGAAAGTATTTTAATTTTTTTTTTTAGAATGAGTAATTATGAGATGTACATACATAGGACTATAGGATTTAGAGTTAGAAAGTCTAGAGATAATCTAGGTTAGCCCCTTTATATCTAGAGAAACTGAATACCAGAGAAGGAGAGTGATTTTCCCAAAGCCACACAGATTGGAGGGAACAAGAGCCGGGATTCAGCCCAGTCCTTTGCCTCCAAACCCAGGGCTCTTTTCTGATTACCACATTTTCTCTTCATCTTGGCAAGTGGCAGGGCTCTCTTAAGGATAGAGAATCTTGTAAATGCCATAATTTTCTTGTAGAAATGGCCAGGAGGGACATTGAGGGGGTGCCCAAGAACATTCTGTATTCACTTTCCCACTAGCCCTTGGCTGAGGGGCCATGTCCTACATTGTTTTAGTCTGGGCTGCCTTCAATTTGGAGGCAGGGCATTTTAAAACCATTACTTTCCTTTGAGTGGTGAAAGTTGTTCCATTAATTTACTTTAGTATCAGTGAATGAAGACCAAAGAAGAGCTGAGTCACAGAGAAAGGATATGTCCTTTAGTCAGGATGTCCTATCCTTCCACCAACAGGTTCTTAAGCAGATGTTGGACAGACCATCAGCACAGCATGTTGTATTGGGGATTCCTTCATGTATAAGTTGGACTGAATAACCACTGAGGTCCTTTCTAGCTCTCAAATTCTGTACTTTTTCAACTCTGAAAAGAAGCTCAAACCTCATCAATTAGATCCATTGCTTTAAATGGGTACTTTGCTTATATTTAGCACTTAGAAAGTATTTGTTGGATTGAACTGAAATGAATGGAATTGCTACAGTTTCTTCATCCACAAAATGAGGATTTAGACTAGATAGGAGGTGTCAAACTCCTATAACAATCTACCTGCATAACTCTTTAAGTGCCATCATAATTGGGTTAAAATATGATTGGAAAATGCTTAACAAAACAAATTAAAATACAACATTGATAATGTTGATTTGTAGTTTTCTGTTTCTGTTTGAGTTTGAAGTCACTGAACTAGATGATCTCAGAGATCTCTTATAAGTTCCAAATTCTGTGGTCCCATGATCTTAGCCTGACTCAATTAAAGGAGGGTTGGCAAGGGGCATGACAGGGAGAATTCTAGGTCTGCGGGTCAGCTATCCCTGCTCTGACCTTCAGTGGTATTGCCCCTGGGTTGCTCTTTTGCACAACACACAATCATTGTAGAGATTCTCACAACAGTTCCCTATACTTGAGACCAAAGAATGCTCTGACACTAGTGGACTTCTTCCAGGATGACTTAGTCACTGGCATTTTGAAAGTGAAAGGTTAAAGTTTTCTAAGTCTGTAGCCTCAACTTTCAAGTAGTTGATTTGGTTGGGGAAATGAAAGATTCAGTAATAATAGGCCATCAGCTTAGATGAACAGGGTAGGCTCTAGAGAGAGATGGCAGCATGTGCACATCAGGAAAGAATTGCCAATGTTAGAGCTGGAGAGGACCTTAGAACACAGAATGTTAGAACTGTTGGCTATTGGAACATTAAATGTCAGGGCTAGAAGAGACCCAGGGTGTGGAATAATTTTAGAACATAGAATGTTAGATCTGGAAGGAACTTTAGAACATGGAATGTCCAGACTGGATCAGATCTTAGACATTATCTAGTCTAATTCCCTTCATTTTATAGATGAGGAAATTTAGGTCCAGAGAAGGGAAATAAATGACTTACCTACTGTTAACAAAAGTTGACAGAACTGGGGTCAGAACATGGGTCTCCTGACATCTTTCCAGTTTTCTTTCCACCGCACCATGGATCATACAATAATAATGACACCTCAGATTTATCTAGTGCTTTGAACTCTGCAAAACGTCATCATGACTTGTCTTCTCAAACTGTTTCTATGAGGAGCTTATGAGAGAAATGGTGGAAAAGTGTTTTGTGCAAGTTGAAAGGTAAGCAGTATTACTTCTTCCTCCAAGTGCCTTCCTCCCAGTGAGGGAGAGAAAGTGCTCTCAGGGAGGGTGGCATCAGCCCTGGAAGTCTAATTCAGGACATACTCAGGGCTGAGTCAGGAAATTAGGTTTTTAATGTCCTGCCTACAGTGCTGATTTGCACGCCTCGGGCCATAGTTAACCATGTTGGCATAGACTGAAGACAGAAATGTCATGGGTAATGCATGATCTACCAGTTTAGGGATCTATGAATGGACCAGAGCTGAGTGTTTGAAAGAGGGAAAACCCCTTCTGTTGAGAAGTAAATGAATTGGGCCAGGATTTCATGAATACTAGAGCCCAGGTGCCTTCTTCCCTCATCTCTAACCACCCAAATCTTACCTCTTTCATGAAACTTTACCCAGCTCCTTCAGTCTTTCTTCCAAACTCATCATGTTCTGTATGCCTCCAGTGTTCAATCTGGGTTCATTCAGTCTGTCAACAATAGGCGGTACGGATGATATAGTGCTGGATGTAGACATTAGGAAGACTTGAGTTTGAATTCTGCCTTTTGACATATACTGGTTCTGTGACCTTAGGCAAATTTTTTGCCTCAGTTTCCTCATATATAAAATGGGGTTAATGAAAGCACCTACCTTACAGGGTTGTTGTTATGATCAAATGAGATAACATATGTAAAATGCTTTACAAACCTGAAAGCACTATATAAATGCTAGCTATTATTGTTCTTCTTATTAATAACTTCTCAACTATTCTCCAGTCTCCTTGAGAACCTGAGCTGAATTGTCTTACTTGTGCAGAGTTTTGGACTGGTTGTCAGGATATCTGCATTTTATTATTTACTCCTGGCTTTGTAGGGAAGATAGGTGGCACAGTGAATAGAGTGACAAGTCTGATTCAGGAAGACTCTTCCTCCTGAGTTTAAATCTGGCCTCATAAATTTACTAGCTGTGTGACCTTGGTAAAGTCACTTAACCCTGTTACGAGCAGGAAAAGGAAATGACAAACCCACTCTAGTATTTTTGCCAAGAAAACCCCAGATGGGGTCATGAAGAGTTGGACACAACTGAAACAACTGAACAATAACTCAGAAAAGATATACATGCTGTTTAGTTTTGCCTCTGTGATCAGAATTTTCAACAATAATTCAGAATTAGGTGAGTAATCTGAGTACAAGAGGTTGAGAAGAGCTAGTTTCTTTGTATTTTTCAGAGCCCCAAGATCTGGCAATGGGGAATGTGAATTACTTGAAGGAAATAATTTTTTTTTTAAATGTCTTTATATCTCCAGTGCACAACATCATGCCTTGGCCACAGAGGGGCTTAACATGATGCTTATTGGATTAGAGAAGAGGTTCTGGGAAGCCAAGCTTGGGACAGTCAGTTCCTTATTCTCATGGGACATGTTTTCTAACCTTGGGAATTTTGGCTTCATTCCCAAACACTGAAAAAAGCTGTTGACAAATGATTAAGTGCTTAACGCGACTCTGCAATTGACCATTCTGCCCCATATACCTAGATGTGGCTATTCACTGAGGAATTTATAGAGCTTCACAGTTTGCCTGTAGCTCAGAAATGAAACGAAGGGACCCCTTGGCTTATTTCCTCAAGTACCTGTACTTAAGCAGCCTAGGCTTTCAAAAATAGAGCTTGTATATCTAGGGTAGGATATGCGTGTTCATTTTTTGGACTTTGAGCAAACTCCAGCCCCATTTTCCAAGGACAGCCTAAGGAGATGAATTCTTGGATTGGGTGAGTGGACCTATTACTCCCTCTTGTCTTTTGATTGACAGTGATTCTTACTTTTCAGATGGATTACTTTTTTTTTTTGCAAGACTTGGAAATTTTTCTTAGGGAAAGAGTTTGAAAAAACAAATCAAATTCTCCTTCCTGGCTTGTTTTCTAGAGTTTGAGTTCTAGTTTCTTTGGAGGGTTCAAATTCCTAAAATTGAAGAATGTTTTTAAGGGTCCTTAAAAAAATATGGACTGGGAATCTGCAGGACTGAGTTTGTAGCTGATTTCTACTGTATGCTAGCAGCATGACAATGGGCAAGTCGGTGCCCTCTCTGTGCTTTTATTTTCTCAAGTATAGAATAGGAATATTAATTCTTAAGCTACTACACTCATGGGTGGTTGTGAGAAAATGCTGTATTAATATAAGCTGAACCGCTATCTGATCCAACCCCTTTATTTTACAGAGGAGAAAACTTAACCCCAAAGAGAAGGAGGCACTAGCCAAGGTCACATGAACAAGAAATCCTTACTTCTCTTCCAGGTTCTCTTGGTCTGGAGTCTCAGTTTTCTCATCAGTGGGATGGGGGTAATAATAACTATAGTTATTTCAGAGAGTTGTTTTGTGAGATTCAAATTTGATCATGTAAACTTTTTTAAGTTTGTTGGGGGGAGAAAAAATTTACATGATAACTTTACTATGTAGTTTCGTGTACTATCATCTCTCTTTAAAAAAAAATATAGTGTTATGGAAATGCTTGTCTTATTCCAGAAATTACAAATAAAAAAAAGACAACTTTAAATGCCAGCTACTGTTATCATAATTAGTATTTGGGTTGCAGATGGTGAATTTGCTTACTCTGAGGCTTGGCTCTTGCCTTATCCCTTTCATCTGGGTACCTTGGTTGATCCCTCTCAGACCTGAAGCCAATAGCAGTGTTTGGGACAGGAGCCCTGAGCCACTTTGGACAGGAAGGCCAAGAGACCTGTCTTAATCAATCTGGATCTGGGGAGTTTGGCATAAGAGAAACATTTCACAGGCTGCTGAACTATATAACAGAGGTAGAGAAGAAAAAAAAGAAACAAAGAATGAGCAAAACCCATAAAAGCAAGTGGAAATCTAATAGAGATTCTAAGTCTCTGAATGTAAATAATGGGAGTCAACTTCTTGTGAATTCCTCTTAAATTTGGTCTTTGAAGGGCTGACTTTTTTTGAGATGTACCCAAGTTTATCTTGCTCACAGAGTTATCACTGAGAACTGGAAGGGCCTCAAAAGATTATTTAATCCAGTTCCCTGCTGCCAGGAAGCTTAGATACAACACTCTTCACATAGTAGCCACGTATAGAATTAAAGTAGTTATTACTGCCATTTTACAGATACAGCATCTGAGGCCCATTAAGGTCAGCCAGTCAGTTAGCAGAAAGGTAAAAAATAGTCCCTCCTTCCAAGGTGTTCACATTCTTATGGAGGAGGTGACAAATATGAATAAATACCTCCAAGAGTAGATGGACAGTAATTTTAGAGGGAAAGGCACCAGCAACTGGGTGGGATTGGGGGAGGGGGACTGGACCTCCTGCACAAGTTTGGATTTGAGCGGCATCTTGAAGGAAACCAAAAGAATTAAAGAGGCAGAGGTGAGAAGGGGGACAACGGATGTTAAGGCATGGAGAGGGTAGATGGAAACAGCAAGTAGACTGCTATGGCTGTATCATAGAGCACCTATTGGGAAGTAAGTGTAGGGATAGAAAGGTAGGAAGGGGCAAGATCATGGAGGCAAAGTGCTTTACTCATGGAGGGTGAGGTTTAAAGCCTTGAAACCTGATCTGAGTAAGACTGACCCAGAGAAGGTATGACATTTATCTGGTGACTTAGGAATTATGTAGAGTAGTTGGCCCTGCCACTTTCCTATTTAAAAATCTCCAGGGACTCCCTATTGCCTAAATATAATAAATACAAGCTCCTTAGCCTAACCTTGAAAGCCCTTCATGATTTGGCTCCCACCAACCTTTTCCAGACTTATGTCATATTACAGCCCCATACATAATCTTGGTGGCGCAATCAATAGAGTGCTGGGTCTGGTGTCAGGAAGACCTGTCTGAGTTCAAGTTGGGCCTCAGACATGTACTAGCTGTATGACTTGGGCAAGTCACTTAACCCTGTTTGCCTCAGTTTCCTCATCTGTGAGATGAACTAGAGAAGGGAGTAGAAAACCACTCCAGTATCTTTGCCACCCCCCCACCCCCAAATTTGTTCACAGAGACTTGGACACAACTGAAATGACTGAACTCAATGAGAAAGTGGCCTAACTGACATTCTCCTGAATGTGACATGTATTTTACCTTTGTGCCACCTCCTCTCTTTAATCCCATTGGCCTGGAATTAAAGACCCTACTCCTCCCTCTTAGAATCTCTATGTGCCTTCAAGGCTCAGTTCAGGGGTCACCTTTTATGGGTCTTAGCTGATCCTCCCAATCATTATTGTTCTTTCCCTCCTAGAGTTTCTTTACTTATCTGTGATCATGTTTTATCCCTTCTGGTAGACTGTAAGCTCCTTGAGGACAGGACCACACATTTAGAGATGAAAGGGAATTCAGAAATCATCTAGTCTAATCAACTCATTTTCTAGATGAGGAAACTGTGACTTGGAGAATTTGAGAAACTTACCTAAGATTCTGCAGGTAGAAACAGCCAAGTGAGGACTCGAACATTGATCTTCTGACTCCCAAACCAACAGTTTTTTTTTTCCATAGTACTGCACAGCTGGTGCCTAGCACAATGTCTTGTACATTGGAAGTGTTTGACAAATACTCATCGAATTGAATCAAACTGAACTGGATTGTTGGCCATCGCTTCATTCTCTCTGCCTTAAGCGTTGTCCACATGGCCAAATGAATGATCCCGAGGTCAGCCAAACTGGTTTCCCAAATGGTTGTAGCTGTAGGAGTTTAGGCATCACTGAGGTGGTGTCTTCTAGGAACATAGACAGCTGCAACCATAGAAAATTGTATTTTCTTCTCCCTATGAATTAGTTCAGTTTTCTAATAAGACTTTCTAGAAAATCGGAGTTAAATTTGGGGGTCTGGGCCAACTTCCTAAGAGGATTTGTTTGTGTCCTGCCTACACTGACTGAATGAGCCCAGTCCTCTGTTCTGCTTCCACCTCTCTTTGCTCTGTGGAGTTCCTCATTTCAGGATTCTTAGGTGCAGTCATTATGCTTTGACCTTAGGCAAGTTCCCTCTTCTATACCGTGTTTCCCTGATAATAAGACACTGTCTTATTAATTTTTTGGACAGAAAAACACCAGAGGGCTTATTTTCAGGGGAGGGCTTATTTTAATGAACATTGACAGCAATTTTAATAAACAGGTAAATGTGAACAAAAAAAATGTACCTTTATTCAATAATGAATTCAATAAAGAACAGGATGACGCGCTCACTGCTGCAGCTCTGATTGGATGCAGCTCTGAGCGTGGCATGCGTTTCAACGGGGGGGGGCGGTGCATACAGAGGGTACCGTAGTGTAGCGCAGGGGATCACCTTCACTATAGTAGCAATCTCAATATCTCAATAGGGCTTATTTTCGGGATAGGTCTTATTATCGGGGAAACACGGTAGCAAGAAGTTTGACTAGATAATCTCTAAAGTACCTTCAAACAATCCTTTGGTTGTTATTATTCTTTCTGCTTGGGTATGAATTGCATAGTTTTTCTGATGGTGTCATTGAGGCACAATTAAGTGGTTTCCTGGTTACAAGTTTGGTCCTTTGTGTATATCTGACTGGTTCTAGGAATGTCCTTCATTTAGAGACCTTCAGCATATCACCTACTGTTGTTATTGGGGATGACTGATTCTAAGCAATCTTGAAAATCAGAGCCTAGGGGAGGCTAGGTAGCGAAGTTAATAGAGCACTGACTTGGGAATCAGGAGGACCTGAGTTCAAATTCGTCCTCAGACGCTTAACACAAAAACTAGTCGAGTGACCTTGGGCAAGTCACTTAACCCCAATTGCCCTACCTTCCCCCCTCAAAAAAGGGGGAAAAAATGAGAGTCTACTATCTCTTCTCAGCAATGCAAGGATATAAGACAACTCCAAAAGACTCACAATGGAAAATTCTGTCTACATCCAGAAAAAGAGCTATGGAATCTGAATGCAGATCAAAGCATATTATTTGCTCTCTCTCTCTCTCTCTCTCTCTCTCTCTCTCTCTCTCTCTGGTTTCTTTCTCGTGGTTTGTCCCATTGGTTCTAATTCTTCTTTACAATGTGACTAATATGAAAATAGGTTTAATATGAATGTATATGTTAAGCCTATATCAATTTACATGCTGTCTTGGGGTGAAGGAAGGGGAGATATGGGGAGAAAATTTGGGACTCAAAATCTTATGGAAGTGAATGTTGAAAATAAAAATAAATAAAATAAATAATTAAATTAAATTAAAAAAAAATCAGAGTCTTGCCAAGATACAAAGAAAGAAGTACTCCTAGGGTTGTCTTCTTGAAGCATGTGCTCTATGCTTCTGGAAACTGGGGTAGCTGCTGCAGCAGAGAATCTTGTTTTTCTTGGCTTCAGTTCTACAGGAGGGTTGCTTAGACAGCCTCTGTCTTTGTGGAGGAAGGAGAGTGGTGGAGCTGAGGTTACACTAGGGTTTCCTTAATGTATGTGGGGGTCACCTGTAGTTCTGCCTCACACACTCCTTAGCCTTTGCCCTGCCTGTGCCAGCACAGATACTCTCCCTCCTTCCCTTGGGGGCACATTTCCTCAGATTGCAAACAGCTGCCCTGCTGAAGGACCATGATCCACAGAGTCATGGGAATTCCTTTGGTGGAGCTCCGTACTAGCATGTCATCTTAAAATTTTATGAAAGCTGAAATTTGTTCTCCGATTGCTTTTTCTGTAGTATCACTTTGGTCTTTTTCCAAGGACTTGGTTGCCCGTTTACTGTTGAACATAGCAAGGTATATGTTTAAGCAGTTCAGGTTTTAGTATTCTGGTTTTAAACTATAGGACAGCTCATTGTCCTAATCAACTGGTATATAGGAAAAAAGTAAGGTAAATATAACCACAGAGTGCAGAATTTCAGATGGTAAGGACCTTAGGGATCATCTAGTCCAATTCTTTCCTTTTGGAAACATTATTAGCATTGTAGGGTATTGGAGACAGGTTGGTAATATGATTTAGGGGTGGAAAGGAGCTCAGTGGTCATATTTTTGAAGTCCTTCATTTTATATATGAGAAAATTGAGACAGAGAAATTAAGTGACTTACCCAAAGTCACAAAGGTATTGCAATTAGAACTGGACCTTAAACCTTTGACACCAAATCTAGTACCCTTTCTACCACACTATACAACATTACTTTTGCTGGGCTTTCTAGTTATGGAACAAATAATAGGAGGAAATCTCACTTTGATCAATCTTGATTTATTAATATATCCCTTTAAAATGAATAGCAATAAATCCAGAGGGTGAAGTTGTCTTTTTTTTTTTTTGCTTTGTAAAATCCACATTGCTTGGATTAAATGTAATTCTGCCCTTGGATATTCATTACTTCCCCTTGGAATTTTGGTGTTATTTTATAGACATTTGATTTGCTCCCAACTTATTGGGAAAATACAAAAGGCACAGAATGTGGTTCCCTGTAGGAATGATGATGAAGAAAATGAAGTACAAATGGGAAGATCTTTCTCATCCATACTTTTTTGTCATTGTCTTGTCCTGATTATCATTATCCAGTCAGCTGAGAGATGAGTTAGAAGCTGAGAAGTAAAATACTTGCCAAGATGATTTCTCTCTCTTTTTGTCTCTTCCTCTCTGTCTCTCTCTTTCTTTCCATCTCTTTCTCTCTGTGTGTCTTCTCTGTCTCTCCCTTTCTCTTCCACATGAGGATGTTGAGAATATTTACTGCATATTAGTGTCTGAATTTCAGAAGCATTGTGGTCAGGGATCTAGGCTGTATGGACTCTAGCCTCTCTGTGACCTTGAGCAAGTCATCTCCCATCTCTGGGGCTCATTTTCCCCATCTCAAAAATGAGTGAGTTGGACTAGGACTAGGTGATTCCTGAAGGCATGTAAGTTTTGATTTTCTGAGGAAATCTATATCCTTTTAGTTCCCATCATTCTTAATGCATTCTTCAAAGCCACACTGTGGTATGTGTATACGTGCTCAACTCCTAGTGCTTTCTTGGACAGGATCTTTGGGATTAGGACTGGAAATTTAGGTTTGACCACAAATAGCATATTTTGTTAAATGAGGCAGGCTGCCCTCTGTTGAATCATTTTTTCCATTTTATTGGGGAGGAGAGAGTGACAGGAGACGATTAACTTAGCCAGGTATGTCATGTCTGCTTAATATCCATTGACACCTGATGAAAGAAACATGTGGAAAATTCAGTAATGAAGCCCAGCACCATAAAAGATAAGAGGTGGGGAGCTCACAAATTCTCTTCTCCTTTAAATATATACTTTCATGAAATTTGTAATCTTCCAGTGGATTCTAGGAATGGGGGGGGGGGGGTTGAGCAATGGATCAGCTGGTGTAGTAGTTAAGATATTACAGTTCAGACATAACCTCATCTGGGTAAGGTTATCTGGTCTACAGGGAGCTTCCACATCTTTAAACCATCAGAGGCACAAAGAAGACCAAAAAAAAAAAAAGACTGAGTCCTGGAAGCTCATCAGTGGAAGAGGAGTGCTATTAGCACTTCTGAGTGTGACCTCCCACCAAGTGGCATAGTGGAGTGAGCACAAGTTAGAGAATGGGAAGACCCGGGTCCTACTCTTCACTCTGGCCTTCTGTCATGTTCCTCATGTTTCATGAGTTAACACAGGAGGTGACAGGAGAATGCCATGGTCATCAGTGAGACATCTCAATGCACGATTACGTTATGAGGTGTATGATGGGATAACTGCTGAACTTGAAGGCCTCCTGATAGCTTTACTGGGATAGGAAGGGATGGAAAACTCTTTCCTAGTTGGAAAGGCAAATAAAGAAGTCATAAAGTTCTAAACCATTACTTAATGACATCTCAACCGCAAAATGGCATAGGATTGTAATACATGATACACACGTCGATTTTCCAGCCCCTGAGCAAACCCTTGTCATGCAACTTCTGTTAACAATCAAGAAAGGCATGTGCCAACACATGGGCTCAACTCCTGCTTGTGCCAGATACTGAGGGTTAAACAAACTCCCTATCTTTGATACAAGACTTGTCTCGAAATGATCTTATAGATATCAGATACCAATAAGAGCAAATTTTATGTTAATCCTAACTTGGCTGTTGTCACTGATCATTTTTTTTTTTTTTGCAGATGGGTGAAAGAATATCTTCTCATACAAGAGTTACATACTCACTGTTTTCTTAGTCAGGATCAACAGCTCCCTCTCACATTTTCCTGTGGTTCATAGCATTATGTTGACTCAATGTAACTGTGCCTTACTATGGCTCTTTGGTATGTCACAAATCTTTCTAGGAATGTTTAAACATAAATCAATCATTTCCCTCTCTCTCTCTACTGACCATGGGCTCACTGGTACATGGCTGACCAGTTTTCAGTCTTGGATGTGTTTAACAACCCCTATTTCCTGTACCATGCCTGAGTTTCATTGCCTTTTCACATTAGACTTAGTTTTCCCTGTTCTTTCTTTACATTCAGTGACTTGATCTGAAGGTTCATTTATGATCTCTAGGAAATAGTCCATGCATTACAGTACTCACTGTTAAATTTTTTTTTTAATTTTCTAATTAGGCCATGCAACTTTCTCTTTTGTGTTTCCATGGACCTGTGAGCCAGGGTGTATTTTGGAAATGGTTCTGTCAGTTCATTACATCATTTTTTCTGACTCTCCTTTTCTGCCTGGCCTCTTTTGCCCAGAGTCACAGAATCTTAGTTAGAAGGAACTTCAGCCATTAGTCTAACCCTGGGGTGGGGAACCTGCAACCTTGAGTCCACATGTGACCCTCTAGGTCCTCAAGTGTGGCCCTTTGACTGAATCCAAACTTCACGGAACAGAACAAATCCCCTTAATAAAAGGATTTGTTCTGTAAAACTTGAACTCAGTCAAAAAGGCCACATGTGGCCTTGAGGCTGCTGGTTCCCCAACCCTGGTCTAACCCATATTTGAAAAAGATTATTTTCTACTACATACTTGATCAGTGGTCACATTCTGTGCTTGAAGACAACTAGTGAGGCAGAACCAATTTTCCTGTGACTTAAAGATTTTAGTTGCCATCCTTTATTTCTCTTTTCTTTTTTTTATTGATGCCTTTGATTTTTTTATGCCAATATACACTATTTCCAATATATATTAAACTTCCACATTGAATTCTTTCTTGTAACAAGGAAAGCAAAACCAATAAACACAATGACCACAATATCACATTCTGCTCCCATAGGCCCTCATCTCTCCTTTGAGAGGAGGGAAATTGATGGTACCATCTATTCTCTGGGATGAACAGAGTTGACATATTTCTGAAGAACAACAGAAGAATCCAAGGTTCCTTTAGTGTAGGATTTGAAAGCAAAGTTGTTTTCTAAGAGAGTAATAACCTAAAATGGCTAAGCACATGCCCACAAATACCCCTTGTGCTAGTAACAGTAACTAGTTAATTATAAATTATCAATCTGACAATTATAAATCCATTTATACTCTTTTTGACATTATTTCTATATGATATTGTTTATGTTTTTGTCTCATGCTGCATTTATGGGTTAAAGTCCAATGAAACTTATATGAAATGTTAAACAGAAGGCCAGGATACTTTCATGTACATGATGCTCTCATTGGATCCTTACAGCTCTATTTATTTTTAAAGTCAAATTTCCTTTTCTTTTCCTAATGGGTTGTCCATATTACAAGAAGTGGTTCTTACTTTCTGGGTTTCATGTATAAGCCTGTGTTCCCCTGTAAAGTTAATGGGAAAAGATCTTCCCTGCCCATTAATAGGCCTCACCTGAAGCTCATTAAGGGAAGCTTGCTTAGGGGAGACTTGCTTGTAGGAAGGCTTTCACACCTTTTGCTAATTTCTCATTAGGTATTGAGTCAGGAGGGTTGTGATGCCTTCTGGCTCTGAGAAGTGTATATATACTATGAGTTGGTATTTTACTTTGGGGGCTTGCTTATGAGAAGGATCTTGTAATTCCCAGATCTGAGATTCTGAATGGCTATATGTTCAGAGCTCCCAGATGTTAAGGCTCTCTCCATCCAGGGAGGTATGTAAAGTATATAATTGATTCAGGCAATCAGAGCCCTGTCTGTTGGTCCTTATTTCTCTGTTTGTATTTTCTCTGAAGTTCAGGGTGCTGACTTTTCCCCTGAACTACTGAATGTAATTTAAAAAGATTGTTGACCCCTTAAACAGCTATCTTTTCTAGTAAAACACATCTAAGAAACTGTGCTAGCAGCCATCCCGGGTATGCCAGTGTAGTCTCCCTTTCTAGTCTTTTCATAAATTTGATAGACTTTAATCTGTTGCCCTCTCAATCTCTGTCTTTTCTCTCTCTGTCTCATGCACACATACACACACACACACACACACACACACAATTTGTTAAAAATGTTTTATTGGGGCAGCTAGGTGGCACAGTAAATAGAGCACCGGTACTGGAGTCAGGAGGATCTGAGTTCAAATGTGGCCTCAGACACTTAACACTTACTAGTCATGTGACCTTGGGCAAGTCACTTAACCCCAATTGCCCTGCCCTTCCCCCTCCAAAAAGCAAAAAAAAAAGTTTTATTGGTGCCTTTTTGAACACAGCAATTATCAAATATACTCACTTTGAATATTTTTTATTTTAGACCTAAATACTAAAATAAGAAAAGAAAATAAAAAAGAAAAGAAAAAAATAAGAAAAGCAAAAGAAAAATTATAAATGATATTGAAACAAATAAAAATAAGAAAAGAAAAAAAGTCACGTGCGCAGCAGAATATAAGAGAAGATTCAAAATATATAGCAATAAATTTCCATTTCAACCTATGTAATAAATACTACACATTGTGTTGAGAGCTGTCCATCTTTTTTTGCTTCTCTGTAAGTTTTCTTTTGTTCTCTGCTCACATTGAATATATTAAGAAAGAAAAACAGCCAAGTAAAAACCCATGAACAAAGTGGACTGTGTCTGATACCATATCCAATATTCCCTATTGGTAGCTCCCAGTCTTTTTGCTCAAAGAAGGAAAGTATATTTTATCTTCTGTTCTCTGAGTCCAAGATTAACCTTCATCTTTTCTTATTGCAATGCTCTTATTCTTTTAGTTTGCTTTAGGTTCAGTTCGTCCAAATGCGGGATCCTATTCCTTTATCTTTGTGATTATTTCCATTTTTCTTTTCTCTAAACCATCTCTGTACTCTTACACCTTGAGAGTTCTTGGGAACTTCAAGCTTATTGTTATCAGAAGCCATCAGGTCTTCCATATTTCCCCAATTTTCTTTGCTTCAGACAGTTACTTTTGGGTTGCTTCCTCCCTCCAAGAATTTTTAGCAGCATAAAGATACTGAGATTTAGCAGTAGACCACTTAAGAATCACTAAGTCCTCATTTTAAAGAAAGAAGCCTAGGGGTGGCTAGGTGGTGCAGTGAATAGAGCTCCGGCCCTGGAGTCAGGAGGGTCTGAGTTCAAATTCGGCCTCAGACACTTGACATACTTACTAGACGTGTGACTTTGGGCAAGTCACAACCCCAATTGCCCTCCAAAAAGCAAAAAAATAAAATAAAAATAAAAAAAAGAAAGAAGCCTAAACCTGAAAGGGATCAGTGGAATGTTAGACTGCAGAAAGTAGTTCTCCTCTTACTGAAAGTCTTGATGTAAGTCTTGATCTTCTGAATCCAGGGCCAGTTCTCTCTCCACTGCACTACCTAGCTTCCCCCCTCTTTTTATTTTTTGTTTTGCTTTTTGGAGGGAGGAAGGTAGGGCAATTGGGGTTAAGTGACTTGCCCAAGGTCATATGGCTAGTTTTGTGTTAAGTGTCTGAGGCTGGATTTGAACTCAGGCCCTCCTGACTCCAGGGCTGGTGCACTATTCACTGCGCTACCATAGCCACCATGCCCGCCCTTTTTTGATGTGCTTTTTCTAGTGGCATAGAACTTCTGCCTTTAGTCTCTGTACTGTAAAATGGGGGGGGGGGAGGTTGAAAATATGATCCCCAAGCTGCTTTAATATTACAGGACTCAAAATATTATGTGTTAGAAATGCAAAGAAAACTGTATCAGGGTCCTTGTCCTGAAGGAGCTTACAATCCCACATAAATTCATATTTTGCATATTTCTATTTGCTTCTATATGTTTATGTTGTTTCTCCCAATAAGATATAGGCACTTTGAGGGCAGAGAGTGCTTTATTTTTGGTTTTTATATCCCTGATGCCTAGTGCAGTGTCTATTAGATAATGGACACTTAACATTTGTTGGGAAAATAAGGGACATGCACAGGAAAAAAGATCTTTAACAATGTAAAGCAATATTTGTAATAAGGACCTGCAAGTAAGTAGTACAGGAATTCAAGGGCAAGAGGGATCAGAAAGGAGGGGGTGGTTGGAGAAGGCTTGATGGAAGAGGTGGCTCATGTATTGTCTCTTAAAGGATATTTAAGAATATCCTTATATTCTTAAGGTTTATTTAGTTGAGCAGAAGAGATCAGGGGATTTTTTCAGTTAGCTTCCCTACCAGCAGCCTGTGACTGAAAGCTTTTGGCTAGGATGGACACATTTGGCCCAATGCTGACCAGAATGTGGTGGGAGAAAAGTCTCCGTGCTTACCTGTAGCATGTTGGGTAACTCACCTAACTTCTTCGGGCCTCAGTTTCCCCACCTGTACAATGAAGGAGTTTGTGATCATCTGTGATCATGTGTATCATGGCAGCAGTATCAGGAACAGAGAGGATCCATAGTTCTTTACCTGTGGCTTAGAGGATGCCATTAACAATGATGATGATGATGGCTGGCATTTATATAGTGCTTTAGTGTTTGTGAAGTCCTTTACAAATGTCATCTCATTTTGCCCTCATCGCAGCCCTGGGAGGGGGGTGCCCTATGGTTATCCTCATTTTACAGATGAGGTGACTGAGGCAGACAGAACTTGAGTGATTTGTCTGAAGTGTCTGAAGTGGAATTTGAACTCAGGTTTACCACTGTGCTAGGTAAATACCAAAAGAAGGTGAAGTCTCACTATCCAAAGGTGGTAAAGGAACATTGCACATTGTTTTTGGTACAGAAGGCATCTCCAAGGGCAGGGGTGGGGAACCTGCTACCTGGAGGCACTCTAGGTCCTCAAGTGTGGCCTTTTAACTGGATTCAGGTTCCCTACCCCTGTTCTAGGGGAAAGTTTTCCTAATCCCTTTAATCAATGCTCTCTCACCCTTCAGAATATATGTTTATAGTTCTCTGCTTGTGTAGTATCATAGTATCATTAGTTGAGAGGCAGAAAGATATTTAGACGTTTTCTGGACAAACTCTGCATTTTGCACTTGGGGAAGCAGGAATAGAAATGTATGGTGACTGCCTGAGATCACATGGGTAGTAAATGGCAGGGTCAGGAGCTGAGGATCTAAGTTTTATGCTTGTGGAAGTGTTGAGCACAGTGCCTTGTATAGAGAGGGTCCTTACAAATGCTTATTCTATTCAACTGAATTGCTCCCCAACAGCACCTGTGTTGCTACCAAGATAGTGGTGGGTTGGTAGCTCTTATCTTGAACATAATAGGGTTGATCCCTGCCAAGAAAGGCCAACTCCTGACTTGCCCTAGTCTCTCAGAGCCCCAGTTTTGGGAAGGGGGAGGAGCAGTTTCCCCTGCAGATAAAGTAGAAGAACTGGAGCTGTCAATGCTGTTTTGGTAAGCTTGCTTTGTAAACTTGCTCAGGAGCACTGGCTTATAGCCTAGCAGATACTCATTCATCCAAAGAATGGAATCTTTATTGAGTACCAACTATGTGCCTAATCTTAAGGAGATACACTAACCTAGGCTTTGCCCCCAGAGAATTTATAATCTAATTGGCGAGAGAAGACATATCCACATGAAAAGTTAAATAATGTTGCAGAAATAAATGATCAATAGATAATTGTTAGGCTGGTGGAGAGGTTATCTTTTTGGTTTTGCCCCTTGCTCCCAGACACCCCTTCCTTGTACCAGGGCATCACTGTGCATGAGGAAAGGCCCCATTCAGTCAGTGTAACAGTCTGGGTGGCCTGCCCTGGCTCATTGCCAACCTTTCCTCTCCTCAGAAGATGAGGTGGATCGAGCAATTAGCCTGAGGCACGTTCCAAAGGGTGGCAGGAATCAACAGCTCTCTGATGGAGAGCCCAAGTTCTTTGGGGTTGGGAGGGGAAGAGGAGGGCATGGTTGGTGATAAGGAGGTTCAAGTTGGATTTAGAAGCTAAGTGTTGTAAAGAGGATGCTCCCTATGAGACCCAACTGGAAAATACAAATGCTGGGAGTTAGGTTGGAGGGAGGGTATACAGCGAGGCAGGATGGGAAGGGTGGAGAAGGAGAGATAGAATGTTGGAGTAAAGAATCCACAACCTAGCCTTGTGGGAAGTCTAGGGAGGCTGGGGGATGGGAGTAGGGGTGGGATTGCAGAAATCTAGATTTATAGATTGTGTGGAAAATGTACATCCAGGATTGTGACTGGGGATTACTCATTGGACTTTAAAGTACAGAGCAGCTGGGTTATGAGCTATTTGCATCCTAACTGGCTAGCAGCTGCTTTGGGTACAACTATTCTCCCACAAATGGATTCCTTCCCCATGAGCTAGTGAATTGAAACAGCCTGTGGTCTTAAAAAAAGAAAATAAAAAAAGAAAGAAATCCAAAACCTCTGTTAGAGGAATAGGACCGCAGTGATAGGAAGACTTTTAGGGGAGTTAGGGTTTTTAAAAGGCGGGGACCCAGGGCATAAATTTTTGTTTTCATAGGTTCCTGTTGCATGAATAAATCTTTTATTAGTGGTTAGTTTCCCCCATCCCCTGAAGAAGCTTTAGAATGGCCCAGGGAGGAGAGAATTCCACATCACATAAACCACTGTCATTACTTGTGAAAGTCCAGAGCATTCTGGAAGGGAGGGGCAACTGCAACTAATTGGACTCTTGTCCTCTTAGGGTCTCTTTTCCTTCTGTTTGCTTCAGCTCCACTGATTTTGTCCAGGCTGTAGAGCATGGAAAAAATGAGAAATTCCAATATATGAAGGCACAAAGGGGAAGGGGCCAGAGGAGTAGGAGGGAGGTCTTTCTTATAAGTAGAGAGCTGGTAATGGAATTTGTCATCCCTCTAAGTACTGATTTATTTTTTCAAGAGCAGATTGGTGGTATGGAAAAAAACTGGATTTGGAATTAAAAGACTTTGGTTTAAGTCACAACCCTACTTCTTACTATCCTTGTGACTTTGGGCAAGTCATTTAACCTCTCTGGTTCTCAATTTTCTCATCTATAATATGAGGTTGTTATCTCTAAGGTCACTTCCAGCTTTAAATCTATGATCCCCTGAAATTAAATTTACAACTAGATCATGAGCTTGAACAATGATTTGTATGTTGCCTGATTTAGGTTACCAGCTTTTCCCACTTTTGTTATCTTTTTGATGCTTCCTTACTCAGTTACTCCTTTGCCCACCCACAATCATTTGGGTTGGTTAGAGAATGCCAGGAAAAAAGAAACTAGAAGATTTAGAATCTATTATTCTATGACTACACATTTCATTAGATACAAATCTAATCATGTTCTTCTGCTAAAAAAATTTAATTGGGTTCCTACTGTCTCCTAAGTAAAGTCTTTGCTGGACATTCAAGATTCTCCATGATATATTTGTTGCTGTATTTGTCCTTCATTCTTGAAGAGGACCATGGCATCAGGGTCATGATGACATGACTTACAGATGACTTGGATTTGAGGGAGGGAGGGCTATGCAAAGTCACCAGCCTCACTTTCTCTTCTAGAGCCATCTGGGTCCAGTAACCAGATATTCATCAGGAAGACTGGCGATGACCCAGGATTCAGTGGGAGACTGGCTCTTTTAGGCCAAGGTCTTTTCAGGTTCTCACTTTCAGTGAGATAATACTCATTCAGTGAATAGGCCTCTTTAAGTAGTTACTCTAGGGATGGCCCCTTTAATAAAAAAAAAATCAAACTGGGAAGGAAAGACCCTCAGGGTTCCTGACCAAAAGAGAAGCACATAATATTTAGTATTTAGATTCACTCTATTCTAGGAGGGCAAGGACGTATTGTCCAATCTATGAGCTCCAGAGTGAATGGGGTTAAAGCTTGGTTTTTGAGAAAGAAATCTAGCCAGAAAACTCAAAGGAAAAAAGGCAGCTTTTGACCATCAAATTGTACCTTCCCCTGGGTAGAGAACCTCCATGTAAGGAAGGACGGCGGAGGAGAGGAGAGGAGAAGAGAGAAGAGGAGCTCCTTCTCACTCACAGATTGTCTTTCCTCTTCTCCCCTCCCCTCCCCTCCCCTC
>NW_027187344.1:2337064-2352092 GCF_028583685.1 Petaurus breviceps papuanus | reverse complement strand
TCCTCTCCTCTCCTCTCCTCTCCTCTCCTCTCCTCTCCTCTCCTTTCCTCTCCTCTGCTCTGCTCTCCTCTCCTTCCATGCAAAAAACTGACCCATTTTCTTTCTCTTCTACATATACTTTCTTCCTATCCACCTTTGCTTATACTGTTCACTATGCCTAGAATGCCTTCCATCCCTTTCTTTGCTTACTTATTTATTACCAAGGTTTTAAAGACAAGCTCAAACATCACCTTTTATGTGAACCCTGAATTGCCCCTAATGATCTCACATAGCACATATCTCTCAATTAAGCCTCACAACTATTATCCTCCTTTTACAGAGAAGGAAACTGAGGCCTAGGGAGTCAAAATATCTTGTCCATGATCACACAGTTGGTAAATATCAGAAATGGGCTTTGAACTGAGGTCTTCTCTAGTCTAAATCCAGTATTCCATCCTCAGCTTGATTATATGGCCTCTTAAATTTGGTGAGCCTCATTGTTCCATTCTGCAAAAAGAGATGATTGGACTAGCTTAACTCTAAGGTCTTTTCTATCCCTAAATCTATGATGCTATGTAAAATTATATATTATATATTTGTGCCTCATCTTTCTATGAGATTGTAAACTCATTGAAATTGGGGACTATGTCTGCTAAAAAATGCATCTCCCCTGTCATCTAGAATACTGTGTATACATATAATAAATGGTTTTTTTTTTTTGAAAGAACAAATCAATGAATGAATGAGACTTTCTGCTTAATCAGTGAGTGAACCTAAAAGAAATGCACCATATTTCTTGATTGACATTATCTAAAAGAAGAGGCAACAGACACTCTTTTCCTGATTATTTTCCAAATTCCTTTCTTAGTTCTTTGACTCCAGCTTGATGTTAAGAAGACAAACTTCTTTTGAGGCATTTTCCAAAATGGGAAGGGCATTGGGCATCTTAGTCTTGGGAATGTTTTTCTCCTCCATAATTCAGAGGTAGTATTAGAAACACACTCCTCTTACCTTTCAAGCAGGTGAATCAATCTTCCCAGGAGAATACCTATGCCAGGGCTTAGGCAAGCCTGGGGACAATAACACTAATTGATGTTTTGGTAGCTCTTTAAAAATTCCGAAACCCTTAACATTATCTCATTTTTACAAATATTATCTCATCCTATGAACTTAACAAAAGCCCCATCACAGAGGGAGTACTACAGGTATGACTCTCCTTGTTTTGTGGTTAAGGAAGCTGAAGCTCAGGAAAATAACAGGATTTAGACATAGACTATTAAGCATAAGAGGTGGGATTTGATCCTTAGGTTCAGCCCTCTGTACCCTCTGTACTATGCAGCTGCTAATAATACCAAGTGTCTGTTACTCTCACCAGCCCAGCAAAGTTGACCTGGTAAATAGCCCCATTCAGAAACCATTATCACATTTTCCAGAGGGATTCCCCATTGGTAGCTGAATGGACTCTAGGGATCTGGAGAGGGACACAGAATAAGACACCTCAAACTGGATGTCCGGTAGACGTTTTAAATTAGGCATGGCAAAAACTGAACTCATTTTCTTTCCTTCCAAATTTCGCTTTTACAATTGAAGGCACCAAAATCCTCCTACTCTCGCATCCTTGATTTCTCACTATTGCTCACCTTGCTGTATCCAATTTATTGTCAATTCTTGTTGATTTTACCTTTGCCATGTCTCTTGAATACTTCCCCTTCTCTCCTCTGATATTGCCACCACCCACCCTAGTACAGACCCTCATCCACTCATACCTGGACTAACATCGCAATGGCCTGCTGGCTGGAATGCCTACCACAAGTCTTTCCTTGATCTCCCACATGCTCCATTTATCTGCAAAAGTGATTTTCCTGAAGTGTAGGTCTGAACATGTCAACCCTCCCACTACCCACTCCGTAAACTTCAGTGCTTCCCTATTACTTCCAGGATCAAACACTAAACCTTCTGTTTGATGTTTAAAGTCCTTCATAACCTATCCCCCACTGATCTTTCTATTCTCTTTGCACTTTATGAGCCCCCCCCCCCCCAACATATTCTTTGATTCCCTGACACTGGCCTGCTTGTTGTACCACAACCAAGACACTCCATGTCTTATCTCCAGGCATTTTCTCTGGCTCTCTCTCATGTCTGGAATGATCTTCCTCATTCCTGCCTCCTGGCTTCCCTATCTCCTTTCAAGTTCCTGCTAAAATCCCACCTTCTACAGGAAGCCCTTCCCAACCTCTCTTAATTCTAGTGCTTTCCCTTTGTTGATTGTTTCCAATTTGTTCTGTATATATTGTCTCTCCCATTAGACTGTGAGCTTCTTGAGGACAGGGATTCCCTTTTGCCTCATTTTGTATACCCAACATTTAGCACAGTGTCTGACATATACTGGGCACTTAATAAATGGTATTGACTGACTATACTACTTTGACTCAGTTTTTCTCCATAAATTTCCAGGTCCAGTGACTTGGAATGTTTTGCATTTCCCCTTCCACACTATTGGCCCAATGTAGAAGGACATGCAATCTTAGACTATCAAATCTGTAAGGATTTAGAGGTCATGTACTCCAAATTCCACCCCTCCCTTTTTTTTTCTTTTACAGAAGAGGAAACTGAGGCTTAGAGAAGTGACCTGTCAAAGGTCACACTAGAATCAGCACCTAATGTCTCTAATGTTCTTGGGGTTATTCTTTCTTGGGCATAAAATCCTTTATGATTCCACTGATTGAGGCACTAGTGCTCAAAATACCACAGTTGACTTAGAGCAGCTGAAGTCTGTGTGTGTGTGTGTGTGTGTGTGTGTGTGTGTGTGTGTGTGTGTGTATTGCTGGGTAATCAAAGTCACTACCAAGTATAGCACACAGTGGAGACTTGATTAAAAGTTTATGGGGCCAGATATAGGGAGGGAGGCTGGTTTTGTGCACGGACTCTAATCTGTCATTTATTGCCCAATTTCAGAGAACTGGTCCCAGGAACTTTCTCAGCCTAAAGGCATGAAATATGCTTGCCTTGGGTATTTGGGTTGGTGATGGAATGGTGTTAATCCTCTTGTGGATGCAGTCTAGGAATAAAAGAAGGGGGCTTCTGACAGGAGCTTAACTCCTTCCCAAGGACTGGAGTTAGGTTTCATTTCACTGAGCTGTGGGTGTAGTTCATGAGGAGGTTTCTTTTTATTTGTCATGATTACTGACTCTACCAGGTCAGAATGAAGGTTGTAAGGTGAACTTCAGTGTAGTATCTTCAAAGAACCACAAAGAGAGTTATGCTTCTATCTGTCTATCATCTGTATCATTCATCTATCATCTATCTATCTATCTATCTATCTATCTATCTATCTATCTATCTATCTATCTATCTATCTTACATCTATTTCTATCTACCTATCATCTATCTTTAGAATCTATTATTTCTATCAGACAATCTCTTCACAAATGTATTGTTGTTTTTGAACACGACTGACTCTTTGTTACCCCATTTGGGGCTTTCTTAGCAAAGATGCTGAAGTAGTTTTCCATTTCCTTCTCCGGTTTGTTTTACAGATAAACAAGCTAAAACAAACAGGATAAAGTGACTTGCACAGGGTCACACAAATAGCTAGTGTCTAAAGCCTGATTTGAACTCAGGAAGATGAGTCTTTCCTGACTCCAAGCCTGGCATTCTATTCACTGTGCCACCTAGATGCCCCCACATACGTATATATGCACATACACATACACATATATACATATATGTGTGTGTTACAGTCTAAAGTTTTATTAGCTTAAAAGTGCACTAAGACTTTTGGAATACTGTGTGTTTATATATGAAAATATAAATATAGACATATATACATATATATTTCATAGGATCAAAGATCCATATTGTTGTTTAGTCATTTTTCAGTTGTGTTCAACTTTTTGTGGCCCCATTTGAGATTTTCTTTGCAAAGATACTGAAGTGGTTTGCCATTTCCTTCTCCAGATCATTTTATAGGTGAGGAAACTGAAGCAAACAGGAGTTAAGTGCCTTGTCCAAGGTCACACAGTTAGTAAGTGTCTGAGACTGGATTTGAATTCAGGTCTTCCTGACTCCAGGTCCAGCACTCTATCCATTGTGCCACCAAGCTGTCCTAGGTTTATATGTTCATAGGATCAAAGACTTTGAGCTGGAAGGAAACTTAGAGACCATTTAGTTAAACACCCTCATTTCACCTTGAAGTCCCAGAGAGGATAAATGACTTACTTAGCAGCCCACAGATACTACGTATCTGAAGTAGGATTGAACTCAGTCTTCCTGACCCCAAGGTCAGCACACAGCTCACTGCTTGAGAGAGACCATGGAGCAGTGGAAGGAGGCCTGGAACTGAACTGAGAAGAGACCTGGATTAATATCTTGCGCAGACATTTGCTAGCTCTATGACCTGGGCATACCCTCTCTAAGCCTTGATTTTATTAGGAATAATGATAGTGCTTAGCTCTCAGGCCTGTTGTGTGGATCACGTGTAAATCATATAAAGAACTTTCCAAACCTTAATGTACTATGTAAATGGCACATTATTATCATGTAGATGCTTGCGCTCATCCTTGGATTCAGAGCAGTCCAAGTTCTTTGCCCTTATGACTTTTGAGCCAAGAATGGCCATTCAAATTAGAACATGGTTGCAACCCAATTTTCTATTATGTAGCATTCACTGTAAAGTAAGTCTAGGCTGAATTTAATCCACAAAGATTTAGTTAGTAGAATATCAAATTGCATAGTTGCACTAGGCCCTAGTAAATGGGAAACCTGTGGCCTCAAGGCCACATGTGGCCCTCTAAGTCCTCAAGTGCAGCCCTTTGACTGAATCCCCTTAGTAAAAGGATTTGTGCTGTAAAACTTGGACTCAGTCAAAAGGCCGCACCCAAGGACCTAGAAGGCCGCATGTGGTCTCCAGGCTGCATGTTCCCTGCCCCTTTGTGACTAGGGGATTTCTGAGGTTACTTCCAACACTGAGCTACAGGGGTTCTATGCTTCTGCAATCTTATTATTGGGTGGTCCTACATGGGGAAAGAAAAGCACTGGATTTGGAGTCAGAGAATCTGGATTGGAATCTTAACCCTAAAGCTTATAACTCATGTAGCTTTGGCCAAGTCTCTTGATTTTTCTGGGCCTCACATCAAAGGGGAGGAAATCTGACCTGATGGCCTCTAAAATCTCTTTCATGTTTAATTGTATGACCCTGTGGACTCCCAAGGATGTCCTTCCAATGAAGTTTTCATATTACCTCCCTCACTCTAAACCCTCCCCTCTCCCCCTCTACAAAATTCCCTGGTCAGTGGCTTTATTAGTATCTCTTAAGGAGTGTCCTCTCTGACCTTCTGTCCATCCTTCTGAACCCCTGAGAGGAATATGAGATAAAGAGGGAAAATGAAGGGAAGCTCAGAAGACAGATGTGATTAGATTGTTTTAACCCTCTGTCAGCCCAGTTCTAATATTCCTTTTTCTGTCTGTCAGGTAGAGAAAGAAGGAGATTGAAAACCCCTCTCATGGAGCTGGGTCTTGTGAGAGAGTTTTGGTGGTTCTGGTGCCATAGTGTATTAGAAAGGGAATTGGGCGGAGGAGATCTGGGTTGGACTTTTGACCTTGTCATTGACCTATTGTGTGACCTTCAAGAAGTCATAGGCTCTTAGGATCTAGGGCTGGAAGATGCCTTATGGGCCATGTAGTCCAACTCCCACATTTTACAAATGAGGAAACATAGACCCAGAGAGGTTATAGGCCTCAGATTTCTGTCATTTGTCAAATGTCAATACTTTTGGGCATTTAATATAGTTAGCTTTATGTTTTATTACATTCTTTCATCATTATATGGGTATTAAAATCTGGTCTCCCCAAGAATAGCCCACATTTCTAAAGTGCTTTGGGGTTTATAAGGTACTTTCCTCAGAATAGCCCTCCAGAGTGCTAATTTGCAATTATGATTATCCCCATTTTGCAGATAAGGAAATTGAGTTTTTGGTGTGCCATATATCTATCAATCTATCTATCTATCTTGCCTTCCCACACTGACAAGCACGCGGATTCACATGGGGTTGGTGCTCAAAAAATCTTTATTGGATAAAATTGATTACTTGTTCTTCCTTCCTCATAGGGTAATTTAAAGATGAAATGAGATCATAGAGGAAAAAAATACTTTATAAAGTTAAAAGCAGTAAAGAAATTTAATTATAAATGGCTTATGCAGATGGAGGTGACTCATCAGGACCCAAGGGGGAGATGGCCTTCAGTGTACCTTTGGGAGAAGATACTCAGGTCCCCTCATCTCTGGGACTGAATATAAAACCAAAGACAGGAATGACTCAGAGATAATCTTCCAGCTGGTTCCTTTGCTACTGCCAAAATATTGTTTCTTCTATGTTGGTCCTTATTTCCCCTGCCATTGGCTCCCAAAGCAGGCCAAGGACATGTCTTTTCCTCATCAAAATGGTCATCTTAAGTCACCTCTCTCATTTCATCTCTCTCTTCTGTATCAACCAAATCCCACACTTACAGAATCTCAAGTTGAAAGGGACTTGAGACAGCATCTTATACTCTTGGAAGGAACACTCACTTAGAATGTCCCTGCTACATAGTAAGCTCTTTGTCATGAAGAGTGTTAAAGCAAAGGCAGAGCAACCAACCTGTGAAACAAACTGGGTGATAGAACACAGGCAGAAAAATGGCACGGCACACATTCCTCCAAGTCATGTAAGAGTTCCAGGCAAGGAGAGCTATCGTATGGGCATGGAGTAGCCAGGAAGAAAGTGAGATAGGAAGGTTTGGGACAGGTGAGGAAGAGAGAAGTGGGCTTTTCAGGTGCAGGGGATGCATGGTAGGTGGTGATGAGGTCAAAGTCACTCTTCAGGTTTGGGAAGTCAGGGCTCCCTTCTGCCCAGGATCTTTAGCTATAGATACAGATGTCATACTAGTCATGCAAATGCTCCCCCCCCCCCGCAAAAAAAAAGAGGATACACAGCTTGAGGACAAAGACAGTTTTAAGGAATATAGTTTTTGATTCACAAAACTCCTTTTGATTCACAAAAAAATTTCTTTCTTTTAAAAAGGGTAAAATTCAAAAAATAGGAGACTCCTAACACTTTAACTTTTAGCTTCTCTGCCTAATATACAGCCCTTAGCCTCAGTTGTATAGTTCAAAGGTCTGATCCATCTAAGGAAATCTTGGATGGATTTTATTGTCATAATCATTATTACCAATTATCTCATTCTCATCTATTTCATAGAGTTTGGGTAGAAATGGATCCATGATACTATTCTGATATTATCACTGATGATTCATATTCTGCAGGCTATTGTACAACAGATGAATAAACTGATTGCCTTTTTAAAAAAGGGTAAAATGCTTTCTTTTCTGGTCTCTCCAGTGATGTTGCTTTCTGTCTAAATTTTAATTTTTGTAAAACTTCAAGGCTTCTAATTTCAGTGGCAAGGATACTCCCCTAAGTGATCATAGTGCATCCACGTCTTAACAAGCAGTTTTTTAAATTGCTATGCTGAAATACACACACACACACACACACACACACACACTTGTCATTTCCAGCCAACCTTCTATTTTGCCTTTTATTTTTGAGGGGGGAGGGCAGAGCAGTTGGGGTTAAGAGACTTGCCCAAAGTCACATGGCTAGTAAGTGTTCCGTGTCTGAGGCCGGATTTGAATTCAGGTCCTCCTGACTCCATAGTCAGTGCTCTATTCACTGTGCCACCTAGCCGCCCCTCAACCTTCTATTTTGTAATATAATTAATACAAATTTCCTTTATAGATTGCATCTTACAGGTAATAAAGTAAATCACTCATAATAATCCTATGAGGCATCCACTGTGTCATTCCATTCCAGTTGAACTGAAGAAACTGAGGCTCACAGGAAGAATGAATTGCTCATTATCATACAATTGATCCTTGGTCCAGACTGGACTTGAACCCAGCTCTTCTGACTTTTTAAGTTCAGTGCAACTTCCACAGTTTCTTCCTATTGGAGGGCTGTCCCTTGGAGAAAGCCTAAAGTATCAGGGTCATATGTTCTTGCATTCGCTGTAACTTGGAAAGAAACATTGCGAAAAAAGGGGAAAAGCTGTCATTGGCCATAGGCTGGTCACCCTCTGCCAAAATGTGCTTCTTTATTTAAAACAAATGCCTTTTATTTGAGAGTGAATAATCCTCCAGATATGTGGTCTGGGCCAGCCTTGGTTCAACTATGGTTTCACTGAATATTTCTGGAAGGACATTTGAAATAAGGCTTTAGCTCTGTGAGAAGCAGGTTTTGACTTGGGGGACGAGTTTGTCCTGGGGTTTGATGCTGCTTCTGTGGTCCCAACACATGTTTGTGTCTCCTTATCTTAGTAATGGGTGCTTCTGGTTTTGATCAAGTGAGAAGCTGGCCTGAAGGACTTGTAAGATGACCCATGGAAAACATTTTACTGGGTGACGTTTGCATTTTAATTTTCAGGCACCCTTGAAAGCACATTCTTGAATTTGTTCAATGTTAAAGGGGAGGGGTCAGTAGATGGACTGGTTTTCATTAGGCTAATTATTTCAGTTCAGATTTCTTTTCTGCAGGAACATATGATGATCTGCCTATTTTCAAAGGATGTTTTGGGGACGATTTTTAATACTTGCTAGAGCTGGGGTGGGTAGAGTAAAGGAAGTGTAGAAAAGGTCTCTAATATTAAAATCAACTTGATTTAACATAGATTGAAAAGATTTAGATCTAGAAGGGAATTTAGGGGTCATTCAATCCAACACTCTCAGTTTATAGATGATGAAACTGAGCCCTAGATGAGTTCTGTGACTTGTTCAACTTAACAGAGGTAATAAGGTCAGGATTTGAATCCAGGTCCTCTGCATCCTGAGACAGTATTTACTCTATTTTGTACCACAAAGTATTCAGAACCTTATGTCAATGTAAGTGACCCAGTTAAGGGCTAAATGCTGACTCTTGTTCATAGCAAAGGAAGAAAAACTGTAAATTCAAATCAAGAAGCATTTGCTAAACTCCTTCTGTGTGCAAGGTCTGGTGCTAGGTGCTGGGGATACAAGTACAAAGACCCAGTGCTCCAGAAGCTTACATTGTCCTACACACAAACTCTATAAAGACAGCTAGGTGGCACAGTGCTTGGAGTGCAAGGATGGGAGTCAGGAAGACCTGACTCAGTCTCAGACACTTACTGGCTGGTGTTAGTCACGTCTCCACTGCTTGCCTCAGTTTGCTCATGGGTAAAATGGGAATAATAATAGCATCTACCTCCTAGGGTTGTCATGAGGATCAAATGAGAGGATAATTGTAAAGCACCTTAGCCTAGTGCCTGGCACATAGTCTCTATATAAATGCTAGCGATTATTATTATTATTAAATGTTAGCTCTTCAAATCCAATCATTTTGCATGGTTGGGAGAACACTATAATTTATGAATTCCAGTTTTGTTTGGCCTTTTGTGACCCAGGCTATCTAGCTAAATCCTTCTGCATTACTCAGGGCTGCTAAGACATCAAAATATTTCTGAAATCTAACTCTCCAGGTATGAAATTCCTACTTGGGAAATCCCCAAATATTTTAATTTAAGTAAGACAGAATCCCCTAAGCAGGAAGTTAAGGCCAAATGAAATTAAAATTTACAAATTCTTCTACAGTAGACATTTATTGCTTCCATTATACTGGGTAGATCCACTTTAAAAAAATTTACGAAAGAAATTGGATGAGAATGGCTCAGGAGGAGGTGTGGCTGGGTGTGGTTTGTGCTGGAGGAGAGTACCTACAAGATTACAGATTCATTTGAGGAGGCACAATAAAGGGATGTGGAAAAGGTTAGAAAGGAGAAGCAGAAGGGCAGATCAGAGGAGGGGCAAGCAGAGGGAAGTAGAGGCCATACCACAGATGTGGGTAAAAAGAGGTAGACAGATAGGGGAAGGTTTAGGGGAAGGGCCCAAGATATTCCCAGAGTGAAGAACCAATTTGACTTGAGGCACCACTTAGTATATGCAGTGAGCTTGAATTAATCCTTCATGAATATTGGCTGGGGGCTCAGTTTGAGTGGGAAGCAGGTGTTCTTAATTCTTATTATATCTTGGTCAGTTTTGGGCTATGTGACCTTGAGTAAATCAGTAAAAATATTTGTATCTTAATATCCAAGATGGAAATAGTACTCATAATAACATTTCACCTTTACATTATGTTTTAAGATTTACAAACTGTTTTCCTCATATAAATCTGGCAAGGTAAATAGTGTTAAAATCTGTCCTTGTCAGATGAAGAAACTGAAGATGCAGAGATTTTTTTAAATTAATCTCTTTTACATTACCCAGTATTTCCCAGTATACTCTGCCCCTCTGTAACAAAGAATAGAAAAAAAAAGTTTAGCTAAATTAACCAACACATTAACCAAATGTGAAGTTTTATGTGATGTTACATGCCTGTAAACCCCCCACTCCTAAAAGGCTTTTTTTTTGAGGGGAGAAGGCAAGGCAATTGGGGTTAAATGACTTGCCTAAGGTCATACAGCTAGTAAATGTGTCAAAGTGTTGGAGGCCAAATTTGAACTCAGGTTCTCCTAATTCCAGGGCCAGTGCTCTCTATTCACTGCATCAGAGAGGCTTTTCTTAAGGCACGAGGGTAATAAATGGCAGTGCCTGGATTTGAACTTCTGTCATATAAGGTGGGGATCATTGTGTCTTTCTACAAGCAGCATTAGTGTCCTTTAGAAAAGCAAGGGAGAGAATGGTGATTATTTTGTTTCCTTTGGGTTCTCAATATTGACTATAAAACCAAATTGAATTTACTTTATCGCTGAGATTTTCTTCATCTATACAGATCTGATGAGGTCCTTCTATATCAAGAACCATGAAAAAGACTAATTTTCATTTGAATGTACAAGACTAATGTTTCATAGACCATGGCTTTGGCTCTCTTGAAGTGTTGATTGTACCCAACCAGTCCTGATGATAGAGCAAAGGAAGGCAGGGCTCCTTCAGCTTTAAAGATAATGAAACAGACCCACCATCCTAAGGAGAATCTTACTCCCATTGGGAAGAAGCAGCATCTGTGGCCTGAGGGAATACTTCCTACCTTTCCAGGCTCAGTTATCAGCTCCATCCACTCCTCAGTATTCTTAAACTGGTGGCTTATTTGGCCCTGTTTATGTTTTGATAACCAACCTGTGATTGAGAATTCATATAAGTAAGTCTTTGAGGGTAGGACCTTTGGGGTTTGAAAGTGAAAGTTGTTCCCAGCTCCCTGCCCAGGGAAATTGTTATCTATCCCTTCCAATCCACCTTGCTTAACCACTAGCAGAATCCTATTCTTCTGACAGAATCAAAGAATTTTAGCATTGATGAATGAATGAATGATGGCACATCATAGACCATGTCATCCAACATGTATCTCAACATAGCCCCACTATAATATCCTTACAAGTGATCATCCAATTTCCCCTTGAACACCTCCAGGGAGGGGGAGCCCACTGCCTCCCAATGGAGCCCATTATACTTTTAACCAGCTTATTTCCTTTTTGATCAAGAATTATGACATGATCCTTTGCTCAAAGATCTACATCATGCCTGTACTCTTGCCTGGCTTCCCAGACTCTTGCTATACTCTGGCCCTACTTAACCAATGCTGCTTTCCACTCCCCTCCAACATTGAGTTGCTATTGTAGCCATCCCAGGCCCTTCACTGTCCTGTGAACATCATTTGCTCATTTAACTATGTCTATGTTTACATTATTTCTCCTGGATTTCCCTTTCCTTCCTTTCTACCTAGTCAAATCACTCACCCTTCCTTCCAGGCCCAGCTCTCACCTCCCCTCCCACAAGAAGGCTTTTTCACCACTGGAAGCCATTAAGATTCCTTCTCTCTACTCTTTTTTCAATTAGAGTCGGTGTTACATCATTTAGCCTCTGGTAGTTGGCTTCATGTAGATTAGTTTTATCTTTCTCCCCAGCTAGACTGCAAACTCCTTGAGGACAGGGATCTTGATTCTTAGGTTCATAAAATTTCAACTTAAGTTACAACATAAGAAATCATCTAGTCCAACCTCACTACTTTGTAGTTGTGGAAACTGAGTCTCACAAAAAACCGAGGTCACAAAAATAATAAGTAATAAAACTTTGGGTGGAGGTCAGGAGACATGAGTTTGTAGCCCAGCTCCAACACTTACTGGCTTGTGACAATGGACAAGTCACTTCATCTCTCTTGGCTTAGGTTTTCTTATCTCTAAGTGGAGTATATGGATACTTACACTATGCTCCTTCTAGGGTTTGTTACAGTGATAAAAATGCTATAGAAATATTGGAAAATTGAGGACAAAAGAGATGATAAGTGAATACTGTTTTTTTTTTTTCTTTTAGTTATGGGAATGATCTACTTTGAATTATCCAGTCTCCCAAGAGACTGATGATGTTTCTTTTTTTGTGATAGTCAGAAACTTAACTGGGGTGGGGTGAGTGATACTTTGCCCAAGGGTGCTGATTCATAGAGGACTGATAGTACTTGTGGCCCTTTAGGAGCATAAAAACAACCTAGCTTAGCACCTGCTTGGCGAGAAGAATTAGTTTAAGCATGAAGGGGCCAGATGGTCTACCTCCTCTACTCACCAAGTTAGACTGGAGTTTGTGTTCTGTGTCACTTACAATTTGTGGCATCTCAGACACAAGTATTGCTAGGTGTAGATCTGATGATTGCTTACCAAGATTATGGATGTAAGCCATAGGTATAAAGCAAAATAAAGTTAAATTGACTTACAAAAGGATCAAATCTATGACTTTGGTAACCTTTGCACGGCTCTCTAATGACAAAGTTACATTTTCTTGGACTTTCTTGGCATTTGATCTACTCTCCTCCCCTGGTTTTCAGTGGGCAGCTAGGTGGTACAATGAATAGATTACCAGGACTGGAGTCAGGAAAACTTGAGTTCAAATCTGGCCTCAGATACTTACTAGTTGTGTAACCCTGGTTAAGTCACTTTACCCTGTTTCCCTCAGTTTCCTCATCTGCAAAATGAGTGGGAGAAGCAAATGGCAAACCACTCCAGTATCTTTGCCAAGAAAACCCCAAATGGGGTCACGAAGATTTGGACACCACTGAACAACAATCTGTTTTCAGTGCAGTTTTTGGGGGGAGTGGGTCTTGCCTAGTCATTGTATAATTATGTGTTGTTTTGTGTCTATGCCGACCATCTTGAGTCATGGCTAATATAGTGTTCTGAATACTTGGATCACCATCGTAATTGAAAATGCCTTCTGGCCCTGTAGGAGGCCATGCATAATATTCCTTTAAAGGTCAGAGTGACCTCTGTGGTGTTCTCTTGTTTGAATAGCACAATTAAATAAAATTATTTCAGTGCCAGATAAAGAGAACACAATGAAAAATGATGGTGATGATCCCAGTGCCTGTACTCCAAGGGTACCTTGGTTGTTGTCTAGATCAGGGAGCTTACAAGTGTGATGATCATGATCTGGCCTCAGATACTTACTAGATGCTACTAGAATTGCTTTTAGCTACAACAAGAAAGGCTTTAACATTCATTTTTTTTTTCAAATGGCTTAAGCATAAGATTTAGTAATAGTATTAAAATTAGTTTCATTTTCTAGCCATTTCTTGAATTAGTTAAGTCATCTGAATTCTCATTCTCAAAGAGCTTTTTCAGTTTTCAAATTATAGGTAATACTAATGTCAGATATTAGGGAAGAACTTCAGGACCAAAGGCCATTACTGTTGATTAGATTTGATTTGGTTCCCTGGTGTGAAATGCCTCAACATGTCAAATTCAGACATTTCTGAAAAAAATAAACATGACCTCATTTACTAGTAACTGTTGGGAAAAACCAAACCAAGGACCTACTGAATTTTCAAAATATGGTCTCCCCAAGAATACAGTGGGGCAGACATGGTTAGAGAGAAGTTGAAAAAGAAGTTTGAAAAATATATTAATAAAAGGCATTAGTGGGAGTACCAGGGTGACGTGGGGGTCAAAAGAACTAAGATTGCGGGCTGCATTGAGAGATATGGCTTCCAGGAATAAGGAGATGATAATTCCTCTGTATTCTACACCATACCTAGAGTACTGTGTTCAGTTCTGGACTGCAAGGTTTGAAAGGAGCATTGGTAACTTGGAGAGAAACCAGGAGGGTGAAGTGTTTTCATTTTATGCCACAGGAAGATCAGTTCAAGGAACAGGGCATATTTATTATGGAGAAGAGCAGAATAACAGGGAAGAGAAGGAGGATATGACAGCTATGTTCAGGCATTTGAAGATTTGTCTTGTGGAAGAGGTATTTGACTTCTCCTCTGAAGTCTCAGGGGGCAGAATCAGGAACGAGATGCAAAGAGAGAAAGTGTAATGTGATGTCAGGAAAAATTCCTAACAATTAGAGCTATCCATAAGTGGACTCTGTTGCCCCTGAAGGCAGTGAGGAGGTTCCTTCTTTGTGATGGTCTCCCAGTTGAGTCTGGATGACTACTTGCCTCCTTTTTTGGTATAGATTGGAGGAGAGATCTTCTAACTCTGTGATTCTATGAATTCCAGAAACATTTGTTTCCAGAGCACATAGCTGTTAGGTAATATAAAGTTATCTTATTGGTTGGAAATGCTGACAGTAATTCAACAATTTAATAATTGTCTATTCTTGTTAGTCATCCATCAAGAGATCACAAAAGCATGGATTTAGAGTTGGAAGGGATTTCACATGTCATCTAGACCAACCTTTCCTTTCACAGATGGGGAAACCAAGACCCAGGGGGGATGAAATGACTGGTTTAGAGATACCATAGGTTTAAAAATGGCATAGCTAGCATTTGACTTAGGGATTTCTGACTCCAGGTCCACTCTGCTTTCCACTGGACTGTGATTGGTTACAAGTTTAAAGAAGTACTTTTCTATTACCTTAGAAGAAAGAAAAAAATTAAAACTGCTCTTTTGGGTTAGCCCCATTCTTGAGTCCTGCCTCTGATTCTGGTTCTGATGGGGGCCGGGGGGGGGGGGGGGGAGGAAGGGGCAGGGCAGCTTTTGTGAAAGCATGATTGCTTTTCCTACAGCATTGGTTCAT
>NW_027187344.1:2336551-2337054 GCF_028583685.1 Petaurus breviceps papuanus | reverse complement strand
CTCCTAGCTCTTAGATTATTAAAGCTGCAAGAATATCAGTGAGCACTTAATCTAGTACAACCATCTCATAGGAAAAAACTGAGGCATTAGAGAAAAGTGATTTGCCCATGGCATGAAACTAGATTGCAGTAGAGTTGGGACAATAACCCTAATCTAACAACCATTCTACTGTTCATTGTGGACCATTGATGTATGAGACCCCTGGCTTCTGCTTTCCCTGCAGAGGTAGAGCAATGGCCTACTTATCCTTTTAAGGAATAGTTCTCAGACCTTTTGTTTTCAGGACCCCTTTATAGTCTTAAATATTTATTGAGGACCCGCTAAAGATGTTCTACTTGTTTGGGTTATATATTTATCGCATTAGAAAGGAAAATGTCAGAATTATTATAAAAATAATTTTGACCTTGCAGAACTCTTTTTAGGAATTAACACTTTGAGAACTGCTGCTTTGGAGAAGCAGAAGGCACTACAGAACAAAGGGGACTTTCTTATCCAGGACCTGG
>NW_027187344.1:2259564-2336451 GCF_028583685.1 Petaurus breviceps papuanus | reverse complement strand
AATAAATATAAAAAATTACTATTGTTTATAAATAATTTTTTTACGTCTTTGAAGATTTTTTTTAGCAAGAGAACGTTGTTAGAGGGGGGGGGGGGGGAGGGAGAGGGAGAAGAAGGGAGAGGGGGGGGGGTGGGGGGGGGGGGGGGGGGGGGGGGGGGGGGGGAAGTGTGCAAATTAAAAAAAAAATAACTTGCTACTGCAGCAACTTGAGATAATTTGTACAAATTGCAAAGTGGCATTTACACAGTCTTGTACAATTTAGTATTTATTGATGCTTATATATATACCACTGACCCAGGTACTCAATGACAGCCTTGTTTGACCACTTTACACATTAAACTTTTTGAAGAATCAAGTTCGCATCATGGAGGAAATGTGTAGAGTTTAAATTTATCCTAGCAGGAGAGTTGGCCTGCATCTGTCATTCTTGTCAACGACCCTCTCTTTTTTTTTTCTATCCAATAAATTCAATCCAATAAACGCTTATTAAGTGTCTACTAAGAGCTAGGCACTGTGCTAAGTGCTGGGGATATAATTAACAAAAAGACAGTCCCTGCCCTCAAGGAGCTTACAACCTAAAGGGGGTAGAGAATATACAAAAGAAGGCAGGAAAGGGTGGGTAGAGTGATGAAGGGGATGTTGGGGAGAGAGATGAGGTACCCAGCACAGAGTCATCTTGTTCTGCAGAGTTGAAATCAGGAAGGGCTGCAAGTGCAAAGTAGAGTGAGTTGAGTGTAGTTTCTGTCCTCTATAAAGGAAGGCATTGGGAAGAGATTGGTACTCGGTACTCCAGCCCTCCCATCAGAGAGGAGAAAGGAGACTGAGGGAGGTGCTATCAATCAAAGCTTGAATTAGCAGTATGGTGGTGAGTTTAGAAGTGATTATCTACTGGGAAGGGTATTTTGTTCCATGGAATTGAAACCAGACAAAGCAACAGATGCAAAATGCAGGAAGGGTAGGTAGACCAATTTAAAAATTATTGATATCTTTTATTTTTATGTCATCTATATTTTCTACTTTATCACTCTCTTCTTCCCTTCTGAGAGAACCAGACTTTATAATAAAGAATTTAAAAAGAGGAAGACCAAAAAAAGGACAGAAAAACTAACTACATATCCAACAAAGTCTGATATAGTCAGGAGTACTTCATGATACCCTGTCTTTACAGAAAAGTAGGGGAAGGTATTTTCTCATATCTCTTCTTTCAGATCAAACTTGGAATTATAATTTCATAGTATTTGGTTTCGACAGTCTTTCTATAGTTCTTTCCATTTCCATTTCCATATTCATATAGCCCTTTGTAATCTTGCCCCTTCCTATATTTCTGGTCTTCCTACACATTACTTCCCTCCCTGTAGTGTGTTATCTTGTGACACTGACTTTCTTGCTCCATATTTCTCACAACATTTTATCTCCTGACTTTGTGCCTTTTCTCTAGCTGTCTTAGAATGTTTTCCCTTCTTCTACCTCTTGACTTCCCTGAGTTCCTTCAAGTCTTATATCAAAACCCACTTTCTGCAAGGGGCTTCTCCCAGTCTCTAAACTTTATCCACTCTTTCTATATCTTGTGTGCATACAGTTGTTTGCATATGCATCCCTCGCCCCATTAGAATATGATTTTTTATTGATGGCAAGGACCAAATATTTGCCTTTTTTTCTATCCAATATTTAGCACAGTGCCTAAAAAAATAAATGTTTAATAAATACTTGCTTATTGACTAAGTAACCAAAGAATAGGAGAGATCTCAGAAAATAGGTACAATTAAGCTGTGTTTTTTTTTTCAAAGGATGAGGGGAGGAGACATGGACTTGTTTCTAGGTAGCAGGGAATGGTAAGTAGCTATGGAGATATTGAAAATGAGAGAGAGAGAGAGAGAGAGAGAGAGAGAGAGAGATTTGGGATGATAGTGGGAGCAATCTGCTGCAAAGAATTAAATGGGATAGCATCAGGGATAGATGTTGAGGGGACTGCCTCAGCAAAGTGAAGTACCACCTTTTCATGATGGGTAGTGTATGAAGGAGGAGATAGTTGGGGAAAATATCTGAGTAATGTGAGGTGAGAAGGGGAGGAGGAGCTCTCAGAAATGACCTCAATTTTTTTTTCTAGTGGGATATGAGGCAAGATCTTCAACTGTGAGAATAGAGAAAGGAATACTGTGGAAGGTTTGAAGGGGATGAAAAGCTTTGGAATATACATTGTGATGTTTGGGGGAGCAAATCCATTAGGGAGATGTAAAAGGATTGCCTTGCTGCAATGAAAGCCCAGTTGAAATTATGTAAGAAATTTTCAGTGAATGGAATCAGAACATTTTTATGAATAGTCCATATAAGACAGATTATGGAAGTAATCCAGTTTGATGTTTGATGAGGTATGATCAATGATGGCATAAGAATCAAGAGATTTGAAGATAGAGGGTGGTATAGAGTTGAAAGGTTCACCAAGAGTCCTAGGGAAAGGAGAAGAGCATAGCTATTGCAAGGCTGATGACCTTGGAAAGAATTGAGGGGTAGAGCAGTTAGAAATCAGAGTGAGGAAGAGGAACAGGATTAGAGGTAGTAAGGCACAGAGGAAGATAAAATGATAAAATAATATGGAATGATAAAACATGATGATTGGATGAAGGAATTTCCAAATTCATGAACATGGAGGTAGAACATTTGTAGATGATGTCAAGACCAAGGGTATGATCATTTCTGTATGTAACTGAGGGAGAGTGAAGGAATAGGTTGTTGGAATTGAGTAGAACTGTGAAGTTACAATTTTTGAAGGTATATGGGGGAAGGAGACATGGACTTGTTTGTATGTTGAAGTCCCCTAATGTGAAGGCAGGAGTTAAAATGAAAGAAAAACTAAGCACTGAACTAATTGAGGAAGGCCAGAGAATGTCCTGGGAGTCCATAAGTATGGGCCACCAGGATCTGGATTGGGGGATGAATTTGTATATTTTGGATTTCAAATGAGAAGATGTTGCTGAGTGAGATAAAGGGAGAGTCTTGAAATGGTAATAGGGACAGGGACTATTACCACTTCTCTGACAAGTGCAACCAGTATCAGAATGGATGGTCAGAGATAACAGTGTTATCAGGAGGATGCCAGATCTCAGTGAGTGCTGAAAGATAGAACAATAATAGCTAACATTTATATAGTGCTTGAAATTTGCAAAGTGATTTACAAATATTATCACAATTTTATCCTCATGACAACCATAGGGGATAGAGTACTATTATTATCCCCACTTTAAGATGAGTGAACTGAGGCAGACATATATTTGACTAGTTACCTCTAGTCACCCAAGCAGTAAGTGTCTAAGACCAGATTAGAACTAGGTCTTCCTGATTCTAGGGCCAGAATTCTCTCTATTGTGCCACTCAGTCACCTCTCAAAGTGAGTACAGAAAGTTTAAAATACTGGAAATTTGTTAATTATGGAGTAAATCTTAACTCATCATAGGCACTCCATAGATGGCAGCGATATGCTAGCTGTGTCTGGTTTATTCAGCCAGTATGAAAATCTGAAAATTTCATTAAAGCACCTGTTCTTTTGTGGTTTCAAATCCAACTGTGTGAAATTTCATATCAGCTGGTGATATTCCACAATCATATACAATCTGACAGGAATTTATTAATGATTATATGCAAGACCCTGCACAAAGGGCTATGAGGAATGTAAAGAAATACAAGCAAAATCTTTGCACTGAAGGAGTTTATAATGTAGTAGACTTGCAGAACTCTCCGTCTACCTAGCCTGGTGACTCCAGTGGGTGAATTTCAATCTTTAGTCTCTTTGCACTGTCCATATAATCATCCAACAAGAATTTATTAATTACCTGCTATGTATTAGGCACTGTACTGGACACTAGAGATTCAAATACAAAAGTGAGACCAGTACATGCCCTCATGGAGCTTACATTCTGTTTATGATGTAAATTAATCGATGGGGGCCATAAAAACATCTAATTCAATCCCTTCATTTTACACTTGAGGAAAATGGGATGTGGAAGTGTAGAAGAGACTAAAGTCAAACACTTCTTATGTGACTGTGACCAAGTCACTTGTCCTCTCAGAACCCATCTGTGAAATGGGAATAATAATAATACTTGTAGCACTTAACTCACATGGGTAATTAAGGAGATCAAATGAGATGGTGTGCATTAAGAAAATATATTACAGACCTTAAAGTGTCATCTAAATGTCAGTTAAGGAAAGACAGAGAGAAAAGTCCTGACGTGGAGAGAGGGGCCACTAATTAGCAGGGTGGTAGAGGGAAGTTGGAAAATGTAAACAATATTTCTTCCTCAGTTACAAAAGTCTGGAAGGATGTACCAGTTTCTGTCTACCCTTTTGATTTAAAAGTCTGAGAAACAAATGGCTGGCTGGTGTGGAGGGCAGGGCTCGCCCTTGCATTTTACACTTCCAGTCTGGAAACATTTTAGGTTTCCTTACAGGGTCTGGAATGCTGAGAAATTCCAAGTGGCTGAGCTTAGTGTTAAGTTGTTTCCATAGGGAGAGGCTTCCTAAAGAGATCCTCTCCAAGGTGAGCATTTGGGGCTTCGGCTCCTCTCTGACTTCCCTATCAATGGCAATCTCAAGAAAATGAGATTTCTCCTCTTGACTCAAAGTGAATGTTAAAACTTTACTCAGGATACCTCTGTTAGGTCAGAAGACAGAGTGATCCCATCTGATATGGGGTCTGATTGTGCCTAGGTCTTTCTCACACCTGAGTGGAAGGTATTTTATAAGATGTGTCTTCTGGATAGACTGATGGCATGTAAAACAATCAAGATCTTGGCCAGAAAGAAAGCTTAGCAGCTTGTCAGACTGACTGGTTCTTAATATAGGAACATAATATTTAGACCTGGGAGAGATCTTGCAAGACCGTCTAGCCTGCTCCTCACATTTTATGGAGGAAACAGAAGCCTAACCAGATTGGTTAGGTGACTTTCTCAGTGTCAGAAAGCTAATACATAGCAGAACTGGGATTCAGACCTAAGTGGTTTTCCTCCAAATCTAATAATCTTTCCATTAATAGCTATGGAACAACAGCAAAGTATAGTTCTTTGAGGCCCAAAAATGCTTTACAGATATGCAACAACATTGTGAGATGGGTGTTATTATTATCCCCATTTTATACAGATAAGGAAACTGAGGCTGGGGGATGTTAAGTGATTTGCAAAGGGCCAGACAACTAGCAAGTGTCAGATTTGTTGTAATTTTTCACTAGTATCTGACTCTTTTTGACCCTATTTTGGGATTTTCTTGGCAAAGATACTGGAGTGGTTTGCCATTTCCTTCTCCAGCTCATTTTACAGATTAGGAAACTGATCAAAGTGTGTTGAGTGACTTGCCCAGGGTCACACAGCTACTAAGTGTCTGAGGATAGGTTTGAACTCAGGTCTTCCTTGACTCCAGACCCAGCCCTCTATCCATGGTGTTATCTACTGATCTCATTATGCTATATTTTCCCTTGTTCATATTCTAGAACTTATTTTATACTGAACTGGATCATAGGAATATAGATTTAGTGCTAGAAGTGACTTCAGAAGTCAGTCATCTTATTTTTCAAATGAGGAAGTTTGTGGAGAATAAGTAATTTATCCAAGGTTATACAAGTAGTAAACAGCAGAGTCAAGATTTGGATCCAGGTCCTTGATTCCAAATCTATTGTTCTTTCCAATCTATACCATTGCCTCCTGGATCTAATTTAGGAAGCTCTCCGTGAAAAGCAACATTCCTCCTGAGTTATCCATGGTTTCTTTTATCTTTTTTGATGCTTTGTTAGGGAAGTGCCTCCTTTTGGCATGAGGGATACCTGTCCTATTGATAGGCCTCCCTATTGCTTCAGTTTCCAGCAATACTTGGTTGGGGGAGAGGTTACTCCAAATCCATGTGAAATGAGAGCCTAGCTTTCCCTCTTCTACCACAGGAAAGAATACAGGCACAAAACTTGAAGTTTTATGAAATACTAGAAATCACCAGTCTTATCTCCTTTAGATGCCTAAGTTTAAGAAAATATTCTTCCCTAAAGTTTGCCTGACTCTTTCTACTTTTTCAAGACAAGGCTTAATCTGCTTCACGTGAAGGTAATAAAAAACAATTTCCTCTATGGCATATTATTTAGTTTTATTGGAGATATAATTCAATTCAGCTTAATTCAACACATTTATTAAGCATCTACTATCTACAAGTCATTGTTACAAGTATTGGGACAAAACCAAACATAGACTCTACCCTCAAGGAGTTTAAATCTCCTGGGGGTGGGTTGGGAGGAGGGGTGCTTCACCACATACACAGTTAAGTAACTACCGTAGATGGTGATTTAAGAAGAAGGCAATCCTTAACCACTAGGAAAGTCTTCCCAAAAGATCTGGCACTCAAACTGCACCCTGAAGGAAGCTAAGGATCCTAGGTGGTAGAGGAGAGAAGCAAGTGCATCCCAGGCATGAGAGGGCAGACTGTGCAAAGACATGTAGGTGGGATATGAAATTTCATGTATGAAGACAATTGACTAGAATGTAAAGTGAATAAAAGTAAATCACATGAAAGATCTAGAAAGGTAATCTGGAGCCAAATTCTAAAAAGCTTTACATGCAAGTTGAGGATTTTGCCCTTTCTTCTCACAGGCAGTAGGGACTTCTGCAAGTTCTTGAGCAGGGAAGAGACTTGCTTAGATCTATGTGTTAGAAATAATGTTTTGGCATCAGCGGAGGATGGATTGGACCAGGGAGACACATGAAACAATAGGGGATTTCTATCCCCTTGTCCATTGATATTATTTGGCTTTTGAACCCATCTAAACATCATTCTGAGCAAACACCACAAAGCTGTTTGTATTTATGACTTAAGCCAAGTTCTTTCACTTAGCTTCCATTGCCTTTCTGATTTGTATTTGGATCACAGTCTACCTCTAACGTTTATTCCTGCTCTTTCTCCTGACACCAACAGAGACAAATACTCCCTACAGTGTTTGTTCCTGAGCTAATAACTGGGGCTGTAATGATTGGATGCAACTTCACTCCTGGCACAAAGGAAATTACAGCCCCCAACCTGGGAGAAATTGGTGTTTTCTGGGAAGAGAAAGTGTGCTAGGCTCCTGGTAAATTAGCTGGTGCAAAGGGCAATTATGATTCTTCCCCCCAAAAAATGACTGCTCATTTCCAGAACAGAGGTTTTATTGATTATAGGAAGGAATTGTAAGGCTTGAGGTGAACCAGAAGACAGTGGTACTGATAGGAGTGAATTTCCCATCTGTCTGGATGGTGGAGTCACTAGCTCTGGGTGTTTCCACTTAATTAGTGGGCTTGTGGAAAAGGTTTGTGGTTTGGAGATTAAGGTCCTCAGAGGTACAAAATACTCTGCCTTGACTGGTATATTCATCCTTTAAAACACTATTGTCAAAGAGGGAATCATTTGGTACCTTCTCTTTGTTGGTTTCTAGGCCTCTTCTGCTCCTATAACAAAAGAAATGACTAGACTCACTTTCTTGTTCTTCATTTATTGTTCAGGGTAGTGGGTTTCCTTAGCTTTCCTGGATAGACCCAGGAAAGAGCTAAAAGCTTTGATAACTATTCAAAATCGAGGTCCATAGACTACACCCAAATGTCTGAACTACTGTCTATCTTTCTTCTCCAAGAGAACCATGACATCAGAGAGGTGATGCCATGAAATGCAAGTGAATTGGATTTAGGTGAGGGAGGGCTGTGCAAAGTCACCAACCTCACTTTTTCCTCTGTAGCCATCTGGGTCCAGTGGTGAGATATAGATCAGGATGACTGGAGATGGATGATGGAGATTAGGCAGTGGGAAACCTGGGCCTTTTTAAGCTAAGGTCTTTAATCTGTTTGACTGAGGCCATGCTCATTCAGTGATTGAGATAAGAAATGAGGCAGAGAAAGACTTTTACTTAGTTAAAAAAATAAAATTCTGGGAAGGGAAAACCCTCAGGGTTTCTGGCCAAAACAGAAACAATTACTATTTTCGTTCACTTTGAGCCAATCAGGGCCCAAACAATGACCAAGTAGGGCTTGATTTGGGACCTGTTGTTGGCCAATCGATGAGAGCCAGAGACCCCCTTAGTGTTCTTTTTAGTAACTGGGGATAAAAGGGGACTGAATTAATTAGTATACAAGTTTATTTCAAATATTGCAATTAAATAGCTATTTATTGAATGCCTACTACATGCAAGTCATTGGACTAGGATTTGTGGGGAATTCAGAGAAGAATGAGTAAGACAGGGTCCCTATGCTCAAAGAGTTTGTAGTCTAGTAGGAAATAAAATGTCCTCTAACTATAAAGCTAAGTAAAATTTGAATGCCCATGAAAAGCAAAGAAAAAATACTATGAAGCTTCATAGGACTTCATTAGGAAGCGCCAATTAGTGTCTTGAGAGAAGCCCTTGAAAGGATATAGAAGAAATATATCCTATAGCCCCTGAATTCAGAAAATTTGTCATCTCAATGGAGAGAGATAGGACAAAAATCAAACAACATATATGATATGGTAATATAAAAGTGGATATTAAGTTGTGTAGTATAGGCTGTAAGTAGTTACAGGAGTTCAGAGGAGATAGTAAGAATTGAAGTAGCTTGGGAAGCCTTCATAAGAGAGGGTGAGGCATGGATGGGTAGGGCTAGGAGAGGTAGAAGGCAGAGGAGAGGGACTTCTGTGGGGGGCACCTCTAATATTTATTTATGCCCAACACAGGCAAATGCTCCCTGTGGTATTTGTTCCTGAACTGACTGGGACTGTGAGGGGAAAGGTAAGACTGTGGGCTATTAGCCCATCTAGAATAGAGAGTGTGAGTTAGGAACAGATGGGTTAGTGCTGAAGCATCTACTCTTATTAGGACCAAGAAGGGCTGACTGAGGAGCTTAGCTAGTTATAGGTCACTTCTCTCTAGTCCATTTGCTTCACAGTTGCCAAATTGATATTCCTAAAATAGAGACCCAGCCATTTCTCTTCTCTACTTGAAAGTCTTCAATGACTCCCCTTTTCTCCTAAGATAAATTTCTCAGTTTGCCATCTAAAGCTATTCATAATTGATTTTTGCTCTTACTTTTACATTTATATTTTGTTATTGCCCTTTATGCACTCTCTGCTCTGTCAAGCTGGCCTGTTGCCTTTTCCCCAGACGTGCCAATCCATGTCCTGCCATAGGGCCTTTGCACCAGTGGTCTCCCAAGTCAGGAATGCAATTTAGTCTCACCTCTGCTTTATAGAATCTCCTGTTTCTTTCCAGTTTGGGTTCCACTTTTATTGGAGGTCTTTCCTAATACTCCCAGTTTTTCTGCTTATTTCTGTATCCCCTAAGAATAATGTAACCTTCATGAGGTCAGGGAATGTATTGTTTTTGTCTCTGTTATCTCCCAAAGCCTTTACACACATTAGGAATTTAGCAGAATTTGTTTGTTGAACTGAATAGAGAAGGCAATAGGGATTTAGTGAAAATTCTTTTTAGAGGAATAGAAGGATGAATATGTCTTTGTGGCCTCAGCACTTAACACAGCCCTTACTGCATGGTAGGCTGGGCCAAGTTCAATGCTTGTTGAACTGAATTCAATTGAAAGGTGGTGTTTTAAGTGAGATTGTCTGGCAGGAGCATGCCAGACCCTTAGTAATTTTTCTAAGGTGAATGTGAACCGGGAAACAGTGTCACAGGCTAATGATGTGTGACAAAATCCCACAGTGATACAAGATCTCCAAGGACCTAGAGTCCCAACTCCCATGAATGAGCTAGTGTTTTAGCTTGCCGGTGAAGTTTGTGGACTTTAATGAGAGATGCAGCCACAGAGGAAATCTCTTTGTAAACAATAAGAAGGTCCCTTTCCCTGATAATTCATCTTTTAAAAAATTGCCTCTCCCTCCTTCTCCTGCTTTCTTGCAGATTCAAAATGCTCAGCACATTCTCCACCTTCTGCCTTTCTCTCTTGTTTCTATGGCTTGGTCATTTAGAAAGAATTTCAGATCAGACCCTCCAAAGGTTGGCCTGTTTATTTTTTAACCTGGCAGTGTGACCTTAGCTGACCCGGCCCTCTACTTCAAAGACTGTTGGTTTGGGAAGGACTGAAGCCTTTGGGATTTTTTTCCCTCTGACTATGCCTCTCTGGCTGAGATCTTATTGCCTGGACCTAGTTGGCTTGGAATTCCTTGTCTCTTGGAAGCATGAGAGGGGTGGAGAAGGCTAAAGCTTCAGAACACTTGTCCTTGTTTTGCCCAGAACTTATGTCATGCTCATAAGGAGTGAATTGCAATGTAGACAACATGATAAAGTGGAAAAGACACTGGCCTGGGAGTCAGAAGACCTGGGTTCTAATCCTGACTCTGTCACAGGTGACTTATGGCCAGTCATTTTCCCCTTTCTAACTCATAGTTTTATAATCTGTCAAATGGAACACTCTATGAGTTCATATTTGGAATATATGGAACCCCATGTAATTGTTTTAGTGTCTCTTAAAAAGTTTTATTTTTAAGAGGAAAAAAAGGCTTTGATCTGATTTTGGAGCCTGCAGACTTTCTGAGTAAATCCACATCTGAGACAGTGATAGCAGCTTTTCTCCATTTGGCTAAATTTCTCCTTGGAAATCTTTTCCTTCCAAGGCTTGGAATCATGTATTTTAAGTTGTGAACTTTAGGAGAGTAAGGGAGTACTGTTTCCTCGGGAATGGCAGACATGCACCCTTCTATCAGGTGGGGCTCTTGGAAGACTCAAAGGAAATTTAGGAAGCAAAAGGCAGGATCCTTCACTAGGATCCCAGAGAGTCTGATAAAATAGAAGAGGTAGACTCTGAGATCTTGAAAAAAACAAGCCCAAGACATTCGGAAAATTATAAATGCATTATGATTCTTCCTTCAGAAGGGAAGTGAGAGCACAGAGAATGGGGTTGTGCTCATGAATGTGTATCAGGGAATTAAACTTCTCTTCCCATTCCATTGTGGTAAACCTTTGAGCTTTAAATCACCTTGGTTATATCACCATAATGATGCTCTTTTGATCTCTTGATAATCGAGGCATCATATCTAGAAGTCAGCAAGTACGAACCTTTATTTTATTTATTTATTTTTTTTAATCTTTATTTTATAGATGGGGATGTTGAGGTTAGATAACTTCTCCATAATAAATTTCAGAACTGAGAGAAAAACAGCAAGCATTAGAGGGGACACTAGAAGTCAGGGGCCCTTGGTGTTTGCGTTCTAACTCTGCTGCCAACTTAGAGCGTGCCTTTGGCCAAGTCACAGCTACTCTGGGCTTCAGTTTTTCTATTGTTAAAACAGGAGTAATATGTCATAGTTGTAATTTTGAAATTATTTCATCCTTTCCCATAACTTTCCCACCAGTCATCTCATTGGATCCTGAAACAACCACATAAAGCAAATGGGGCAGCTACATTAGTCCCAGATGAAGAAACTAAGGGTTAGAGGAGGGAAATGTTTTGTTCAAGGTCACAGACAGAGCCATAATGAATTCTGGCTCCTGGCTCAAATGTAGTTGGAACAGGTAGTAGTACAGAGGATATTGTGCCCTAGTCAAGTTCAGTAATACCAGGAGAGGGAGCATCCTACCTCCTAAAAGGTCCCATCCTGACTCCATGACATGGCCAATGACCTCTGACTAGCAACCTCCCAACTCCCAGTAGAAGATAGGGTTGGAAGTGACTTCAGGAAGAGAGGCACAGTGGGAGATAAGAAAGAATCAGGATATGGAATGGGACCTTCATGGTGATATAGTATATCATAAAACTGAAAGACCTTTCTAGGAAAAATGTATAATCCTTGGAGGGTCTTAACCAGGCTGAAAAGGTTTTAAGTATGTGTGTAGGAATGGCTTATGCTATATGTCTGCTTTTTAATGGTCAACCTAGCAGCTTTTTGGATACTGAATGATTAATTGGGGGATACCAGTCCACACCGGTAAGGTGGAATTGCAAACCTTGTCAATTGTGGAACTCCTCACACCAACAAAATAATGGATTCTTGAACTAGTAAAATAAAAACTGCGGTAGAAATGGTTGGTAACACGAAGGAGGCCAGTTAGAACTGCCAGATACTTAATCCAATAGTGTGTGGATAATAGAGCTTGGGTGAGGTTTAAAGTAGAATTACACACTTGGGAAAGGAAGAAAACAAGGTTGATTCATTTGAGAGTGGTCCTAATGCTTTCCAAGACAAAAAGGAAATATTCATAATATCTATTGTATATCTCTGCTGATGAAATCCACCAACTTCAAGTATTTCTGAAAGCAGGCCTTGGCTAAAGATCTGGAATCCATTGTTCACAGCAAAAGGAGGTGGTGCTCTCAGCATTCTTTGGCCCACTCTAATTTCCTATAAGTTATTTTGAAAACCACCAGATAAGGTCTTGTCAGAGCTTAAAGATACCAGTTTCATCCAAAGTCAGCTGGATAGATGCCTAGGCTTTTGGCCAAACAACTCCTCTTCAGTAGTTCAGTGAAAAGAAAACTGGAGATGGGGAGTTTATACCTCTCAACTCTGATTTTAGAGCCGGCCTTAACCAGAAACCCAGCCAGGCAACTACAACCTAAGGACGTAGCTTGGTTCAGCTTTTTAGTTATTTAAAAAGTTATCTATTTTTATTATTAATTTAACTATTGCCAAGTTGAATAGGAATTTGTACAAAAAAGAGGCTTGAAACTGAGTAAAACATGTCTTTTTGAATATGGCCAGTTTGGGGATTGGTTTGTTGTTTTTTTTTTTGCTTGATTTTGCATATTTGTTACATGGACTTTGTTTTTTTTTCTTTTTTTTTCCAAAGGGAAGAGTGGTATAAGGAATAGTGGCATAATAGAAGAAAGAAAATAGGGTCATTGAAGAATTATTTTTTTAAATCAAGAGAACAGAAGGAAGGCCAGAAAGAATAACAGACAAGAATAGCTTGAAAGTTTTATTTATTTATTTATTGGCTCTTTTTTTTTTTTTTTGAAAGGGAGAGGGCAGGGCAATTGGGGTTAAGTGACTTGCCTAAGGTCACATGGCTAGTAAGTGTTAAGTGTCTGAGGTAGAATTTGAACTCAGGTCCTCCTGATTCCAGGGCTGGTGCTCTATTCACTGTACCACCTAGCTGCCCCTATATTTATTTATCAAAAAAGAAAAGCAAGTTATACATAATAAAGGTCCTCCTTTTTAAGCCTCTTTTTTTGTACAAATATCCATTCTGCTTAGTAATAGATTTTCATGATAAATAAATTCATAATAAAATAGATAATTTAAAAATAACTGAAACGCTGAACTGTGCTACCTCATTAGGTTGTAGGTGTTTTAGCATCTTCTCAAAGGTAATTAAAAATCTCCCAGAAAGCAAAGAATAGCATCTGGGGTTTGAGGAGGGAGATTTGTAATATAGGCCATGTAGTCTTTTACTCTTTTTTTTTTTTTTTTAAAGCAATCGGGGTTAAGTAACTTGCTCAAGGTTACACGGCCAGGTGCTTCTGGGTGGGTGCTAAGTGTCTGAGTCTGGATTCGATCCCCAGGTTATCCCAACACTGGAGCCGATGCTCTTACTCGCTGTGTTTCCTGGCCTCCCCCAGTCTTTTACTCTTAATGAGTGGTTTACCATTTCTTTCTCTAATTCATTTTGCAGATGAAGAAACTGAGGCAAACAAGGTTAAGTGATTGCCCAGGGTCACATAGCCAGTAGATGTCTGAGGCCAGATTTGAACTCAGGAAGATGAATCTTCCTGACTTCAGGCCTGACTCTTTATGCACTGCACTACCTAGCTGTACCTATAAATAAATTATAGAATATGAATTAATAGAATATTATTTGTCTGTAAGAAATGATATGAGGGGAAGTTTCAGAGACACCTGAGAAGACATAGGAACTGAAGCAAAGTGAATTTAATAGAACCATGAAAAAGTTTTATTCAGTAACAACTTTGAAAAAAAAACACAACTTTAGGAGATTTAAGATTCTGAGCAGTGCAATGACTAACCAGGATTTCAGAAGACTGAGGGTAAAGCATGCCACCCAACTATTGTGTAATACGTTTGACCTCCAGATTTGGAGTAGCCTCTTGTGAATGGCCTGGTTAAATTTGATAGCATGTCCTGTGTTCAGCTGCCTATAGATCCCAGCTGTGGATGTGGGTACAGGAAAGAACAGGCTTTTATGATTAATGAATGTCTAACATGAAAATCTCATAGGGAAAAAATAATAACACCACCCCAAGTCTGTCATGAACAAGATGATCTGAACTTCAAAGGAAAATCTTTACTGATTAGCGAATGTTTAAAAAAAATATGCAACCCATTTAATTTCAAACAGTCCTGGTTTCTTTCCTTTTCAGCAAGCAAGCCTGTCACTTCATTTAGCAGCTATCAAAACTTCATTACATTCTTCTAGGTTCTGAAGGTCATATGCTGTGTGAATGGCCCAGGGAGTTTGCTCTTATGGAGTCATCCCAAGGGAAATTGAGGGTGCACATTTTTATTCTAGCCAACAGAGAAGTTCTCCTTAAGTCATTGATTAGGGAATTTGTCTTCTTTTGGGATTTCTATCCCTTCACTATATGCCCTCTTTTAGAAAAGGGGGGAAGAGAGATTATGACATCCCTCAGATGGAGGGTTGTTCAATAGACTGTCACTCAAAGACAGAGACAGAAAGCCAATTAGGTAACTGGATATGAGATGCCCTTTTAGACGGGTGGAGGAGGATAATGCCCAGTGGTATGGGATCCTAGTAATTTCATAAAGCCTTAGAACCCTAATGTTGAAAGGGACCCTTTGCCCAGACTGCTTTGGAGCATTCATTCCAAGATGTTGGGGTCTCTAAAGCACTTGATAGAGAAGACAAAACCAGTGACCTTGACCTATTATTCAACAGATTCTTCTCTTCCCCTTTTCTGTGCTGTCATCTCCCATTAGAATATAAAGTCCTGGGGAGCAGAGAAGGTCTTTCTGTTTATGTTTGTATTCCCAGCACTTAGCACAGAGCCTGACACATAATAAGGCATAATAAATTCTTGCTGTTTTGCTTTGCCTTACTTAGGGTTAGTCCAGAAGCCTGACTTGCCCTTTATTATTGCTTGATGAGTTTTTACTGCTCAGTTCCCTAGAAGATCATAGGACCATAGGAAGCAACCTGAGAGGTCATTCTAGATCATCTCCATCTGCCTTATTTTACATAGGAGAAAGTTGAGTCCTGGAGAGGTTAGGTCATGAGCCCAAGGTTATGCTAGTAGGAACAGAACCAGGCCTTCTGTCTCCAAATCCAACATGCTTTCAAATATACCATAAAATTCTAAGAGGAATTAGAGTGGGATTATTTCACGATTTTATCAGTTGAGACAATCCTTTCTAATGTAACTTGTAGATAGAAGTCAGGCCTGTATAAGCCTTATATTCAAAAGATTATGTGTGTACTAATCCTCTTTAGATAGCAGGATATGGGTAAAGATTAGTGAGGAAATCGGCAAACATGTATTGTGTGCTGCTTAAGAAATGTCTTGCTATTTACTTACCATGTGACATTGTAGGGACACTGAGTCTCTTTGGACTTCAGCTCCCTCATCCACAAGATGGGAGGGACGGATTAGGTGACAGCTAAGACCCCTTCCAGCTTAAAGTTCTATAACTCTACCAGATACATCATTCTTACCTGTGTTCTCTGTTGAAAGATGTTGAAGGAGAAAGAAAGAATCAGAAGACATTGATTCTGCCTTCAAGAAGTTGAAAATACAGGGCAGGCACAAAAAGGTAAATAATAATGGAAAGGATTCAGTCAATCAAAAAGCATTTATTTAATACCTATTATGTGCCAGACACTTTGCTATGTGCTGGGTATACACACCCACACACACACAAAAGCAGAACAATCTTCAAGGTACAGAGAATAAGAACAAGGTGCTTAATAGAAGGTGCTTAATAAATGCTTGCTGATGACTTGATTCAGCCTTCCAGGACTTCAGAAGTAGGAGATATTGGTGTAAGTCTGGGGTCTGTTTGTCAGGGATGATTTCAAGTAAGAGTGGGGCTTTGAACTAAGCTTTGAAGGATAGGTAGATTTCAGAGAGATGGACAGGGGAAGGTGCTGAAACAAATTGTGAAAGTGACATGAGTGAAGACACAGTCAGTAATGACCATGGCACATGTTGGGGATTGTGTGGCTTCCAGTCAAGTTGAAACAGAGGGTTGTTGGAGACAAGGGTTGGTAGATAAGTTTGAAAAGGTAGGTTATGGTCAGATTTTAAAGGTTCTCAAATGCTATGGAGGACATTTGGCCTCAATTCTGTGGCCTTTGAATGTTTTTGAGCAAAAAAGTGTTGTGATCAAGAAATGCTTTAAGAAACTAAATCTTGTGAGTCTATGCAAGGTTGATTTCAGATAATGACAAACCTATTTTAACCCCTGAAGATATTGCAGTTGGCTAAACAGTTGTGTTGGTTGTCATGGTCAATTGTACCATGAAGGGGATTTGATCTGACATGATATCCATATAAGGAAACAACTTATTGTCAAAAATTCTGGATTTCATGTTTTGCCATCTTGATCACAGCTTCTATTTTTAATGATCCAGTACAGGGAGAGTTTAAGTGCAGGCCTTTATAGACCTTAGCGTTTCCCTCACTGACTTTCTAGTTGTGTATAGCTTTTGTTTCTGTCCTGGGATCTCCCATACTCCTTGCTTCCAAGACTGTAGAAGCCCTGAGCTGATGTCAACAGCTTGGAATTTGGCCACTTATATACAGTTTCCATGCCTTTGGAAGCAAACAGGAACGAAATAATAGTGGCATTCAGCATGAAAGAAGCAAAGCAAATTTTGAAGTTATGGAATCTTTGCTGAAGACAACCCTTTTTGTACCCTAATATTGTGACTTTGGGTCTTCATCTCTTTTCGTTTCTTGCTTCACCTCAGAAAGATTAGAGTTTTGTGCATCTCTCTCTCTCTCTCTCTTTCTCTCTTTCTCTCTCTCTCTCTCTCCCTCTCTCTCTCTCTCTCTCTCTGTGTGTGTGTGTGTGTGTGTGTGTGTGTGTGTGTGTTTAAAGAGAGTTTGTATCCAGGAAAGGGCAATTCTGTCTCTTGAGGATTTTGCTCTCCAAAGAGGAAGAGGATTCTTTCTGTGTAATTTCTTTCCTCTAGCAAATGGTTAGACATTTAGGATTGCTCAGGGCAGTGGAATGGGCTAATGTCATCTTTCTTTGCACTTCAGAATCACAGAAGAGGTATCCAGGGTGGCAGCTAGCTGTCATGAACCAATTTCCATTCCAGTAAAAGCAGCAGGCCAGCTAATCCCGCCTGTTCCTGAAGGCCCCAAGAGCCCATCCAGAAAGCACAGTCATTCTTTTGCTGCTGTGAATAGAAGGCTGCAGCATATTGTGTTGGCAAGGCTAAATGAACCTGTCAAGTTGAGTTTGTTCTGGGCAGCACCAGGGGGTCATTGCTTTCCATACTTTATCTTTTTGACAGAATTTTGCTTAAAGCATAAGGTCACAATCCAGTAGCACATCCTCCTAATGCTTCACCCATCAAAAGTAGTTAATCCAACTCATTTCATTAAAACCATCTTTATTGATGCTAAAAAGGTCAGATTAGCAAATTGATGGTGCAACTCATAGGTGTCATGAGAATGTTTTGTGCTGAAGTCATTTGGACACTTGAACATCTGGTGTCTGAGCAGCTATGGGAGGACTGATGGAGAAACAGGATTCCATAAGTAACAGATCTCACCCAGCATGCTCTAAGAGGATATTGATTCTAATAGACAATGGTAGAAGTAAATTTGTTGGGGATCCCATTCTTTAGTGCTGACTATTCATAAAGTCATTGGCTTTAGGAGGGAAGGAACATTAGAGATTGGATTAGACTAGATTTTCTAACTCAACTATTTCATTTTCTAAATGAGGAAACAGGTCCCAAGAGGCAACCTGACATAGCTGATGTCCCTTAGGAGTAAGGAACAACCAAACTTTGAATGAAGGTTCTGATTCTATTCTCTGTTCACTTGCTATCATGTTAAATCTGTCTCTTAGAAACCTGGCAACTACCTGTTGACAGAACTCAGTTGTTTATAAAGCAAGTTGCAAAGGGAATGAAGTTTGGTACCCTTCCTTCTCTTTTACTATTGATAATAAGCAAAGAATAATGATAATTCAGATTTGGACAGTGCTTTAAGGAAGCTCTTGGCTTGCATTAAGCCTGCTGAGGTATAGGTAATATTAATTCTGTTTTATAGATGAAGCAAGTGAGGGCTGAAGAGGAAAAGAGATTTGCTCATAGTCACAACTAGTTAATGATGGAAGGAAGGAAAGGGGAAGGAAACAAGCATTTATTAAGTACCTACTCTACACTAGGCACTGGGCTAAGCACTTTACAAATATCCCATTTAGACCTCACAACAACCTGGGAGGTAGGTGCTATTATTATCCCCATTTTACAGCTGAGGAAGCTGAGGCAAACAGAGGTTTAGTGACTTTCCCAGGATTGCACAGTAAGTGTCTGAGGCTGGATTTGAACTCGGGTCTTTCTGATTCCAGGGACAGAACTCTACTTACTACTCTAAAAGTTGCCTGTAGATGCTTTATAAATGCTTGTTGATTGTTTGATATGAATCCAGTTTCCTAATTTCCAGTAGAGTGTTCTTGCTGCCACTTCATGTTGCCTATGAAGTAACCGATGCCTGTGAGTGTTGCCTTTTGAACCATCCTATAGTTTCTGCCACCCTTTCTCCCACCCCACCCCTTCCTCTAAGGATTCCCATTCAAAGGTTCCCTAGGCTGCTTAACACCTTCCTCCAATACAGAGCTTATGTTTCCACCCCTCTCTGAATTTTCTTCTGATAATCAAAACTTTCCTCTTTTTAGTCCCATTCTTGGGGGGGACTTGGCTTCCGCTAATGTCATAATGGCTGCTAGTGAGTTAATATTGTCAAGGCTGTGCTGATAAATGTTAACAATTGGCTCTCTAAAACAAATATATGCATGAGATGCACTTTTAAGTTTAATATTAGTTATTAACATTTTATCTATCATTTTCTTAAATCTAGACAACCAGCAAAAGAATAAACCCTGCCCTGATTTCTAATGTTTATTGATTTCCAAGGTGTAAATGCTTTATACTGAAAGTTGAATATTTAGCTTAGTTGGGTCAACTAGGTTGCATAGTGGTTAGAGTGCCAGGCCTTTAATCAGGAAGACTTTTCTTCCTGAGTTCAAATCCAGTCTCAGATACCTACTAGCTGTGTGACCCTGGGTGAATCACTTAACCCTATTTGCCTCAGTTTCCTCATATAAAAAATGAGCTGGAGGAGGAAATGACAAACTGCTCCAGTGTATTTGCCAAGAAAACCCCAAATGGAGTCAAGAAGAATCATACAGAATTGTAAAATAACTAAACGACAGCAGCAAGAGCCAAGTTAGTTAGCAAACCCTTGGTTTTACCCCTCCTGCAGGGTATTGGCTTCATAAAATGAATGTCTTCTGTGAATGTCTTAACTCATCATAATTTCAATGATGATAAAAGCTGGAAGGAGATAATTTTTGTGTCAATATAAGGAAGAGCTTTTTAATTGTTAGTGTTGGACTGTGGAACTGGTCAGTAGTGTGTTTTCTATTAAAGAAAGTGCTTAACCAAAGGCTGGATGACCCTACATTAGTGATTATATATTAAGAATTCCTTCCTTAGATTGGAGGTCATTATTATTATTAATTGTAATTCTTCTTATTCTTCTACGAAGTTTATTATTAGTTTCTTGCCAAATCCCTCTTTTTATAGAATGAATTAGGAAAAAGGTTTTTGGATAAAAACAGAAATTAAAAATAATATGATAATGGTGATGATGATGTAACCTGTGGCCTAGAACCCCATATTCTAGTCTCGTATGGTCTGGGTCCAATTCTGGGGACTATGCAAAAAAAATGTCACTTTTTCTTTGACTCATTACACATAAAAATATACTTGGGAAAATCTCAGAATATAGCTGATATGTGAGTCTTCATATATGTGAGTAAAGGGTTATTCAGATTCCACATGAGTACTCAAGTTAATAATGCACATAACAGGTATAGGATGGCATTTATCTCAGCCTCCTCCCCCACAAAATGGAAAATACACAAAAAGACTCACAGAAGACCATGAACAATTCAGAAAACACAAAAAATGACTCACAGTAGCAACAGAACAATAGGTTCAGTTGTCCTTCATCTTTACTGAATCCCACTTTCCATAGACTCAAAACACTACCATTCAGAAGGGAAACACATTTGAGGTTGTTTAATAGGGCAATTTCTCTGATATCCCTTTAAGTACTTTTTTTTTTATCCCAGAGCAGCAGATAGGCACCCAGCCTGCACATTCTGAATACATCATGAATTGGCAAAGTTCAAAGTCCAGGTACCTTACCCCTCTTATCCTAACCTAAGTCCCTTGGTTGTTCTTCTAGCTTTGGGGGCTATGTACAACATCTTTTTCTCCCGAAGAGGTAGACGCTGCTCTGAAATTCCCTTTTCTGATAAAATGCTACATTATGGAACTCTTGAACTTGTAACATCTGAAGAAGCAGCCTCTGAGGAGGGCCTTATGCATGGAGTCCACCTGTTCTTCCTAGAAGGCTATATTCTGGGATTATAAAGCCAAGAAAATGACCCTGTCCTCTTTCCAGAAGACTTCATTTCACTGACTAACCATTTTAGCCCACATTGTTTGCCTCTCTCTCCACAGGGGCCATGGGGTTGAGAGGTCACACCATTGCCCCACCAAGGCTGGGGCCAGAAATGTAGGGTCCAAGAACTTTCTTCATGTAGGTGAGAGAACATGTAATTTCCCTGTATTTTTGCTCCAAAGGCAGCTATTAATGGCTTCAAGCAAAGGCTCATGCAGTGCTGCCCTGCCCACCCTTACCTTTGCCCCCCCCAAACACTCTTCCCTTTGCCCTCCCTTCCCCCACAGGATTAAGGGCTACTCAAGGGCTCACAGGTTTAAAGCTAGAAAGGACCTTCAAGGTCATCCAATTTAATTCCACTCCTGCCTCCCACCCACATATTACAGATGAGGGCAGTGAACCCCAGAGAAGTGAAATGATTTGCTCAAAGTCATATAGGTAAGTAGGTAGCACAGTTGGTATTTGAATTAAGTTCATTTGACTCTAAATCCCAGATTCTTTCCATTGTACCATACTACACATAGATCTGCTTCCTTAGGAAGCCAAAGCTATGGAAAAGCCAAAGCCCCCTGTTGATGCCCTTTTATGGGTAAGCCAAGTGGGGTGACCCTTCCCACACAACCCATCTCACACCACAGTAGCTAATCCATTCATTTAGGGGAGGAGCTCACTGACACCTATTATTGATGAGCCTTACTTCTAAGCTGTCAATTTGATCAAAGAATCCATTTTTATCATCTTCCCCTTATAATGATGAGGAAAGTGCATTTTTGCATTAAGGATCACAACATTAGATGACTTTTATGTATGCTCTGAGATTCTTAGATTCTATGACTGATTCTTGTGCTATGTAGTACAAGTATTATTATCCTCAGTTTCTAGGTGAGGGAAGTGAGGCACAGAAAGAAGTGACATGATCAGGGAGACTAGGTGGTACAGTGAATAGAGCACCCACCCTGGAGTTAGGAGGACCTGAGTTCAAATCCAGCCTCAGACACTTAATACAAAAAAAAACTAGCCGTGTGACCTTGGGCAAGTCACTTAGCCCCAATTGCTCTACCTTCCCCCTCCAAAAAACAGAAAAAAAAAGTGACATACTCAGAGTGACAAAAAGCCCTGCTATGATCTTTTCTGCCATCTGTGCTCAGTGCTTTTTCCACCACACAAAGGAGTCTCTGGTAAGTTGGAGGCACTTGATTCTCCTGTGAATTTCTTGTTTAAGCAGATGGCTTTAACAGTGTGTAGCTCAGAGCTGACTAGTTACAGAAATCTTTCTGCCTGCCAATTGCCTCCTCCACCCTTCCCACACTGGTTCAGCTACATGGCCTGGGGATTCCCTTAAACTGTGCTGAGAAGGTGGCAGAGGTCCTAGGAAAGATCTGGTGGCCTCTTCAACTTGTTACAGCCGAGGTCTATAAAAGTACCCACAAAGCTGCTGGAAATTAGCATCTTAGCCTCTCCCCTTTCCCTGCTGCTTCTTCCCTCCCCCTTCCTTTTCTCCTTCCAAGAGAGATTGGGAAACAGGTTACTGAGCTCAAATATTCTAAAAAGCTAGGAAAAGAGTCTGAGAATAGTGGAGCAGCCTTAGGTTTGAAGGCTCATAGTGATAAAAAAAAAAAAAAGTCCCCTCCCCTAACTGGCTACTGTAACAGAACAGAATCTTGGAACAGAATTGCAGAGAGATGAGCCAGGGTTTTGGGCCGTGTCATTAGCATTGTGGGTGAACTGGCTCTTGGCACGGTGGCATCTGTTCAATCTGGCATATTTTCGGACTGGAATGTTTCCCCACAGCCAAATCCATCACCTTGTGATCTGCATTGCCTCTGACAATCAAATTCAATTCAAGAGGCATTCATTGAGTGCCAGCTTTCTGCAGAGTCCTATCCCAGGTGCAGTAGTGGTGATGGGAATGGAGTGCTGAAAGAAGCTGTGTCCCACAACTGTATTGTGTGTTTTGGTTTATCAAGTGTTTTCACATGAATTATCTCATTTAACCTAATTTTCTACCACAAACAGCTCTATGGAATCAGTAGAACAGGTCTAATTGTCCCCATTATGTAGATGAAAGAATTGAGGCACCAAGAGCTGAAGTATGTTTTTCTTGTTTACATACCTATTAAGTGGTAGAAAGAGGACTGACAGGGTCTTTCTGAGGCAGCTAGAGAGTACACTGATGGAACACTGGGACAGGACCAGGAAGACTTGAGTTTAAATCCTGCCACAGACACTTATTAGCTGTTTGACTCTGGATAAGTCATTTATCTGCTGCCTGTCTCAGTTTCTTCATCCGTAAAATGTGAATAATAGCAACACCATGCCTGGAACATAGTAGGCACTTAGTAAATTCTTTCTTTTTTATGGATTGATGGAACTGGAAGTACAAACTGTCAGTCAATGAAAATACTTGATGGATTATTATCCAATGGATTTTATCCATTAGGGTAGGGACTGTCTTAACTAATTTTCTATCTCCTCCAATTTTGTTGTTCAGTCATTCAGTTATGACCCTATGTACCATGGTGTGCTAGGCCCTTCTATCCTCCAGTATCTCTCAAAGTCTGTCCAAGTTCATGGTCATTGTTTCCATGACACTATCTATCCATCTCATGCTCTGCTATTCCCTTTTCCTCTTGTCTTTAATCTTTCTGAACATCAGAATCTTTTACAATGAATTCTGTCTTCTCATTTTGTGGTCAAAGTATTTAAGCTTCAATATTTGGCCTTCCAGTGAATAGTCTGCATTAATTTCTCTATGTATTGACTAATTTGATCTCTTTCCTGTCCAAGGGACTCTCAAACGTCTTCTCCAGCACCACAATTCAAAAGCATCAATTCTGTGGCCCTCAGCTTTCTTGCAGACCAACTCTCACAGTTATACATTGCTACTGGAAAAACCATAGCTCTGACTTTGTCAAGGCACTGTTTCTGCATTTTAGTATGCTGTTCATATTTGATTTCCTCCAATGCCTAGTACAATATTCTACACAGAATAATAATAATAATAATTCCCATTTATATAGAGCTTTAAGGTTTGAGAAATGCCTTCCTCCCAATAACCCAATAAGTTTGGCAGTGTGTGTGTGTTTTCATTTCCATTTTTTTGGTGAAGAAACTGAGACTGGTAGAATTTAAATGACTTATCCATAGTTATACTACATGTCAGAACCAGGGTTTCAGTCAAAGTCAGCCTCAACTCAAGTGATCTTTCCCCTATAATACACTGCCTTTATTAGCAGATGCTTCATAGATTTTATTGAATAAAATTGAGTTGAAATAGTGCCAGTGGAAGGCTGTGTACAAAGAATCACAGATTTTTGGTTGTAAGGGCATTGAGAGGCCATCTTATAGATGAGGGAATTGAGGTCTAAGAGGTCACACAGACTGTCAGTGGCTGACCCAGATTTTTCTGACTCCAGATACACTGCTCCTTTTACTGTCCCATAGTGATAATAGATGTAGGTTGGCTGAGCCCATGATATAAATACCTATCTATTTTGTGAATATGGGCATAATTGTAGGTTTGGAGAAGGGTTGCTATTTAGTAACTTGGAATGCAACTAAAGAAGTGTAGCAGCAAGCACCCCAGTGTCCCCAGGGTGTCTACCAGCACAGGTTCTTAGATCTGCTTTGATAAAGGAAAGCAACTCAAAATGGGTTAACAAGCTTACTTTAATCAGTCAAACATGTATCGTTTACCTAGTTCAGGGGAAAAAGGTCAGCACCTCGAACTTCAGAATACACAGACAGAATTATCAAGACAGAGAAACAGATCAAGTAGACAGATTTCCAAACTGTCCAACCATTACATCCATACCAAATAAACATCTGGGTTTTTCAAAGCCAAGGGGGGGGGGGCTCTCAACAACAGCTTCCCATAATCCAGATCAAATCACAGAACACTTCTCAAAGTGAGCCCCAAAACAAAGCTACACATCAGGGCTTATATAGCCTTCTCCTGGCTCAAAGAATGTAACAACTTTCTTGATCCACTGGCCAATCAAAAAGTATCTACTGAAAAAACAAGCCTGCCACCCCAGGCTCCAGGTGCACTTTAGCCTAGGGGCAGGGAAGATCTTTAAAATTTATATTCCCATTACAAGAAGTCATTAAAGGAAATCCTTCTAGTAACAAATGGAGAAATCAGAAAGCTAATTTTGAAGATTTTTTTAAAAATTGCATTCTTTTCTTTTTCCCTTTCCATAGAGAGCTACAAATTCTCCCACAGTATTCCCAATTAGTTGCCTCTTTATTGACAAAATAATGGATACCTCTCTCCTGTGGTAGCAGTAACCCATCCATTGGTAGGAACTACCAATAAAGGGAAGCTGTAGAAACATCTAACAACCTGTAGTGTGAAGTCTGCTCTGAGGCTCATAAATACCAGGGGTCGTCTAGTCTCATTAACTCATTTTACAAATGGACATCCTGAGGCCCAGGTTATGAGTGGGATTCTAAGCCCACCCTAGCTTTATTTGTATTAGACATTAGGGAAGTCCTTTGGTTAGCCAGAGAAAAGACAAATGGAAAGATGTTGTGGAGGGACAAATGGAATGATTTATTCATGATCTCAAGGAGTCATTTGTCATCCTGTGGTTGTCATTGGTGAACTTTTTGGCCAGAGAACGGTTTAGATCCTTTAGTCTCAGGGCTTCATGCAGATGTTGCAATAAATCACTGTCCCTACTTTCCATCATGGCTTCCTCTGCCCGCATTCAGGGAATCTTTTGCTCTATCTGATGTTATTCAGTTGTTTCAATCCTGTCCAACTCTTCATGCACTCATTTTTGTGTTTTTGGGGGGCAGAGATATAGAATTGGTTTGCCATTTCCTTCTCCACTTCATTTGAAAGATGAAAAAACTGAGGCAAACAGTTACTTGCCCAGGGCCATGCAACTAGAAAGTGTCTGAGGCAAGATTTGACTCAGGAAGAGGATTCTTCCTCACTCTAGGCCTAGCACTCTCTCCATTGTGCCACCAAGCTACCTGTAACACACACACATAATATAATAAATATGTAAATAATATATAATACAATACGATAGGCTATGATATGACATGATATGATAGAAATCTCAGCACAGGGAATAATTCTTACCCATGAGAGCAAGAGTAGGAATCTTTTAAAAATGGTTTGTCAGAGTTTGAACTATAAATCCTAGAGAATTCTAGAGTTTGCAAAATCTGAGAGAGGAGACAGAGAGAGCACTCATTCATTTTATACAAGTACTAAGGTTGGTATTTTGCATGTAATAAGCATTTAACAAATGGGTGTTGTATGAAAAATGAATGTGCAAACCCCTCAATTTATATATGAGGAAACTGAGGCCCTGAAAGGGACTTATGTAGGACAATATTGCTATTTATAACCACATAAGCTGAAATTTCAAGCTGAAAATCCAAGATCTCCTGTCTTTTTTAGACTATGTTATGTTGTCTCCTTCCCATTTCAGATTAAAAGCCATATCCTTGGACTCCTGATCTAGTGTCTGGGACTTATTCCCCATTTGAATAAATCTCTCTGACTTCTCTGGTTCTTGGTGAAATGAAGGGCTTGGACTACATGCTGTTTAGGGTTTCTTGGGGCTCTAAATTCTGTGATTTAAGGATTTTTTTTTTGGCATGTTAGGGCAGGAGGTGGCTGTTGATTTTATTCTGACTCCGGGCACTTGTAAGTCAGCAACAATGGTTTTTACAAATAATAAGGAAGGGAGCATAGTGGTGTCAATTGTACCTGCCATTGAGACTTTTCTCACTTGCCATTTTTGGCCCATGTGCTAGAAGTTGCATGCTGTTCTAGAGCTCTCTATCATGGAATTCAGTAGGACCTTTGGACTTTGTTCCTTGAGAGTAGGGATTGATCATTCTTTGTATTTGTATTCCTGACACATAGTAAGCACTTAATAAAGGCTTGTTGATTGAGTAATTGTTGCTTGATTATGAGAAAGTAGCCTGTTCCAGTAGAAGAATCTGGGGTCAAATAATGGTCTCATCTCTTATAAGCTGTGTGACTTTAGGAAAGTCTCAGCCTCTTTGGGTTTTGGTTTTCTCATATATAAAGTCATGGGGCTGGACTAGTCAAATGCTAAGGTCCCTTCCAGTCCTAAACCTATGGTTTGCTTTGAAAGACTTGGTCAAAACATTTTTTAACCAATAATCTGGTTTTATTTGCCTCTAGTGCAAGTGGCATGACGAAGTGATAGATTATTCCTAGAGGGCGTTTCCCAAATATATTTTTTTCCATAAAGGGCTCAGAACAGTAAGACTTCTTCCAAGGCACTATTATTTCCACCTGTCTGCTTTTTATAAAAAAGGGGGGGAAGTCAAGACACAGGAAGGAGTGGGGAGACTAATCCAATGACATTCAGCAAGCTAGAGAGTTCACACAGGTCTCCCTGTATACTTTATTCCATTGTGCTCTTTACTATTAGACTATTGTAAAATCCTAATTCTTTAATGGAGTGGACTAGGACTGAGGTCTTTCTGTTAAAATAGAAATTGGCAATCTCCCCTAAAAATGTTATTGAAAAAAAGGATCTTAATTGAATGACAATGGGAGATAAAAACGTGCTAAGCTGGTCCCTTTTCCCCTTAGTAGTGAATTAAGATACACAAATAGCCAATACATTACCTAAAAAGCCCATAAGCATCGTTCAAGCTGTCAGTCACTTTGACTCTTGTAAATTCAGCTGTTCTTTTAAACTGACATTATTCACTGAAGGGATTTGGCTTTGTTTAAACGATGCCTTTCTGGTTCTTTTTCTTGTTTGGCTAATGATAACTGATAACTGGGAGGGAGTTGGAGCATGCTTTCCATTACATCCTCCTGATTAGTAAATGAACTCGTTGGAGGAAAGGGGCTATAGACATGTAGAGTAATACCAAGGGTGATAAAAAAAGAAAGAAAAAAAGTATGTTGTCTTTGGGTACATACTTCCTGCCAGAAGCCTGACACCACATATTTGTTACAGTGCCTTAAAAATTTGAGCACTGCCCAAGTGTGATAACCCTGTTTCCATTCATGTTTTGGTGTATGACTTAGACTATCTTTCGTGCTTAGTGGTATAGTCAATGTAGGAAAGGTACAGGCTGTACTAGAAGACCTTTGAAGTGCAGTCTGACTAAAGATTCTTTGAAAATAGACTATTGGTAGGGAGGGACAATGGCTAGGAGGTAGAGTCTGGCCTTTTTATTGTTTTGGATAAATTGTGACCAAAGCCCTTCTTAGCACCTGAGTATATAGGCAGAAATGAGATAGGTAGTGTTCCCTAGTGGTTTCTCCTTCATTATTTTCATTCTCTCTCCCATTAGAATGTAAATTCCTTGGAGGCAGGATCTCTTTTTGCAGCCTCCCCCCTTTTTGTATCTCCTGGACTTAGTACTGGGCAGTGTTTAATAAATGCTTGTTGATTGATTGGCCCCTTGGCAAGTGAATTTTAGAGGGGTGCATTGGACTAGGAAGCCTCTGATGTTCCAACTCAGAGATCCTGTGCTCCTCAGGTGTCTTCCCATAGTCTTGGTCATTTTTCAGTTGTTTCCAACTCTTCATTACTCCATTTGGGGTTTTCTTGGCAAAGATACTGGAGATGTTTTCCATTTTGTTCTCCAACTCATTTTGCTGAGGAGAAACTGAGGCAAAACAGGGTTAAGTGACTTGTCCAAGGTCACACAGTTAGTATCTGAAGCCAGATTTCAACTCTGGAAGTTGAGTCTTTCTGACTTTAGGCTTGGCACTATACCACCTAGTTGTCTCCCACATAAAGAATATTTATTGGATGAAATGACAGTCATAGGAAAGGATTAAGTATCTTCTGCTTGACTTAGAAGTCAAAACTAGAAACTGTGGGTGGGCATTACTGAGAGACAGAGATGTCAGATCAATGGAAGGAAAAATTCCCTCGTAGTGAGAGCCATCCGAGTGAAGTGCTATATTTGGGAAATACACTCCACTACCTCCACAGAGATCTTTAAGAAGAGACTGAATGACTAAGAAGAAAGGCAGGGAGGAAAGCAGGCAGGCAGAAGGAAGGAAGAAAGGAAGAAGGGAAAGAAAGGAGGGAGGGAGTCTTATGTAGGCTGTGTCATTAGAATTTGCCCACCTTGCTTTATGGAGGATGCTTGTTCATTCATTCATTCATTCATTCATTCATTCATTCATTCATTCATTCATTCATTCATTTGTTTATTCATTCATTCATTTATCTATCTATCTATCTATCTATCTATCTATCTATCTATCTATCTATCTATCTATTTATTTATTTATTTGTCATTGAAAATTTGCAGTATCAGAGAGGAACCATACTGTAATGGGTAGAGAGCTGACTTTGAAGTCAGGATGACCTGGGTTCAAGTTCTATTTCAGGCATATACAATCTGTTTGAACCCAGCCGCAATTATATACCTATTCCTGTTCAGTCACTTCAGCTGTGTCTAACTTTTCATGACCTCATTTGCTTTTTTTTCCTTTTGGCAAAGATATGGGAGTGATTTGCCATTTTCTTCTTCAGCTCATTTTACAGGTGAGAAAACTGAGGCAAACAGGGTTAAGTAACTTGCCCCAAATCACACAGTTAATGAGTATCTGAGGCTGAATTTGAACTCATGAAGATGAGTCTTTCTGATTTCAAGGTCAACGTTCACTCCTCCATACCATCTAGCTGCAGAATAGTTGCAGATCTTCATTAGTAGAAGGAATTCCCTTATCAGAAGTTCTGATGAAGTTATAGATCCAGTTCAAACACCCTCCTCTCCCTCCGCCCAAACACCTTCCAAATTCTTCAATCCATAGGAGTTCACACTGAATCCAGAATCCAATCATCTCTGCTCTCCCCCCACCCCCAAGACCACTTTTTTGTTTTCTTTCATCCATCCTTGGAAGCTAAGCCACTCATGTTTTGGGAAATAGATTGAAAATCTTGGACTTCTGCTATTTATCCATCCATCCATCCATCCATCCATCCATCCATCCATCCATCCATGTATGCATGCATTTATCCACTCAAAAAATCTTAATTGGATGTGTACTGCCTATAAGGATGTATACTTGACATGAAGCGGGGCATATAAAGATGAATTAGGTGTGACCCTGCCCTCAAGGAGTTCATAGTCTTTGGGGGGAGATAAGGAATATGCATGTATAGCTATAGTAGAGAATAGTTTAAAACTGGGAAAACATTAGTGAGCCTTCTAATGATTTATTTCCCAAGGAGACCCAGAAGCCAAGGCCTCTGAAATCAGAAGATAAATCTTAGAACATTACTGAAGGAAGGTTTTCTTAGACTAGGAGATTGGTATAATGGTAATGGTCAGTGATCTAACAACATTCAGGTGCAGTTTTCATTCATAGGAATAGTATTTTAGAAAACTTGTATCCCTTTGGCTGAGACATACTTCCTCACGTCCTTTCCTCTCACTCTTTTCTTAACTGTTTAGTCTGACTTCCAGCCTTATCATTCAACAGACACTGCTCTCTTCAGAGTGTCCAGTGACCTCTTAATGACAAATCTAATGGTCTTTCCTCAGTCCTCATCCTTCTTGACCTCTCTGCAGCCACTGATTCTTGCTCACCTTCTCCTCCTTGATACTCTTTCCTCCCTAGGATTTTGTGACCCTACTCTATCTGAACACACCTTCTCAGTCAAAAGATGCTGAGAATTCTCTTTTGCATCTGTATCTAACTCATGCATCCTAACTGTAGGTATCCCACCTTTGTCCTGAGCTCTCTTCTCCTTCTATACTATGTCATTTGGTGATTTCATCAGCTTCTGTGGATTTAATTATCATTTATCTGCTGGTGATTCTCAAATCTATTTATTCAGCCCTAACCTACCTGCTGACCTCCAGTCTCCCAACTCCAACTGCCTATTAAATATCTAGAATTAGATATCCTCTAGATAACCTGAATTTAACATGTCTGAAACTGAACTCATTATATTTCTTCAAAAAAAAAATCCCTCCTCCCTCCTTCCTAACTTCTTATTACTATTGAGGGCACCATCATCTTTCCAGTCACCCAGACCTGCAACTGAGTGTCATTCTTGACTTCTTAATCTCTCTCTCATCCCCCCATCCAATCTGTTGCCAAGACCTGTCAGTTTTACTTTAGAAACATTACTCCTCTTCTCTGACTTGCCACCCCCTTATTGAACCTCATCAACACATGCCTGGACTATTGATATAGTCTGCTGGTTTTTCTGCCTGCCACAAGTCTCTCCCCATTCCAATCTATCCTCCACTTGCATGCCAAAGAGATTTTCCTAGAGCTCAGGTCTGACTCTGTCATTCCCCTTACTCAGTTAACTCTGGTGGTTCCCTATCTTCTCTAGGATTGAATATAGAGTCTTTTGTTTGGTATTCAAAGCCCTTCATAAGCTCCCCCAGGCTTTTTATGTCTTATACTCCAGTATGTACTCTGTAACATAGTGGCTCTAGCTTTCTTGCTGTTCCTCATAAAACCCCCCAAAACCCACTCAGACTCTAGGTGCAGTTATCTCTTCCACAATTATGGGGGGAAAGAGCACAGCGCTCCTGTGATCTAGAAAATTTGCATAAAAACTTTTGGCCCTCCTTTCAAGCCAAAGAAGTTCAAATTTTTCTTTGTCTTTTATGGAGTGTTTATAGTAACTTATTGTAAAATTTGGGTTAAGTATTTGGTCATAGGCTCTGTTTCATCTGCTTGGTTTCCACAAAACTCCCCTTAAAATTCCCATTTAATTTCTTATGCTGACCCATGACATATTGAAACCGTGACAGGGGAAGTCATGATGTGGAAGGCATAACTATATTATAATTGCTTTTATAACTTGTAGACCTAACAGGGATGTATTCTAGAGTAAGGAGAGCATTGATTTCTTTTTTTTTCAGAGTTGTTCCTTATATGTAGCTTATTAATGAGACAATGAATGTCTCTTGACATTCATAATTGTGGATCACTGCAATATCATTTCCCATTTGTTGGCTAATTCCTGTCTCTTGTTTCTCCCTTTTCAGCTCAACCAGCAGATCTTTTAAAGGTATTAGATTTCCACAATTTGCCTGATGGGATAACAAAAACAACAGGTTTCTGTGCAAGCAGAAAATCTTCCAAAGGACCAGATGTTGCTTACCGAGTTACAAAGGATGCTCAACTCAGCGCACCCACCAAGCAGCTGTATCCTGGTAAGAAGTCTATGTTTTTATTCCATGGGTATGGAAGCTATGACCCTATGGTTTTCAGTTATGGAATTGTACTGGAAAGCTTATATGGAGAAGCATATATTACTTTCTAGGTAGTCTTTCTGATGGGGACCATTTAACCTAATTATAGTAAAACAAAATTAAGCAGCCCTCATCATGTAATGACAAGGGTATGAACATCTCTGGGGGGGGGGAGCAAGAACATTAGCTATATGTGTTCATATCTCTCTTTCCCAAACAGGTGTAATCTCCAGGTGTATAAAGATGGGCTCTTAAGTATGAATAGGATATGAGAATTTCTTGGGTGAGTAGGTTAAAAGAGACTTCAGGGTCATCCTAAAAGACATATATTCAGGGATAACCTTAATTAAAGACAATGACATTAAGAAACACATGAGTCAAACATTATGACTGCCAGGAGGAAAGAGGATTTTTTAATGAGGATAAGTTACCAAGAACCAGACCTCTGCTTTTAATTATATATAAGGAGCTTGAAGAAACTTCAGCAACCAAAACACCATTGCTGAGCCCACATTGTTCTAGGACCATCACAGCTCTGCACATTGCAGCAGTAAAGGCAAATGATTTATCTTGACAGTGTGAAATAGGTCAATGATTGATTTCCCCCTTGGGAAATAGGAGGACATAGAATGGGGAGCTCACCTTCCCAGCTCAAGCAGGGTCTGCCATGAATGAGAGGAAGGCCTGGGACCCTCAGCACACACTTTCCTAACAGATGAATCTTACATAGACAGTTCTGAGCCATTTGGAAAAGAGAAAATGCATGTGAACTTATTTGCTTTCCTTTTTGGGGGGCACTGGATAATTTTTTGAGGGTATTCTTTCAGTTCATTGTAACACATTTATATAGCCCTTTAAGATTTGCACAACTTATCTCACTTGATTCTTGCAATAACTTTGAGGTATGATTATCCCATTTTACAGCTGAGGAAAATGAAGTTGAGAGAGTTTAAGTGACTCAGCTAGGATCATGCAGCTAGTAAATGTTTGAGGCGGGATTCTATTGCAAGTCTTTCTGATTCTAAAATGATAATTTTATCTACTGGTTATACTATCTAGAGTCAATGGGGGTATAATGGAGATGGTGCTTGACTTGGAATTAGGAAGACCTGCCTTTAAATTCTATTTCTGACACAAATTCACTGTATGATCCAGGATAAGTCACTTAATTTCTGTGTGCCTTCATTAACTATAACTCTCTAGTCCTTATCTAAATCACAAATGGATTGTTATCTTCTTAGGTGAAAAGAATTCCTGTATTGGGGAATTTCCTACACCGATGAGTCCTATTTGTATATAAAATTGCTTATTAATACATTGAACCACTCAATAGCTTATTCAAGAGAAGATTTTGTTAGCTTTAAGTTGGCTTCTTCTGATCTCTTCCACTCCACCACTTGTCTTAACTTGACTTTCAAGAGTTCTCCCCGGGAGGAGATTTGGTCAGTTTTTTGGGAGAGTGTCTTTTTACTTCAATGAAACAAGGCCTGTACATTCACCACTGCCTTTTTCCTTTGCTGAGATAAGGCAAGGCTGTCTGTAATGATTTAACAATCAAAAACCTCTTTAAGAACTTACTGTTATAGTCCATAATTCACTATACATGTTCTTGATATGAATTAGGGTGCTTTAGTATATATCTAGTTAGCATACAGCCAGGAAAGTCAAAGATAGGTCATTTTATTTTTTAAACATTTATTTTTAATTATGTAAAAAAATTTTGGTTCTAAAATTTGGTTCCAAATTCTATTTTTCCCTCCTGCCTCTCCCCTACCCACTGAGAAGGCAAACCATATGATATCAATTACACATGTGAAATCGTTCAAAACACATGTCCGTATTAGTCATATCACACAAAAAAAGCAAGAAAATTTTGAAAAATGAGAAAGCTATATTTCAATTTGCATTGAGTTCATCAACTTTTTCTCCATAGGTGGATAGCATTTTTATTCATGAGTTCTTTGAAATTTTCTTAAATCATTGTATTGATCAGAGTAGCTAAGTCTTTCACAGTTGATCAGCATTACAAGCTGTTACTGTGTACAATGATCTGGTTCTGCTCACATCACTCTAATCAGGTCATGTAGGTCTTCTCCTGTTTTCCTGAAACCACTCCCTTTCTCACTTCACATAGCATAATAATATTCCATCAAAATCATGTGCCACAGCTTGCTCAGCCATTTCACAATTGTGAACATCCCCTCAATTTCAATTCTTGGCCACCACAAAAAGAGTTGGTCTATTTTTTATCTCTTTGGGGTATGGCCCTAGTAGTAGATCAAAGTTTCTCTATAATGGATGGACCTGTTAACTACCCCACCAACAAGTCACCAAAGCACCTATTTTTCCTCATCTCCTCCAGCATTTGCCATTTCTGATAGGTGTGAGGTAGTACCTTAGAGTTGTTTTAATTTATCTTTTGCTAATTAATTGTGCTTTAGGACATTTTTTTCATTTGCCTGTAGATTGCTTTGATTTCTTTTTCTTAAGACTTCCTGTTCATATCCTTTGGCCATTTATCAACTGGAGAGTAGTTCCTTGTCAAGATAACTAACTGGTCATAGCAAACACTCTTTTTGAACAACCCCAAAGGCAACTTAACACATGGACATTACCAGATGGTTAATATAGAAATTAAACTGATTATTTTGTAGCCAAAGGTAGAGAAGCTACAGTCAGTTAAAACAAGACCTGGAGCTGACTGAGGCTCAGATCATTAGTTTCTTATTATAAAATTCAGACTTAAATTAAAGAAAGCAGAGAAAACCATCAGACTGTATAGGCATGACCTAAATAATGCCCTTTATAAATATGAAGTTGAAGTGAAGATGTGATTTAAGGGATTAGATCTGGTAGATAGAGTATTTGAAGAACTATGGACAGAGGTTTTAAGAGTGTGAAGGAGATAACTATGGCAACAATAACACCACCCCCACCACCCCCAACAACAACAACAAAAAACGAACAAAAACATTGCAAAGGAAGAGAAGAATAAGAAAGCAAAATGGCTGTCCGGTGAGGCTTTATAAATAAGCAAAGAAGTAAAACGAATGTTAAAAGAGAAAGGTGGGGGGGGGGGCTAGGTGGAGCAGTGAATAGAGCACCAGCCCTGGAGTCAGGAGGAACTGAGTTCAGATTCGGCCTCAGACACTTAACACAAAAACTAGCTGTGTGACCTTGGCAAGTCACAACCCCAACTGCCCTCCAAAAAAAAAAAAAAAAAAGCAAAACTCTAGTAATAGAACAAGCATTCAGGGGCGGCCAGGTAGCACAGCAAGTAAGAGCACCGGCTCCAGTGTCAGGATGACCTGGAGATCGAATCCCGGGCTCAGACACTTAGCACCCACCCAGAAACACCTGGCTGTGTAACCTTGAGCAAGTTACTTAACCCCAATTGCTTAGGGGCGGCCAGGTGGCTCAGCAGTAAGAGCATGGGCTCCAGTGTTGGGATGACTTGGAGATCGAATCCCGGGCTCAGACACTCAGCACCACACCCAGAAATAACTGGCTGTGTAACCTTGAACAAGTTACTTAACCCCAATTGTTAAAAAAAAAAAAAAGAGAAAGGGAAAGATATATCCAACTAAATACAGAATTCCAGAGATAGCAAGGAGAGAAAAGGTTTTCTTAAATGAGCAATACAAAGAAATAGAAGAAAACAACAGAATATGAAATACAACAGGTCTCTTCAAGAAAATTAGAGATATCAAGAAGATGTTTCATGCAGAAATGGGCAGAATACCAGACAAACATGATAGGGAGTTAATAGAAGCAGAAAAGATTAAGAAGAGATGGCAAAAATACACAAAAAGAACTATACAAGAAAGATATTTTAAATAATTTTTAAAAATTTTGGTAAATAGTATTTTCTTTTTCTTTTTTTTTGGAGGGGGGAGGGCAGGGCAATTGGGGTTAAGTGACTTACCAAGGTCACACAGCTAGTAAGTGTTTAGTGTCTGACACTGAATTTGAACTCAGGTGCTCCTGACTCCAGGGCTGGTGCTCTATTCACTGCCCCACTTAGCTACCCCATATTTTTTCTAATTACATGAAAAGATAGTTTGCAATAATGATTTTAAATAAGATTTTGTTTCAAATTTTTCTCCCTTCTTCCTCTCCCTCCCTTCTCCTCTCTCCCCTCCTCAAAAGGTTAAGCAATTTGATAAAGGTTATATATTTGCAATTATGTAAATATATTTCCACATTAGTCATGTTGTGAAAGAAGAAGCAGAACAAAAGGTAAAAGTCACAAAAAAAGGCAGAAAAAAGGTGGAAAATAGTATGCTTTGATCTTCATTAGATTCCTTAGTTCTTTCTCTGGATGTGGATAGCATTTTCCATCACAAGTTGAAAGAAAGATCTTAACATCAGCAATAGCCACAATGGTGTGGTTACTGATCTAGAACCAAACATCCTGCAGAATGAAGTGGGCCTTAGGAAGCATTGCCAACAATAAGGCTATGAAGGTAATGAAATTCTTGCTGAGCTATTTAAAATCCTAAAACATGCTGCTACTAAAGTGCTGTACTCAGTATACCAGCAAATTTGGAAAACTCAACAGTGGCTACTGGATTAGAAAAGATCAGTTTATGTCCCAATCCTAAAAAACAGGCAATGCCAAGGAATGTTCATATTACCAAATGGTTGTGCTCATTTCACACACCAGCAAGGTTATGCTTAAGATTCTTCAAGCTAGACTTCAGCAATATGTAGACCAAGAACTACCGGAAGAACAGGCTGTTTTTTTGAAGAGGCAAAGGAACTAGACACCAAATTGTCAACATTTACTGGATTATGGAGAAAGCAAGAGAGTTCCAGAAAAGTATCTACTTCTGCTTGATTGACTACACTAAAGCCTTTGACTGTGTGAATCACAATAAAAATGTGGCAAGCCCTCAAAGAGATGGAGATGGTAGTAGTAGGTCATCTTTCTTATCTCCTGAGGAACCAGTATGAGAACCAATAAGTCACAGTTGTAACTGAACATAAAACACCTGCTTGGTTTAAGATTGGAAAAGGAGTATATGAGAAAGGCTGTATAGTGTTACGTTTTCATTGAACTTATATGATGAATATATCATGTGAATGCCAGACTGGATAAATTAAAAGCCAGGATTAAGGTTGCTGGGAGAAATAACAGTAATCTCACCTATACAGATGATGCCACTCAATGAAAGAAAGTGAAGAATTAAGATGCTCTTGTTGAGGGTAAAGGGGAGAATATAAAAGCTGACTTGAAGCTTAGTGTCAAAAAACTAAGATCTTGGCAACAGGTCCTATCACTTCATGGTAAAGAGAGGGAGAAGAAATGGAAGCAGTATTAGACTTTATATTCTTGAGCTCAAAGATCACTGCAGATGTCAACTGCAGCCATGAAATTAAAAGACAGTTACTCCTTGGAATGAAAGCTGTGGCAAATCTGGACAGCATGCTAAAAAGCAGAGATATCACTTTGCCACCAAAATTCTGTACAGTCAGAGCTATGGTTTTTCCAGTAGCAATGTAAGAGTTGGTCTATGAGAAAGCTGAGTGCCACAGAATTGATGCTTTTAAATTTTGATGGTAGAGAAGATTTTTGAGAGTCCTTTGGACAGTAAGGAGATTAAATCAGTCAATATTTAAGGAAATTAATTCAGACTATTCACTGGAAGTTCAAATACTGAAGTTGAAGCTTAAATACTTTGGCCACATAATGAGAAGACAGTACTCTTTGAAAAAGAACCTAATGTTAGGAAGGATTGAACTTGAAGGCTGAACTTGAACTCAGGTCCTCCTGACTCCAGGGCTGGTGTTCTATTCACTGTGCCACCTAGCCTCCCGGAAATGAGGCTTTTATCAGAGAAATTTGCTGTAACATTTTTTTATATTACTCCATTGTGTATGGCACTTCTTAGCAAGATGAAGTTTCCTTGATTATCTGTTTTAATTGTCTATTTTTGTTTTTGCTTTGTCTGAGATCATGATTGCCACCCCTGCCTTTTTTTTTACCTCAGCTAAAGCATAATAGACTCTGCTTCAGTCCTTCATTTCAACTCTGTGTGTGTCTTTTTGTCCCAAGTATGTCTCTTTTACACAACATATTGTTGGATTCTGGTTTCTAATCCATTTTGCTGTCTGCTTTCATTTTATGGGTGAGCTCATCCCATTCACATTCACACTAATCATGTATTTCCCTCCATCTTATTTTCTTATGTTTATCCTTCTCTCTCTTTTTATTCTGCCCCTCCTTGAAAGTCTGTTTTGCTTCTGACCATTGCCTTCCTTCATCTGCTCTTCCTTTTATCATCCCTCACCCCATATCTCTTATACCCTTTTCCCTCCTGTTTCCTTATTGTGTAACATAGATTGCTAACTCAACTGAATGTGAATATGTATTCTTCTCTCTTTGAATCAATTCCGATGACAGTGAGGTGCAATTATTGCCACCTTCCCATTTTCCCCTTCACTATAATCCTTGCATGCCTCTTTATGTGAGAAAAATTTTCTGGTTCTGTTTCTCCCTTTTCCTTTTTCCAAGTGCATCTCTCTTCTTACCCTTACATTTTTTTAGGGGTGGGGAGAGATCATTACAACATAATCAACCCAACATAATCAATTCACACCATGCCCTCTGTCTATGTTATCTCCTTTTAATTGCTCTAATAATGATAAAGTTCTTCCAATATAGGAATATACACAGTTTAATTTTATTGAGTCCCTGTATGATTACTCTTTCATGTTTACCTTTTCATGATTCTCTTGAGTCTTTTGTTTGAATGTCAAATTTTCTATTCAGTTGGTTTTTTTTTTCCTTAAGGAATGCTTGAAAGTCCTCTATCTCATTAAATATGTTTTTTTTTCCATTGAAGAATTATACTCAATTTTTCTGAGTATTCTTGGTGGAATGTGGTGAGAGTTCAGCTGGGTCCCAGCCTGTACTCTGCCATCTTTGAGAAATCATTTTAAAGAGTCTTAAATAAACTAAGATACACCCAGAATGAATAAAAGGTGTCTCATTTTACATCAAGGGATTCCTATCCTGTTTTATGTGGACAGATATACAATAGCCAATATTTCAAACATTTTGAAAGAATTGGTAGTTGAAGATTTTGACCACATACAGTTTTCAGTCAACCTCCCTCAGAAGATGGATTATCCAATTGTTAGAAACACCATTTTCTAATAGCAATAAAGTCAACAATTTATGAAACACAGGAATACTGTCACCTCATTCCATGCTTACTCAGGAGTCTTGAGTCTTCCACTGTGAACTACAGTATCACAGACCATTCAAATGTTTTGAAATCTGTGTCACATTGCTTTCTTTTTGTAACATTCACCATGAAAAGGAACAAAGCTTTAAGAATCCAGATGAATTCCATAGGATTTGGTGACAAGCCTAAATTATGGACTATGAAAAATGCTCATTTATTTGTTTTAAGAAAGAACATCTTGTGATTCAAAGCAGGTCATCAAAGTATTATCTAGGAAGAGTCCTCAGGGGACCTGCATTAATTAGTAGAATAGAATGATTTTATATGTAAATTATATATATATATATATATATACATATATGTATAAGACATATAAATGATCAGCTACTAGTTACAAATCATTCTTGGTTGCTTGGAAACAGCTTGACTAATAGATAATATTTATTATTCTCCCTATAGAATCTCAGTGAAGATATTTTTATGGAGGATTATTATTATAAGACAATGTGATATTATTCTATTATTCCAAATATGGAGGAAACAATTAAAAAGCAAGCACACATTCTTGTATTCTTTCTTTGCCTTTTATAAACTGCCATGTAAATAGCTCATATTTTGCTTTGATTCTCCATATAACTCAAATTTATTTTAGAGGCACTTTAAGTAGAACAGACATTGCTGTCCTAAAAAGAAGGGTCGTAATTTAAGCTGAGTTTCTAAACTGACTAGTTTTATTAGAATGAATACAAAAATGAAATCAATCTATTTTTCTAGGGGTTATGGATTTGTAGCTGGATTAAAAAATACTAGATTCAAAAAAGTCATGGCAGTATCAGGTTAGCAAAAGGAAGGTCAGTGAAATTGCAAAGTGAGAATAAAATAAGATTTCTTCATGTACAATGATTTGTATCTTACAGGGGTGGATGAGAGAGAGAGAGAGAGAGAGACAGAGAGAGAGAGAGAGAGAGAGACAGAGAGAGAGAGAGAGAGAGAGAGAGAGAGAGAGAGAGAGAGAGAGAGAGAGAGAGAGAGAGCTAATTGTGCCAAGGTGGTTCATCTCTTGGCATTAAAATTATCCCAGATTTCGTTTTTCTCTTGGAGGTCTAAGGACCAATTTATATGACCGTCAATGAACTCTGACCAATTTACAATTTCCACCATGTCATTCAGCTTAATAAGTTGGTTTGTGATTCATTGCTCAGCAACAACTACTCTATCTTCTAAGCCAGGTTAGGACCAAATCTGATTCTAATCCCAGCTCACTGACTGTGTGAACAGACTCTCAGATATTTCCTTGTCTCTAGTGACTGGTGACAATAATGCAGGAGCCAAGTCTTGATTTCCTTCTGCCCTTGGATAGTTTTAGCTTGCTCAATGGAATCTTTCCCCTGAGGACTACTGTCAGCAGACCAGTTTCTCTGCTTCATCTAGCAGGGTGAATTACCGGGAATCAAGTTCAACTTCTTACTGCTTGGTTCCACCATTATATTTACTTTTTAAAAAAAAAATTTTTTTTTTTAAGCAATCGGGGTTAAGTAACTTGCTCAAGGTTACACGGCCAGTTATTTCTGGGTGTGGTGCTGAGTGTCTGAGCCCGGGATTCGATCTCCAGGTCATCCCAACACTGGAGCCAGTGCTCTTACTCGCTGAGCTACCTGGCCGCCCCCACCATTATATTTTCTAATCATGTGATAATTAAACCCCTGTAATTCAAAATATGGACTTGTTTCAGCTGAAGGTCATACTTGCTTTGAGAACCTATTCTACTTAGATACTGAGTGTATCTGTGATTTCCTTAGTGGAGGCATTCTCTCTGCTTCTGAAGATTGTAATACCCTCTCTGTGATTCTTATCCGTGGTTTTCAACAATTCCTCCACTGAACATCTACTCAACATGCCAGAGGCTTTCCTCTGATATTTTTCATCTCAGGGACACCAACACTTTATTCTGTGCATTCAAAACTTAGCACACAGCTTACTCACCTCATTATTAAGCATATATATACGACCAGAAAAGGTCTTTAAAAGTAGTATAAGATAGGGCCAGTTCAGTGTGTGAGCAATTTTGCTGGAGGAATATCTAAAATATTTAAAGATGACCAACATCAACAATAAATGAAGTAAATTATCAAACCATATTACTCCATTCCCTTTCTATGACTTTTTGAAGCTAATGGGGTTTGGTAATCTGCATAGCATCACATCCCTATCTTCCAATGAGAAAGACCCCTACTAGCTAGGGAGGAGGAAGTATGTGATTGATCTACAGCTTCAAAACTCAGCGAATTTAGAGTTGTCCCTTGACAGGGAAACCAGAATTTGTCCAATGATGCTGAAATGTAGAGGGCAATAAATCAGTGAGTGTTTATTAAATGTCTATTATATTAGGTTCTCTGTCAGGCACCAGAGATATGGAGACAAAAAGGAAGCAGTCCTTGCTACCCAGAAGTTTATATTCTGTTAGTATCGATGATGCTTATAGTCCTTTGGCAATGGAGAAAATAACTAGGTTCAGGATCAGTCCACAATCTAATTAGTTAAAATAGGAAGCCACCAAATAGCTCATTTCCTTCTAGAGGCTGCACCCAGAGTGAACTCTTTCCTGCCTAACTTCATCTTCTCCAATCCACAATCTCCCAGGCAATGCCCCCTGATGACCTGGTGGAAGTCACTGTCCCATTCCGACTAAATCAAGGTTATATTTCATGCAGCTTATCTTGAGTAAATTAATTTGCGAAGCATCACCCTGATAAGATTTTCCCTGGGTTAAAAATATGGCAGGAATTTGCATTCAGAATTCCCATCAGAAGGCAATAGCACTTTCATTACTAGTAGTTAGGAAGGAGGAGGGTTTCTTTTTAAAAGCAGCTGAATGGTGCAAGTGGATAGAGCTCTAGACCTGGAGTCAGAAAGCCCTGAGTTCAAATATGACTTCAGACACTTACTGGGTGTATGAACTAAGGCAAATCAATTAACCTTTGTCTGCCTCAATTCCTTCATCTGTAAAATGGGAATAATAATAGCACCTGCCTGCCAGGGTGATTGTGAGGGTTAAATGAGATAAGAATTGTAAATCATTTTGCAAACCTTAAATGTTAGCTACTTACTATACTAAAAATGCCTTCCCAGAAGCCCTTTTTCTCTAACTCACCTGGGATTCAGGTACACTACCCTCACTCCTACTGTGCACTGTTTCCCTTGTCTGGATAGTGGCATCCTGTGCTCTAGAATCCTATTGTCTTACTCCCCACCATGAGCATTCCATCTCCTTTGTGTCTGAATCAGTCATCATCTTGAAGGAAATCCAGCTGGTTAACAAATTTGGTCTGAATTTGTTACCCCTTTCATTTGCATTTTAAAAGAGGCTGCTTAGAAGCAATGTATCAACCTCTAAGAATGAATTGATAATGATGGAATTTCAGACACTGTGTAGATGGATGAAGAAAATATTTGGGGATTAGGGAAGCATTTCTTGGTACCTTTCAAATGAATAGTGTCTTGATGGTTGCCTATTCGGCCCCCACACACACCCAAGCCCCAACATATTAAAGGCTAGCTCTGCCTAGACTCTGCACTTTCTACCTTGTCTGTGTTAAGATAAGAACTGACACTGCCTACTCATGATCATTCTTAATTAAATCTGCTTTAAGGCCATGGCAGAGACATCAGAAGACTCTTCTCTCCTCTAAGCACTACCCAAATGAAGAAAGTTGCTTCTGCAGCATTCCTAGCCTCTAGGAGAAGTTTCAACACCATTTTTTTTTTTACAATTCACTTTGAGACAGTGACTAATACTGTCTAGGGGATTTGTTAAGCCTTCAGCATCCCTGGCAAGACTTGTGGAAACTTGGCTTCAGGTCAAATTCCCAGCTTTTAAGAACTGTGCCAGATGGCATCTTTCTCCTCCACTGAGACCCTCAGTGCCTTCCAAAGAGACCTCACACTTCTCTCACCCCCAAAATCTGTCATGGATTTTTGGAAAGGATGAAGGCTGTATGTGAACTGGAGACTTTGGCTGGATCCAGGTGTTTCAAGCTTAGACTGCTAACCTTGTTCCTTCAAGCTACATGATGCATTAATGCATCCAATAATTTTCCTCACTAATGCAGTATTATTTCATTCAATGTGTATTTATTGGCCACCTACTGTGTGCCTGGAGCACTGAGCAGGTGTTGTAGTCCCATCATTTGGTAAAACTGAGATACTACAGAGGGCTTCCTGAGTGATTTAACTGAATCCCCAGATGAGAGTTATCCCAAAGTGTTACATTTCCCCAGCAAAATAAAATAGGAAGCATATATTTTTAAAACTACAATCATATTTCCCAGCTGTATAGATGCCATAGATTATAAAACGTACCAGTTAAAATACCATGCACATGTCAGTGCATAGAATGGACCATTTCTAACAGTGACACTAAATCCATTGTTATTTTGCCAAGAGACAGATTAATGTTAAACATAATTTATCCTTTCAGTTTATTTGAACTGAACAAATTCGTTACCATGGAGATTTTAAAAAGAGAGAGCAAAAGAAACAGCATTTTAATGAACTGGCAACATATCTAGGCTAGTGGAACTGAGCTGTATATCATACTTGAGAATGTGGGCTCCATAATTTTCCAGTACCTTTCCTTATCCCAAACAGAAACGTGTCTGGAATTAACAGGATATAGGAGTGGTATATAAAGTGAGAGACAGATGAACCCCATAAAACATGGAAACAGGAAAAGCAATGACAGTAGAGCATAATTGGCTGGGCTTTTGTGAAACATAGGCATTCACTTCAGAAATGTTTGTGGTCTGTCAAACTGTATCCATTTATTGTTTAACTCATTTTTCCCCAAAGCCTTGGAAACTTGCAGAGGCTAAATGATGCCTTGTAAAGCCAGGATTCAGAATAACCACTCAGGGAGGACTTTTAAAAAAGTGACTGGTTTACCATATCTAGACAGGTAGCAGAAAATAGATTCACCCACCATATGTGGTACCCATCAAGACTAGTTCTAGGTCTCTCAAAGAGCAGCATACTTGGGACTGCTGGCATAAGTGTGTTCCTGAATGACAGCCTACCACCATTATTAGGATGAGTGATAGCATCCTAAGTTGAATCTTCAGTAAAATCAGATCTTCTTTCAAAACTTCCCTTACTATGTGAACTTTTTCATATACTTGCCCTGTTGATTAAGGCAGGGTTACTAGAGGTTAGGAGGTTAGTCTATGCCATGCACCACTGCCAAGTTAGCTCTTTACCTCATTAGCATGGGGCCTTAACCAACCAACTACAGGCAACTTCTCCATGAGTTCACCTAGCTGATGGTCCATGGCACAATGGTATGGAAGGTTGAGTGAGTCAACCACATAAACATTTGGTCTCTGTTGAATAGGACTACAGAGTTGATTTTTTTTTCTAACCTTGACTTTACGTACTGATTTTAAGAAATGATGTTCGTGTTTACAGCTGTGTTTTGGGGAGATTGACTATGGTTACCTAGGTGTGAAATTTTATGTGATGTCTCCTTTTCCTTCCTTGAAAGCTGAAGAAGTCAATCACTCTGTGTTAAGTACAATAATGACCTAACTGGTGCTTTGCATGGGACTTGTAATCTCTTCCTCTTCCTCTTTAAATCTTAACAGACCATCAAACTCTCTTGAATTCCTCTTTACCCTTCCCAACTATGCACCCTTACCCCAGTGTGCAAAACTAGGTAAGGTACCCTGTCAGAACTGCTATGATACTTAATCAGCAGAGGGCACTAACACATCATCTGCAGGGATGTGCATTACCAAGTTGATCCTAACTTTCCTACCCTGCAGAGTGTGATGAGGTTTTGGGGTCCATTAGGTTCCTCAAGGTGAAGTTTTCCTGTACTTGGAAAACTGAATGACAGTAATTCAGAAAATTGATAGTTGTGGTTTACTAAAGTACTCAGCCAAAGGCACCTGCTTCTTTCTTTCAGTAATGGGTTCCTTAATTGACACCTTGTTATAGAGCCCTGACTATCCCTGGCCAACTCTGATAAGCAGAGGACAAGGCTAATATTTCTGGCTGAATACCCCTGGATTTTCATAACTCTTCCTTAGCTCCCTTTTGAAACTAAAGCCTTTGAAGAAGGACAATTTATGTAGCAAATGATGGAATTCCCCCTCAAGATTAACACTAGGAACCCTAAGGTTTCTGGTTAAATTAACTGATGGAATGAAGGCTATTGAGAATTCTGGAAGCATACAGAGCATCATCTGAGAAGGATGGCAGGGCTAACTTAAGAAATCCTGGGGTAATATTTCAGTACTTACAGAATCTTTGATTTCATTAGCCTGAGCACTCCTTCCATCAATGTCAATTACAATCTTCAACCCCCTAAATAGAAGATTCTTCTCCCAGTGTGCCTTTTTACAGGCTATCCCCCACACTTGAATGCTTTCCCTTTTTACCCCCATCTCTTCGTATCCATGGCTCTCTTTAGGTCTCAACTGAAATCCCACTTTATGCAGGAACCCTTTCCTGTTCATCTCTGCTACTTACCTTTCATTAATTCTTTATGTAACTAGCTCTTTGAATGCTGTCTTCTCCATTAGAATGTGAGCTCCTTGGGCGCAAGGACTGTTTTTGCTTTCTTTGGATCCTTAGTATTTAACAGAGAGCCTGGTACCTAGGGATGCTTTTTAGATTGATTAATGGTGGACTGAGTCTTTATAAATTGCTGTGACTGGTGCCAACCCTTTGGGACATATGCCTCCCTGAAGATAGGAGGGCTTGTCCTCAGATGAGAGACATATAGCTCATTACTGGGTCTATACTTTGAAGCCTTTCTTTTTTGTTTGGGAGGACCTACTAAAGCTTGGCCATTGGTGGTATAGCCTTCAAGAGCCCTGATACAATAAGATTATGTGGAAGGACCTTTTTTCAAGGCCTAGGCAATATACTATTCAGTTCAATAAACAGCTAGCTGTTAAGCATCTGTTGTGTATAGTGCCTTGTGATGGGTACTGGGAGAGTTGCAAGACACAGTTCTTTCCCTGAAGATGCTTATAGTATAATATAGTGGGGGGAGGGAAAGGGGAAGAAGAGGGAGTAAGAGAAATACAAAGATATAAAATAATGCTATTGGAAACCAGGGTTGACTTAGCATTATATTGGATTTTTTTGGCTTTGACACTATGGTGAAGACTACGTGTCGATTAACTAAGGGCTGATGAATTCACTGTAGGCCACCTTTGCAGCTGTTATGAACCAGGCCCTCTCTTATAAATAACACATTCAGTGTTATTCCAATAATAGTATTATGGCCTCTCTCTAGGTTAGTTCTATTCACAAGTGTGCTGAAGAGGTTACCTTCCATGGTGTCGGCTGTGCTGTAATGCACCAAAAGACAAGGGCTACCCTTCTTGGTTTGTTGAAAGAATTGACTGTTGTGACATTGAAATCTTGCTTGTTTGTTCTTTGTTTCAGCTTCATCATTTCCTGAGGACTTCTCCATTCTTACCACTGTAAAAGCCAAAAAAGGCAACCAGGCCTTCCTGGTCTCCATTTATAATGAGCAGGGGATCCAGCAGATTGGCCTGGAGATGGGCAGGTCTCCCGTCTTCCTCTATGAGGACCACATGGGGAAACCTGGACCAGAGGACTATCCACTCTTCAGGGGCATTAATTTATCAGATGGCAAGTAAGTGAAATTTAGAATAATCAGCCAGTGGATTTTTTCTAACTATAATCACTGGATCAATTAATTCTACCCAGTAGTTGTTGGGGCATATTTAGCACACATATGTGATCATAGCTCACATATATTTAGCACTTTATGTTTACAAAGCACTTTCCTTGGAACAATACTGTGAAGTAGGTAGGTGGCACAATTATTATTACAACAGTTTCATAGCTGAGATACTTAGTGGTTAGATGACTTGCTTGAAGTCACAGAACTATTACATGTCAGAGCCTAGATCTGAGTCCAGGTTTCCAAATTCCAACTCCACCAGTCATTCTACCTTACCATGTTGTCACAGCAAAATGATCTATGCTCTTCTTCTTAGTATATTTGATAATATTGTATAGACTTGACAATGTAATTCATTGGAAATAGTATTGGGTTAGGAGGCAGGAGACCTGAATTAAAGTCCTAGTTCTGTTATTAGATGACTATGTATAAAATTAGAGGGTTGGATTAGTTATCTTTTAGTTCTCTTCTAGAATTTTAACACTTTATGGTTCTCTAAATACATATCCCTGGAAAGTGGCAGTTTGATTTTTGTGAGTTATATAGATCAGATCAGTCATGGTATTTTTTTAAGTTACATAAAGAGATAAAAGTAGGATACCTTCTGGCCCAACCCATACCTTACCAGGAATCGCTTCTATACACACAGGGTGGCCATTTCTTACCCAAACTGTTTAGTCTAGTGTTTAGAGTTATAATGATAAAAATAAAATGGGTCATTCTGCTACTAGAAAGATGACACTGATTAACCTACCATCAGAAAGGATTGTGGGGGCAGCCAGGTAGCTCAGCAAGTAACAGCACTGGCTCCAGTGTCAGGATGACCTGGGGATCGAATCCGGGCTCCGACACTTAGCACCCACCCAGAAATAACTGGCCGTGTAACCTTGAGCAAGTTACTTAACCCTGATTGCTCATAAAAAAAAGAAAGGATTGTGACTTGATTTGTTTTTCTAGAAATGGGGATGGGGTACTCTGAGACATTCACACTCTCAGTCGATCCCCTTTATTAACACTGCATATATTTGTGGGAAAGTGGCTTCAGTTAGGTTGTAGGATTATAGATTTTGAATTTTAGGGGATCTTAAAAGGCATCTTGTTCAACCTCAAAAGAGGTTAAATGACCTTCCCATGATTCCATAGCTAGTAAAATAGCGGAACTAGGACTTAAGCTGTGGACCTCCAACCCCTTATCAACTGTACCATGCTCTAGGCTATACCTAGGGAATAGAATGACCAGAATTTGGGTACTGGGCATAAAGTCTTTCATAGACACTTACGACTACTAGAGATAGATGTGCCCATTACAAAACACCTGTATTAATACTTAGTATAGTTCTTTATTCAGGGATCCTTTAGGCATAGATTGGTCCTCTCCCTCCTTGCATAGTGCATGGGGAATGCCAACTTAAGTTTAATGAATCCATGGGTGTTATTTTTTGCAGGTGGCACAGAATAGCTATTAGTGTTCAAAAGAAAAATGTGACTTTGGTATTGGACTGTAAAAAGAAGACAACCAAGTTCTTGGACCGGAGTGACCACCCCATCATTGATATCAATGGGATCATTGTATTTGGCACCAGGATCCTGGATGAGGAAGTGTTTGAGGTAAGAGGAAAAGCTAAAAAAGAACTAAGTTTATCACACCAGTTGACTTCTTCTGATCCAGTCAGTATTGACTTGTGGAGATGTGTCTTGAAGTTTGTCCCCTTGAAGAATGCCCTATCTCAGGAAATCGGCTTGTGGATTTGTATTATATATCTGCACATTTACTGAGATTGTTGTAGTTTAGTTTTCCATGGGCTATAGATAAGATGTAGTGGGTTAGGTTATTTTAGCACCAGGCTTGGCGTTAATACCGTAAGAAGAGAACTTCTAGATTCTACATCAATTTGAGATATTAAGTAGATCCGTTACACTTAGTGTGACTATTACCAGCCTAAGCTCTTTCAGTTTACCAAGAGTCACCTAGAACAGTATTTCTCATCCATTCATTGCTAGTGTAAGGACCTCTTTGCTGCATGAACTCCCACATGAAATGTTAGTTGTACTATTAGTATCCATTGACTGATAAGGTAAACAATGACAAAATGCTACTATGATTTCATTATCATTTTTAAATGAATTTGTATTTTATTAATCAGAACAATATTGACATATATTTGAAAGTTGTAATACATATATATTCAGGAAATATCATTCATCTAGTCTACAGGAAAACAATAAAAAAAAATGACTACTTGGTATACCTGTAGTTTCACCAAGCTCTCATAAGAATTGAATGGCCGCTTGGCCCTCAGGTTGTGAACCACTGACCAAGTTGTACTTTACAGAACTTGTGTGTGTGTGTGTATGTGCAACTGTATGTGTGCATTTTATATATGTGTTTGTATGTCAGGAGGAGGTCAGGACCCATGATTTTAATGGGGAAGAGAGTCTTCTAGTGTGAAGACTCCCTTCATTGATACAGTTTGGCAGCTTTCGTATTGCTTAGAGCCTCAGAAAGTTGCCTGGGGACTTGTCCACAGACACATAGCTAGTATATGTTATCTAGAGGTAACATTGGCATCCAGGTCTCCTGGCTCCAAGGCTGGACCCTTTTTCCACTATGTCATGATGTTTCTCCACAGAGCATCAATCTAAAGCATTAATTCTATAAATTGTATTACCTTTTCATTGTGAATGTGGGTCTACAAGTAGTTTCCTCTCCGAAGAGTATCATATTGGCAAGATTGTCTGGAATCCCACATAGAGTCAATGGTGGATTTGTTTAGGTTTTGAAGAAGTTGGACAAATTCTGGGATCAAAAGAGCCACACTGTATCAGTTATCAGGAAGGATTGTTATTATTGTTTAAAAAAATCATTGGTGGGTTATAGACTTTATGCCTCTACCATCCTCCATATCAAGGATGAAAAGAAGGTGTGTCCACCAAGTTGGAATGCTCCAGTCGTGTCTTTGACACAAAAGGATGCAGACTGGTTTTTCTTTTACATCCTGGAATGCCAGACTGAGATCACACTGGAAACCCTCTCTTAATAAGAACTGGATGGAACAGCTGCCAGGCCAGGCAGACTGCTAGTCATTTAACCACTGCTCCTGGTTGATCGAGTGTCTGAGATGGGGTTACCAGAAATCCAAGCATCCTCAGCAGTGAGTCATATCCCATTCAGCTGGAACTGGGTTTGTTGCGGCTTTGTTGCTTCTTTGTGAATGGATACTGGTGATCTGATCTGCAAAGGCTACACTTAGCTGCCCACTGTGCAAGAGGAATAATACGTGTGCACATTCTGTTTCTGTTTAATTGGTAACAATATCCATCCCCTTGTGGAGAATGTAGCTGAATCAGCCCAGAGGACATTAGGCATGCAAGTAGAACTCAATTTCAGGTATTCTCATCCTTAGCTAAAGCAATTTCTTTTTGTTTTCCATGTCCTTAAAATAGCTAACCTAGCAGTCTTCCAGGCAGCTTTCAGTTGTTTCTCCCCTTACAACTCAAATATGGGCAGACTCGAAACCTATGTGAAACAACTGTGGCCAGCTCTTTTCAAGTGGAAATAGTTGTGTTTGAAGCATTAGGTGGTGGTGGTTTGGGAGGCAGCGTTCCATGGGGGATGATGGGTGAGCTGGTTGAATCAGAGGAATGTCTATGGTTTTGGCCCCTGCTTGTACCTCATCTGCTAGGGGAGGTATTCTCAGAAAACATTCTGCCATGGTGGTGGGGGGGGAGGGGGCAGGTGTTCTCAGATCCTGCAGGCGTAACACAGCTGTGCATGTTGCTGGGGCACACCCATTGCACATGCTTCTGAAAATATTGGCTCCACTGCCATAGTGATAGAAGTTAACCAGTGTGGGCATGCCCTTGTTAAAAAGGAGGTCGGGTAGGCTACAGAATCCCAGCCTAAATTTTGGAATGCAGAACTACCAGGGATTTGGACTAGATAAATGTGAAGGAACTTTGGCATGACCAATAACTCTGTTTGTTCATAATACCCATGTTGGTGATTACTGCAAAAAGTCACATCTTAAGGTAGGAAAAATACTTAAGAAAATCAGGTAATTTATTGTTATGAAACTAAACTTGAAAAGCTAGATCACTTTTCTGATTTCCTAATGGTTAGGGAGTGCCATTTCTGAGTATGTACAACTGACAAATTAGGAGGACCATACCACTAAGCTAAATTCAATGAAGGCTTTAAACCGTAGCATTCCATTCATCTTGTCACCCATCTTCTTTCTGTCATTTCCCACCAAAGTAAAGTTTCTTGTGAATTTCATTTTAATATTAGAAGGAGAAATTATAAAAAGCAGCTCATGGAAACCTTTTTATTCCTGGTGGTTGGGAGAAAAAGTCTAGGAGTCTGTTTAAAGTTAGTTATTCACAGTAAACTGTTATTTCTAGGTATAGACACCAGGGTGACTAAGAACAGAGTAGCAGCTCATTGCTACAGTGGAACCTGGAAAGAACAATTTTTGTAAACCACAAGTTCTTAATGGTATGTTTGAGGTGTTTTCTCTAGTGATGAAGTTTCCTGGCTGTTAGAATTCTGAATTAGAAAATTGGAACCTTCTTCTTAATGAAGAGAGGTGGAATGTGATGAAGCTGTTAACTGCTTTATGCAATCTTTTCAGAAAAAAAGGAAGTGTTGAGGATGAGTGAATTCCTCAAATAAGATTGGATTTTGTTTTTTATATTTAAGGGAATCAACTCTCTAACCACTAGTGGGTTCAAACTTCTTCTCTTGCATCAGGTTAGATGCTGACTAGTCAGGGATACAGTGTTTTATGGTGGGTAGTGCAATAGATTTGGAATCAGAAAGACCTGGGTTCAAATCTTGCCTCATGTACTACCTTTATGACTTTGGTCAGGTCACTTCACCTTTCAAGGCCTTAGTTTTCTTATATATAAAATGAAAGGTTGGATTTTATAGCCTCTGAGATTCCTTTCTGCTGTAAATCTATGACCCTGTGATTCTAGAGGGGATTCCTGATCATTGGATTAAATGACCTCTGAGCTTCTTCTCATATCTGCACTTCAAAACCAGATCTTTAAGGGAAGAGAGGGAAAGGCTGGTGAAATCTCAAAGTATTTCTTTAACGACTACATATTTCTCATAGAAGGATGGCTCTTCCTCATTAAAATTCAATTAGTTCCTGGGCTATGTGGAACTTTCAGTGAGGGCTGAGAGACTCTGGGCACATTTGATAGTAGGCCAAGTCTTTGGTCTGTCACATACAGGCTGAGTGTTATGCAACATAGCTGTCCTCTAATGGGGGTTATGAAATTTTAGAAAATTTGGGAAAGGCTATCATGACCCTTGGTATATATGGCCCCACAGAAGCACCTTTGTTATTCCAGTAGAAAACCACTAAGAGGAGGAGGGGAAAACTCTCCTGGATGAGGATAAACACTTTTCCCCTGTGCTACCTGAATCCTTCAGCCCGACTCTTATGTCTTCAGTGATACCAGACTTCATGCCTCAATATTTAGATACAAAGAGTGGGGAGGTATAAGGCAGACTCAAGTCAGCCCCGGAGTCAGGAGGACCTGAGTTTGGTTCTGGCTTCAGACACTTAACACCCACACAAAAAAAAACTAGTCGTGTAACCTTGGGCAAGTTACTTAACCCCAATTGCCCTCCAAAAGGCAAAAAGAAAAAAAAGAAAAGAAAAGGTTAACCATTTCAGAAGTATTCATATTTTGAAAGGGGAATTATGCAAGTTAAAAAATGAAAAGAAAGAAAACCCAATCTTTTGTAATTCAAAAGAATGATTCTCTTAATGACAGAATTTCGAGCATCTGGACAGACTGATGGAGAAAATATTTTAGGGTCTGGGGGTGTTTGTGCCATTTTATAGTCACATCTTATGGGTAGCTGTAATGATGACCTTATTTTGTACCTCTTTTAACTGGCTGCTATGTCATTCATTCATTTTGTCAACATACATCTATTGCCAACATGTAGACACTTGGAGCACTCTGCTGGTTGTGGGAAGACATACAGCCCCTACTCTCAAAGAGCTTACAACCCAGTAGAGTAATAAGACAAGAATAAGTATAAAAATAATAATAGCTAACATGTATATTGTATTTAAGTTTACAAAGCACTTTACACATGATTTCACTGTTCCTCACAATAAACCTGTAAATTAGATGCTAATATTATTATTCCCATTTTATAGGTAATTAAACTGAGCATAAGAAAAGTTAAAGGACTTACCCAGGGTCACACAGTCAGTACGTATTTCAGGTTTTCCAGTGCTCTATCTATAATGCCACTTGGCTACCTCTAATATGTAATATACAATATTATGTGATAATTTCATTAGGGAGGTGCAGTGAAAAGTGCTGATGGTGTCAGAGAGGGAAGGTCATTACCAGTCAAGAGGGATCAGGGCAGTGGTGGATGGTCCTAAAAACTAAGAAAAAAGTGAATCATCTCAGTTTTCCTGAAGAAGTATCCTTCCATTTATGCTGTAGATATCTTGTATTACATACAAATATTATTAGTAATTGTATTACATGCAATTATTTACATATCTTTCCTAGAGAGAATGTAAACTCCTTGAGTAGGAGAGAGGCTAGGGGAAGGAAGAAAATTTAGAACTGAAAATAAAATAAAATTTACTTAAAAGAAAAATGTACATAAACATTTTTCATATTTTTAAATTCAATTTTATTTAAAATGATCAGTCATATATATGTTATATACATACATGCATATACTTTTGTATATGACATCGTGTGTGTGTGAATACTTTGCCTTTTCCTTCTTCAACTCCTTTTACAGATGAGGACACTGAGGTAAACAGGGTTAAGTGACTTGCCCAGGTTCACACAGCTAGTAAATGTCTGAGACCAGATTTCAACTTAAGAAGATGATTCTTCCTTACTCCAGACCTGGTCTTTTTATCTGCTGTGCCATCTAGCTATCCATAACAGGTACATAGTAAGTGCCTAATAAATGCTTATTGGAATGGCTGACTGATCTCATTGTCTAGTGTGGGGTCCATTTGAGTTCATCTTCCACTGGGCAATAATCACTACACATGGAATAGAATGTCAGTGTACCACACACACACACACACACATGCACCCCAGATTAAATAAATGGAGCTTAAAATTGGTTATTCCATTGTTCTTCTTTGTTGCTCTGATATGATTTTGGATTTGGCTTTCTTCAAGTCCCAACTAAAATCTCACTTTCCACAGGAAGCCTTCATGATGTCCTGTACTTCTAGGGCTATCCTTCTTAGATTATCTGCAATTTATTGTGTGCTACGTTCTTTGTACATAGTAGTTTATGTGTAGTCTCCCTTATCAGACTGTGAGCTCCTTGAGAGCGGAGACTATCTTTTGCCTAGCACTTAGCACAGTGCCTGGCACAGAGTAGGCATTTAACAAATGTTTTGTGATTGACTAATCATTTAAATGTGGTCCAGCTGGTGACTTTACTTGGGATGCGGCATCAGGCTTGACTCTCTTCCTTTTGAATGGAATGTGCTCCAATGAAGAATGTTCTGAAGCCGTGGTGTCAAACTCAAACTAGAAACTGCATACATAAGGACCCTTGTGGGCACACATTGATTTGGAAAACTACATTTGAACATTACTTATTTTCTATCATATTTTTATTTGGAGTGTAGAATATCTATCAATTGCATTTTAATCTTGTCTGGGCAGGACTCGAGTATTACAGGTCACGTGTTTGACACTTCTGAAGAGTATGTGTGTGTCTAATTTCGTACAATTTACATGGTAAATTACACCCTCCATGTAAACAGTGTGCATTCAGTTCAGATCCTGGTGGTAATAGATTCCCCAGTTGCTGTGGGTTGGAGATACGTGGTGTGGGGCAAGAGTATCAAACTTGCTACCCACAAAGCATCAATAGTGGCAGAACTGGATTAAAATGTAATTGGGAAATGTCTAACAACATCAATAAGAATATAATACAACATAGATATTACTAATTTGTGGTCTCTTTCTAAGTCAATATGTGGCCCTTAGTTTCTATTTGACTTTGATACAACTGGACTATGTGCCTCTCCCTGACCTAACTAACACTAGTCTGAGGAAAATCTCTTGAGTCCCAGTAGGGACAGAGGGGTGCCAATGGGGTCTGGTGTAGGGCAAATCTTGATTCCATCAAAAAGTTAGACATGGGGTCTTTGGGGGACTTATATTTTTGGAAATACTGAATTAGTTGCCTAGACAAGATATAGTGTCCTGGAAGATTATAGGAAAGAGGGGGGAAAAGAAATACCTCAAATTAGGTGGTTATTCCCCCCCCCCACTGGCAAAGATCAAATATTGACTGGTTATCATCACTAGTAGGTTGAAGTTCTTGCTCATTCAGTTGCCCGTCTTTATAGATAACTAGCCATTGGGTGACAGATAGAATTAGAAAACTTATCATCACGTAGAACCAGGTTCTTTCATTCTTTGTGGGAAAAAATTTGAGAAGTACTGAGAATTACACCAAATATCTCCCCAGATAATTCCATCATTAGAGTCATTCTTTTGGATCCTAAAGGCTTCAGAAACCTCTGGACAGGATAATACCTGAAGCCGCTGTGATGGGTGTATTTGTCAGATATTTTAGTCTCAGCTGGGAGGATATTCCATAGAAAAGGCATCCAGGAGAGAGCAGATACTAGAGAGAAGAGAGGATCACAAAAAGGAGGAGCTTGGAGGTCACCAAAGAAGGCTTTTCTTTTCTAGCTCAACTCTGGTTAAAGTAGAAACCAATCTATTTTTACAATTGATGGGTATGTGAGGCTGGGTTTCCATCTTTCTCTCACATGTTTAGTCAGTGCCCTGGACTAATCTTTGAGGAAGAAATGAAATCACACACATACATACATACGCACACATGTGTATATATACATATTATATATAAAATACATGTATATAAATATACACACGTGCATGCAGATATCCTATACATACCAATGTGTGTGTATGTGTGTGTATATGTAGTTCTTTCACCCCTGTGGTTTTACCATTCTATATCATTGTTAGTCTTTATATATTGTACTGTTTGTTTTCCAAACATAGTGCTACCCTGCCTGTAATTGTGTGTATAACTGTATCTGTATCCTCTCAGTCTCTGTATCTCTATCTGTGTCTGTAATTGTAATAGTATCTGTATCTCTATCTGTAGATATGTCTGTATCGCTCTATGTCGAAAATCTATGTCCATGTCTTCTATATCCATACTCATATTCACATCTATATTCATATAGATAGATAGATAGATAGATAGATAGATAGATAGGTAGGTAGATAGGTAGATAGACAGACAGATAGATAGATAGAAAGAGTGGGAGTCTCTCTCTAAGGCTCATAGAGACCTCTGACCTCTCTCTAATGCAAAGGACTCTTGGATCAAAGGAATCCAAGGCACTCCTGCTAGTGATGCTAGGACCAGGCCCCCTGAAAACCTTCCCATGAAACCCCAAACTACCCATTAAATGGCAGAACTAGATAGGGAAAATTAAGACCCTGATTTGGCTTGTTTATTAGATCCTCATCATAGCATAAGGTCATGAAGTCTCAGAGCTAGTATAAGATTCAACACATTTAGTCTAGTTCCATAAATATTTACTAAGGGTCTACTATGTAGAGAGGACTGTGGTAGACAACCCCTGACCTTATGGAACTCACAATTTGATGTACAAATAGCTATAATACAAAATAATATGTAAGCACAGGAAAGGGAACAAGCAAAGTGAGACTTTTGTGATATTTGAAGAGTGAAAGGTCATTACCAATATGGAGGGCAAGGGAAGGGTCACGGAATAGGTATCATGTCAGTTGGACTTTAAAGTATAGACTCCACAGGGGGGAAATGTGGGGAAGGGAAAGGTAGTGGTGAATTATTCCAAGCACAGTAAACACTGAACTGAGTCATGGAGGGACAGACGAAAATGTAGAGCATTTGTGAGGTGGGGGAGGAGGTAGTCCACTTTGGCTAGAATTTAGAATAGTGTCAGATAAAACCAAAAAGGTTAGGAGGTGCTAGATTGTGGAGTTCTTGAATAGTAGACAGAGGAATTTGAACTTTTATCAATAGGCAGTAGGGAACCACTGAATAATTTTAAGCAAAGGAGTGACAGCCTATTAAGGATGGGTTACAGAGAAGAGAGGACCTATTAGAAGTCTATTGGAAAAGCCTAGGTGAGTGGTAATGAGGATTTGTACTTGGGGTAATGGCAGTGGGAAAGGAGAAGAGGTAATGAATAAAACAAAAGCCCAATCTGTAAACATTTATTAAGTACCTACTGTGTGCTAGGCATTGTGCTAAGTGCTGGTGATACAAAAAGAGCCTCAAGGAACTCATAGTCTAATGGAGGAGTTTATAATTAATCAAGAAGACTTGGTAACCAGAGGTATATGAAAGGTAGATGAAGTATAAAAAAGAAAAAGAGGAAAAAACGAAGGTCTTGAAGGTAGAAATGTGATTGGTGCCATTGACAGAAATGGCAAAGTTAAAAGGAGAGGCAGATTTAGATTGGATATGTTGAGTTTGAGATGCTGGGTGGGACAGCTGGGCAGAGATAGCCTGTAGGAAGCTGGAGCTACAAGTCTGGAGGAGATTATTATGTGGAAAGTACTAAGCCTATATAAGTACATACTGTAAGTTAAAAGTAATGACTTTCTCAGCTGACCTTCCAAAAACACAGAAGGAACCGATCTTGGCCTTTCCAATGACTTCTCCATAGGTCCTTTGGATAATCCAGCAATATAACGTGAAATTTTCCCTTCCTATCTTGCCAAATAAAGTGTAGAACGCAGCTGTGGTTATCCCAAGTGTGTTTGCCTCACCTAGGTAGTTGGAAGAGAAGGAAGGTGCAGTATGGTATAGTAGAAAGAACACTGGATTTGAAATCTGAAAGTGACTTTTAAGCTTGGCACTGTTGCTTAGTACTTGTGTGATTTTGGGTGAGATACTTTACTCCTCTGGGCCTCAGTTTCCCTATAAGCAGAAGGAAGGCAGGGTTTGAAGTAAGGATCTCTAAAGTTCTTTACAGCTCTTGAAAAGAAACTCCTCATTAGACTATAAGCTTTTGGCTTGTAGGTATTCATTACATTTGTATTTCCGGCATTTAACACAGTGACTGGCACATAGTGGATGCTTAATTAAATTCTGATTGACTGGTTGATTATTCCATGTAAGAACACATATAAAATAGCTTATTTCTGAATGACTGTAGTTGAGGCCAGAAGATGGCTCATTGGAGGTCAAGGTCAGAGAGCTGGATATCAAGGCAAGAGGTGACTCCCTGCCACTGATGTAGAAGGGAGCATAGCTCACCTATTTGATTTGCTCTTTTATGAGGCTTGGGAAGAATGGGGGCAGAAATCAAGACCTGGGCCATAGAGGGAGCACAATTTGGGTTAGATAGAGCCAGTAAGTTTCTGGGCCAGGAGCCAAATCTGCTTTTAAGCTGTTGAATGTTTCAAGGAGGTAACAAGACCAAACAAATGATAAACTTAGGTTTTCTCAGTACAGATCCAGTGTCCTGCAGGAAATATAATGGCATCCAATTGAAGTAACGGTTCACTCTTATGTCTTCTCTCATTTTAAACATTTGAAAAAATGAAGTGGCTGTGGTAATCCCAGCTTCCCTTTTTCCACTGGCCTGACTTTTCCATTGACATATTCTTTCCTGGAATTTCCCTTCCCCAAGATGGGATTTGAGGAGGGGAATAAATTGCTGAAGAAGCAATTTCTGGCTAATCCACTCTGATGAGCTTGAATTTTCTTTCATCCATGAAGAATTCCTTTTGGAACAGAAGCAGACTTGTTCCAAGATACTTTGAAACCATTGTCTAGAGAGAGTTAGTGGTGTGTGTGTGTGTGTGTGTGTGTGCGCGCGCGCGTGTGAGTGCACAAGTAGTATTGTAGAGAAAGTACTGGATTTGGAGTCACCTGGAATCAAATCTTAGCTCTGATACTTATACCCTCTGTAACCTCAGGTAAGGCACTTTACCTTTCTGAGCCTCAGTTTCCTCATTTGTCAAATTTCATATCTTAGTATATGCAAGCCCGGAGAAATGAAATATTTCACCCAATAAGTAGCAGAGCCAATATTAGTATCCAACTCATGTTTCCAAATCCAATATCTTTCCATTACGCTATATTACCTCTCCCATTTCAGCTATCCAGATGGAGTCTGCAGACTTGGGAACTAAATGATATTTAAGATTATTACCTACTTTATACTCAATGGCTAAATATACATATGTTGTTAGGTTATATTTTAGTATGTGTAGTATGTTGTATTATATTATAACAAATATACATGAGGTGTATTGAGGCAATTAAGTGGCACAGTGGATAGAGCACTGGGCATGAATTCAGGAAGACCTGAGTTCACATCTTGCTTTAGACATGTATTAGCTATGTGATCCTGCACAAGACACTTAACTTTTCTCAGCAAAATTTCCTCTTTTGTAAAATGAGGAGGTTGAGGGGGCGGCTAGGTGGCGCAGTGAATAGAGCACTGGCTGTGGAGTCAGGAGGACCTGAGTTCAAATTCAGGCTCAGACACTTGACACAAAAACTAGCCGTGTGACCTTGGGCAAGTCACTTAACCCCACTTGCCCTCCCCAAAAAAAAAATAAAATGAGAAGGTTGAACTCCATGACCTCTAAGGTCTCTTCCAGTTCTAAATGTATAGTCTTATAACATATACATTTTTATAAACCATATACAAATGAGTATTGATATTTACATATATACCACATATATATGTATATATTTATTTCTTTATATTTCAGTATATGTCACACATACACACATACACACACTCCCACCCCACAGTATGGGAAGGAGGATCACTTGGGGTAGGGAATTACATTTCTGTATAAGAAAAAAATGTTTCAATCAAGCATTTGTTTACTACGTTTTTGTCAACTTCTATAACATGCTGTACATTTGACTAACCTAAATTTCTCTGTCAATATGAGCCACAGACATACGCAGTACTCTTTTCACTACCTTGGAAAACTGCTGAAAGGAGCGAATGAATTTACAGGGCTGGCAGCCTGGTCAGCTCACTGTGCCAAATCTGATTTCACCTCCTTTGCTGCCGAGCCTTTAGGAGCAAGCACAAGGAGACCACATTACGGCCCCATGTCTATAATATGGCACGGGGTGATGGAAAACGAAACACATGAAGCCAACACCTCTCTTGATTCTTTTATTAAAGATGTCTCCACGCCCCTTAAATCTCCTATGAATTTATGGCTTTAATAGGCAGTTTTTTTCCCTTTCTTGGATTCATGGTTGTTTTTTTAAAGCAGCCTTACTGGAGGGACCAGCATATTTGGAGCATAAGGAGGGGTCTGCTTGGGGTTCAGTTCCCCTGGAATCATGGCCCTGTCTCGAATGTCTGCCACCATGTTCGAGTTTGCTCCTGGAAGATTAATGGTGAGGTTTACTGCCCTGTTCCAAGCAGCGCTATCCATCTATACAAAACCAAAACATAAGATATTGGCTTGGCTTTAATGTTCAGTATCACCTTACTGCCCTGTTTCCCAGGGTAAAGAACTCAAGTTGTCAGCATAAAGTACCCTTCCTTGCCAGAAGGCACTGGGAAGACCTTTACAGGCTGTTTGGACAGAGTTAGGACCCATTCCTCCGAGGCTGGAAGTAGAGGCAATGTGACATATTGGAAAGAATTCTAAATCTGGCATCAGAGGGCATGAGTTTGATTCCTGACCCCACCACTGCCTGTATGACCATAGGGAAATCAATTTATTTAGGCTTCAGTTTCCTCATCTATAAAATGAATAGGTGAGGCTGGATGACCTCTAGATTTACAGAACAAATATTTTTTAAGCACCTACAACTGTATGTCAGACATTGTGCTAGATGTTCTGGGTATGGAAAAAAGAGAGAAAAAAGAACCTGGACTCGAGGAGAAGAAAGTATGAGTATATATATAGAGAGATAAAACAGATTTGGGGGTAGGCATTAACATCTGGGGTGATCAGGAAAGGCCTCATGAGAAGGTGGTACTTGAGCAGAGATGTGAAGGAAATGAGGGATTCTGGGAGACAGTAGAGGGGAAGGGTATCCTAGGCATGGGGTACATCCAATGTATGTTGTATATAAAGAAGAATAAGATGGCCAATTTGGCTAAAGTACAGTGAGCATGAAAAGAATCATGTATAATCATCCTGGAAAGGCAGGTTGGTGTCAAGTTGTAAAAAGCTTGAAATGTCAGACAGAGGACTTTATATTTGATATTAAAGATAAGAGGGAACCACTGGAGATTGTAGAGTTTGTTAGGGAATGTGGTTAGATTTGTGCTTTAGGACAATTGCTTTGAAGGCTAAGCAAAGGGTAGGTTGCAGTGATCCCTTTTTAGCTCTAAAACTGTGACACTTTGGGGGATATTTTGAATCTCTAGCTGGTGGGAAAGAACACTAAAGTTTCCTATGGGAAGAAGACAAATGGCTCAGCATGAATTATTGTATCAAGCAGAAAAAGGAGTATTTTGAAAATTTTTATATGGATGGGGTCATCCTCTTGGCCATTCCTGTCATAGCTCCTGAAGCTTTTTGTGGTTTTATCCATATCCTCGGTGTCAGAATAACAAGGGCATTCTCCTTCCCCATTCTGGACAAAACTGATCACTGTTACCCAGGAATAAAAACCTAGCAAATCTAATACAACAGGACAACGCCTTTAGCAAGTTGTTCAAGTCCCATGTAGATGGCCACCTGATGATTCCTGGCCAATGGCCCGGCAACAGAGCAATGTTAACAGCTCTTTTTCCATTAAGATTTAGCATGGAAAATTGGGTATGACCTGGTTAACTTCAAGGAAATGTATCTATTTACAATGTACTTTGTTGGCAAAGACCAATGAAATCTGTACTGATTATGAAGAATGTACCTAGGGTGGACTTTTATTGAATTCATTTTGCAGTCTAGGTTTAATTAATATAGATGAGTCTCTGGGTTTGAGATTCTTTCTTAGAGCCATTCAAACAGCAGTAGCCACCCAGGCTAAAATAGGTGGCAGGAACTTGGAATATATATGACTTCTTGAGTTTGGCTAATTCTCTAATGAATAGAGGTAAGTAGTGATGATGAAGCCCTTGGCTAGGATAAGGGCTATGGAAGGATGGGCAGAAGGAAATGTTCAAGTATCCACATAGGAGGGATTTAGGCTAAGATTAAGGCACCTCTCTTTCTGGGAGCTGTTACTAATATGGTGGGCCCTGAGAAGGGTGCAGTTTGCAAGACTGAGAATACTATATGATGGATAGGGTTGGGGGTAGCTGGAAAATAAATACCTCCTAATGTTTTATAATAAGGGAGACTATTCTATGGTCTCACGTTGGAGGAAAATTCATCTTTCAGAATTCTGGCTGTTCTTTATAGGATGAGTTGGCAAGGAAAGTCATAAGAGTTTACCCCTGACATTTAGCTGGCAAAGGGTAGATAGTCTGACCGTTCACCATTGGCCTGGGAAAGGCGGGGGAGCTTATGCAGAAGAGATCTGCTTGATGGATCACATTAGATAAAACATCGTTATACTTTCAATTGACTGCTTAATTCAATTTCTCTTGTTGAATAGTTAGCAAGGGGCTCAGGGTTTGTTCCATGGAAATTGTGAGAAGTTGAATCCTGTTTCGCAGTCCAGATGGGGGTGACGTAATGTTGGAAACCTGTCCTTTTCTAATGACATCATGCCAGGGTTTACAATGGATTTTCTGATATGTAGGTCCTGGGGGAATATGAAACCTAAGGGACTTCAGAAATGGAATGTGCTTTGCAAAGGTGACCCAAAACATTAGGAAAATAGTGAAATGAAGCAAATTAGAGAGTGATCAGAGAAGTTAGATCATGCTACGTTAGATATCCTTTTGCAGCTGAAGCAAGAGAATTGGATAAACAGATTTGCTGGCAAGGAGAATGTTCCAACTGAAGCATTGGCAAGCAGAATAGACAATCCTAACATGCGATTATGAAGGGCAATCTCAGATGAACCAGACCTTGACTGGGAAATGAAGAACAAGTTCACCCTCACTGATGATTTGGGAATTTTGTTGGTCAGGACAGTTTCTTTTTCTTGGTAGCAACCTAGGCTACTGGTGCTGTTGCTAAAGGCATTTGTAAAAATAATGCCCTTGGGAGGTCCTAAATAGGGAGTCCTTGGATAAAATGCCATATCCCCATTATGTCTTTGTAATGCTAGAAGTCTGTCCTTGGGACCTCCCAAGGTAATTGTGTGGAGGTTAGCTAGGAGTGGGGTGGGAGTGGGGCATGGAGTTAGCTGAGAAGAATTACATCTTTCTTTTCACCAAAGCTGGAAGCAATAGTAGAATGGAATAAAGACTACGTGAACAGAGGGTATGGGAAAGAAGATGGCATGAAAGAAAAGAGAAGGCAGGAAAAACTAGAATAGTGGAAAGAGCATTAGGCTTATAGTCAGAATTTCTAGGTCCAAATCCAAGTTTTGCAATTTACTAGCTGTACTTCCTTTCTCTAAGTCTGTTTCCTCATATATAAAATGAAAATAAGAATATTGCACCAAGATTATAAGGTGGTTGTGATGATTAAAATATATGTGAAGGACTTTGCAAACTTAAAATGCTATAGAAATGTCACATATTGTCATTATTGCCTCTAAAGTCCTTTCCTTCACTAATATTCAGTGACTTAGAAAAGGATTTCAGCCTTGATGTTTTCTCAGTTTTCTCTGTCATCAATTACTCTGTCCAATTGTAGAATTTGAAATCTTCACAATCTGTTCTTCCTATACTGCTAGGGGAAAATAACCAGATATCCCCAATCATCTTTTATGTTGTGGACCCTTGATTTTCCAAGTCAGCTCAGGACAGTCACAAAGACCAGAGTTAAAATCTGGCCTTCGATACTAACTAGCCATATGACCCTAGGCAAGTCACTCTGTTTGCCTCCATTTTCTCTGCTGTAAAATGAGTCTAATTAGAACCCCTACTTCCCAGGCTTGTGGTGAGGATTAAATGAGATCATATTTGTAAAATGCTTAGCACGATACCTGGGTATATTAGATGCTAAATAAAGTCTTGTTTCCTTCCACTGCAATGTGAAACCTATGGAAATCTCCAGATGTTGAATATTGTAGTTCCAACATCTACTAGCAGTGTGACTTTGGACAAATCCCATCACCTGTCTGATCCTCCATTTGCTTATCCCTCATATGGAGATGATAATATCTTATTACGTGCCTTCTAGGATTGTTTTGAGGAAAATGCTTTATAAATTGTAAAGCACTAAATAACTATTATATTGTTTATTTTGCAACCTCATTTAAGATTTTATTAAAAAAAACCTTTTCTCCCAACAAATTTTTTTTTGCTATCTAGAAGTAGATTAAAGGACAAAATGAGGAAAAAGGGGGTTGAGAAAAACAGCTAGGCAAAGGTCAAGAATCTAGATACTCTACTAAGAGAGCTCATCTACTAATCCCATTCTCAAAACCCTCAGCAGATGGTAAATTATTCAGTCTACTAATTCCTTCTAATGCCTCCATGAGGCCTTTTACTGAGTTGGAGTTCTGTTTGTATTTTAATGTGGTGTTAACTGAGGTATGGGTCAAAGGAGACACCCAGGATGATGCAGAGAAGGCAGGCAGGAGTGACTTCCTTACCTCTCCCCTTCTTCTTTTTTCTCTTATTTTTCTTCCTTCTCCTGGTTCTCCTCAATCATCTTATTGACCTCACCAGTTTAGAATTTTCCCAGACCATCAGTCACTTTATTAGTGAGAGATTTTTTTTTTGTTACCCTTTAAACAAAAAATCAACACAAAGCCAGAATTAGAGTGATTTTTATTGGCTGTGTGGTTAAGATCTGTTAACTTACACAGCAGTGTTAGTTAGTCTGGGCTTTCTAAGTTGGTTCCTTGCATAGAGGCTTCTGCATGGAGGTAGGAATGGATGAAACACATGTTCACTCTATGGGCCTTTTTTCTTCTTGATCTTGGGTGAAAACCCAGGCCCTTTGCCAAAATCCAGAGAGAAACTGTACCCTACACCAGACAGCCCCAGTGGGCTAATGCAGGTGGCTGTCTTGCTGCTTTTAGAGTCTAGCAGAGTTGGATGCATACTGTCATATTGAAATACTTTGCCCTGAGGAAGGGAATTGGACGAGGGTCTTCGTAATGAGTTGTACAGAATATTAGTTGGAGGTCATTTGACTTTTTCACCCTGCACCATAGCTTCTGTGATCATGGAGAAAGAATCTTGGAAAGAGTCATTGTTTTCCATGTTTTGTCCTTTCACTCTGTGTTTTGGGAGATCCCTGACTGTTGGAAGGACAGTCGCTTAGTTGTGGCCAACCCCAGGTGCTTAAGGTGGGGGGGAGAAAATGGTGAGGTCTTTTGGGTCTAGCATTAAGACTGGGTTTATAACGTTGATGTTCCCAGAACAGAAGCAGTTTACAACTGTTCAGTTACTTCTTTCTCTTGTCATTTTCAAGATGGGCACCTGTATTGAAATACAAGTAGGGGTTGGATTGTATGACCATTAAGATCCCTTTAAGTTGTAATATGGAAGAACAAATGAGAACCAGCAAAGTGTAGGAATTCAGTGGTTCATCCAATTCCTTAGACACTTATCAAGTACCTATTGTATGTAACACCATACTGGGTGCTGGGAATGTAAAGACAGAAACATGATTTTATATGCTAAAATGGATATTGCTAGGGTGCTGTGATATTGAAATAACTTTGGATTATTTTGTATTTTGCATTGACTTATTTGGACATACCTCACAGCTCTTCCCCACCTCGAATAAAATGTAAACCCTTTGAGAGCTAGGCTAGACAATTTTTGTTTTATATCCCTAGGACCTACCATAATGCCTTGTATACAGTATGTATTTAACACATATTTATTGGTTTGAATTGAATATGAAGAAATCTGTCTTTTAAAAGAACTGAGACTTCAGTCTGGGAAAATTCTTCTTACACAATGAACAAGATAGAGGTGCAGATTTTCAAATTTATGGACACTTCTATTTCATTGTCAGTTAAATAACTACCTATTTCTAGATAATCAGAGAGGCAGCTTGGTGCACTGGATAGTGCTGGCCTTGGAGTCAGAAATACCTGGGTTCAAATACCAACTCAGATACTTATTAACTGTAATTCTGGGTAGGTCAGTTAACCTTTCTGGCCTCAGTTTCCTCTTCTGTAAAATGAAGGGACTAGGCTTAATGACCTCTAAAGTCCCTTCTAACTCCAAATCTATAAGCCTATGAAAGACAAAGAACTTCCTATCAGGGTGAGATGGCACAATGTACAAGGCACCCTGACACATTAAAATAGGGTGTGTTTGGAGCCAGATTGGCAAACTTAGTTGTTCTTATCTTGACCACGTTACTGTGGCTGTCTTCCTACCACTTTGCACTATCTGCATGGGAGAGCTGCCTTCTAGGCAGCTAACAAGAATCTTGAAGTCCCTCCCTGCTTGCTCCGCCTCTGTCTTCCATAACTGACCTTTGAATCGTGCTGGCCTTGGTGATACAGCCAGGCATGAAGTACTTACTTGCTGTGATGGTGATGTAGGTGTGAAATTTAGTAATCTTGCATCATATGAACTGTGAGGAAACGTGACCCTGAACATTCCTGAAATAGCAATTGGCTGGTGGCCACTGGTGGGGAATTTGACTGGAATGTGAAACTGCTGTGTGTTTGGGTGTGGAGGTTATAGATTTTTAGTGGGTGGACAAGGTAAGGATGGAGGAAGAAGATAAAGTAGGAATGTTGTGCAGGTGAATTCATTTTAGGCCTCATGAAAAATTTACTTTAAAACAAGTTAATAGTGCTGTATATGTGAAAGACTCATTATCACACCCCACCTGTACTCTGAAAACCTCATAAAATGATCTAGCCAAACACTGGCAAGCATTTCTTTCTTTTTCCATCTCTTGGGGGTGAATCAGGGAAGAAGAATGTCCAAACAAGTGTTCAGATTTTCATTTAATTTATTTTGGCAAGAGGAGCCTAGGAAACTAAGGATCAGATGCTGTCCTTCGGCTAATTTTTTTTTAATGTGAAATCCCCCAAACAGCAACTAGCAGAGAAATGTTCTGAATGAAAAAGCTTGCTTTAATTTTTCTTCATTTAGCAAGCATTTATTTTTCCTTCTCATTCTACCCCTATTGGGAAAAAATAAAAATCTTTGTAACAGATATGCATAGTTAAGCAAAATTAAATTCCTAGCATTGGCCTTTCTGAAAAAATGTGTCTCATTCCACTTCTTGGAAGTGAGCAGCATTCTTCACCATGGGTCCTCTAAAATTACATTTGGTCATTGCTTTGATCAGAATTTTTAAGTCTTTCAAAGCTATCTCTACAATGTTGTTGTTATTGTACTTCTTGTTCTCTAGGTTCTACTCATTTTATTCTGCATCAGTTCATATAAATCTTTCCAAGTTTCTCTAAAACTGGCCCTTTCATAATTTTTTATTGCATCATGATACATTCCTCAGGTGATAAACAAAGGCCATGAACAGTTTTCAAAGGAAAAAATCATGTGAAGAAACTATATAAAAATCCTATAGATCACTAATAATCAGAAATGCAAATTAAAGCATCCATGAGGTTCTACTTCACATTCAAATTGACAAAGTTTACTTGAAAGGAAAAGTTGAGCTTTGACAAAGTATTCTGATCAGCCTCCTGGGCACCAAGACAGCCCAGAGGTGTGAAAGAAAATAGATACTTGGTCAGACTTTGATCCAGGCTCTGGTTTTATAAACCTTGGTCCACTTCTCCATCTCTGATTTAGCCTTTTAGATATGTACCTGTAGATCCAGACAGCTCTAGGCAGCCATTCTGAAACTTGCCACATAAAGTGTTGAATTTTGGAAGTGAAGAATTTTCTGCTCCATCTTTGAACCCACATCATCAGGTGATAATCTGTTCTCAACTGTCAGGATTCTGTTAGAATGATGTTAAGATTCTAAGTGAACCCTAAACCTTATTTTTCTTCTGTTCTGAATCTCTTTCTGTTGATGTGAAAGTAGAGTCTGAGATTGATATGTCTGAGGCTCTCAGGTGAAATCAGAGTTGATATGAGCTCTATCCCTCTCAAATGTGGACAAATGGCCTCCCTTCTCTTCTGCCAAATGAAATCTTATCCATCATTTAAATCCCAGATGAAATAAGTTCCTTTCTCCTCTGGGAAGCCTTCCTTGGCTACTATCTCTAACTGCCCTTTTACCATCTCCTTCAGAGAATCATAGAAACTAGGTGAAAGACACATTTTTTTAAAGAGAGGAACTTGAGCAATTTTACTAACAAAACACCTAAATAAAATTGAACTCCAACTATTACATCCTTCAAAATTCTCTTTTAATCTTTGTTAATACACATACATATTTGCATTTTTTGTATAGGTGGTCATAGAGTGTGGTAGAAGGATCTAACACTTAGAAGGTGGTTAGTGGCCAGAAAGTTCTTGGTGATTAGATAGACAGATACATACATACATACATACATAGATTCATTATTTTAGTTGAATCAGCCTGATGGCAAGAAATGACTTTCTCAAGAACACTCAGATAGATTAGAATCAGAATTAGAACCCAGGTCTCCTGATTCCTAGGTCAGTCCTCCTTCCTCCATAGCCTGGCTATGTGAGTGGGTGAAGTTTTCTTTCAGGTTGATTTGAGTTGTGATCAGTGTAGATGTGCAGAGGTGTGCTTCAGTCAGCTTGTACCCACTCATGAGAGCCAATTGTTAAATTTTCAGTGTGAACCTTTACATATTGGAAAATGTCAAATGCTATGAACTTGATTTATTGTTTTGTTTATTGTCCAGACTTAAGAAAATGATGGAGAAAATGTTAATAATATGGATTAAACTTAAAAGTATGTCATGCATTTAGTTTTTCTAGAGATTTGGTTGAAAAAAAATTAACAGTGCACACCCCCCTCTCTATGTCACAGACTCATTGGAAGGGACCTTAGAGATCATTTTATCCAATTCCCTCATTTTACAGATGGGGATATCACAGCCCAGAGAGACTGTTATTTGGTCATAACCTAAGACTTGAGTAGTGGAGTTGTGTTTTTCAAACCTAGGTCTTTTGGCTACAAATCCAATGTACCTTTTATTGTATTATCTCAAGAAGTTCTATAAACATAGTAAACTTATATTCAGATATTCTGGATTTGAATCCTGGCTTTGCCATTAACTAGTTATGTGACCTTAAACAAGTCATTTCTTTTTCTAAGGCTTAGTTTCCTCATCTCTTAACTGGGAATAATTGTACTATCCAACTCAGAAGGTTGCTGTGCAGTTCAAATGAAATAACATGATTATTTTGTGATCCTTTAAACTCTACATTAATATATGCTGTTGTTTGTCTTATATTCTGTTATCTTTAAAATAACTTATCATTGCATTTTGGGATCTTTTATGGGTACTTTTCATTGCCATTGTGATGCTATTCACTTGAACCAAGTACTCATTTCTACATGTGAAGGGGAAGACTGGTGAATATAATATAACTTGCAGGAAAAAATATACATACACACACACACACACACACACATATATATATATATAAAGAGAGAGAAATATAGCATTATATCATACAGAAATAGAGCATACTGACTTGTAGTAAGCTCTGTCTGTTTCCACTGCAAATAATGGAATCATTATTTTGATTTCAGCACTTTCAGCAACTAGTTTCTTCACCCAACTCTGGCCCATCTACTCTTGGCACTTAACTATATCCTACCTTGTACTGTCTTCGATTCAGCAAATATTCTTTAAGTGTCTACTGTATGCAGAGTCCTGTGGCAGTCACAGTGGGTTGTGAAGAAGTGTAAATAAGAGATAATCCTTGGCCCTCATGGACCTTACAATTTGGGGAAAGCATAGAACTAACTCACTGTAATCCATGACATTTTAAGTATGTTAGAAAAATGGAAATAAAGTGCTATGTGAGGCCCCAAGGGTTGGGGAGGGGGATCAGGGAAGACTTCCTTCAGGAAGTGACATTTGAGCTGGGCTTTAAATGTTATAGTTTGAGTAGTTATCTCTAACTTCTGTTGCTTAAAAAAATAAAACAAAACAAAACATGTTTCAGCATATCTGCTTTTTCTCCCTCTGCTGATAAAAACTGTGACCCTTCTGTGCTCCCTACCCAGCATGGTCACATCAAAGGTGGTACAGTAGATAGAATGAAGGCCATGGAGTCCAGAAGACCTGAGTTCAATTACTGCCTCAGACCCTTCCTGGACTCATCATTTAACTTCTCTTTTCCAGATGGAGATACATCCTCATCTGTAAAAAAATAAAATATCACCTACTGACTCACAAGGTTGTTTTGAAGACCAAATGAGTTAATGCAATATAAATGCTAGATATTGTTTTCATGGGCTTATTAAAGTTAATATAAATTAAACTATATGTACTATGTGAAAAAAAAAAACCAAAAAGCAGACAGTGGGCATGAAATCATAGGATTCTCCATCTGGAGATACCTCAGTGGTTATATACTACATATATATAGTACAATGTAGCATATTGTATAGTACAATCTACTCATTTTATAGATATGGAAACCAAGGCCCAGGAATGTTAAATGCTTTGCCTAAGGTCACACAGGTAGTAATCATCAGATTCAGCTCTGAGTGTTACATTTTAGGAAAGATACTGATAAACTAGGGTTTACCAAAAGAAATGAGTCAGAATAAATGAGGGGCTTAGGGACTATGCCACATGAGGAATGGGTTAACTTGGGGGAAAAAAGAATGACTTACAGGGAACATATTAGCTGTTGTCAAGTATTCTAAGGGCTGTCATATGCAAGACTATTCTCTTTTCTTTTCCCATGCAGGCTAGAAATGGCAACAATAGGTGGATTTTGGCTCAGTGTGAGGAAAAAAATTATTAATAATTAAAGCTGTCCAAAAATTAAATGGGACTGATTCAGATAGGAGTGGATTCCCTTTACTGAGGGCCTTTCCTATAGAGGCTAAATGATCATCTATTTTGGATTCTTGGACCAATGACCACTTTAAAGTATATGACCTCTGAGATCCTTTCCAACTTTGAGATTCTGTGATTCAAAATCCTTCTCCTTCCAAGATAATGAGCACTTTCTGGCAATAAATAGTTCATACCTGCTTTCTCTGCTGATTGAGTTATTCAGGTCATTCTGCTTTTTTTTTTTTTTTTACATTAAGTGAAACTCATTTAAATCCTCTCCATACTTCAAGGTCAGGTGAAGTCCCATTGTTTATGGGAACCTTGCTGAGTGCCTCTAGGATTCCTTAATTCTTTGAAATCCAGGAGCACTTAGAGTCTATCCAATTTGTTGGGCAGTAGGGAAATGAGATCTGCTGCCGTTGAGCTCTTTGTATCTTTCACCCTACAATTTCAGAGGCTAGAAAAGTAACTAACCCCTTGGAGTTGGAAGGCCTGGTTGGCATTATAGCTATAGAATGAGAGAGACATTTTCGGAAGATTCAAGGTGTAATTTGTTTTGTTTGGCTGTACTTATTTGTTACGAGGTAGGACTTTTATTTGGCCAAATGGTTGAGGAGAGGAGAAAGAATATGGGTAGTGATAATGATGCAAAAACAAAGGAGAAAAGAAAGAAAAGATCGTTGCTGAAACATTAAAGAATACACAGGGGAAAGTAGGAGAAGTTCAGAACTGGAGCCAGATAAACAGGGCACTGTTGGTACTACTGTGTAAAATTTAATATACACTTATAAACCCCAAGTTGTATATGGAAAAGCTTCATGGTTTCATATACAATCTTCTTTTTATGTTCTTCTTGGTTTAATAAAATTTTCATATTTGTTCATGGTTAAGTTCATAATTTTTTTAAAAAAAGAAAACTTAAAAAATGAACAAAGAAAAAACCTAGTCTGAATTCATACTAACTGTGTGCCTTTAGGAAAGTCATTCAAACTTTCTGGGCCTCAAGTTTTGATTTTTTTTCTTTTCAGTTTTATCCCTGGACCATTTCCTCAAATGAGGCTCCTCTCTTCAACTCTGGTTCCTTAACTGGTTCCTTTTCAGTCTGGTATCACTGCTTCCATTGTCTACTCCCTTTAGTCCATCCATAGGCCACCCTAGAGAAAAACTGCCTTGCCTAGCTCTGATTATCTCATTGTCCTAGTGAAACATCTCTCTTGGCTGATCATTGCCTACTGAATGGGACTTTACATTTGAGACCCTCTCTAATAGGGGTTCTTTACCTGGACTCTATGAACTTGTCACCAGACTGCCCAAAGGGTCTGCAATACCAAAAAGGTTCAGAATGATTGTTCTATAGCCAAGTATGTCTTCAACCTATCTTTTTCAGTTTAATTCCTCTTACACTCCGTCACAGGCTCTTATACTCCCAAGTGGAGAAATTCACCATACCCTACATTGGGCATCCTCTCTCACCTCTTCTCAGTTCAATTCAGCAAATGTTTATCAAGCTCTTACTAAGACCAAAGCTTTATACTAAGCTCTGGGAATAAACACACACCCACACATACAAACAAACCAAAACAGAAAAACACAGCCCTCCTTGCCTTCACGCAGCTGCTTAGCTTGTTGGAGTGGAGAGCAGGAGAAAAATAACATACACAAATAGCATTTGTTTGCTGGAGCTGTTCTCCATAGACCACCATTTTTACATTTATAAAGTAAGGGATATGGACTCAATGTTCTCTAAGATCCTTTCCAAACCACAATCCTGTGATGTGTAGAAACCCGGCTTTCCTAGGGAGCTGCACCTTCATGAGACAAGCTAGTTGTCATGAAAATACATTTCTTCTGAAATATGTTTAGCAATGGTATGTGACCCTTAAGCTACTAATTTCTCCAGATAGTGCCCTGATGAGTGACATTGGCTTGAATCCCCAGTACCCAGCCAAGTCTAAGTCAGCTTGCACGTTTATGCAGGTGTTGCAAAAAGCAAACTCTCTTTGACAGACCAGCGGAAAATTCGAACTGGCAAGAAACCCTTGCCAGGAAGTGTAGGCAGCAAGGTGGTAGGCAGATTTCCTTGTTTTTGCTCCTTGGACCATGTGCCCTCTAGCCACATCTTCTTTGGCCCTAGAACAAGTCTGGTTTGTCTTTCCAAATTGCTTGTCTCTTCCAGTTTACAAGCAGGAAGTGCCTTTGCTATTTTTTTTAAGTGTATAGGCAACGAGGCAATATTTGCTTGAATTTCCTTATTTGTATTTGGATATTTGATTTGGAGACAGAGGGAGACCTGGGTTTAAAAGTATTTTATGCCACAATTGGCTTTAGCCCAATGACCCAAGGAGATTAAGTCGAAAAGGAGGAAACCCAGAATTAAATAGAATAGTAAAGGAAGTATAGAACCTGAGTGTGTGGTTAGACACAGCAATACCACAAAGAAGAAATATAAGGTGGGGAATGCTTTGGCAGTTATGGTCTCTGTAATTTGGTCTTACTTCAAGTTTTCACAGACTACATGGTCCCTCAAGGTTGCTCACACTCTCCAATGAAAACTTCGCAATTTCCTCAGTCCATAATAGAAACACAGCCTGGATAAAATCTCATTATCCAGAAAGACAGAACTTGATTCCCTCAGCAAAATGCCCTGGGCTCAAAGACCGCCAATGACAACATTCAACTCTGTTGAATCAGAGTTCAATTCTCACTTTGCTGAGACTGTGGGCTGGATGAGTGAGCATACACTGCAGGGGAGTGGGAGATGAAGGGAGGGGAGGGCATTCAGTGAAGGGAAAGAAGCCTATAGTGACCATTAGAAACTATGGCTAAAAGCTTTTAGGGACTGAGCACTTCACATAATGAATAAAGTACATAGTAGGGCTTTGTGCATTTGGGCAGTGGAAGGTAGATTCAGCATTCTGGAAAGAAAAGGGAAGAAGCTCTTACTGATTCATCACACTTGGGGGCAAAGAAAAAGATGCTGATATAAACAGCTTGCCTGCTTTTAATGCTTGCATTTTCCTGGGTGAATGTGACCCATGTCTCCAGTCTAGGGCTTTTTGTACTGCATTATGGTACACCTACCTCAAATCACCCTCTTTGATTTAGAGGCATTGAGTCTTTGGAAGTTGAGAATTGTGTGCTGTATTCTAATGACTACAAAACATGCTTTAAGAGTTGAGAAAGCTCCATTCCCATCCTGGCAGTATGATCATAGGCAGATTACTTAACCGTTTTGTCCCTTAGGTTCCTTATCTGTAAAACTTGGATCATAACTGTCCTTTTAACTTCACAGAATTACATGGGGAAAATGAAATGCCAGACAAGAAAATGCTATAAAATTAATGTAAATGGTAGTATTATTCCTTAAAGAACATTCAAGTAGAGGAGAGATTCTATCAACAATGATCCCCACACTACTCAGGGGCACTGTGTTAAAGAGGAGTAGGGTTAGTAATAACTGATGGAGCACTTTAAAGTTTTCAAAGCACCTTAAACATTCTCTAGAGAGATTCCTATATATGGAGTCAGAGGTCAATGGAGTCAGCTCCATTTTTTTTTGTTCAATCTAAATCGCTTTCAAGACAGTATATACAGTGTGTGTGTGTATACACATACATATATTCTATCAGATAGGTATTTGAGGTATTAACTTCATTTTATAGATGAAGGAACTGAGGCTTAGAGAGCTTGAATGACTTGTCCATTCTCATGCAACTGAGTGTCAGAGTGTTAGCATGTCAGAATGTCAGAGACAGGATTTTAACCTAGGTAGGAGAAGATTGGGAAGCTGGGTGGAAGCACGTTATGAAGGCCTTAAAACCACAAAGGATTATCTATTTGGATATGATAGGGAGGCACTGGAGTTTTCTGAGTAAGAAGCAACATGGTCAGATCTGTGCCTTAGGAAGATGACTGGCAATGTAAGCTCCTTAAGAGTAAGGTTTGTGTCTCTCTTTGCATTTGCATTCTAACTAACAGTGCTTGGCATGTAGTAGACCCTTCCACACTTGTTGAGCGTTGTTCTGGGAGAGTGTATATGGTTCAGTATGAAACGACTTGCAGTACACGCAAAGGAACTCAACTTTAATGTACTCCTGGCTAGACAGATTCCTGTATATGGAATCAGAAGTCAAGTAGTAAATACCCCCTCTGATCTATGATCTCATTAGTTCAGGAGCTCCCTCTGAATACACAGCCTACAACCCATCCGCAGTTGCCCCTCCCGTGAACTTCCCATCCGCGTCCTCCCAGAACTGGGTCTACCCTATGCGCTGGAGGCTGTGCTTCTTTTTCCCTGATACCAGGAAGGTATAAGTGAAACACTGGCCATTCGCCTGCGACTCTGCTCTTGCTACAAGACCAGTCCAGTTTCTCTCTCTGTTATCAACTCTTTGATGACATTTTTTACTCCTGTTTGTTTCTCTTGGGTATTCTTTGTTGGTTATATCCTGCAGCCTCATCATGCCCACCATAATAATAATAATTAGAATTTATATTGTGCCTACTATAAGCCAGGAACTGTACTATGTACTTCGTAATTATCATATCATTTGGTTTTCATAACAACCCTTGTATTATCTTCATTTTATAGTTGAGGAAACTGAGACAAACAGAGGCCAAGTGACTTTCCCAGGGTTACACAGCTAGTAATTGTCTCAGTCTGGATTTGAACTCATGTCTTCCTGAATGCAGTTCCAGTGCTCTATCCACTCTACTACCTAGAGTATAATATAAGAATGACAGGATTCTTGAAGATCAGTAAATGGGCTATTAACAGTGCTGTGCTCAGAGAAACCTTTTAAGAAGGCAAGCCAGAGGGGATAAAAGATGTATTATTTAAATCAGAAAGCCATGAAGTTTCACTGTTATTTTAAGTAAAATGCAGGAAGAACCCCATCCACAAATTGCCAGATTGTACCAATAAAAATTTAGGGAAAATATTGGTTCAAGGTATAAAAAGAATAGTGTAGGTAGGGACTAGACTTATGATTTCATTGACTCATGGGACTTCCAGATGAGGAAACTCCCTTTTCCTACTCATGCTGACAATTTCTCATTGCTTAGTTAATCAATAACTATTTATTAAGCACTTACCATGTGCTAGGTTACTACAGTCTTGAGTTCAGGATAGGAAGTTTTCTCTGTAAGTTGCTCAGAGTATTGATTTTACAATACTGAGATAATAAAGTATTGAGGATTTTATCAGGGTAGAAATTCCCTCCCCTAGAGGCAAATCTCAAGTCATTTAAAATATGATAGGCAGTCTTAGAGAGTTGCCTGAGTCTTGGCTATCAGAGACAAGATCAGAATCCCAAGCGCAGTACTCTATTCACTAACCTTCATTACCTCAGCATCAAATATCATGAAATTTTGTATTTTTGACCTTCCCAATTTTTATGAGAGTCATCTTCCCCTTTGCTGAAGATCTTGTTAATGAAGATACTATTAGGGAACAGGCAGACTTTGAAACAGCCATTTAGTCAGTAGTATTAGAACAGCAACTGCAAGTATGTGCTAGGTACCATGTTAAGCAATGGCAGCACAAAGAAGGGCAAAAACAGTCCTTGACCTCAAGAAACTCTCATTCTAATGGGGTGATCTCCTGCAGAAAGTGGGTTTGAACTGAATATTGAAGGAAGTCAAGGGAGATAGGATGCCAAAATGAGGAGGGAATTCATTCCAGGTTAGAGGAACAGCCAGTAGAAAAGCAAAGAGGTGGGAGATGGAGTGTATTGTGTAAGGGACATCAGTCAGCTAGTGTAACTGGATCCTAGAATCTATGGAGGTATGTGAAATGTAATGGAGATGTAGGTAGGGCTAGATAATGAATAGCTTCAAATGCCAAAAAAAAAGACTTTATATTTGATCCTGGCATTTAATAGGAGGCCACTGGAAATAATTTATAAGTGAGTGACATAATTAGACCAACATTTTAGAAAAATCACCTTGGTAACTGAGTGGAGTATAGATTAGAATGGGGAGAGACTTGAGGATGGGAGACCAGTTAGAAAGTTGTTCTCCATGCCTAGAACACTCTCTCCCTTCACCTCTGCCTCTATGTTTCTGAGGTTTTCTTCAAGGCTTAGCTTCAATCATTACCTTCAGCAGGAGGCCTTTCTTGGTGTACTTCTATCTGCTAGTGCTTTTTTCCCCCAGAATACCATATCATTCTTTCCTCTCTCTCTCTCTCTCTCTCTCTCTCTCTCTCTCTCTCTCTCT
>NW_027187344.1:2230681-2259164 GCF_028583685.1 Petaurus breviceps papuanus | reverse complement strand
GTTGTCCAGGAAACAAGAATGAAGAAGGGATAGACGGGATATGGATCCTCAGAGGCCGCTAGGTTGAGAATAAAGGGAAGCCATCAGGAATATTCTAAAATTCAGTGAGCAGTATCCACTGGCATTTGAGAAACACAGAAGGATACTTGCAGCTATGTGTTCAACTACCTGGTCCCCAGTGAGTCTGGCTGCACACTCATTCCCAGAAGAACATCCTAGAAACATTATTTCCACTTCCTCTGTGTGTAGGGCAAGGGGTGGTGGTTGTGGTGGAAATTTGATGTATTTCGAGTGGCTTAGTATCATTTGTGCTGGTTAAATAGTTAATGATGTCTCACCCATTTGATTTTCTTGTCCCTGATGAAAAATTCATCAAAAGGCTATATTTACAGTGCCCTTTGTAGATCCTGGTCCCTGGACTTTTTCCAAGAAAAACTTGCAAGATGCTGGTACTGACTGGATTTATACTTATAGATTTCTCATTTATGGTTTCTGGCTGTTGACTTCCTGCCAGGAGAGCTGGTCCAAGCATTAGTTAGAGATGAAGGGGGTGCTTTTGGAAGCCTCTGATGTTTTATCAGATTTGAGCACATTTGGAGGAGAGTTTCTCTCTCTGGCTTCATCTCTCATGTTTTTTTGTTTCCTTTCTCTCTGTTTTCTCTCTCTGTCTCTCACACTCTCTGCTTCTTTCTGTTTCTGTTTCGTTATCTCTTTATCTCTGCCTCTGCTTCTGACTTTGTCTCTGTCACTATTTCTCTCTTTGTCTCTATTTCTGACTCTTATCTCTTTCTTTATCTCTCTCACTCAGTCTCTCTCATTCAGTTTCTGTCTCTTGGAGTGTTTATCTCTGTTTCTCTCTTAGTCTCCTAAGGCCAGTGCCACTGCTGATATTGGCATGGAAGCTTCAACCTGCTTCATTTACCACCTGGGCCACTTTGCCCCTCTTTAGGCAGCTTGGTGACTGCCTTCTCTTGGCAGCTTTCCATACTGGTAACAGACCTAGTACATGAACCCAATCAGGATTAGCCCTACTGCAACTCAGAACTCACTGGCTTGAGGGATCCCCCCGCTGTGGCCTTCCCTAGAACAGGGAGCATCAGTGTGCCCCACCATGCCCAACTCAGCTGAGTTGGTACCTATTCAGTGACTGGTACTGTAGGAGCTTAGACAAAGAAAGAAACTGTGACTCCTCCCCTCAAGGAGTTTACTATCTTGTTGGGAATACAAGAGGAACCCATACAGACTGGTTAAAGTTCAGTACAAATCAGTGTCTATTCAGAGGTTGAACTGTACAGTATAGACAATTCTGTAGCAAATTAAAGAAATGAATGAAACAATATATCATTAACTGGTAAAATAACAGGGAAGTCTTCACGCAGGAAGCTGGCCTTGAAGGACAAATAAAGTGTTGATTGATCAGCCAATCAGCAGGTGTTTATTAAGCACCTAGAATGTGCCAAACATGGCACTGGATAGAGGGGGGAACACGAAAGAAGATCAAGTATAATCTTAAGTGAGGGAAATAAGATGTGCTTGGAGAATGGTGAGTAGCTGGGTGTGGCCAGAGGCAAAGGTTCCTTATTAGGGAGATGTGGTTAGAAGGTCTAAATGTGGCTGATATGATTGCAGGATCCAAGTTTGCTCAAACACTATACATTCCTTTCCTTAGCAAAGACCTAAAATTGAAACTCTGGGCTGTGGGCCTCTCCAATTTTCCGTCGCTTCAAGATAATCATGCTATTTTTAAATGGCAAGCCAATGTTTTATGAGTGCAGCCGCCACGGAATGCCTTGGCTGCCTCGTCTCTAATGCTCACTTGTATAAGTTCAGGGGACTTGAGAGCAGGAGTGCTTCTGTGTCATGGACCCCCCTTTGGCATTCTATGGAGGCTATGGATCCCTTCTCAGAATAATGTTTTTGAATGCATAAAATAAAATACATGGGATTATGAAAGTAACTAATTATATTGAAATATGATCATGTATACATATGTATATATAGATATAGATATATATGTGTGTGCATACATACAGATTTAGGAAATTAAGGCCCATAGAGGTTGTATCTCACCTGAAGTCATAAACAATAAGGGTATTAGATATCAGAGCTCAGACTTGGGGCTCCTGACTCCAAGCACAGCGCTCCTTTCTACGTACCACAGTGTCACAGGATATCCTGGGGTCAGCATCTTAGCAAAGACTCCAAAGAAAGTTTTCTTCTATCTGTCCAATCAAAGAGCTTTAACAGCACCTCTTTTATGGTAGAGTCTTAGAAGGGTTGCTAGTCTTATGGGAAGATTGCAAAAATATATCTTTTTTTTTTTTTGGTAGGGCAATTTTTTGGTAGGGTTAAGCAAATTGCACGGGGTCACACGGCCAGTAAGTGTTAAGTGTCTGAGGCTGGATTTGAACTTAGGTCCTCCTGACTCCAGGGCCAGTGCTCTATTCGCTGCATCACCTAGAAAAAATACATCTTAAGCTAATGTCCTCAAATTTCTGTTGGAGGAAACCACAGGTTCTCCTCAGTAAGTGAGGAGTGTTGAGAGCCTATAAAATGAATTATTGGATGGACCACAAATTTCAGGAAGAATGAGGCAAATGCAACATACATATGTGTGCATGTATGTACATGTGACTAAGATATTTATAGAAGTAAACTTGTGTATATGCAATTTTTATATGTATATCTCATATAGATATACATATATACATATAAATATACACATATTCATAGACCTCAGGTTAAAAGCTCCTCCTTTAAAAGATAGCGTTGGGGTCCACTTCTTCCTGTCTTGAATGCTTCCTGTGGCCAGGGTTAGTTTCAGGGTATCTTCTAAAGAATAATCTGATCTCTTCCCCAGCTTCCCCACCCAGCAAGGGAGAAATTTTGGTATGACTCCTAGGTGACACAGAGCCTTCTGAAGAAGATTAATGATTTCCTGTTTGTCCACTACTGTTTGGACTGGATAAGCCTTTATTTCCTGTTACATGTTTAATTTTCCTCTGTGGCAGGCCAGTCATATAACAATTTAAGTTATTGGAGATGTATAATTGCCAAAAAGACTTTTATAAGTAGAGGGTTGAAAGACACTGTGATGAGGGGAAAGATATGTGACTTTGGAGTCAGGAGCAACCTGGGTCAGTTCTCACTTTAAATACTAGCAGTGTGACCCAGGCCTCATCTGTAAAATGGGAACAATAACATCTATTTTACTCTGAAGGGTTAAAGAGGAGCTCAAATGAACTTGTTAAAAATACCTTGCACACTTTAAAATGCCAGTTAAATAACAGCTATTATAATTTTTTATAATTAACTTTCTGGTTCACAGTCTCCTTACTCTCTGTGATACTGTGGCCCATCCAATAATACGTTTCATAGGCACCCAACACTTTTTACTTTCTGTGGAGAACCTGTGGCTTCTTCCATCGGAAATTTGAGGATGTGAACTTAATATGGGCCTTTGCAATCTTCCCAAGAGACCAGCAACCCTTCCAAGACTCCATGATAAAAAGAGGTGCTGTTCAAGCTCACCTTGATTAGACAGGTAGAAGAAAGCTCTGTTTGGAGTCATTGCTAAGGTGAAGGCCCTGGGATGTTCTGTGATGTTGTTATATACAGGAAGGAGTGCTCTGCTTAGAGTCAGGTGACCCAGATCTGAGCTCTGATATCTAGTATATATATATATATATATATATATATATATATATACACACACACACACACACACACATATATATATGTGTATGTGTATATACATATATATATATATATATATATATATATAAAATATGTGTGATCTCAGGTGAGGTCTTTGGGCCTTGGTTTCCAAAATCTAAAAAATAAGCATAATAATAAGGGCACTGTCTACCTCACAGACTGGGGAGAAAATCAGTTAAGGTCCCAGATAAATATGCAGTTCTATTTTCATCTGTTTTGTTCCCAATTTGAGATTCTTGCTAGATGTCTCTTTCTCTTCTGATTCAGAGACAGAGGATCTAGGTAAAAATGCCTCCTCTCCTCATCACTACCTATTTAACCTTAGATAAGCCACTTCATTTCTCTGACTAGATAAACAATGAGGTCCCTCCCAATTTTAAGTCTATGATCCTAAGATTTATTTGCTCCTTTACTGCACCAATAGGAGTTAGTCACTTGAAGGTAGATGCATTTTCCACATTTCCTTTGTAAATATCCCTCCCTAGTGATCAGGATTGGGAATATAAGAGAGGAAATGTAATTCTTTGTTGTGGTTGACTTCGCAGACTAAAATAAACATGTGTTTGATTAAAGCATGCGATTTATTAATAGGGAAAAATAGCTTAATTTAAATCTTTCCCTTGCTCCTCTCCTAAGTGTTACCCAATATGTGAAGCCCAGCCCAGTTCCCAAGAAATCTGAATAGAAAAAGAAGTAGAGTCAGTAAAAAGCTTCCCCATGAAGTATGCCAGAAGGGCATACTTATGTTATGTGGTTATGCTAACTTTGGTCCTGTCTTTGTTCAGGGACCCAGTGTGATTTGACTTCTCCCAGTGTATGGTTCCCCTTTACTCTCAACTCTGTTAACCATAGCTTAAGGGAATAGAGGATGGTCAGTGATTCTCCCACGCATTCTCAAAGTTTTTCTGTCTCTGACTCTGTCTCTGTCTCTCTCTGTCTCTGTCTCTCTCTGTCTCTCTGTCTCTCTCTGTCTCTCTGTCTCTCTCTCTCTCTCTCTCTGTCTCTCTCTCTCTCTCTGTCTCTCTCTCTCTCTCTCTGTCTCTCTCCATCATGTCTATCTCTGCCTATCTTTCTTGGTCTCTGTCTTTATCATCTCTCTTCTCTCTTTCTCTTCTTTCTGTTTATGTCTATCTCTTTCTGTGTCTTTGTCTCTCCCTGCCCCTCTCTCTGTCTTTCTCTCTGTCTCTTTCTTTCTCTCTGTCTCTTTCTTTCTCTTTGTCTCTCTCTCTGTCTCTCCTCCAAGAATGTTCCTTTATAGGTGGGCCTAAGGATGCAGACTGCTTGATAACATCTGACTTTCAGCACTTCTGGCTGTCTTGCCCCGTAGGAGACCTCAAGTGAAAATATCAATCAGCAACAATGAAAGCAACCTGAAGATCAGACAATAGATTTCAGAATAGGTTTCCCTAGGATCCATCTCAGGCCCAGGCAGCAGGATATGGGTGAAAGGAAGATCTGCTGGGTGTGATATCTATTATTTCTTGGCAAAGAAAGGTTTGGATTTTTGGTCCTTGGGTGGGGTTCTGACTTCTCTGTTTGTGCCAACAATGATAACAGAGATTTTTAAACGCAAAGGGGATAGAAAGTCATCCTGTATCAGGTGCTAGATGGTAAAGGTGTTCCAGGTTATGACCAGAGGAGATTGGGTTCTGACTGTATCTGAACGCTCCAAGTGCTCTCTCCAAAGGCTTGCTTTTGATGAAGGGCTCCGGCTTCTGGGGGAGGGCTTGTTGTCAGCTTTGGAATAAGAGGAATCTCAGTGAGACTTGGCTCGATTGTGGTCTATTATACAACCATTTAGCTCTACATTCCACGTCAGCAGCTTAGACTGAGGAGGACCTGACCCAAAGCTGTTCCTACACTTGGTTCTTTAGTGCCCTCTACAAAATGTCAGGGAGCCTGCTGCCAGACTGGAACTCTTTTTGGACTTAGGTTGGACTGCACATTGTGAAAGCCGCGGCCATGAGTTCTCTACCTACAGGGACCCTGAGACTTCCATTTTGTTTCATAACGTAGACTGACCCTTTACTTTGTCCTTAACCCTGTTTAGCCATCTCTCAAATATATACTGTCAGTATCATGACCTAGCATGAGTATGTGAATGCCTACGTGTCACATTGGAGAGAGTGTTGGGCCTGGAGTCAGGAAGAGTTCAAATTCAGTCTCAAATGGTTCCTAGCTGTGTGACACTGGGAAAATTGTTTAGCCAAGGTCGGCCTCAGTTTCTTCAACTGTAAAATGAGGAAAATAATAGCATCTACCTCCCAGGGTTGTTATGGGGATCAAATGATATATTTGTAAAGTGTGTAGCAAAAAAGTGGTTGCCATATAGTAGGTAATTAATAAATACTTCCTTCCCTCCTTCCTCCCCCCTTCCCTTTCTTCTTTCCTCCCCTCTTCCTTTCCTTCTCTCCTTCCTTATTCTCTCTCTCCCTTCCTCCCTCTCTCTCTCCCTCCTTCCTTCCTTCCTTCCTTCCTTCCTTCCTTCTTTCTTTCCTTCCTTCCTTCCTTCCTTCCTTCCTTCCTTCCTTCCTTCCTTCCTTCTTCCTTCCTTCCTCCATCCTTTCCTTCCTTCCTTCCTCCCTCCCTCCCCCTCCTTTCCATCCTCTTTTTCTCCTTTCTTCTCTCCTTCCTTCCTTTCCATCTCTCCTTCTCTCTCTTTCCTCTCCTTCCAATCCCCCCAAAATAATACCGTATGATATTTGGAGACTACCAAGTTACAGGATCCTATTAAGAGGAAGTTAGAGATCATCCAGTATATTTCCCTCATTTTTCATATAAGGAAACTGAATCTCAAAGAAGTTAAATGACTTGCCCAGCATCACACAGCTAGAAAATGAGAGTCAAAATTCAAACTCAGATGCTTTAACTCTAAAATCCAGCACCCTTCCAAACCCCTTTATTTTAGAGACAAATAAACTTAGAGTATTTATTCATTCATACTCAACACGTACTTCTTCATTCATTTCTTCAGTTGACATTCAAAAAATGTTTGCTGAATACCTATTGTGCTTCACTTGCTGAGGAAAATATAGAATATATCTGGTAGGGGAGAGAAGATGAGTAAGAAAATGAATATTTTTAACATGAAGTATAATGAGGTCATAAGAAAGCCATCAAGTGCTATGCAGAAGGTGCAACACGTGTGGTCGATTGAATAAATATTGGACAAGGAGTTAAGAGACCTGATTTTTGGTGTCAGCACTGCCATTTAACTTCCTATATAATCTGCAAGTTACATTTCCTGTCCTGGACTCAGTTTCCTCCTCTGTCAAATGGCTGGTGGTGTGGGAGGAGTAAGACCAGTAGATTTCTAAGATCCCTTCCAGGTCAAATATTCTAGACCCAAGGGTCCCAGCTCCTAGACCTTTTGTCAGTGATCACTTTTAAGACAGTAAATGTAGAAGGCAGGAGATGGGACATCCCCTGCAAGTTTATTATACTACAAAAACAATAATTAAATCTCTGATATTATGTTGGTATTCTGGTAATTTTCCTTTAAAAGTTGACTCTAGATTTTATTTTCAAAATTTCTTAATTTGAGACTTCCAGTCAGTTGAATTTCAGTTAATAAATATGTCAATATTAAAAAAAAACAACAACAAAGAAAAAGAATGTGGCTACATTTTAATGACCCTATTGGAGATCCCTTTTATATGTTCTTTCTTCATGATGAATGTATAGTGTAATGGTGTAGTGTTGAGCCATAATTCCTGCCCAGACCATTTGGGGGCCTTACTATCTTTTCCCTGCTTCAAGCCATGGTCCAGAGCACCCCAAAGTAGTAGCCTCTACATACGCCCTGTGGCAGGGAGGGCAGAGTGAGGGCCTTGCTGTACACAGCCTGCACAGCTGTGGGTCTGGCAGATTGTTTGGGAGGGACTTGAAATGGCTGACCAAAGCTGGAAGCCTGGGGAATAGAGTCTTGACTTTCCCATGTGAGAGCATCCCCCTTCTGGGTCACCATACTTCCTCTCCCCAAGCAGTCTCCCTGGCTTCGTTGTAGGCCCTTGGCCATGTTGTTTGAGAAAGGGAATTAGGATTTAGAACAGATCCTGAAATCCCTGTTATTCTGCCTAATTGCCTAAGCCTGATCTGGACTCACGCTACCATAGAAGTAGGCCAAGAGTAATCACGCAAAAGGAAGAAACCAACTGTTTATTGAGTCACTGTACAGATCTGTGCAGGCCTATCCTTGCTCTCTCCTCCCCCATGGCTCACAGCTTTCTCCTCCTACTTTCTAAATTCATGCATTCAAAGAACATATATTCAAATGTCAAGTTGCCAGTTGAAAAGGGAAGATATTTACTCAAATTGGCTGAAATTTGAACTTGAAGTCATGCTGCTTAATAAAAATGTGTGGTTTGGATTCAGTGTTCCTGCCATATGGCTCTCATCTGCTGAAGGGTTCCAGCTATGGCTGGGAGACTCCAACATCAACACCCCCTCCTTCCCTACCAAAGGTGGCCTTGCAAATGTAAAAAGAGATGTTATAACAGGAAAAAAGAAAAAAAAAATTAAAGGAAAAGGAAAGGAAAGGAAAAACAAGAAATTCAAGAGTGGAACTCTGCCTCCTTTTTGGGCTGCTGGAAGAATTTATAAAATGGTGAAGGGTGAGGGCGTGAGCAGTTATCTTCCTTTCCTTTAAGTCTGAAATAACTGGAAAATCCCATCATTACCCCCCAACTTTGTTATTCCTACACAGTTTGCTGTGGCTATGAGCCCAGAGGTAGCAAAATATGGAGCAGAAAGCAAACTTTTGTCAAACCAGCAGTAAGTCTCAGAAACTTATCTGGACTTGGAGCATCTTGGGAGCTGGAATTTTGTGATAGGAATCATTTTTGTCTCTTGACACCAACCCCCCCCCCACCAACACACACACACTTATGGATTGCTTTTCATTATCTCAGTATGTAGAATGGAAGGAGGTAGCCTAATTTATGACCATATCTGCTACGTGGCCAAAGAAACCTCTCTTCCCATTTTCTCTCAGGTATATTACCTTATGAGGGAATAGTGTGGCGAAAATGGCACTGGATTGGGAGTTTGAAGAGCTGGATTCTAGTCCTGGCTTTGCTGTTCACACACTGTGTGGCCTTGGGCAAGTCACTTCTCACCAGACCTCAGTTTCTCCTCTGTCAAAGGAGGGGGTTATATTAAATAATCTCTTAAATCTCCCTTTTGTGCCAGTCTTTTAATGTTTCTCAGGACAGATGTTCTCTTCAAGCCAGAATGTTGCCAGTGTTGAACCCGCTCAGATGGCTCATTCTTCCACTTGTGTCTTCATTCACACCTTCTCCTTTCCCCATCCCTGTGCCTAATGTTCTAACCCTTTCTAGTCTCCTATCCAAATCCTGGCCATCAGCCAAGGCCCAGATCTAGTCCCCCCCCCTTGTATCTCTCATTCACCTCTCTAGGCTCTGAATTTCTATCGCATCTGTACTTTAAAGTGCCCTCTTTGCTTATAGGCTGTCTTATAAAGGTAGCATAATGGAATGAAAATCCTGTTAGGGTTAGAGTCAAGAGAGAAATGGGTGCAAATTCTACCTCTGATGCTTTAAGAATGTAGGTAAATCACTTTCCCCCTCAGTTTCCCCGTCTCGCAAATGGCAATAACAAAGCCTTTATCACTTATGTCACAGGATTATCGTGAGGCTTACATGAGATAATGTGTGTAGAGCACTGGGCAAACTTTAAAAGGCTATGTAAATGTGTTAAAATGTCATTTTTTTCTCAGCATTTGTTCTATCTGCCCACCTAGAGTATTCATAACAAAAAAATTATTGATATGGATGGAAACTTTGGAATCATCTGGCCTACTACTTCATTGTGCCCAATGAGAAAACTGAGGGCCACAAAGGGCTCCTGATGTGCCCAAGGTTACACAGACAATATATGCCAGAACCAGGACTACACAAGTGTACATTGCCCTTCCTGTCTGACACCAAAAAGTTGATGATTCCCAACTATAAACTTAACATGGGGTTTCTTATTTTTGCATCCCCACATGATATCTAGAGCAGGAGTTGAGTACATAGGAGACCCTCAGTTAAGATTCATTTAGTTGATTTGGCTGCCTTATGTCTGAGGCAGTATTAAGCCCCATGGGGTCTGAGGTGGTTTTAAGCCCCATGGGGTCCTAGAGTATTCTGCCCATAAAAGCTCTCAGCCCAGGGCATGAGCGAGGTCCAGCCAAAGAAATAAACCCTGACAAGTTCCCATAGATAGTAGGTAACTCTTTTTGATGGTAGGTTCCAAGCATCCCAAAGCATAGCCCTCTGCTCTTAGGGACTGTGCTCAATTAATGTCACCCTTTGGCAGCAGCCTGTGTGACTTAAGCCATCTTTCTCCCTTTTGGCTCAGTGCTTCCTGACCTTCTGCCTGACATCTACCAAAGCTAAGTGCCCTCTGGCATCAGAGAGCACACATGACACTGTATTACACTTATTTGTGTACCTGTCTCATACCTCCTAGTAGAAGAGTAAGCTTCTTAAGGCAGGGATTGTATCTTTATCAACCTTTGCCTCCCCAGTGCCTTTCATATAGCAAGTGCTCAGTAAATCTTTGTTGAATTGAATTTAATTGACTGGGTTGTGTTTGGATTTTGCCAGATTTAAGCATATCTTCTTGGACCCTCTTCTGGGGTTAAGGTCAAGCAAAGTTAAGTACTAGCCTGGAAACAAAGCCATCTCAAAACTGCTCAGGGTTTTAAGCTAGTGCTTAGACTCCTTCCTGGAAGAGGGAAAGTTGTAATTAGGCATCATGCCCAGGAAACAATCCTTGACAGCTGCTCAGGAGACCTCTAGTTCCGTTTGGAGTGAAGACTATTGAAGAAAGAAAAAGTAAATATTCTATACTCCAAATAAGCAGTGTTCTAAGTAAGATTAAAGATTTAACTGACATTTCACCAAGTAGAGACTTGGAAGCCATTTTCAAACAACACACAGAATGTCAGATGTTAACCTTATCTATGCTCTGTGTAGACAAAGCCTCAGAGTTCTGATTTAAGGGTTGGTCATGTCATTCTGACAAAGCCAGTAGAGTGAATATTCTAGAACCTCATGGTTTTCTTGAACTCATAATATTTTGGCACACTGATTTCTCTGGAAGCTTGCTAGGGTTCTAGAATTCTCTTTGCGGCAGTTATTCCCAGAAATTCTCAAGAGACAAAATTTAGGCGTTGATCCAGCAATAAAGTCCACTGCTTTAGACATCTATATACAAATTCACAAAATCTGAGTAGCAGGAAGGTGAACTAGTGCTTCTCACTTAAGGAGGCAAATTTGATTCTGTCACTTGTTGAGATGAGATCCATGACTGGAATATTGATCTGGAAGGGCATACTTTATTCATAAAGAGCATGATGGAAAAAAAAGGGGAGTGAAGAATTGGGGGGTAGAATAGTAATGTATTTTTAAAAAGTTAAACCCATGTAGTTTCTTCCAAAGGTAAATTAAATGGCAGCTCTGTGTAGCTGACAGAACTGACTTCTGAGTCAAGAAGACCTGGGGTCAATTCCTACCTATGATATGCTGATTGTGTGACCCCAAGCAAAAAAATCAAATTACAGAGCAGATGCTAACTGCCTTTTGTAAAAGGTGTTTTCACACTGAAAGTTCCCTATAGCCATGAAATCATACAGCAAGTCTAAAAACAAAATACTCATGCAGGGAAATCTAGGAACCAAAAGGGCAGAAGAAACCTAGTAGAGGGCAGTTGGATGAAGGTCACCAGATGGAGGCAGGAAGGGAAATGATATTCTCATTAGAGTACATTACAGATGACTTGGGCCAAAAAAGAAACAGATGAGAATTTTGGTAAACAGATCATAACTCTAGCGTGGAGGCCTAATAGAGTAGTTATGAAGATATTAATAGAGTAGTGATGGGGACACTGAGTTACCTGGTGGACTGTGGGCACTCTCTTTTCTAGAAGCAAAGACTAATAATTTCTTGACTTGTCTTAATGATAATTTCATCCTTCAGAGTGGAGGAACCAATACTAGTCTAGGCATGATGCTCACCAGCAAGAAAAAATGTATTACATGAGTAGAAATGATGGAGCCTTTTGGGAAAAGTGACCAATCTATCTTAGAATACATGACAGAGAATAAGAGGAAAGATGGGCATCGTCTGACATTTACCCTTCATATTTTGGAGAACAGATTTCAAAGGGTTCAATGAAAGGATAGATAGGTTTCCATTGCCTCCAGTTCTATAGGAGAAGTCCACCTAGGACTGATGGGAAGGTCTCAAGGGTAAACTTCTTAAAGATACAAACAAAAAAATAATTCCAGTGAAGAGGAAGAGGAAAAGTTATTAAAAGAGAACTACATGGAGGCACAGGGAATTCAGTGGACAACTTAGATTTTTTTTTAATATTTTTAATTTTTTGTTTTTTGGAGGGCAGTTGGAGTGAAGTGACTTGCCCAAGGTCACATGACTAGGAAGTGTTAACAGTCTCAGGCCAGATTTGAGCTCAGATTCTCTTGACTTCAGGGCTAGTGCTCTATTCAGTGCTCCATCTAGCCACTCCAACAACTTAGATTTTAGAAAGACATGGGGAAAGTAATGGAAGGTGAATAAAAAGTGGGGTACAGCCCATAAGAATAATGCCAGGGACCTTAAAGCTCAGGATGAAATGCAACTAGAGAAGAAAGCTAAAGACAACAAAAATGCTTTCTAATGCTAATTTTTTGGGTGGGGAAAGGGGGATCAAAGGAGAGGTATTAGGTAGGGCTTACAAAGTGTTGATAAATGATGTTGGAAAAATGGCACAACTTCCCATTTCATATACTGCCTTTATAGGTCTGCCAAGGAGAATGAATGATCTTTAGACTGGAAAGAATAGAAAAAATGGCTAGTTAGGAGTCACTATTCAGGACATAATGCTCAAATGCTTTCAATGAACTCTAATCACCAAGTCCAGGCAAAATACATCTCAGGGTCCTGAAAGAACTAGCAGATATAATTAATGAACCACTGTTAGGGATCTTTGAAAGATCATAGAGAAAGGGAGAGGGACTCTAGGCTGCAAGTAGAGCAAATGCTGTTCCAGTTTTTGAAAATGTGAAGAGAATGGAATCTTTAAACTCTGACTTTAACATATAGACTAATGACCTTGACTTCAATTACTTACTGGCAAAATTCTAAAATGTATTATTAAAGGAATGATTAGCTAATAGCTAAAAAAGGAAACAGGGATTGCAAAGAGCTAGCACGGTTTCATCAAGTACAGGTCATAGCAGAATAATACCATTTCCTTTTGGACCAGACTTACTAGAACTGGAAGGTCTGGGGAATGCAATTTACCCATATTTTAGCAAAGCATTTAACAAAGTCTCTCACATGAGACTGTTTTGTGGATAGGATATTGACTAGATAATAGTAAAAATTAATTTAATTTGGAACTCACTGAATGGGTGGACCCAAGGAGGAGTAATTAATGGTTGTGTATTGGTCCTGGAGACAGTAAAACCTGAGTTCAAATCTGACCTCAGACACTTACTAGCTGTGTGACCCTGGGCAAGTCACTTAACCCTGTTTGCCTCAATTCCTCATCTATAAAATGAGCTGGAAAAGGAAATGGCAAACCACAACAGTATCTTTGCCAAGAAAACCCCAAATAGGGTTATAAAGAGTCAGACATGACCAACTTAAGCAGCAGCAACAAATCAACTTAGAAGATCTCTAAGATTCTCTCCTTAACTCTAAAATGTTTTTACATTTTCTACCAGTAGTTTGGCTAAAGACCTAGACATCTAGCTCCTAAAAACCTTCACAACCTGATTCCAGCCTGTCTTTCTAGCTTCTTTGGACATTGCTTCCTACCTCCCTTGGCAATTCAAAGCCACTCTGGCCTTTTCTTTATTTACAAAAATCCATTTCCTGTCTCTGTCCCTTTCAGTCCTTACTTCTGCTGCATAGAGCCTTTCTCTTCCTTTAAGATACAGCTCAGGTATCATCTTCTACATGGAGTCTTTCCTGACCCTGCCCCCCCCCCCCCAGTTGTGAATACCCTCCCTCTCACTGTACTTTTTCTTTGACCACTTCATTTATATGTATATGCAGGTGTCCCAAAAGTCTTAGTGCCATTTTAAGCTATTAAAACTTGAAGACTTTTGAGATCCTCTGAGTACGTATATTTATTCACTTCATATTTGTGCTGTGTGTGTGTGTGTGTGTGTGTGTGTGTGTGTGTGTGTTTTGGTATGTACTTGTTTCTTCTATTAGAATGTAAGCTCATTGTGAATAGAGATTATTTCATTCTTTGTATTTGCATTTTTAGGACCTAGACCAGTGCCTGTCATATAATAGGCACTTAGTAAATACTTGTTTGATTGATTGATAATATACTTATCACATTTGCAGATGATACAAAGATAGAAAAAGTAGCTAACACATAAGATAGCAGAATCAGGATCCAAAACAATTCCAGTAGTCTTTAAGAGTGAGTCAAAATTGAATAAAATAAATATAATAAGAATAAATGTAAAAGAAGGGCTTTTTAGTGGACTATAAGATCAATATAAGTTAACAGTCTGATTTGGTGGCCAAAAAGACTAGTAAGGCTCTCTTAGGGTGTGTTAAAAGAATTGTAGTGTCCCAGATTAGGGAAGGGACACTCTGCCATGGACAGACCACATCTAGAATCTTGTATCAATTTCTCTAAGATTCAATTCTGGTTCCATAATTTTGGGGGGTGGGCACTGATAAACTGGTACCAGAGGAGGGCAAAAAAAAAAAGGTGGTTTTGAGATTATACCACATGAGGATTGATGGAAAGAACTGGGAATGTTCAGCCTAGAAAGGAGAAAAATGGTGATGAGGAATAGTTGTCTTCACTGTATTTAAATGGACGTCATGGAAGTGGTGTTATTTTTGTTATATTTCATCCAATGAAGCAGAATTACTGGTAGCAGATAAAAATCACAATAGGACAAATTTAGGAAAAACTAAAAGATGTATGGAAAAAACTCCCCAACAAAAAGAGCTATCCTATTGTGGATATTGTGGACTCCCTCAGGGAGTAGTGGGTTCCTCTTAGCAGAGATCAAATTTGTAGATGATACAAAGACAAGAAAGTTAGCTAGGTTGGATGTCCATGTGGCCTATATGTTATAGAGGAGATTCTTATTCAGATATGACCTGGACTGGATGGCCACTGCAGTCTTCTTTCCTTCTGAAATTCTACAACTTATAATGTTCTGGATACTAATGTAGCTCTGGAACCCTTTGAGGTTTTTAGAACTATCTGAATGCTCTGGAATCTTTTTCATGGTAAACCCTGGCTTTGCACTTTCATATTAGTTAATGTTGCAATTTTTCCTATTGAACTATGATGTTCATTTTTCATCCAATCTTGGCGGGGGGTGGGGGGAATGGGTGGGGCAGGCTTCAAAGTCAGAGGTATAGTGAGCCCTAGGTAAAGGCAAAGGAAGATTTACACACTTTGCCCCCCCCCCCCCCAAAAAAAAAAGAATCTGAGAATGCATGCAAAAACTGAAGATGCTACTGAAGTGAGCTCCTGGGACCTGTGATATACACCCCTAGAAATAATCTTTTTCTGTGCAGGAATGTCAGGGAAAATGGATTAAGTTCCAGTCCTAGGTCTACATCTGGGTCCTTTCAAATTGAAAAGGTAAAAGAGAAAACTCAGCTCTTCTCATTCTGCATGGGCTTCACTGAGTGTATTGGCAGCCCCTAAGCCTTATCTTTCCTCTGAGAAGGGGATTAGTTTCAAGTTACTTTACAGGATATTATAGACTATCAGCCCTCCCCAGAGGCAAATCCAGGATTATCAGGCAAACTACTTTCTTCTTGCCCTCCAGTCCCCTCTGGGAGAACAACTTAATTTTATTGAAGGAGAGGGAACTAGGAAGAAAGGTGACCCCAGGCTAAGACTGAATACCAAGCAGTCTCCCAGATGTTAATAAACTCTGTTAGAAATTGTATGTGTGTATGTGTATATATACACACAAACACACACACATATATACATCCATACACATACATGTGCATATGTATGTGCATGTATATAAACATATATGCATACATTTTTGTATATATACATTTAAATGGAAAATTTGTATGCACTGAAATGATCAGAAATGAAGCTCCTATTTAACAGGAATGAGACAGTTCTGGTGAATTGTGGAATTTATTTCGGACTCCTTGTCTTGTCTTCTATGGAGCCACCCACCCTTTGTGCTTTACTGAAGGCCACTTAGAAGTAGATTTCTTGGCTTGTTGTAGCCGCCTATTCCTCTTTTCTCATGACTTGTCCCGAGTTTTCACTAAGCATTTCCACCCTCTGCTAGGCTTGGCACTTAAGGAAGCATGAAGCACATTCCTTGTCTTCAAGTTGTTTGTAGTCTGGGTGTGGGGGGATGGTCCTCATTCATAAAGATGATACTAGGGATACCACATGGTGAATATCCAAGGAGCTGCCCCATCTATAAAATGTAGAGAAGCCCATTCTGGGCCCTGAGTGTTTGGAGAAACCATCAAAATGTGGGATCAGACTTGACTGTACAAGGAAATGAAGAAAGGCAGGGGATCTTTATTGTGATGAGAGGAACCACTTTTCAGTTTATAGAATAAATGTATTCCATTTGTGAAAGGACCAGATTATACCAAACACCTACCATGGGCTAAGTATACTAAAATAAGGATGCTGTTTGGGCAGAACAGAATTCAGAATCAGGTGGGTAAAAGTTGAAGAGAAGTAGGTTTGGGCTGGATTTCAAAGTGGAAAATGAGCTGCCTTGGGAGGTAGTAAGTTCCCTGTCTCTGAAGGTCCTTGGGTAGAGGCTGGATAACTATTTGCTGAGAAGGTTTAAAGGGAATTCCTGTTCAGTTATGGTTTGATATAAATGTCTGCTAATTTACCCTACACCTTTGAGATTCTACAATTTTGGGGTTCTTTTGGATACTGAAGGAGGTGATACCTCCTATTTAGGATTTGTAACTCAGGGATTTAAGTCACTCTGGTAGTGAGTTAACTGCCATTCTGTGAACCAATAATCTGTTTTCCTTCCCACAGACTGAACGGTAACCCTGACCAGCTTTTCAGTAGGTGTCCTGATCACAAAGGGACGGAATGAGAGAGTGACTGTCTCCTCTCTCTCATCTACCCTTTTTACCTAGGCACAAAAATACTTTCCCTAGTGGTGCCTGCAGCCCCACCATTAGCATGCCATTCCTTATGGGCTGAGTGTTTCTCTCTCTCTCTCTCTCTCTCTCTCTCTCTCTCTCTCTCTCTCTCTCTCTCTCTCAGCTTTACTTCCCTTTTAAAATACAAATCCTTTTGGTACAAACAATCAATTCAGTCTCTAATGCCTCCTGTGGGTGAATGATGCCCTAACACCAGAAACTCTGCCCAGTGATAGGAGAGAAGAGGCTTTGTGAGGGCACATGGAGTGGTGGGAGGGCATTGCATGAAGAAAGGAGGTTAGAAAAAGAAACAGACAGAATACAGAGGAGAGGCTTCCCTGATATCAGCCTTAGGTACTCTTGTTGACAACTACATTATATCATTAAAGCAAGGAGGTGAATAAAGTGCTGGTCTCTCAGTCAAGAAGACCTCAGTGTAAATCCTACCTCAGATACTTCATAACCATATGACCCTGGGCAGGTCACTAGACTTTCATTTCCCCTTTGCAAAATCGGGATGATAAAGCTACATAGCTCTCAGAGTTGTAAAGATCAGTTGTAAAAGTCAGCTGAGATGACTTTTGTAAAAGACTTTGCAAACCTTAACAAATTGTATAAATGGTTGCTATTGTATATCTATCACATAAAAATAAAAATAACTTGAATTTATGTAATAATTTAAGTCTAGCAAAGCACTTTACAGATATTATGTTACTTAATCCTTACAACCCTGTAAGATAGGTGCTATTATTATTCCCATTTTACAGATGAGAAAATCGATGTAGACTCATGTCCACAAAACTGTAAATATCTGAAGCTAGATTTGAACTTGGGTCTTCCTGACTACAAGTTCATTGTTTACATGTATTGTACCATCTATATTATCTTTTCTACTAACTTAGTATAGTAGAAAGCATGCTGGACTATCTGTCAGAAGTAATCTAGATTTAATCTGCCAACTATTGTGTAGTAATGTTATAACTATGGGCAAGTCACTTAATCTTTCTGAGCTTGAAGAATGAGGATATTGGATGAGCTTATCTCTAGATTCCTTCCGGCTTGAAATTTCTGATCCTATGATCCTTGGATTCTTCACTGGTCAGTTGGGAGTTAAAATATCTGCAGAGGCAAGGTAGCTGCTGGCTAGAGTGCTGAGCATGCTTTCAAGAAAACCTGACTTCTAACCTCCTCTCTGACACTATGTGTGGGGCCCTGGACAAGTCACTCTTATCCTCTAGGTGTCTTGGGTATTATTTTAGGATTTCTCTCCCAAGTTAGGGGCATTGGTGGAGGGATCTTCCACATGGTTCCTTCCCAAATGAGATACTGTTTTGTGAAGCTTGAAGGACCATATAAATGTCAACCATTATTCACCGCTCCCCCCCCCCCTTTCTTTTTTTTCCAGGGTGATATCCAGCAGCTCCTTATCATCCCCGACGCCAGAGCGGCTTATGATTACTGCGAACATTACAGCCCGGATTGTGATACTGCTGTTCCAGACACCCCACAGTCTCAGGACCCCAACCCAGATGAATACGTAAGAGACTATTCAGCCCTAGCCCTCTGGATACTTTATATCCCCTTAGCATCCTTAGGAACTTAGAGTATCTCTGAGATCTCATTTGCATCCATATTTATACAGATGAATACATAAGAAGACTGTTCTGCCCTGAGCCTCTGGATACTTTATATCCTCTTAACATCCTTAGGGATTCGAGTATCTCTGAGATGTCAGGAGGGTCCATCTGTGTTTAGGGTTTGCAGAAGCACACTAGAAATCTGGAGAGGAATGCCTTACAGTTAGCAACAATAGACAACAATTAAGGTTCCCGGGAAAGAACACTGTGTTTGAATTCAAAAGACCTGAATTTGAAACTGTACTATGCTATGAATTCATTGTATGATATTAAGAAAATCACTTTTCCTTTCTGAACCTCAATTTCCTCACCTTTAAAACAAAAGGTTAACACAGGTCTATCTGTAAGATCCCTTTGAGTCATAAATCCTATGATCCTGAGAAAGTCTGTGTTTATCCAAGTGATAAATTATGGGGTGATAAGTCACTTTAAAAAGAGGTTTTTTTTTTTCACATTAAAAAAAGCTATTTACCAGAGAGTGAACTTAAATAGCGAGTTCTAGTACATTTCAAATTGGGCCCAATGATGCCATAACACCATGAGCGTAAGACTCAGAGTTTTTGGTCTGACACTTCCTATTGATAAGACTGGACTGGTAAACTGTATCTCTCAAAGTCTTAATTTACTCATGTGTAAAATAGGGATAACAGCACTTGCCACAGTAAACTTGTATGGAAAGTGCTCTATTAATTTTTAAGTGTTTATAGAATTTTGAGGGTTTTTTTACTAAATAAATTTAAATGCAACTTTTCAAAACCATGGATCTTGAGTATGTCAAAGACTCCCTAGGCATAATTTTAATTGGCTTCCATGTTATTCAAGAGGTTGTATATCAGCAGGAGGAAGTAAGAACCCAACCTAGTAGCCAAAGAAACTCAACAACTGCCCAGGAGAAATCTTAAACACATGTGCGCGCGCGCGCGCACACACACACACACACACACACACACACACACACACACACACACACACACACACACACACCACCACCACCACCACCACCACCACCACCACCACCAAAACAGGTGTTCTTGTATGTTGATGTCCAAAGAACTACCTTTATATCACTTGATAAGTAAGCCTTTGTTGATTGTGCTGTCTGAGCCTCTTACAATTCTCCATCCTCTGGGTGTGTTCTGCTCACTTTCCATAACTGTAACTTATAGAAGATTAAAGGGAAAAGAGCAGAAGTTTCCATGAGAATGAAAATTCCTCCATGGTTTGACTCCTTGGGAATGAGATTAACATCACAAATTTTAGACTAGAAGAGACATTGAAGATCATCCAGTTCAATTCCTTCATTTTGAAGGAGAGGAAACTTGAGGCCCAGAGGTGTGAATGGACTTACTCAAGGTTATAGCCATACTAAGCAGCAGAACCATGATGAAAACCGAGGTCATCTCATTTAAAATCTACTTCATTCAGCCTCTAAAACTGAGTTTAGAACTTGAGACTTTTTTCTTTCCTCCTTCTTCCTGACACTCCACTCCATATTCCTCACCAGCTAGCACACAAGAAAGGGCCATCTTGTGTTTTATGGATCTGGGGGTAGGTGCCTAAGCCACAAATCATTTTGCATTTCCCACAAACCCCCAAAGCCTGAAGAGGATGGTGTCACCTGGATGAGTGAGTGCTTCTGGTTTGCACTGTGGTTAGAAAAACAGCTAATACCTCATGGAAACTTCAAGAAGTTTTCTATTTTAGAAAGAAGTCTAACCAGGCAATCTCATTCCACCTGTAATATTATATTCACTTTCCTCCCCACCACCTATGCTTGGAGCCATAGGGCTTAGCGTTCAATATATGTTGGTTGGTTAATTGAACAAAAACATTTCTCTTAGGACTTTACAATGCTATCACATAATAAACATTTATTAAATGCTTCTGCATACAGAAAACTACAATGTAAGGGATTTCAGCACATACAAATTTTCATGGGAGATAAAAATTTTAGTTAAGACATGTCCCTGCCCTTAAGAACCTCAAAACATCAACACAGATGACTATAATGCATAACATTCTATGATAAGATGAAAGTCTAGAGTAGAAGTAGTGCGTTTTGAAAAGATAAAAATCAGTGGAATAACTTTTTTAGGATTTTCTTAAAAGTGATAAACCAGTTAACCATTAACCTATATTGACACCCCTCTCTAAATTCTTTCCCAGTGTTTGTCAATGAATATGTATGTTTTTTTCCATAGTTAAAACCAGTGTATATATGCTGTTGTATGTTATTTTTCATCCTTAACAATCTTTAGATAGACGTCTTCAGGTTTCTAAAGATAGTTCATTCTATTCTTGAGCATCCTGGTTGGTAGAAAGTTCCTTAGATTAAGCTAAAACTTAAATCTTCCATCTTAGAACTTTCAGCCATTGGGTGTAGTTATTGCTTTAGAATTAATGTAGAATAAATCCCTTCAGACACATTCCATCTTGTCAGGGTTCCAGCCTTGACACTCACCTGCATGTAATAGATACTTAGTAAAAGTTTAATTAAATAAAAAGCATCCATGAAAATGTGGTGCTGAGAATTAAATAATACTCTCAAAAGAGTCTGATCAAAGCACGACATCTCCCAAATATTTGATTTCCTGTTAATCAAGGTTTTTTTTTGTTTTAGTCAAAAGAGAATTAATGATAAAAACCTACTAAATATATATATGTGTGTGTATGTAAACATACACATATATGTATGCACATACACTTTGTATACAGATAGGTAGATGGATAGATAGAATAGATATAGATAGAACGAAAGATATAGATAGTAATATTCAGAGAGAACATGGTATAGTGGATGGAGTTCTGGGCTTTGGCAACAAGGTGACCTGGTGTTACTTCAGACCTTTACTATGTGTATAATATGGAACAAATTATTTTACCTGTCCAGACCTAATTACCTCATCTATAAAATAAGGTTTTTGGAAGGGAGTCAAGGTCTCTTGCAGCTCAAAATAATTCACCAGTGAATGAACCTAAATACCAAGTTGTACCCAGTACATTTACAGTCGGGCTCACTGATGCCATGGCACCATGAGGGTGAGACTCAGAGTTCCGGGTCTGACACTTCCTATTTATGAGACTGGATCAGTAACTGTACCTCTCAAAGGCTTAATTTACTTATCTGTAAAATGGGGAAAATAGTGCTTATGATTCTCCAATAATAAAAAAGAGCCTGTACTATAGGCTCCATTTTAGAAAGATTTGGTTTCATGTTGCTTGTGTTTATAACTTCATGTTTATAGTTTCTTATTTTTAACATGACAAATATTAATTATTATCCATACAATATAAGCTTATTGAAGTTTTTTTCCACTCCCCTCTCCCCCTGGTCCATCTCCAGCAAACTGTTTGCCATTGCTAAAAACAATAACAACAATAAAAATTTATGTTTTTTAAAATCCTCTAAAAATGAAGTTTTTCTTGACATTATAAAGCAGAAATGTCTCTTCCAGAGAGCCTCATCTTCTCAAAGTCTTACTGTGATTTTTTTGCAGTATCCAGAAGGAGAAGGAGATGGTGAGACATATTACTATGAATATCCATACTATGAAGACCCTGATGACCCAGGAAAAACCCCAGCCCCAACCAAAAAGCCTGTTGAAGCTGCTAGAGAAGCTACAGAAATTGCTGAGGTATGGTCAGATGGAGGGAGGGATGCAGACCTGTTTCCTCTCTCATTTTGGTTTAGAGTTTCTTGAGTAGTGGAGTTCTAAAAACTTTAGGGACCTATGCACAATGTGAGAGAGTTTAAACAAACAAGAAACCTGGTTTAGGCATAAAGCTGGGCAGAGGACATGTAGATGGTGATTGTGTATTGGCCCACTTCATAAGCATTGAGATGTTTGTGGGCTATAATACCTTTATTCTTGTGCCAGTGAAATGGTTTGAGTTTGTACAGAATTAGGTTTTAGGTGAAGTGGGAAAGGGGAAGGGGATAGCAGTGGTTGTTTGGGATATGATTTAACCAGTGGTATTGTGAAACTCATATGAAATAATGCATATAAAACACTTTGCAAGCCTTAAAGCATTATATAAATTCCTATTATTATTAGTCTACTATCACTAGATCCTCAGTCTGGTAATGACTTCATTCCCCAGCCTTCTATTATATTCCTGCTGAGCTCAGGCATTGTTTATAGATCAATATTAGGTGTGTTGGTAAATATTTAACAACTGGGCTCTCCAGAAGGGAAAAAGAAGAAAACATTAATTTGCATAACACTTTCTTAGGTCTAGACAATCAACAAAACAATAAACCAAGCCCAGATTTGTAGCAAAAATGCTCACCCTGGAAACTGAACAGTCCCATAAGCCAGTTGGATTGAACTCCAGCACACATCTGGATTCAACTCAGTCTATCAGAATCCATGTAATAAATAGCAAGTGAATGTGAAGTGGGGTTCTATGAGTAAAGAGTGTTGTAAAGAATCCTATGAGGGGAGTTAGGAGATATGCATTGTAGCCTTGGTTCTGCCCTTAGAGAAATTCTATATAATGTAGGGCAGATCCTTTCTCTTCTATAGACCTCATTTTTCCCATCTTGTAGAATGAAGGAGTTGAACAAAACAATTTCTGAGGCTTAACTCAGCTCTACTATTTGGTTTCCAGTTTAAAAACCAATACACACCTTAAGTATTTCTGTGGTTAGATTGGATAGTATCCCACCCCTGTCTACCTTGTCTGCTGCTCACTCACCTATCTGGCCAGTTGCATTATTGGAAGCAGCTAGATGGTGCAGTGACCTGGAATCAATAAGACCCAAGTTCAAATCCATCCTCAGACTCCTATTCCTTGTGTGACACTGAGAAAATCACCTGACCTCTGCTTACCTCATTTTCCTCAACTATAAAAAGGGAGTAATAACAACACATATCTCTCAAGGTTGTTATGAGGATTAAGTGAGATAATTATGAAGTACTTAGCACAATGCATATATATGTGTATATATGTATATATGTATACACACATATATATGTATATGCGTATAGCAGGCACTATGTAAATGCATAGTCTCTCCCTCCCTCTTTGTGTATTATCTTTGGAAAGTCAATAATTTGTGATTTTTTTTTTAAACACCAGTTCTCTGAGTCATACCTCAGTGATTTAACCATTTGACTTTTAATGTCCCTTGCATGTGCTTTCTGGGTAACTGTATTTTGATGTGTACCTGGCTTTTAGGAGCAGACTCCACCTCCAACAGATGCACCACCAGTTCCTGAAACCAACGAAAGGGATGACAAAGAGGACCCAAACCTGGGAGGGAGTGATTATGAGTATGGACCCATCAATGAGGAATACTACACACCACCCCCTTATGAAGATATCTATGAGGGCGTTGATAACCCTGACCAGCCCACCGACACTGTTGGAGGAGCTGAGATCCCCACCAGCACTGTTATCATCACCAACTCCACTAACGTAACTAATGTTCTGTTCTTTTTCAATATAACTCAGGATCAATTTGAGGTGACTGGTCTCAAATATGAAAAACAACCTTGGGCTAGGAATTAAGCTAACTGGGTGCTGGTTCTGGTTCTGACATCGGCTCACACTATTTTGACCCTGGATCATTCCTACGCCTCAATTTCCTCCTCATAAAATGGGCATAATGAGCCCTGTCCTCTCAACCGCACATATTTGTATGAGGATCAATTGAGTAGCTACATATAAAGCACTTTGTGCATCTTAAAGCCTATATAAATATGTTATTATCAAGAGCAAATGCGATAATGTGAGAGAAAATGCTTAGGAAAATGGAGGATGATACAAATTTAATGTATTAATGGACAAAATCTATATTAATAATGTTCTAATGATTACTTTTGACATGAGAGGCAGAATGGTACAGTAGAAAGAGAATGGACTCTTAGATCAGTCTGTAGCTCAGAATCTGGAGGCTGGTACATCCAGCCTCTGCCAGTCCCTTAACGTCTCAGAGCCTCTGTTTGCTCATCTGTAAAATGAGATGGTTGGACAAGTTGGTCATTGAGGTCCCTTCCAGCTCTAGAACTGTGAGTTTTGATATCCTGCTTCTCCTTCAATGGAGAGGTGAATGGCACTAGAATTGCACTTTTGCCCTTCTGGGTATTAGTTTCATACCTATAAAATGAGGGTACCAGATTACCTCCAAGTTCCCTTCGAACCCTGACATTGTATAAATTTGTGAATGCCTGTGGCATCAGCAAGTGCTAAGAATCGTACAATGCTTCACCCATAAGTACTCTTAATACATGTTTATCCAATTGAATTATTTCCTGTAGCAATGGACTATCTCTCTTAGACAATGTAGTCACCATTCATGAACTTCTCTACCCCGATCTCCACTGATGCAGCTGCTGAGGTTGTGGGCTCCTCAGAAAGGACTCTGAGCGCACAGAGGGCTACCCTTGCTGTTATTCATTGCCATGTTTTTCCTGTTGCTTTCTTCAGACTGGACCATTTCCAGACCCAGATCAAGGCAGACCTGACATAGATGATGACTTTGCTGTGGAAACTATTAAGGACCTTGAGAATTACTATGATCCCTATTTTGATCCCACGATTTCCCCATCAGAGATTGGACCAGGGATGCCTGCAAACCAAGATACAATCTATGAAGGGGTGAGAATGCCATGTGATTACCCCTGACTTTTCTGTAGGACAGAGTAGCTCTTTCCTGCATTTTCTCTCTGTTCTCTGTTCTCAGCATTTTCCTTTAGAAGAGGTATATCCCACATATATATGTATATATAAATATATGTAATATTATGTATATATGTTACATATTTTATATGTGTATGTGTCTATATGTGTGTATGCACACACACACATTCATATACATTTGTTATAGCAAATGCTCCCAAGGACATCACATTAAACTTTGAGCTTTCTGAGACACAGAGATAGAATCTCTACTATTTTTTTTAAAGCAATTGGGGTTAAGTAACTTTCTCAAGGTTACATGGCCAGTTATTTCTGTATGGTGCTAAGTATCTGAGCCCTAATTCTATCCCAGGTCTCCTGACTCTGGGGCTGGTGCTCTTACTCATTGCGCCACCTGGCCACCCCTAAGCAATTGGGATTAAGTAACTTGCTCAAGGTTACATGGCCAGGTGTTTCTGGGTATGGTGCTAAGTATCTGAGCCCAGATTCGATCCCTGGTCTCCCAACTCTGGGGCCGGCACTCTTACTCACTGCACCACCTGGCTGCCCATAGAATCTCTACTATTAAACACTCTTTTATCTGCCATGTAAAATGGACCCAATATATAGTCATGTAAAAGGGGCTCTATGAATAGCATTTTATTTTATCTCTATATGTTTCTGTGTATATTTCTTTTCCATATTCTAGATTGGAGGACCCCGAGGTGAAAAAGGACAAAAAGGAGAGCCTGCAATCATTGAGCCGGTAAGCATATCTTCCATCTTCCTTCTTAAAACTCACTGGGAGGGATCATGCCCCATGCAGACCTCTCCAGATAGACTTCCTCATTGGAAGATGATGCCACCCCAGAGGACTTTTTCCCCCTTTTTAATTTTTATTTTATTTATTTATTTTATTTTTCCCCATTACATATATAGTTTTCAACATTTGTTTTTGTAAATTTTTGAGCTTAAATTTTTCTCCCTTCCCCCCCTCCACACCAGCAAACAATCTGAAATAGGTTATACATGTATAGTCTTGTTAAACATATTTTTACATTAGTCATGTTACAAAAGAAGAATCAGAAAAAAAGGGAAAAATCACAAGAAAGAAAAAACAGAAAAAGGTGAAAATAGTATGCTTCAATCTACATTCAGACTCCATAGTTCTTTCTCTGGATGTGGATAATTTTTCATCATGAGTCTTTTGGAATTGTCTTGTATCATTGTATGGCTGAGAAGAATTAAGTCTATCATAATTGATCATAGCATAATGTTGCCATTGGTGTGTACAGTGTTCTCTTGGTTCTACTCACTTCACTCAGCATCAGTTCTTGCAAGTCTTTCTAAGTCTTTCAGAAATCCACTCGCTCATCATTTCTTATAGCACAATAGTATTCCATTACATTTACATACCACAATTTATTCAACTATTCCTCAATCAATGAACATCCCCTCAATTTTCAGTTCTTTGTGGTGACTTTTTTTGAGTTTGTCATTGTTATAAACATGCAAACCTGTCAAAACATTAAACCCTAAAACACTCATTAGAATGAATGAAAAGAATGCATTTTGATGAGATAATACATGAGGAATATCCTAGGTAAATAATTTATTCAGAATGGGGGAAAGTATACACAGTGTCATGTAAGAAATATGAATATTCCAAAAATACTGCCGATAGGGAGAACATGTAAGGGAGTCCCTGAGACCCAGAATAGTAAGTCAACAGGATTTACTTGGAATCTATTTCTGACTTTCAATTGACTTCTTTCAACTTACTAATCCAGCCTTATTTTATATCCTGGAATATTCTCTATGTCTCAGTTTACTTCAGCTACTGTCCATCCTCCATTCTCATCTTCACTTCTCTTATCTCTGTCCCCATGGACATATGATTTTCCATTCCTGGAATGGACTCCCTATGTCTCTGATCTCTTCATATTCATCTCTCTTCTTTCAAGGCCCAACTCAGGTGCTATCACTTTTAGGAAGCCATCCTTGTTCCCCATAAGTGAAAGTGATTTCTTTCTCCTTGAATTTCTCATAGCCTTGGGCTGGACATTTCGTTTGTTCTTAAACATCTCCCTCTTGAACCATAGTTATCTGTCCTTGGCTTTCTCTACATTCGATTTTAAGTTCCTTGAGAGCAGAATCTATGTGGTATCTATTTTTGTGCACAATGTCCACATTGTCCACAATGTATAGCATAGAACTGCATATAGTAGGTACTTCATGAATCTTCACTGAGTTGAACTGATTATTGAAACTACTATTTGTCAAGTGATATGCTAAGCTCTGTTGGGGTTTTCCAGAGAAGTATAAGACATAGTTTCTCCTCTCAATGAGTTCATAACGAAATTGGGGAAATAGGACTTTTATACATGGTTCTAGAACCTCCCCTTTAAGTAACAGTGGAACAGCTGTTTGTGGCTTCAGGGAGCATAGGGGGTAGTTGGACAAAAGGGTCAAGAAATGAGGATTACAGACCTCCTAAAATCTTCAGCATTCCTTAGCAGTTGTGGTCAGGCCCTCTGTAGAGTAAGGAGCCAAGGGAATGGTGCCAAGTATCTCAGAACACTGGGCGTGGCCTCTTGGAGCTTCCACAGTGGGAGTGCCAGCCCTGGGTTAAGTCTGCTTGGGGCTAGGGAGCCGGAGAGTTGAGAGGGAGCCAGGCTTCCGGAGTCCATCCATCCTGCCACGTTTCACTTGAGCTAAGATTCTAGAGGGGATGATGGATGGCTTCCACTTGTAGGCTTGGGACTAAGTTTTGAATAGCAATGCAGTAGAGACAATGTAAGAGTATGTTCCTGGGTCCAAAGGGCCCACTTTGTGAATTCAAAGATTTTTCCAGACTTTGGCTAGGATTGGAAACTCTCTGCTGCCATGAATCAACATGGGGAGAAAAATTCTAAATTTGGAGCCCAAGATATGTTTTTGAATACTATCTCTGCCATTTAGTACCTACAGGACATTGGGCAAGTTGCCTCCCTGTGCCTCAGTTTCCTTATCAATTAAATGAGAGAGTTGGACTAGGTAATCTCTAAGGTCCCTTCCAGCTCCTAATCTGGGATCATCTGATTTCTATGGTCTTTTCTTTTTTTATAAATTCTATGCTCTTGTGATCAATTTATGCCCCTTCTTCACCAAGGTTCCTATGGCCATCCCTGGCACACTTACGGTGGTCTACACTCCTTCTAGTCTCTGTGTTGGATTATGTCACATAGAACCTACCTTGTGCCCAGAGGAATGCCAAATTCAAAAGGCATTATGTTTGTAATGTAGATTTTTGCTAGTTATCACCAGGAAGGAAGGAAGGAAGGAAGGAAGGAAGGAAGGAAGGAAGGAAGG
>NW_027187344.1:2213457-2230671 GCF_028583685.1 Petaurus breviceps papuanus | reverse complement strand
AGGAAGGAAGGAAGGAAGGAAGGAAGGAAGGAAGGAAGGAAGGAAGGGAGGGAGGGAGGGAGGGAGGGAGGGAGGAAGGGAGGGAGAAAGAAAGAAAGAAAGAGAAAGGAGAAAGAAAAAAAGAAAGAGAAAGAAAGAAAAGGGGAAGGAAGGAGTTAGGGAAGAAGAGAGGAAAGAAGGAAGAAAAGAAAGAAAAAAGTAAGGAAAGAATGAAAGAAGCAAGGAAAATAAGCATTTATAAAGGGCCCACTATGTGCTAGGCACTGTGCTAAGTACTTTTTATAATTTGTCTTATTAGATCTTCACAGCAACCTTGGGAGGTAGGTGCTTTTATTCCCCATTTTACAGTTGAGGAAATTGAGGCAGACAGTGATAAAGTGACTTGCCCAGGGTCACACAGCGAGTCAGAGTCTGAGGCCCGATCTGAACTAAGAGCTTTCTGACCCCAGGACCAGTGCTATATCTGCTGTCCTACCCTGGTGCCTCCTGAGATGGAAGCTGGGAAGGCTGAATGAGAAGCTCTCGTCTTGACAGTAACTTATCTGACAAGAAACAAGAATTTCAATCCCCTTATAAAACCAAAATGTGAGGCGCAAAATGTCTGCTTGGCCTTTGGATTTTCCCATTCTCCACTTGCTTTCAGGCTTCTTACAGCGATGGGTGTATTTTCTTTCTCTCTGAAGTCCTTAGAACAAAGATTTTTTAAACGCTGTTGTGTGTCCTGGACACCTTTGGCAGTTTGGTCAAGCCTATAGACCACTTCCCAGAATAATGTTTTTAAATGCATAAAATAAAATACTGGGGATTTTCAAATAAACCAATTATAGTTTTGAGCCTAGCTTAAAGCTGCAGTAAGTATTTTGGAATACCAGTGTTAAAATACAGTTAACAAAAAAAATGTTTTATAAATTTCACAGACCCCCCAAGTTAAATGCTTAAATTAGTTTTTAGCAACCCAGGGCCTAATGTCATGCCTGGTGCCCACCAAGAACTTATAACCCTTATTTGAGTGAACCAAACTCCAGTCATGAAATAGCAGCCCCTCCTGGTCCTGTATGTCTTGTTCCTGCCAGTTATCCTTCCCTGAGGGCTGGACCTTTTTGTAACCCTAAGACTGTGAACTGCTAGACAAACCCATCCTTGGTTTATGTTGAGGTATCCCCTCTCTCCACCCCAGTGACAACTCTGCAGGTTCATGGAAAGTAGCCAGGCCTGTTTGGAGCAGGGGTATGTAAAGAAGCTGAAGAAAATAGTAAAAGGCAAACTGCCCCGTGCTGTCCAATTTGAAAAAATTACAAAGCAAACTCAAGGGATGGGCCTGGAGTGGGGGATAGGGAACTGCAATCAGCTCAAGCAGAAATCATCCCAAAAGAATTTGGCTGGTGACACTAGTTTCAAATATTGGCATCTACTGCCAGAAAGGAAACAAGACAAAATGTTGCTTCTCCCTCTTCTGAGCTGTGTTTGTCACTCACTAGGAAGCTTAGATTTGCTGCAATCTCTTCCCAGTCTGCATTATCTTTGAGAGAACTTGAGCTTGACTTTCAGTTGTTTCCTTGGGGCCCCATTGCTTCCATGAATGGTCAAACTGGATTGGGATATATAATGTAACTAGTAAGGTGTTAAGGATTATCCTGTCCATGGGCAATGAGACTAGGTTCAATCGAAGATTATTGACTTAATGACATCCTATAGGCAAGTCTACATTGGTCCAATTTCTTAGGAAAAGCACCCAGTTTACTTTTATTTGAATTATCCATATAGCTTGTTAGCACTGCGTTTTGAGAAATGTAGATATGACTTCTGGGGAAGGAAATAGAGTAGGGGTGCTAGGGATTCTGGTAGAGTATTCTCCTTTGGGAGTAAAACTAGAGAAAGTGGGAGACGAGTGGATTAGAAGATAGAACTGCAAAAGTAGAAGCAAAAAAAAAGCGTACCTAGAAAATGCATTTCAACTTATTATTATTTTTTTTAATGGCCATCTGGATTCACTTAAGGCAGGGTTTTCCTTCCTCCTTCCCCTGCCTCAGCAATGACTTCTTGAAATGTGGCTCTTCCTTCCCCACCCCCATCCTATTTTCAATGTCCATTGCCTCCTTGGTCAGTCTCATTGGAGGAGATAATGTAAACAGTTAGAATTTATCAACCTGGAGTTTCTCCAGATGTCCCTGAAGTCTCAGCTTCATATAAACAGATGGCTGAATCCTGAGAGATGCCAAGAATGCTTGTATCATGAATTAGCTAATTAGGGCTTTCCCTTATTCCTTCTTCCTTCTCCCCTCCCCACCCCCACCTTTACCATCTCCCCAACCATTTCCCCCACTTCTCCCAGGAACACACATACCTCTAACCTTAGATCTTCCTCTTAAGGGCTTACTCTATTTTGAGTCACACAGCTACCTACTGGATACTGAAGCCAGAGAGTAGCCTCCGTTTTTATAGGTGATATTTTTTAAGGTTTCCCATATAGATGAGGCACCTGGAAGGGCTTTCTGGAAGGCTCTAAGGCTCCTTAAAAGGGCACCCTGCTCAGCTGAGCAGAGGCAAATTTTTGAGAAGCAGGTTGAAGTCAAGGGGCATCGTGTTTCCCAAGGAAAGTCCTCCAGGGATGGGAGGTGTCCTAATTATTTTGTATTTTCAAAAACCTAAAGACTTCAGTCGTCTCTCTGGAATAGAATAGTTGTCTCTTTCCAAGCGTGCCTCTGTCATCTCCAGAGATGGGAAAAGCCACCAGACCCTCTTGGAATTATACTCTCTGCTATTCTTTCCTTGTTTTCTGGTCATTGTTTCTATCAAACATAATCAGAGCTGACTTTTCTGATCCCTTCTAAATGTTTATTTAACTATTAGTTGCTAACTTTCCTTAAGAGCAATTAGCACATCTCAATGGTTGTATTTCTTGAGCTTGCCTATGTATGATCATGTATTTTCAAAATAACATTTTGATATGCTAGGAACCCAAATGGAGACAGCCTTCATCAGGGAAATGAAAAAGCATTAAGCTAGGACCAGAAATATCATTGTAAGGCAATAGGTCAATATTGGTCTCCAGCCTAATAATTTATTAGTTTTGATAATTAACATATGTTTCTCCTATGTGGAGAAGCTTAGTGAGCATTTCTAATTTCTTTCCACACACAATTGCCTTCGAAAAAAGGTCCCAGATCAGTTTCTACAAGATCCCCAAAATTAAACCCTTGGTTCCTTGATCATGTCAACTGATGTAGTAAGATAGCTGCAGTTTCCCTGGATTCTTTCAGTATTTAGTGGTTAGTTTTCCTTGTAATCTCTACTCAATTTCTGAGTCTTTTCATCTGGCATTGTCCTAAGTGGAAGATTGCTTCTTGTTGGAAAGAATGAAGCTGGGATTAATGAAGTTGCTTGGATGAACTTATTCTGTGTACATAATGTGTACAAATATTTCTTTGTGTGTGCATCTGTGTAAACAAAGTGCACATCCCTTTGCAATTCTGTACTGTTGGCTTCTAGATGGAGGCCTGGTGAGCCCTGTTGAGGTGGCTAAGTGGGCATACAGCAAACCTACTAAATAGGGCTTATTATCTGAGATGCCCAGATGTGATTTTTACCCCTTCCCAGGGTAGTTGGAATCTTTTTTATTGATTTAAAATATTCTTCACAAACTTAATAATGCACAACAAGTATTAAAAATAAAAAAAAACTATATATGGAATCAAACCCTTCACTAAATAAAACTAAACTATTTGCATTTTGATCCTAAAAAGGAAGAAGGCAAAAGTAATAATAATCAACATGCTCTAGGTTTCCCTCTTCTTTTCTGTCCATGTACTTCTAAAGTTTTTTTTTGCCATGTTAAATTTTTTTCTTTAATATAGTCAGTGTTCATTATCTTCTAATTTTGCTTTCTTTGCTTGATATCACTTTATGTCTTTCCATATTTCTTTATTTTGTTTATACAAAATACATATTTTGTTTATAGTATTTTTTTCTATTGATATATCACAATTTATTCATTGATTCCCTAGTTGCCATATAAGGCCTCAAACAATCTATCTCTAAATCCAAGTTACTACCTAGGAGAAAATTAGATTATTCATAAAGGACAGGTCTCGATCAAATCACTTTCTTTTCTTTGGTCTCAGTTTCTCCATTTATAACATGAGGGAGTTAGCCTAGATGATTTCTAAGGTCTCTTCCAGTTCTCACATTCTGTTCCAAGGTTCCTTCTAGCATTGGCATTCTACAGTCTAGCATTCTATGGTAAAGTTCCTTCTAGGGCTGCCATTTTATGTTGCAACATTCTATGTTCTAAGGTCCTTCCTAGATCTGATAGTCTTTGCTCTAATGTTCTGTTCTGTAAGATCCCTCCAACAAACATGCTCTAACAAACAGAGCCCCATAGGCCAGAATGCTACTTATTTCTCCTCTCCCTCCTTTGGGCAGGGAGACACAGTCACTCACAGTGACTGAAACCAAACTTATACTATTTCTCCCCTTTCTGCTTTCTATTTCTGGCCCTGAGCCACCATGAAATGACCTTCCCATCAACTCTGACCTCTGAGGAGCCCCTTGTCCTGGGGTAAAGTGTAACCTGATCCCTCAGGCTTCCTTCTCTCCAGGCCTGTGCTAGAGTTCATGGACTGATTTTCATCCTGAAAGGGGAAACAACCCAACTATGAAGAGAGGGTGGGAGGGTGGGAACCAAGGGCTTGGAATGAGACTTGGGGATCTTGTATAAAGACAGATGTGGATTCCTCCGACTCTACAGAAAGACCTCATTTCTCTCTTTGGATTTTAAAGTTTCTTTTTTTTCTACCCCAAAAGGAAACCTACTAGTCTAGTGATTGGAATTCTGCAGATTCATGTTATATAAATGGATTAATATGTGCATAAAAACCATAGAGTAACATTATATTATCCCCCACCTACCGCAGCCCCTTAATTACAGAGACACATGTGGCTAATAACTGCATAGAACTCAGAAGGGGAGACAATGGAAACCACTAGAGACGTCTAAGCATGTGGTTGGGTCGGGGAGATAGAAAGCCCTGGCCTTCAGTTTCCAGAGGCACCCTGAGCCACTGGCATCCACCCATCTGCATTGGTCTCAGAAGCCCCTGGTGGATTGCCTCTTGGAGGTGGATTGGGAGTGTGTGTGTGAAATATGTGTTTTGTGGCTTCCGAATCCCCTATTCTTGTCTGTTTCTTTTTCAGGGAATGCTTATCGAAGGCCCCCCTGGCCCAGAAGGCCCTGCTGTAAGTAGCAAATTGTATCTGTTCTGCTACAATGATGTGTTAGTGAGAATTCTGTTCCTGGTAAAGTGGGGCAAATTGAAGAGAAAGAAATAATGAACTTTAGGAAGCTTGGGTTTCTGTTTCCCGGGGAAGGAGACGAGAAAGGGAAAACTTCATGGGGGTGGGTGGTGCTAACTCTGGCCTTTCTGGGGGAAAAAATAAATAAACTCTAAATTTCTTCCCTCACTGTTCTTTACCGCTGAGGGAATGGGAAAGGGGGCAATATAAGATGTCTAGGTTACAACTGGGTGACATTATCCTTCTTTCATATTATTTGTTAGGGGCTTCCAGGACCTCCGGGGACTGCTGGCCCAACAGGTCAAGTGGGTGATCCTGGAGAGAGGGTAAGTTTGGGTTAACTGTGTTATCTTGGCCTCATTCATTCATTTAATAAACATTTCTTAAGGGAACGGTTCTAAACTCTGGGAAATATTAGAAGATAAATAAGATGCTGTTTCTAACTTTAATAAAGTTCCTAGTCTTGCAGGGGAAATGAGATAGCAGGATGATATGCTGGGCCATCACATGAAAGAAAGATCTCTTGTAGTTGGGGAAATCAGGGAGGCTTCTTGGAAGAGTAGTTTCTTCTGAATAATTCCCCATCCCTGTCTAGGATTGCTTCTCTGCAGTTTTGGGGATAGGCTGGTTCTGCTGGAAAATACTATCCCCAGCCCTGCTTTACTGAGCTTGAATTAGGGCTGACTTGTGAAACCAGAACTGTACCAAGGCAGTGACACAGCCTTAGTTAATACCTACAGAACAGCATTGGGTTGGAAATCACACATCAACTGCCCTACTTTCCTGCATTTAATTCCCCCTACTTCCTTTGGGGAATTTATCATTGGCCCCAATAACTCACTTCATCTCTCTCTGGTTATTAAAAACTCTCATTTCCTGAGCCCCAGGACAAATCAGTACTATTTTTTTCCCCATGTAAATACCTTGAGAGTAAGAGATGAATTTCTAAATCGACTTTTTCCTACCAGTAGAAAAAAAAAGGAAACTAGGTTATCTTGTTATGACATCCCCCATCGTTCCCTCCCACCATGCACACACATCTCCATGTGTCACTTCTCTATAGCACGTTCCTGTAGGTACTAGAAGTAGCCACAATTTAGGTCTGACATCTAGTGGGGCTGAGAAAAACTGCATTATTATGATTTTTTTTCTCTTCACTTCACATGAAGTGCGTGTAGCCAGATTAACAGGTCACAGGGAATCTAATGTACTTTTGATGCCCAAAGGCCTAGACTTTGAGGACCAACTCTTTGAAAGGAATCTGACTGGCCCCATGGTAAGACTTTGGGTGGTATTAAGTCCTTGGTGTCTGAGATCCATACTGAAGATGTTTTGCATTTATTAGAAGCTGTGAATTAGGGTTTGAGGGTTTTTTGAAACCAGGATATAAGTATGTTAAATATTCCTTTGTACAAGATTATGTGCTGGACATTGTGGGGAAGGGAAAAAAAAGATGACTACAATACAAAGCCTGTTCTAAGGGCCTATCGTGTAGGTGAGAAGAAGTGCGTATTCCTGAAAAGACACAGTAACATATAACTGGTACAGACAGTCGAATGTTACAGGACATTCAAGAGGGCAGGCTGCCACAGAGGGCATGATATGTTGTCCTTATCCTTGACAGGATCACACTTTATTTGGAGAAGATGAGACCACAGCTAACAAAAAGCCAAATTATTTAGTCTGGACAATAAATGCTGCTGGAATTCAGAAGGAGAAATTAGTGTGAATGCCAGCTTTATTAGGGAAAGTTTTGTGGAAGAGTTAGGTATGGGTTATGTTCTAGCTAGGCATCATTTCTTACCTAGATTTAATCACTGAAAGGGTGTAACCTGTTAAAGATCTGTTAAAAGCCTTAAAAGGCCAAGATCTCTGGGGCCATCTCCAGTCATCCTGATCTATATCTGGCCACTGGAGCCAGAGGGCTCCAGAGGAGAAAGTGAGGCTGGTGACTTTGTACAACCCTGCCTACCTCACTTAAATCTAATTCACTTGCATGTCATGGCATCAATTCCCTGATGTCATAGTGCTCTTCAAAAATGGAAGGATGGATGGGAAGAAGGGGAGGAACTTTTTTTACAGGAAGGTTCTTATATAGCTACCCAGGCTCTGATAGCAATGCAATTCCGTGTGGAGCAAGCAGTAGAAAGAAAGTTGGCACTGAAGCAAATAGAGCTGAATTCTTATCCCAGCTTTACCATTTACTAACCGTGTGACCTTGGGCAAGTCACCTGACATCTATAGGCTTTAACTTCCTTATCTAAAAAATAAGGAAATTGGACAAGATGACCTCTGAGGTTCCTTCCAGCTTTAAATCTAAGAGCCATATAATCTTATATTTCTCCTCACTTATCTTCTCTGACGGCCAGTTTCCAATCTGGAAGTCTTGAGATCTGGGTAATACATGGCCTTGGGCATTTGACGTAAATGCGTAGTTCTGCGTGGCACTGTCTGCCACGTCAGAGAAAGTGGAGGGCTAGAGCAATCAGCCTTGAAAGACCATCTTTGTCCAACAGCCTGTTCAGATCAACCCACACTTCTCTTGGCTCTGTAGCCTGTTATTGCCAGCCTTCTCCACAGAATTGAGCATCCAGACAAACAAACAAACATCCACAGCAAAGGAACCACAAATTCTGGGTGTAGTTTCTGGTGAGCGTTATAGACCTGCTAGGATTCCCCTCTGTTCCTGCAAAACCAAACTTCTATGCCAGAAGATGTCTGATTATATTAAAGGAACACCTGGGTGAGGGTCTATGTCTCTGAGTTAATTCTGTGCCCCATGAGAGGGGCTAAAGAATGATGGGGACCCTCTGTGACTGAGCATGGGGAGCCCATTTTCCCTTCCCTGTTGGGAAAGCTGTGGAATGATTGAGATATGTTCCCTAATTCTGATCATTAAAGTCTTGAGGATGTCTATCATTGGATTATGAACCTAGGGACCTCAGAGGTCATCCAGGTCAACCCAAGTGACTTGCCCAAGGTCACACAGGTAGTAAGCATTAGAGGGGATTTGAACTTAAGCCATCTGGCCCCAGAGCCAGTCCTCTTTCCACTGTATCATACCTCTTGTGCAGGTGATTGTGATAGAAGGGTGTCTTTTGTTGACTGGAATAGAATTCAAGTTTGAATTCTTGCCAACAATAATCTGGTCTCTGCCTTTGGGGCTGGAGTTTCTGGCAATATGTAGAGGAGGGAGGTGTGAAGCAAAAACACAACACAGGGCCTACTCCAGATGTCTCTCTGGGACTGGTTGTGAAACTGTGAATATGTGTACCTGCATCAAGATGGGCTGTTGCAATACTCCCAATTGGGGCAATTCATTTGGCAAAGGAGCTTCCTAGGCTTATGGTAGTTTACTCAGTCCAGGGGCCAATGAAATAGAGGTCAGGGAATGTTTGTTTGGGTGTATTCCACCCTTCTTAGATAAGAATTCATTTATCATATATTATGTCTATAAGTGTCTATAAACTATAGGTGCTGGGAGACATACAGAGTTTAGCTAGGACATGATCCTTACCCTCATGGAATTCATATTATAGTCTAGCAGAAGGATGAAAAACCAACATAAATAACTAGGATAGACAAGAAGACCTGATAAATACATTAGAGAGTACAGTACAGAATAACATTTGAGGATGAGAGAGAAAGGTTTTTATTGACAGCAGTGTTGTCAGGGAAAGATTGAGACGGCGCGTAAGTTGGGCTTTAAAGGATGACTAGGAATTCAGCAGGGGAAGAGAAGGAGAGAGGACTTACCAAACACGGGAGTACCAGAAGCATGAAAACAGAAGAGCACAGGCGGTGTTCATGTACCAAAGAGTAGCAAAAATCTTCCCAGACCCATAGAGTGTATAGAGAGGGGAGTTTCATGAAAAATGACTAGAAATATAGAGGAAGGAGTATCAAATTGTGGATAGACTTGAATGTCAGGCACAGGGGTTTGAACTTTGTTAGGCAGTAGGGAGCCACTGAAGATTTTTGAGCAGAGGAGTGCCATAATCATTTCTCTGAATTTGAAAAAAAAAATGTAAAAGTTTATTTTAGCAGTGGCATTAGGGATGGATTACAGAGTGAAGAGAGTGGAGGCAGGAAAACCTGTCAGAAAATAATTGCAATAGTCCTTATGGGTAGTGTTCAGGGCTAGTTTTAGAGTGGTAGCAGTAGGAATAAAGAATTGGGGACTGGACCAAGAGAGACTGAATCCATGTTCAGGATAAGAATGCAGTAAATTCCTGAAATGAACCGTACACTCCAACTCACTCTCTAGAGTTAAAATCCTGTATCTTTCAATGGTTTACATTATTTTTTTTCAGTTTTGTCAAACTCTTTATGACCCCATTTGGGGTTTCCTTGACAAAGATACTAGAGTGGTTTGCTATTTCTTTCTCCAGCTTATTTTATAGATGAGGAAACTGAGGCAAACAAAGTTAAGAGACTTGCCAAGGGTCACACAGCTAGTAGGTATCTGAGGCTGTATTTCAGTTCAGGGAGATGAGTCTTCCTGACTCCAGGCCCTGCACTCTATCCACTGTGCCACCTAGCTGCCCCTTGCCTTGTATACCTCATCCTTAACAATTAGGATCCATAACTGACCTTACACCTTGGTATATAATCTCTCCTGCTAGCATTTTCATTTTACCTCTCTCTTCCTTATCATCAACTCCAGTCAAAAAGGTGATATTGAGCTGGCTGTCATCCCTTCTGAGCTGACTTCCTTAACCTTAACCTTGTGGCCAAGAGGAGTTTAAGGATGAAGAACTCTGGTCCCCACATATCTTGACCACCAGTTCCAATTTGGGGCCAGATGACTTTTTCACTGCAATACTGCCTGGAATTGATTCTTTTAGCACTGGTGCAAATCACTAGTGCATTTTCATGGACAAACACTCTAATAGACTTCCCATCTATGAATATTGGCAAAGCAGTTAGCAGAATCTGAAATCATTAGAGCTTTGGGTGTTCACAGATCTGGATGCCAGAATTTGACCACACAATGGCAGTTTGTCTGTCTGCCCCAGTTAATGAACACTGGGAATGCATAAGACCCTGTATTAACCACACCATGGTTCAGGGGGTGGGCTGAAGAGAAAAAGTAATTTCCCAGTGTTAGAGCTCATGGGGAACTAGCCACTGGCAGCCATAACTACCATTAATTAATAATTAATTAAGGAGTTAATTAATAAAAATTCCTGTCTTCAACAGTCTTGTGATTTAGTTGGCAGAGATGAAGCATACACTTATGAAATGGTATAAGCTGTTTGGAAGTTGATTAGAATCCTGAAAATATTGGCCCTGCCCTCCCATCCCCACACATACACTCCCTCAACAAAGTCCAGCTGGAGCAGAATTCTGACTTTGAACGTAACATTAGCATTACTTAGATGGCAACTGAGCATCTTAATAGTGAGTTATTGCCTTCTTGGCCATCCATTTAATAACATACACCAGTTACCAGCAATCTGAAGTAGCGAACAGTCAATTAAATCTTTTTCCCCAAAATGATAGAATTAGAATGAATTTTTTTGTTTTTAAAATGTGAGCACAGTGTTTTTGTAGCTCGCTAGTTCATTGAGTGTTTTAACCATTAAAAAGAATTAAGCTTATTTATCATCTAATTAACTCCTGGGAGATCCAACTGGCATTGGAGAACTGCTATGATGTTACCCTCATGACAGATTTTGGATAACCACCAGAGCTTGTACGTTCCTGGTATATTTAATGTGTTGTGGTTGAAATAATCATGTTCCTAAGTCCTATGAAATCACCGAGAATGACACCTCCCTCCACCCTGCCTATTTCATTCTCTATATGGCATTGACTAGAATTAAACATAAAAGTGTTCTTTCATGAGAAGGAATGCTAGAACCCAGGATCCTCTCAAAAGACATTTCTTATATCCTAGTTATCTGAAGGAAGGAGACATCCCCTACCCAAATGTTTTGTTTAAAATTCCATGAAGAATGAAATAATGTAATTATAATGACCAAACTTAGGCCTAGGTTTGGGATAAGGAAATACACCTTTCTCCTTCCATCAGACAGGTAGGGAGCTATGGGTATTGAATGACTGATAATAGTTGCTACACTGACAGGTAATAGTTGCTACCCTGGTTGATTTCACTAAATTATTTACCTTTATTACAAAGAAAGTTTCATAGGGGTAAAAGGGGTATAGCAGGAAGTGATTTTGATATACAAAAAAAGCATAAAACTTTTTTAACAAGAAGGAAGAAGAACCAAAGGTCCAATGCCCCTTCCCACTGTTGCCATTACATGTATGATCCTGGGCATGTCAGCTAACCTCTGGGCCTCAGTTTCCTGATTGGTAAAATAAAGGTGTTGAACTCAATACCCTCTGAAGTCCTTTCTAGTTCTAAATCTATGACTCCATGATTGTGACTAAAATCTTGTGCCAGGGGTATGCTGGATCCAGCCCTACTGGGACAATTGTTAAATTATCAGTGTGAGAATTTATACCTCAGAAATTTGTAAATGCTATGAATAAGGGCTTGATTTATTGTTTTGTCAATGTCTAGACTTGAGAAAGTAATAGGGGAAATGTTAATAATGCAAAATAAACTTTAAAATGTGTTGTGTGTACACTCCCCCCATCTGGCTATTAAACATATAACAACAACTCCCTACTATTAAATAACTATATACCTGTACTAAGTCATGGGTTGTTTTTTTTCTTTTTTCTTGTGTTTCTTTTTTTTCTTTCTGCCAGTACACCTTCTCTAACAGACCACTCAGGCTGATTGCCAAAGATAGTCAAGTGTAGCAGCCTTTCCTTTGCTCATTGCTATGTGAATTTAGTTATACTGTGGGTGAAATCATATTCTCTGAAATATAATGAATACAGATGGTACATGCCTGATATAGTACAGGGAGCAGATGTAAAGCCCAGTTTCTTTCTCAGACATGAGCTTTATGATAACAAAAAACAACTCCCATTCCTGTCATGCTGTAAGGTTCACGAATATTTTCTGCACAAGTTCTGTGTTGTTATTCCTATTGCACAGATGACAAAACTGAGGCACGGAGTGTCTATAGCAGCCTGCCCAGCATCACACAGTTAATAAGCAGCAAAACCGGGATCTGACCTTGTTAGATCTTCTCCCTCCAAGACCAGTGTTCTTCTCACTGTACTGAGCTGCTTCCTTTATATAAAGGGATCTCAGTGTATAATAAATACCCTTGGTGGCTGGTCTCCCCAGTTTGCTGCTACGAGGTCCTGGAGCTCAGCTTCAAGGCAATTTCAGCATGAAAAGGGGTTGGCTGATTTATGTGCAGTTGGTGTCTGCCATGTACTATATTAGTTTTGAAAATAACCACAGGCTTGTGAGTAACAGTTTATGCTGGGTGAGTAGTATAGAATTCATTTATTTCACTGTGTCTTTACCTCCTGGGAGCAAGCCATGATGGTAAAGTAAATTTGTGGGCTAATAAATGTTCAAGACTTATTTGCAAGGTTATACAAAAACTGTTTTATAAACACATTTATCAGGTTCATACCAAAAATGGTGTCAGAAGATGAGAAATGGTAATATTTCTTATATATCATGCACACATACATATATATGTATATATAATCATATGTATGTATATATAACATTTATGTGGATATATGTATACACATACATGTATAATATACACACGTGCATATACACACACACAGTTCAACACTTCAAGGTTCTTGATTTTACCCAAGTAGATGTTTCTTCCACCATGCAGATCCCAAAACCATTTATGCCTTAACAGATAATTTCAATGAACTGCCCTGATGGGGGGTGGAGGGAAGGGAACCATAATAATCCCTCTTTGGTTGGGCTAATGCTCTAATGGGCCTAGGGCCTCAAAGCCAGAAGGTATCTTAGAGATCATCTAATCTAGATCTCTTATTTTACATATGAGGAAACTGAGACCATTTGAAGGGGAAGTGACTGCCCTAAGGACAAACATCTAGAAGTGGTAGAAGCAGGACTAGAAGGGGTCTTTCTTGATTCTTAGCTCTCTGCTTTCTGCATTCTACAGCACTGTCTGTCAAGCCTAAACTAGTGTAATCCTTGAGCAATATCCATGCAACCTCTCCCTGGGTCTGTATGTGAAGCCTTCCTACTCTAGTTAGACCAGACTATACTCTGTTGGTGCAGCCTTTGAGAATGCAGGGTCATTTCCATCTCATGATAAGCCATTGGAGGAAAACTTTAGTAAGACATAGAAAATATTTATGTCTACTATGTAGACATAAATACATGTGATACATGACATGACATGGCATGGCATGACATAGAGTGTTCCCAAAGCCATAGAATAATAAAATTGAAACACTTGTCCCAAGAAGCTCATTTAACCCCTGAGTAGGTAGGTGTTATTCTGAACTGTGCATATTTCAGGCATCTGCTTGTGGAGAATTTACTTTCATTTTTCCCTAACTCCCTAAGAAAAAAGTTGAGGGAATGGCGTCTGTTTGGTGGGAGGCAAGATGGATAGATTGTGAGAGTTCTGTTGTTTTGTTCTCCAGAGATCACACACAGATGCGCACACAGCTTGATGCAGGAGACTGAGTACTGGGTTTAGGGTCAGAGGACATGAGTTTAGCAGCTCATAGCTGTGTCACCTTGGGTAGGTCCTTTAACTCCCCTGAGTTTTGCTAGTATATGATAGAATATTTTCAAGAACATAAAGCAATGAACTTTTCTAGCAAAGTCTATTAATCAACATATTGTTCAGTAGAGGCCTTTAAGGGGCCTGCTTAATAAATACTTAAATGTTTAATAGCAGTATCTTGGCTATTTCCACAAACAGGAGTGCCTTGGAAAGGGTCTGAGGTGACCTGGAAAGAGGGATGGGTTTTCTGATAAATACAAGATGCCATAGAAAGTAGCATGAACTACATGGACAGGCTCCTCTAATCCCATGATAAAAGTGAATTTAGTAATCCAGTTAGTGGGGGGTGGGGTAGAGTTGGTGCAAATACCATAGCCTCATGGATTTAGAACTAGAAGGGAACTTAGAGGTCATTGGGTCAAATCCCTAGGAAGTTAAGTGATTTTCCCAGAGTCATACAGTTTAGTGGCCGGGCCAGGGTTTAAAACCAGATCCTCTTACTTCCTGTCTGAATAATCTTTCTATTTTTGTTGTTCAGTAGTCTTTCAGCCATGTCCAACTCTTTGTGACCCCATTTGGGGTTTTCTGGGCAAAGATACTGGAGTGGTTTGTCATTTTCTTCTCCAGCTCATTTTACAGATAAGGAAACTGAGGCTAACAAGGCTAAGTAACCTGCTGAGGGTCACATAGCTAGTAAATGTCTGAGGCTGGATTTGAACTTAGGAAGATGAGTCTTCCTGACTTCAGGCCTGGACCTCTATCCACTACATGACCTAGCACACATTTTCTACCCCTTTAGTTGGGGGCATTTAGGTTTACTTCTTATTGTCTCACGAGTTTCATGTAAATGAGGCCATTGGAATTTCAGATTTATGCCTATGTGGGAACAACACTATAAAATAATTTTTTTTAAGTACAGGCATTTTGAAAACTTTTAGAAAGCTTTATTATTTCTATTTTCCTCACTTCTGATTCTTTCCTGTGGTAAAGGTAGAATGTATCAAGATAAAGGCTTCTGTGAGAGATTTGAAGTTATTTTCACCACAGCCATTATGAGTCAATGTTCAGAGTTTTGTTCATCAACCTGTTCTAAATCCTAGACTGTGAGGCTCATGCTTTTTCATTTCATCCTGATTTTAAGATAAAGACTTGCTTGTTTAATTTCAAATATTTTGCAGCAAATTACTGTTGTGTCTGCCCTCTGACATCTACCCTACATAGCCACATTCAGTCCAATAATCTCTTTCCTAGTCTTCAGGAAAATCATTTTGTTATTTAAATACAAAATTTTTCTTTTATTTGCAAGATACCTTTTTCCTTCTTTGGAGAGCTTCATTGTGTGTATGTGTGTGTGTGTGTGTGTTTGTGTGTGTGTGTGGTATGGTGTACATGAATGAAAGATGCAAGCCATGTTACGCAACTGCTTAAAAACAAACAAACAAAAAACCAGTGTGTTTGACCAAGGACACCGAGTTAAGGTAGTGATTTGGGAACCAATCTATCAAATGCTAAATTTTAAGAAGAAGTTTTTTGTGTGAGAAGAGGCCAGCTCGAATTATTTATTGTGCCTTTAATCCAGTAGCTGGAACTGACTTATGTACCTATCAACTCCTCATCAGCTAAGTCGGAAAGTCCCATATGTCTGACTTGAGCTAAGTAAACAGTGTGAGAGCCATATCATGGGCCCATTTTCACAGTAGTCTTGAAAAATGGATAGGCTGGTTTGAAATGCAGCCTCTGTCTTACAGCTCAGGGGACTGTACTTTATGCAGATAAATCATTGGGCTCTTTTAAGGTCTGTTGTTCATTTTTCTCAAGCTATGTTACTGTTTCAGGTCAATTCAGTTCAATTCAACAAGCATTTATTAAATTCCTTCACTGATGAAATTACAAGCATAACCCTCAAATGTGCCAGGCGCTGTGCTGAGTGCTGGGAATGAAAAGACAAAATGAACCACAGCCTCTGCTCTTAAGAAGCTTACATCCTTTAGATGATAACATTTGAGGAAGAAGTGTGCGTTGACAAGGGAGGAAAGCCAGAAAAGCTTTCCAGAGGAGTAGCCCTTGAACTGTGCCTTCAAGGAAGCTGAGAATCCTAAGAGGCAGAGATAAACAGGAAGTGATTTCCAAGCATTGGGAATAGGCAGCCTGCCTGAGGTAAGGCGCAGTGGTAGGAGATGGAATCCTAAATTTAGGAAAAGGGAACAAACATTTATTAAGCACCTACTAGGTACCAAACGCTGAGCTAAACACTTTATAAACATTATTTCATTTGAACTTCACCTGGAAGGTAGGGACTATCATACTCCCATTTTGTAGTTGAGGAAACTGAAATTAAATGACTTGCCTAGGGTCACACAGCTAGTGAGTGTCTGTGACTGGATTTGAACAAGTGGGTCAGTTTGACTGGAAATCAGAGTATGAGAAGACGAATAATGTTCAGTAAGCCCGGAACCATAAATTGGCACCACATTGTAAAGGGTTTTTATTACCAAACTAAAGAATTTATATTTTATCTTTAAGATAATTAGGAACTACTGAAAATGCTTAAGCAGGGGAAGAACATGATTAGGTTTGTGTGCTAGGATGGTTATTTTATGGGTCTGAGTGAGAATAGATTCAAGAAAGGAGAAACTGGAAAAAAGGAGACCAATTAAACTATTTTGTATCAGGACTGAAATATTATTTTTTTTCTGCTAGATTTATCTTCTCATTGGTAAAAGTTTCCAAAATTAACATCCCAGAAGAATTGTTCCAAATCTGGAATGATTACTCTTCCTCATGAATCACTTAAGAGAGCACTTATAGTTGTGTTTATACCACCTTTATTTTCTTTAAAAAACAAAATAGTAGAGTGAGGAAAGCATTGGTGAATTTCAGATCTGCCTTTCACTATGGCACACTTCTCAAGGTTCTGATAACATGTGCAAAAACTTTGAGAGAATGCATTTATATGTATGAACTTGTACCTGCTCACCCGTGTTCACACACACACACACACACAGCCTTACACAGCATTATTTCTCCTTACTGAAACAGTGGAGTCTACTATTTTGAAGAAAAATTATTAGAAAGTTACTTATACTATTCATAGTTAGTAGTGATTTTTTTCCCTCCATCTCCCCTTCCCTTTCTTTCCTCCCTCCTTCCCTCTCTCCCTTCCTCCTTTCCTTTTCTTTTCCTTCTTTCCTTCTTTCTTTCTTTTTTCTTTCTTTCTTTCTTTCTTTCTTTCTTTCTTTCTTTCTTTCTTTCTTTCTTTCTTTCTTTCTTTCTTTCTTTCTTTCTTTCTTTCTTTCTTTCTCTCTCTCTCTCT
>NW_027187344.1:2044622-2213357 GCF_028583685.1 Petaurus breviceps papuanus | reverse complement strand
TCTCTCTCTCTCTCTCTCTCTCTCTCTCTCTCTCTCTCTCTCTTTCTTTCTTCCTTCCTATTCACTCAAAACTGTCCAAAATCCCAGTCAAACTATTACTCAAACTCAGAGGACACAACTGCATCCCTCTGTATTACAAATCCCATGAGAACTATCTTGAATTTTCATTGTCTTGGCTATGGATTGGGGGAAAATCTGATATTTCTACTTTAGGAGTCAAGTATTTTCTGAAATTGAATGAACTCAACTGAATAGGTTCCAATATGGAATAGTAGAACTTGCATATATCAGTTATTGGAAGATTGCAATAACTGGAGTAAAAGACTTTATAGAACACCTCTAAATTGTTTTTGGGGCTGGAGGGGAGAGAAGAATTCAGCTGCCTTTTCTGTACAGTCATGTATGGTCTGGTGTATATAGTTAAAGACTCACTAATTTCATATAGTTGAAAATATATAATACTATATTTTAAAAATAACATTTTAAAGGATATACAACAGTAGAATTTGCTAACAAAGTTCATTAAAGTGTTGTTTAGCAGAAGTCCTTTGAGAACCTGCTTTGATATATAAATAAATAAGTGGGGTTTTTTTAATCATTCCTTTGGTTGTTTTGACATAAATTAGTGCCTTGGAAGTGTTTTAGGGGCTTGAAAAGAATATTTATTTGTAAATTTAACAGTTTGTTAAGTAATGATGAACTTGAGTCTGGTCTTTATCTGGATGACCACACATCCCAAGTAACTAGTTCTCAGTTAATGATCTATGACTATATAAGCTCTTTAGACTGGGATAGGTTGCAGTATAGACTGATGGAGAGATTGCCTACATGGAAGAGATCATGGATCCATTGAAAAAGAAATGGGCGGGGGGGGAGATGGCTAGGTGGTGCAACGAGTAGAGGGCCAGCCCCAGAATCAGAAGGACCTGAGTTAGGATCTGACCTCAGACACTTAACACACACACACACACACACACACACACACACACACACATAAAACTAGCTGTGTGACCTTGGGCAAGTTACTTAACCCCACTAGCCCTCCAAATAAAAGAAATGGGGAAAAACACCCATTTACAGTGTTGGGTAATTTGGGTTTATCAATGAGTTCTTTCCTCAATGTTTATGTAGTCTGCCAGTTTAAGTATGACAAATTAGAAGGAGAATTTGTAGATTGACAAAATGCCTATCACTGCCTCCTTCCTACCTAAAATCACATGTTCCCACCTTTGCTCAAGCTGTTCCCTGTTCCTAGAATGCCATCCTCTTCTACCTCCAAATCTTTCCAGGCCCTATTTTCATTTTCTCTACTCCCTGAGACCTTCCCTACTGGCTTAAGCCTGCTATAATTTTTCACTTCTCTGAATGTCTATTGCATTTATTTATAGCTTGTACTATACAGTGAAGTACTTTGCTATGGCTCCCAATGACCTTCAGGATCAAATATAAAATCTTCTGTTTGACTGGTCCTGTCCTACCTTTCCAGCCTTGCTATACCTTATTTCCCTCCTCCTAATCTATAAGCCAATGTCACCAGCCTCTCTGCTGTTTCTCACACAAGATACTGTCTCCCAACTCCAGGAGGTTTTGCCAGCTGTCCCATCATCCCACAGCTCTCTGCCTCCTTATATCCACCCCCTGGCTTCCCTCAAATCTCAGCATTCTCACTTTCTGAGAGAAGCCTTTCACAATCCTCTTTAAGGCTGGTTTCCTCTATTGTTCATCTGCAGTTTATCCTGTACATATCTTGTGTATGTGTGTGTGTGTGTGTGTGTGTGTATAAATAATTGTTTGCATAGTATGTCCCCCTTTAGGCTGTGAACTCCTTGACAGCAGAGACTTTGTATCCCCTGTATTTAGGATAGTGTCTGATCCATAGTGGATGTTTAATAAATGCTTGTGCACTTGACTGTACCATCTTTAATTGTTCTTTGATGTGCTTGTGTGTGTGTGTGTCTGTGTCTGTGTCTGTAGGCATGTATTTGTGTATCTCCCTAATCAGATTTCAAACTCCCTGAGTGAAGGCGCCATGCCTTCTAATTCCTTTTATTCCCTACAGCACCAAGTAGAGAGCTAGAAATGTCGGAGGTATTGAATGGAACCACACCTTGATTGATTCTTCTGCTTTCATCCTATCTCAATAGGGTCCTCCTGGCCGCCCAGGCCTTCCTGGAGCTGATGGCCTGCCAGGACCTCCAGGGACCATGCTTATGCTGCCTGTGAGTATTCTTCTCCCACGGGGTGTTCTTAGGAAACATCCAATGCCGGTTAGCTCAGTGACTAACACACATTACTTAATGAGCTCATTGAGTCTATCCCTTCAGTGAACTTGATACTACTCCCTACCACAGACTATGGTCCTAACCTGTCGATCTTTATCACACATATCTTCTGCCTGTCATGAAAGAGGCCAGGTAAGACCATATGGATGGCTTAATGCAACATGTCCCGGTAAGGTGGTTAAAAATAAGTTGGGCATCACCCAAGGGCCACATTTGAAAAGTGCATGAATATGTAGATATTAGACTTCTTCATGCTCTTGTACTTTATCATGAAGAGAAAAAGAGGGAAGGAAATTCTGCCATATTTTCTGTAGGCTGATTTTGCAAGGAGTAGAGAAGTCCATATAACAAGAGCAGAGAGAAATCTCAATCCCCAAAGGAAGGAGTTGGTAGGTGGGAAACAAAGTGTCCAAGTCACTTTAGATTTAGACAAAGTATCTAAGCCTCCTGAGTCCATTCAGCAGTATTTACTCACATACTCTGCTTTCCCCATCCCTTATTCTGGCTCTTTGCCAAACACTGTGTGTCTCCCAGGGTTTTTCACAGGAGATTCATGATTCTGTCTTAGTGTTTGCAACATCTCACTCTCTGAAACGTTATCTTCTTTATACAGAAAGATAAGTTAAGGCACTAAGAAAGGTTCCTGATAGAATGAGAGAAGAAAAGTCCATCTGGTCATTATTGATCCTTGTTCCAGAACCCTTTTATCTTCTTGCACTTGGAGTGTTAACATTTATACCACAATAATCAATTTAATGATACCTGCTCTTTATGGACAACTTTTACAATTTTTTTGTTTTGTGTTTTGAGGACCTTTGTTTTGTTTCATTTTATTATCTTGTCTAGCCTGGAAATGCAGTGGTGGCTCATGGACCAGATTCCAATGTTGGTACAGAAGCTTAATCTCTCTCTCTCCCTTCCCCCCCCCCCAACTCTGGCTGCTTTGCTCCTCTTCAGGTGACTCTCCACTCCCAAGGGCTCACCATATTGATGCCAAACTTAGTGAAGACACCCAATAGGCTTTTGCCCTCCTGTAGCTCCAGAATTCAAGGGATCCACCAGCCTCATTCTTCCCCAGCAGCAGAGATTATAGGCATGCACTACCATGTCCAGTTACTTCTTTTACTTCCAAAGGACTTTGCTACTTTCTACTTTTATCCTTAGTTATGAATCAAGGATGGAAGTGATTTTAGCTTCATTTTACAGATGGGGAAATGAGGACTAGTGACTTGTCAAAGGGCACCCCCAAGTCCACAAAAGATCAAGGGCTAGAACTCAGGTGTTTGGTGCTCTCCACTGAGTTCTTTGTCTTTATCTATGCTACCTGTTCAACTGCCACATGTGTAATTATTTCCTCAGTGTGAAGTGAAGGCCTCATACCCTCTCTATAATTTGCTTAATTTTGGTGTCATTTTAAGAGCTTGAAGAAAAAGGTGGGGGAAGGTGAGGAAGGAGGAAGACTAGGACAGGAACCAGGATTAATCTGGGAAAAAAGTGGCGCAGTGAGTAAAGCGCCGGCCCCAGAGTCAAGAGGACGCGAGTTTGGTTCCAGCCTCAGACACTTAACACCCACACACAAAAAAAACTAGCCATGTAAACTTGGGCAAGTTACTTAACCCCAATTGCCCTCTAAAAGGCAAAAAAAAATCTGGGAAAATAAAGCATTTGGTGGCCTGAGAAAAAAGTAGCAGCTGGCACTCAGCATTTGCAAGGTTAATAATATTGTCTCCATTTTAATGATAGAGATAGTACTTAAATGCTTACTTGAGAAGCCACACACAGCATATTGGAGAAAAGATGATGAAAAGTGGGAATAGTCAGTGTTGGAGGGGTTGTGGGAAGAAAGACACACTAATGTATTTTTGGCAGAGCTGTGTATCAGTACAACCATTTTGAAAATCAATTTAGAATTATGTAAATACTTCTTGACTCAAATGTCCATACCTCTTGACCTAGAGATATCACTACTAGGTTTACACCCTAAGAAGGTCATTACTGAGAAGAAAGTCCTTATATGCAACCCCCCTAAAAAATTATTAGCACTTTTTCTGGTAGAAAAGTATTAGAAACAAAAAGTAGATAACTTATTGATTGGGGAATGGCTAAACAACTTGTGGTGCATGAATGTAATAGAATTTTACTGTGATAGAAGCAATGACAGATATAATGAACAGAGAGAAAAAAATGAAAATATTTATATGACTTGATGTAGAGTGAAGTAAGCAGACAATTAAAACAATGTACACAATGACTATAATAATGTAAATAGAAAAATCACAAATTGAAAGTGAATGTTGTAAAATTCCCCCAAAAATGCATGACCACAATGAAGAAATATGAAAAGGTATCCCTCACCCCATTTCTTTTTTTAGGAGGGTAAACTACAGATTTCATACACTGCATATGTTTTCAGGTTTTATTTGATATATTAATTAGTTTTGCTAGTTTTTTTTTTTTGTTCTTTTTCTTTTAACAATTCTTGGTTATACTGCTTGGCTCTCTGGGAGGGAGTAACAAAGGGATATTGGAAGAAGCTCCAAAGTTGTAAAAACAAAACAAAAGATATCCCAAAATGTATTTTTAAAAGTGTTTTGCAAGGCTAGCTAAGAGATTTGAAGGCAGTGAGGGAGACCCGAGTGTCCCATATGCTTTAAAGGTCTACTCCTTTTCTGAGAATGTTTTTAATTCTCATTTTTAAACAAAACCATTAAGCTTAACACATCATGTATGATAGTGGACAGAAGCAGAGGTAGGGACAAAGTTTCTTAATAAAAATGACTGCTTGTAGTGCATGGGGGCTGGGAGTGGGATTGGGAAAGAACTGAGAGTGACTTTCTCCTTTCCATTGAGGACCTGGGTGCATCTCCTCTTGGTTTCTGGATTTGTCTTTCAGCATAAATCGGATAATGGTCTTAAGAGTGAGATATTGAAAAGGCTAGCAGAGAATTTTGATTCTCCTGGAAGAAAAAATTCCAGATAGCTTCAGTGAAATATCAGAATGATGGAGAGTAAAAACAGAGTAAGGCTTTGGGCTCCTGGCAGAGTTTCTCCAAATGGATTCTGGGAGTTAACACATATGTAGGTACAAGAACCCTGGAGTAGAAAGCTGGACCAAGATATGCTGTGATTCTCCCCACCAGTTTGAATGAACTGTGGTTCTTTTTGACCAACTTGATAATTTCGTATAGACCTTGAAGCTTGTCAATGTCAAGATGGAATAAAATGTACTTCCTACATCTGGGGGCCAAGTGAGCTGAGGTACTTCCTGCTTCTTGGGTCTTGCACCACTCCCAACCCCATCTCAGTCATTTCTCTGTTTTTTTGCTCCACAGTTCCGGTTTGGAGGGGGAGGTGATGCAGGGTCAAAAGGACCAATGGTCTCAGCCCAGGAATCCCAAGCCCAAGCCATTCTCCAGCAGGCCAGGGTATGTATGATTTGGGGGCGTAGTGATGTTAGGGAGTATGGGGTCCAGTTGGGTTGGGTTGCATAGGAGCAAGAAATAAGTTTTGTCATGACAGAACTATGAAGATGATTCTGAATCCTTACAAATACAGGAATATGGAGGGAGAGTTGGGGGAGGGTTAGTGATGGTGGTGGTGATGGGAACTAAGGACCTGCCCAGGTTCTTTTGATCTGATAGTACTGGACAAAGGTATCTTTGAATAATTTCTGATTTATATCATGGAGGTTGAGGAAAGAGCCATAGGAGAATTCTATAGCCATTTATGTCTGATTGGTAGAGCTAAATGAACTGTCAGGCAGTGAGCTGGATGAGTGGGTCACCAGGAGTAACCAGTGAGAGGAGCAGTGGGGCTTCCTTGCTTAATTATTACACATTATCTCTGTGTAAGGGCACTTTACTGAATACAAGGAATAAGTCAAAGCATAGACACAGTCACTGACCTCCTGGAATTTTCATGGTAAGAGAGGAATGTTAACATACCCAGAGGTGGATGGCAGAGGCCATTTTCACAGAGATTCAGGAATAGAACCCCAAAGTGACATATGAAACCTTAAAAACAACAACCCAAAAAATTATAGGATAGGACTGAAATCTTCTTGTGTTTCTTTAACTAGACCAGCAGATCCATTCTTGACCTTCATCACCCTCACTTCGAAGTCAGGAATAGTTTAAGCCCTTTAGTATGTGATTGAGGAAGCCTCCTGCTTACTTGCTAATACCTCAGATCCACCCTAGGATCATAGATTTAGACCTGAAAGGGACCATAGGGTCCATCTATTCTAATAGTCTCATTTTGTAGATGAGGAAACTGAGGCCCAGAAGTGACTTGGTCGGGATCAATAGGCAGTAAATAGAAGAGTCAGAATGTGAACCCAACTCCTCTGAGCTCCTAGGGGAGACAGTGAATAGAGTACTGGGCCTGGAGTCAGGAAGACCTGAGTTAAAATCCAATCTTAGATACTTATTAGCTATGTGACTCTTGGCAAGTTACTCAACCTCTGCCTATCTCAATTTCCTCAATTGAGTAAAATGGGGACAATAATAGCACCTACCTCCCAGGGTTATTGTTGTGAGGCTCAAATGAGATTATATTTGTAAAGCACTTAGCACAGAATTTGGCATAGAGCAGGCACTTAATAATTGCTTCTTCCCTTTCATTTCCCTTCCCCTCTCTCTGACTCTAGATCAAATCTTTTCTACTATATCACAGCAGTCCTAAATCTTTTAGTTTTAAAATTTTGAGCCCTATTAAAATACTCATCACTTAATCCAATTCTTACCTAGCCTTTAGTCACTGAATGGGTGTTACCTCAGACAAACTGAGACCAGGGAAAGACCTTAATTTTGAAAGGCCCTGCATCAAATACTGCATCCTAGACCGGTCTTGACTTTTGTCTTGCCCTTGGACTCTGATGACTCTGGAGCTGAGGGTGAGGTTGACGACTTTGCACAGCTCTCCTCACTTAAATCCAATTCACTCAAGGGTTAAGACATCACCCTCATAATGGTGTCCGTCCTCTTCGAGAATGAAGGATGAGCATTAACAATACACTGGGAGAGAGAACTTGCTAAATTGCCATCAGTCGTGTATGTCTCAGTGTGGATGAGGTCACAGCCATTCCTGAGAGCTGGCCTTTCCTGGGATGGAATAGAAGTACACTAGTTGTCTGAGAGGACAGGGAAGAGGTTAATTGAGAGGAGAAAGTACCCAGAGTGGGAAGTAGAAAGAGAGATAAATGAGAGGATTCTGGCAATTTGAATAGCATTGAGACCATGACCCTGTTTACATAGTTTTGTCTTATAGCATCACTAGAAAGAGAAAGGAGAGAAAGACAAAGGAAAGAGATGCCTGGACATAAAAAACTGCCATCCCCACAGTAGACTAAATTCAGGAGGAGGAGTGGAGTCCAGAAAGGAGATTTTTCTTCTCTTATTACTCTTGTTTTCCATTGCTTCACTCAATTAGCTAATTGCATTTTTAATTGATGTATCTCCAGATTGCTGATTGCTCGTGATAAGAGCAAATGCTGCCCGGGTGGGTGATCCTTCAGAGCGGCTCCCTTAATGGGACATCATAAAGAAGGCTCTAAATAATCCAGTGTTTGTGCAATATTTATGGTGCTCTGAGTGCAGCCCTGAGTAGGTGTTAATTATTGGAGCGCATGGATAATTACAGGACATTTTAAGTATCAAGTGGTTGCTATGGAACAAATTGTCCAACTGATGTAATATATGGCGTGGCAGCTGCCATTACCTAGGAAGGGATTTATGGACTTGGTGCTGCCTATATTGATTTTTAATCTGTGTATTTTTTAAAGTTTAAGCAGAATTAGTGATGTGCTTAAGGGGATGGTTAAAAAAAAAAGCAAAAACCTCCCTAAATGGAAATGGCATCCTGGGGAGAAATGATGGATCTGTGCCCCGGTGATGCAGGTTGTATGTATTTTCTGGAAGTAGTTTGTGAAGAACTCCTTAAACCCAGTTTTAGTAAGCTCAAATTCAGAATACCCAAGAGGTGGGAAATTGGAGGAAGTGATTGGTGACAGACTTTAAGGATCTATATAAAGGTAACCTTCCTGCAAATGGGATAGAGTCATAAAGTCATAGATAGAGTTGGTGCTATATGGAACCATAGAGATCTAGTCTAACCTCTTTATTGTAGAATAAGGAAGATGGAGATTAGAGACAGGAAGTGACTTACTGAGGGTCACACACAGGTAGGAAAGTAGCAGAGCTGGGATTCAAACCACATGTTTTTACTGTAAATCTAATGCTCTTTCCACTATACCATATTGTCTAGGCTGTTTTTGCACGTTGATAGTGAGTACACATGATGTGCTTTTAGAAACACCAGAAAGACCTAAACTCTCTCTCTCTCTCTCTCTCTCTCTCTCTCTCTCTCTCTCTCTCTCTCTCTCTCTCTCTCTCTCTCTCTCTCTCTCTCCTCTCTCTCTCTTTCCCCCTCCCTCTCTCTGCCTCTCCCTCTCTCCCACCCTCTAATTCTCCTTCTCCCTCTTCCTCTCATCTTTTATCTCAGACCTGGAGTCCCTTTAATTGGGAGAGAAAGTTTCATATTCCCCCCAAAGAGAATAAACTTCAAGTGAAAATTACTTTAGGAGAGAGAACACTATAAGTGACATTCATAGATTACTTAGTTAGTTAGTTAATTAATTAATTAATTCAGGTGTAAGTGACAGAGATCAGAGCCTTCCTGGAGAATAAGTTTTTGACAAGGGAATTATGGAAAGGAATGGGAGGGTGTTAAGCACTGTTTGAAGTAGAAAAGAGTCATAGAATGTGTGTAGAAAATAGGAGACTGGGATCTTTGAAAATCAATGACAAACATTTCTAAAATGCCTGCTGTATGCAGAGTAAAGAAGGAGTTCCAAAGTTTAGCTAAGATGTGGCCCTTACCTCCATTGAACCGACATTCTGGTGAGGGAGTAAGGCACACCAACACAGATAACTATAATATACATCAGTAAAGTGATAGGTGCATTAGGGTGTTGAGAACCAAAAGGCTCTATAAGTTCCCAGAGTGAAGATTATTCATTAGTAACTAGGGGAATCAGGGAAGACTTTGTGAAGTTGATGTTGGATTTGGGATTTGAAGAGTAAGTTTGATTTAATAAGCAGAGAGGGGGGAGGAAGGCATTCCAGGCACAGGAAATGCCTTGAACAGGAGAGAACAAGGTGTGTTGCAGTTGGGGAGGCAGGGAGCTGTCCAATTCAACTAGATTCTATGCCCAGACTTTCCTAGAGCTGGCCTTGCCAGTGCCTCAAGGTAAGTACTAGATCTGAAAGTTTTCCATGAGTACCTCCAGTCCCTCTCCCCCTTTAAAAGACTTGTCTTTAGAGGTTGCTCTTCAAATGAAAATGATCATTGGAAGGGCTTAGAGAGACCTGCTATGCTCCTCAATTCCTTCTCTAACCATGCCCAATTAAATGCATCCACCAGGAGCATCTGACAGCTTTTTCTTCTTTCTTTTGCAGTTGGCACTAAGGGGGCCAGCAGGCCCAATGGGTCTTACCGGGAGACCAGGTCCTGTGGTAAGTTGATAGTAAGACTGACATAAGGATATTATCATTGGGATTCTGCAGTTGACTTATGGAATAGGTACCTTTTGTGGAACTCTGGATATTTGAGCTCAACTATGACAGCAGTAACATAGTAGGGCCATCTATGAATCAGGAATTACATATAATCCTGTATTTTATTTATGAGATTAGCAACATTTCAGAGGTACCATACTGAGTCACTCAATTTACTGTCTTCTGAGCGGGATCAAGGATTGACTACTTTCCTGGTACAGGGGAGATTCCAAGGGATAGTAGCCAAGTATTAGTTGCCTTGTGTTTCCAAAAAGTCATTAGGTTGTGGCCCAACTGAATCGCAGCAGCAATGACCCACCTTGAGATATAGAGGGGAGGTGGAAGGAAGGAATGCTCCTTCCTAAGCCTCTGGTTGCAGGAAAATTTGGGTGGAAGTTGGGGGAGAGCTTAAGGAAGTAAGTTGGGATTAAATATGGGATAGGTTCCCTTTCTTCTCCCTTTTTACAAATGGCGAGTACCCTTTAGAGAGCTCACACCTTAAGCTTAACTCTTTAAATAATAGTACCTTAGCAGGAATTGATAAGAGCAAGAGTGAATCACTGTAGCAGAGGGTGAGCTGATGGAATCATGTCATCTTACTACTGGAATGAACCTCAGAGGTTCAAACCCTACCAGAAGTATCAATTTCCTCTCTAGCCTTCCTCAGAGAGTAGTAGGGATGAAAGACATATAGAAATCTATTTCATGATTCTGTGATTTGGTACAAAGAACTGCATGTTTCTGTGCCTTGTGGGCAATCCTATCCTCCTGAATTCTATCAGGAACATTAGCCAGAAGGATGTCTCTACTCTAATGACCCTCTACTCCCACTGCATAAAATATACTGAAATGGCCTCAGCCCCTATGTAGCAGATATTCACTGTTCTTTCCACCACCCCTCCCCTTATCAAAGCATTTCTTGATATAGTTTCCCTGTCACTGCCACTGAAGCGTAACTGGAATGTGTTTCCTTAGGGTCCTCCTGGGAGCGGTGGTTTAAAGGGAGAAACAGGAGATATGGGACCTCAGGTATGTATGAAGATAATCCCCTTTTGCCAGGGGCTGTCTCTAAAATACTGACCACTACAACTGCTAATATGGTGACCTGGGTGACCTGGCCCATTAACTGCTTCTCTTTGGGGAAATTAGATAACATTGTGGCTGCCTTATGCAAAACCAGAAGTTTATCCAAAATAACTTTGACATCTGGAGATGGAACAAACAGTTTTGAACATGTTCACATGTTTTATACATTCTGTTTCTTGTCCTTCTGTTCCCCAGCCCTCTGTAGAGCAGATCCCTTTACTAGGTCCCAGACCTGTCCATTTGTTTAGAGGCTGGGAGGTTAAACAGCAAAACATCTCCCTCTGTTTGTCATATGTTATAGTCATGAGCAATCCTCTCTTATCCCTAAAGATGTTGTATATTTCACCAACTCTGTTTCCCTCCTCTTCTATTTGTGATAGGGTCCTCGTGGTGTCCAAGGCCCACCCGGACCAGCAGGAAAGCCTGGGAGAAGGGTAAGTGTTTTCATTGTCACTTGGGTGCCTCAATATCTTGTTTCTGCTATCTGATAGAGATTGTAAGAGCAATGACTCCTCATTGTAATGGAGAATCACTTATTCCTTAGGAAACTAAATCTAACTTGAATTAAAGCCAATGCTGTCACATATGGCGAGGGCCACCCATGTAAGAACCTCAGAAAACTAGGTCCTTCTTCCTGTTTGTCTTATTCCAGATGGGATATTTCTTTGCAGTTCCCACTAATGTGTACAAATGGCCTTTCCTGCTATTTTTTGGGAGGTTTCCCAGGGAGGTGGCAGGGCCAGCCCATCTCTATCACATGGGCTTCTGCCATTGGTATTATAATGGCCAGGCCTCCAGAAAGGTCCATATCCTTAGGACAAACTTCTTTTCCTAGCACTAGCCCCAGTTGGGAGAAGAGTAGAGTAGTGGGTCTCAGTCCTCAAGGCTACTTCTCTTTTACTGAGACTTAGAGGCTTAAATTCAATTGCAAATGATTACTCTGATTCATTTTCTTTTTAACACAAAATTAGGGCAGCTGAATGGGCCATGTGTATGCAAATTAAAATAGTAATTCTGTCCTCATTAGTAAGTCCTCATTTATCCAGAATACTCAAGACATACTTTTCTGATTAGATGGAATTTCTGATTAATGGAAAAGTAATCAGAAAATTTGTTTAGTTTAAATCTCATTGTAAAATCTCTTAAATGAATTAATATAGTTTATGCCTAAATAAGGAAGAAAATAATAATAATAACAAATGACATTTATATAGTGCTTTAAAGATTTTGCAAGATATTTTACATATAACATTTCATTTATTTCTTACAACATGTAGAATATCCTGAATATGATTCAATCTTTGTTTTAATAACTGAAAATCTTACAGGGCCTTGGGGTGAATTTACATAACGGAAGTATAGTTATGAAAGATGTAGGAGGCTGGGCCAACCCATTATCTTATAACACAGAGGGCATTCTGTGAAATTTGTTCTGTCTTTTAATTAAATCTAGGGTAGATTTCTTTTGCTAATCACTGGCCAGTTTCTCCTCAAAGTGAAGAGCAGCAACAAATTTTGATTACTTCATGTTTTACTGTATGCAAAGGTTTCTCCCCAGATTTACCAGAAATAAACTGACAGTCTTCCCACTACAGGAGTCAAAAGGTAGAAAGGGAGGGAAAATATATAGGTAATGTTATCATGTCCTATGGTGGTTTCTGTTTTTTTTGTTTGTTTGTTTGTTTGTTTTAAATCAGTGAAATGACAATGATGCATAAATTCTTAGAGAATGTTTTTTCTCTCAGCATCATAGAAGAAAGGCTACTTTGTAGCCTGTTCTTTAAGGCTGCTTACAGGGTCTCTCTGCCAATGAGACCTAGAAGATGGTAAGTCATTATAGTTTTACAAAGGCATCTGAAAAATTTTCAGAAGCAGCATCACGCTGTGAAATTGAGTGAGCATTTGTGACTAATTGCCTTTGATTCCTACAAGTGCTTGGAAATAAGAGAACCCAATATTTTGCCTCATTCAGTTCTGCATTTGCTAAGAAGCAATTTGGACTTAGAACTATATCACCTTTTGAAAATAATAACTTTTTTTAGTAGTCTTTAATAGGGGCAAGTACAAAGAACCGACTCATGACTCTTTCCTTTTACGGTTATCATGCCTTCCTGTTGTCTTGTTTCTAGGAGATAGTGGTGTGGGGGACCAAAGGAGCATTAGGAAGTCAAATCTTTCATTGGCCAGATCTCAGCTCTTTTCAATTTCTGCTTAGTTAAAAAAAAATGCATAGCCTAACAACTTTTTCCTTGGTGAATTTAGTGAATTGGGTACTTTGAAAGCCAACAAATGATTCTCTTACCATTTTCTCTATTAAATTAGACATCTATTCTCTATCAGCCCACATTTTGACTACATCTATTGTTTGGGCTGATCTTTTTGTTGGCACAATCAAAATTTAGCACAGCCTGGTTTAATCAGTGGTCACATTGTAAAGCCAGAATGATAGCATTTCTAAGTCAATGACTGAGTGATAGATTGGTTCACCCCTTGACTATTAAGATGACCATATACACATAGATTTATGAAGTCAGTAAGGTAGCATAACTCATGTGACTTTCTATTTTTGTCATATTAATGTTATAAAATATAATGACCAAATCAGATGCTGTATTTAAAGAGCTCTGCAAGTCTTAGAATGCTATATATGTTATGATATTATCACTAGCCAAAGGGATTCACTGGAAAACGGAGTTATGTTTATAGACCTTGAAAGGGAGGACAGTGAGAAATAATTGATTTGAGAGTGTTCATTTGGTGAGTGAAAAGAATACTGAGTTGAAAGTCAAGAAAAGTAAGTTCTGATCTGGGCACTGGCACTAATAAGCTCTATGGTCTTGAATATGTAACTTCACTTTTCTGGGCATCAAATTCTCCATCCACAAAATGAAAGTTCAACTAAAATTCCTTTCAACTAAAAAGTTCTGTGTTCTATGATTTGAAAACTCTCCCAAGCCCCATACTATCAAAATGATATTGCTGAGAGAGAGCTATGACAATTTTTTACAAAGAAAAGTAATGATTCTTCACTTTTATATGGTGCACTTTTTTTTCAAACTGCTTTTGTATCTACTAGGTCATTTGTTGTTAGCTCCCTTTAACAAATGAGGAAATGGAGTCCCAGAAAACCCGAATTATTTAAATTCATACTGTATTTGTGGCAGAGGTTAGAACTTCTGTCTCATAATTCCTGGCCCTATGCTCTCTCTATGGGGACATACTGTCAGTCTTCAAATCCTTTGTGAGTGTTTTCACTTTACCTCCACAGAAATTAATTAGAAATTGCCTATTAAATGTCTTAGAGGGCTCTTCTCACTTTTGTGTTTGACTTTTTTTCCTGTTCTATTCCAGGGACGAGCTGGAAGTGATGGTGCTAGGGGAATGCCTGGACAAACTGGACCCAAGGTTGGTATTTCTTCTTAATAATTTCTGCTTGGTACTTTGTCTCATGGGAGCATCTTACATAGTACCTTGGCACAGAAGGAGAAGAGAGTTCTATCTGCCCACATTACTCCATTGGGTGTAAAAGAGAAGGCACATGATCTTTTGGGTGTATTCCATTACAAAAAGGAACAGTTGGCATTATTATTCAAAAGGACAAGTCTGCTTTCTTTCCATGTGGGTGTTGAGCATGAGGGGGTTGCAATCTCAACTGAGAAAAACACACACATGAATGTACAGATGAAAATTTATTCAAAACAACCATGAGAAAAGCTATAGCCTAGAAACTGCCTCAGTTTTGCTTAAAGATGCTGGGAAGTTCCCAAGATATTGCCCCAGAGGACGTAATATGCCAGAGGAAACATAATATGTTCTCTTCAGATCATGAGACATATGACCTCTTGTATGTTGCAAAGGAAAAATATTTACATGTATATATACACATATGTATGTGAACATATATAAACACCACCTATCTGTAAATATGTGTGTAAATGCCTATATATATATATATATATATATATATATATACCTATAAGTGTAGTGTATATATGCTTATATATACCTATATATGTATAAATGGCTATATATACATGCCTTTATATACTTGTGTGTATATACAATACATATGTGTACATATGTAAGTATATATACACATGTCTTGCATATAACCAGATTATTCACATGTTGTCTTCTCCATTAGCATGTGAGCTCCTTGAGGGTAGGAAGAGTGTTTGTGCCTTTCTAAATATATCCCCTGTCTTAGCACAGTGCCTGGCATATAGTGAACCCTTAATAAGTGTTCATTGACTTAATTTATTTAGAACTCAGTCTGTTTTCCTTGTCAGATGAGGACATTAGACTATATTATTTCCTGGTCCCTTTAACCTCTAAAACCTTAGTGAGTGTCCATCACATTTAAAGGAGGAATAGGTGTGGATGGGAAAGAGAGGGCGGAGGGAAGGAGGGAAGAAGGTCGGGAGGGAAATAGAGGGAGAAGGAGAGAGAGAGAGAGAGAGAGAGAGAGAGAGAGAGAGAGAGAGAGAGTGAATCTAACTATATTAGATTTAATTAAATGCATTCTAGGACCTCAAGGGAAGACACAAAAGCAGCATTCTCATGCCTTTAGTTTACAGCTATAAGGCTTTTGTTTCTTCTTTCCTCCAAGCTTCTGAAATAATCTTGATGTTAGCCTTGTTTTACCCTACCCTAGTGTAGAAGAAGATATTGCTGGTAAGTGGTGGTTTTATGGTATCTCTGCCATTCAGTCTGATTCAGAGGGAACCTCTGTTTTCTTGTAAGAATTATGGCTGAATTTTTAGACCTCAGTTGAATTCCAGTGAGGAGTATCTTCTTTGCTGAGTAGAAAAGCAGCTCTTCTTGGGTTAGCTGGTAGGCAACTGGTAGGCAAAACCCTTTAACTCTCACTCATGATTTTCCTTCCCTAACCAATTAATCTGGTATGAAACAACCTCTAGCCTATTGTGCTTATAAAAAATTAATCTAGAAGTATTCATACAGAGTCTGGCTAACGGGTTCTGATTTGTACAAAGAACATATCATCTGAAGTTGTCTAATTCTTTGAATTCTCACTGTATGTTTCTGTTAGGCAGAATTAATGACTGTATTTTATTTAATTATAACTTATTCTATGTGAATTCAAATACATGTCACTATTTCAGGGGAATTAATTGTTCTTTAATAGTGATTTAGCTATATTTTAAGCATCTTCTATATCATTGGCTAGTCCATGGGGGAGATACAGCGTTTAGATAAGAAGAGCTCATAGGACCCCCAAGCTAGTGAAGAAACAAGACACAAATATAAGAGTATAGCATATCCCAACATGTGACAAGCGCCTTCCAAAAGTGCATTCCAAATGCTGCTTTAGGGGAGGATATTCTTCGGTCAGGGAGTTGATCTGCATCATTTCTCAGGCCCTTTCTAAGTCTCTGTGGTTCCGTTACGTTTCCTGTCTTAGAGTTTCCATTTGATAGAATTAATTAATACTTTCAAATCATGGGTAGGGGCTTATTATCATCATCATTTTCATAATAAAAAGCATTTGATAACTTTATTATATATGGGTATGAATATGTAGATGTATTTCTGACAGCTTGAAGCTTTGGAATTAGTTGAAAGTTAATATACCCCAAAGAGAACCATTAAATAGACTTTTTGTAACTGTTACCTAAGACCTATGGTGTGGAACTTGTTTCTGCATTCAGTTCAATTTAATTCAATTCAAAAGACATATATTGAATGACTGCTACATCAAGGTATTTTGTTAGGCTGCCAGAGTCCAAAACCCTCCTCTCCCTCCAAATATATTCCTTGCTCTCAAGAAGTTTACATTCTATGGGCAGCTAGGTGGCACAGTGAATAGCACACTCCTGCAGTCAGTGCAGACCTGAGTTCAAATCCAGCCTCAGACAACACTTACTAGCTGTGTGACCTTGGGCAAGTCATTTAACCCCAATTGCCTTGCCTTGCCTTCCTTCCTCAAAAAAGACAAAAACAAAACAATAAGTTTACATTCTGCTAAGGTGGCAGTTACAACATATGCCAAGTCAACAAATAAATGAAATAAATCCAAGTCAACTAACAAACAATATAAAAATACACACTGAATAATACAAAATCCTTTCAGGGTGGAAAGTACTAATGATTGGATTGATCAGGAAAGGCTTCATGTAGGAAGTGGTACTTGACATACTTTTATGAAAGGAGTTTAACCTAAATGGATTAACTCCAAAGAAAATCTTATAAAGTCCTAAACTGGTAGGGATTGCTTTCGGGTTTTAGGGATGAAATAAAAGATGATAATGCAGAATATTGAAATGGACTCTATGAACTTGTCTCTGGGGGCTCATGAGATTTCTTTTTTTTTTTTTTTAAACAACTCCTAGGCATTTTTTTTAATCAATTAAGCAATCAAAGACATAAACTAGGTCCAAAAGCAGCAAGGTATTGGAACTGAAGGAAAGAATTAGACACACCTAGAGAAAGGTTTGAACCAAGAAGTGGCATACTCCCTCTCACCCTGTCCCCCAGTTCCCCAGCCCCATAATAATGTTATCAGAGAGACCGCGCCAGTGACAATGACTCCAACAAGCAGCTAAGAGAGATTGAACTAGACACATTGAGGAAAGAGAGCAAGGGCGGGGGGGGGGGGCAGTTCAGGGGGAACCTCTTCAGGGCAAAGAAAATGCTTCTACTTCCATTCTTCTCACTGTTTTAAGTGTCTACAGTCTGGCTTCCAACCTCATCCTTTTAATACAACTACTTTTACAAAAACTAACAGTGATCTCTTATTGACAAATCCAATGATCTTTTCACAATACTTATCCTAATCATCTTCTCTGTAGCCTGCTACCCTGACAATCCCTTTTCCTTGATACTCTCTTCTCTCTAGGTTTTTTCCCCCCAATTTTTTAAACATTTTTATTTAAAGTTTTGGGGCTCATGATATTTCACATTTCACTTCCTCACCAGTTGTTATTGAGCACACACTGAGGTTCAACCCAGTCCCAAAACTGCAAGAGGCTGTGGGTATAGTGAGAAAGGCAGTGGCTTGAGAATTCAGAAGTAAATCTGAATTTTATTGTCATCTTTGTTGCTCACTCACTGGGTGACTTGAACAAGTCACCTAAGATCCAAACTTTTCCATGTTTAGAATGAGACATATGGACCAGACCAGTGGTTTAACTTTTTGGCCTTAATTCCTTTATACTCTTAAAAATTGAGGACCCCAAAGAGTTTTTACTTATATGGGTTGTATCTATCAATATTTACTATATTTCAAAATTAAAACTGATAAACTTTAGAAGTATTTATTTATTGATTTAAAATGACAATAATAAATCCATTATAACATACATGTTAAAATAATAAATATGTAATAAAATAATATGTAATAAATATATTATACCATAAATATAACATAATAAGCATGCTAATGTAAATATTATTAAAGATTATATTTTCTAGACAAAAACAAAAATTAATGAGAATTTTACAAATCTTTAATATCTGGCTTAATAAATAATAGCTGGATTTTCATATCTACTTCTATATTCAGTCTGTTATGATATGTTGTTTTGATTGAAGAATATGAAGAAAATCCAGCTTCACACAGATTTCTAGTTAGAAAAGAGAGGAACATTTTAATGGGCAAGTAACATCTTAGTATTATTATAAAAAAATAGATTAGACCTCATAGACCTTCTGAAAGGATCTTAGGTACCTCTACAATACAAGTTGAAAACCACTAGAATAGACTATCTACCAAGACTTTTCCAGGTTTAGAATGCTTCTGAGTCTTGAAAGGTACCAGGTTCCCCCTCCCCCTATTCCATCAACTTGGGATGCATTATATCCTAGTGAGGGAAGAAGGGAAGAGTGACTAGGTAGGTCCTAGGCTAAGGGTAGAAAACTGGATCCTATGTATTCATTATTAGGTTGCATGTTGGATGCATGTCCTTGCACTGAAGTATTGCTTATATAGTTCTATATACTGCTGAAAATAAAAGAAATAATTGAACCTGATGTCCCAATAATGTCTGGAGAGTGGAGAGATGGTGTTTAGGTGATGGAGAATCTGAATTGACTTTCTTTATTCTTTTCCTTTTAGGGTGATCGTGGTTTTGATGGGTTGGCTGGTTTGCCTGGAGAGAAAGGACATAGGGTAAGCATTGAAAATGTAATCACTGTGTGCCTAAAATAGTTAACAGAGACATTCCATAGTGAGCCTTGACAGCCATGGATGTTTCCAGGGAATGTTTCATTGTCCCCAAGTAGAAGGTAGGAAACTTTGTTCATGTACAGGAATGAGCCCAGACCATCATTCTAAGGGGATCACTGAACATCATCAATGAAGATATTCTTTGAACCTTGTATTATGTTTCTAGCCTCCCAGAATGATGAAGGAGAAATGAGAGAAACTAGCAATGACAGAAGGAAGAGGAAATGAAAAGATACCTAAGTGACTTCTTTGTTGCTGGAAAATCAGCTCCTTCTTCAACCACCCCCAAAATAAATGGGGATAATCTACTTTCCCAGGTTTTTGGAAGGATAAAATGGGGTGAAATTTACAAAGCACTTTACAAACTTTAAAGAGCTATATTAATGCTAACTATTATTATTACTTACAAGTAGATTTTAAAAATCTGTAGTTCATAATTAACCCAAACCAAATCATTTTGAAATTGAATTAAAAGGAGAAGAAAAAAAAGCTTTTATTTTAGAAATTTACTGCAGCGTTTTGGTAATGTCCTCAGTCACCTTGAGATAATCCAAGAGGCTACTGTTTAAGCCCACAAAGGAAATAGAGGAATAAAACAAACAAAAAAAACAAACCAAAACTTTACACCACAGAATAGGTGATTTTGGCAAGTTCAGGATGATGCCTCAGTGGCTGTATATATTGGAGGAAGCTGTAATTGCCTTTGAAAAGAAAGCAAAACACTAGAAGAGACCTCAAGAAGTTGTTCTCCAAGCTCGTCTATTCCCAAATAAGGTCAGTATTTAGCCCCTGGACTCTATAGCTGCCTAATGACTAACTACTCAGTTGTTCGAATTATCTGAAGAAAAGGGTGAGAATAGCTTTGGGAACTGGATTTTTCAACATTTATATTATCCTGAAATTTTTTTTTCTTTTCCCTTCCTTTCCTATCCCTTCTCATACCATGGAATATTTTTGTTGTGAATGGGAAAATATCCCAAAGGAGCCCCAGGGGCATGGTCTTTCAGTGTTTTTAATAGTTGCACAGCTTCATGTTTTAAGGGTGGATTCAACTTTAGGAAAGAGCCAAGTCATTGAGAGGTAAGACTCATGACTCAAGTAGGTACCCAAGGAGGGCAGCTGCCACTTTGGATCCCAAGTGTCACCGTATATGATGAAATTGGTGACATATACTCTATAAACTGGCTCTAAAGACAATTCCTTGGTAGAGGCTCCTGAGGACAGGGGAGCCACTGTAATTTGGAGGACATTATGTATTTGGTATCTAAGTTTTGGTATTTGCCTTATGTGCTAGGCAGGCTGATGAGATACAGTTTGATATGCTGGGAAGAAAGCTAGACTATCTCTATGCTGTTTAAATATATTAAAATCCTACTTCTGATACATCCTAGCTAAGTAATACTGGGTGAGTTATTTCATCTCTCTGACCCTCAGTTTCCTTAACTATACAACTGAGACACCATTAGCACAAACCCTCCCTGGCTCATGAGGTAGGAATTTGGAGAGGTCATATGGTGTAGAGGAATGAGAGGCCAATTTGGGTTTAGGGAACCTGATCAGGGCTATCTCCAGTTGGCCTGATCAATATATTGCCACTGGATCTAGATGGCTCCAGAGAATAAAGTGAGGTTGATAACCATGCACAGCTCTTCCTCACTTAAATCCAATTCACTTGCAAGTCATGGCATCATCTTCCTGTTGTCATGGCACTCTCCAAGAATGAAGGACAAACAATGACAACAGCAACAACAGAGAACCTGATAGTTGTATAACTTTGAGCAAGGCACTCTTCAGGCCTCAGTTTCTATTTGTGTAGGATGAAGGTGCTGGATCAACTCTCTGAGTTCCCTTCCAGATATAAATCTATGAACCCCTATAAAAGGGAATACATATTAGACTAGAATTAGAAAGCTTTGTTTCTAATCCCAGCTTGGTCACTAATTAACTGGGTAATCTTTGACAAGTCACTTTCCTTCTGAGAGTCTTGGTTTCCTTACTTTCAGGCTCCAAATAGATCATCTTCATTCCCAAGTCTAACATCTTACAATCCTAATGTATTATTTTTAGAAATAGATATTTATTGATATAATTTATCTGTAGTCACAACAGATATGTTAATTTAGCAGGCTGTTTTTATAATGATATTTCTTAGCTCTCTGCTTTTTTTTTTTTTAAACTTCTAGCCTAATCTATCAGGAAGTCTGGACCAGTGAACCTTTCACATTTTGTTTTGTTGCTTCATGTTCTGGGTCTGTGTAGAGGATTTCTGTTTTTGATACGGGCTGTACTATTTGGCTAAGGACAGGAGTGTCAACTTACATCTCTCTGACTCTCTGTGTGGAGAGAACTCACATAACATTTTTTTGTCAGACTTAAATTGAATTTCCATGAGATTTCATGCATGCAGATGGTGAACTGTTGCATGTCCTAAGCGTATAGCCCGTCTGGCAAACACCCTCCTTTCAGGACTTACATGTTCACTCAGGCAGTGAATCTTTCCATCTAGTAATTCTCCCAGTCATCTGGGGTGGCTGAACTCTGAAAGCATTGTGCATACCAGTAAAAATGTTTGCAGAGGGCTTTGGATTTGAAATGCAGGAAGCAGAGAGAAACTAAACACGAAACCCAAGAGAACCTGAGCAAAAATGTATTGATTTTCTTGGGAGAACTCAACAAAGCTTGTCTGACTCTGATCTTACTTTTCCAGGGTGATCCTGGTCCTTCAGGCCCCCCAGGTTCTCCAGGAGATGATGGTGAAAGAGTAAGTTGTCTAATTTATCCCTGACTGCATCTAACTCATCAATCCCCCAGTGAGCCTGGGCAAGAAAATTGAAGATGAAATACCAAATAGATGTGCAATTGACTGTGTTACTTAAGGCAGAATGTGTAATACAGATCAGGTTGGAAAGAGAGAAGGGAACAGTGAGGGAGCCAAGGGAGCTGACGGTGAGAGGCAGGCAATGGGGATCTTTCAAATGAGAGTCAACGTCAAGCATGCACCACTCACTTTATCATTTCAGCTAATGCATTGTGTCCAGAAGGTACTCTCCCTACTGGCTGTCTGAGATTGGCTGAGGCCCAAGACTAAGGAACAGTACAGCCGGATTTTGAGACAGGGGCCTGCGATTGTTCTGGGACTGAAAGATTTCAGCAGAAAGACTTATGGGCTTCATGCCTGCAATGATCTCATCTGAATTAGGTGTTGGAAGGAATTCAGAGTGGAGAAACAAAGATTTCCAAGGAGTAAGGGTTAAAGGATGATATAAAAAATGGTCAAGCAAGAGAACCAAAATAGTGGTTGTAAGTTTATGAACAGTATATATTCTCTCCACAGACTTCCTTTCTTTAGTAGATGCTGAAGGAGGGAAGTCACTAAGTAGGTAAGCCTAAAAGAAAGTTAGCCAGAGGGAAGAGGAATATTGAGATGCAATTCCTTAGTTTATTGAAACAATGAAGTCATTTTCTACATGATGTGGTTGGAAAAACCCAATCTGGATTTGTTTTGGAGTGGCTTGTCTTGAGCCCTGTGGGAAGATATTTGGCTTCCTATAGTTAGGCTGGATGATCTCATAGTTCCTTCCTCCATCTAATATCTAAGATTCATAAAGGCAACCCAATCTATTGGGCTCAGTTGACTTCTCTGTCTGATTTCCTCTTCACTGGAGCCTGTGGTCTGTGAGCTGCTGTGGTTGCTTCAGCCCTACATGCCTCTCATTTCTCCCACAGTACATCCAGCTAACTCCTGTTATCTGGGACAATGAAGTATAGGGGATTGCTAGAGCATTTCTAAGGGCCAGTAAATTTGGCAAATGTGCCATGTACTTCTCTAGGCTGAGAAAAATCTTCCTTATGCATGATCGCCCTCTGATTGCTCCAGGGAAACCGATTTTCTGCATGATTAATATTTAGTGAGAAGGAAACTGGGTGGTGTTTCTCAAACCTGCTTGTTTTTCTTTTCCTCTAGGGTGATGATGGAGAGGTCGGACCCAGAGGTCTACCTGGAGAGCCTGTAAGTCCATTAATCCCAGCAGGAAATCAGTAACTCAGCAGTTAGACTATTGTCCAACATTTAGGTGCCACTGTTCAGTTTGATTATAACCATGAATCATTTTTTTCAGTTCATCAAATATTAAATCTTAACTGTGCATAATACACTGTGATTGGTGTTGAGGATACAAAGAAAAAATCACAGCTCTCAAGGAATTTATCATCTAGGAACTAAGAATGCAGCAGACTTTGTTAAGTTACCCAAGGATACAGATATAAATGTAGGGACTTTGGGGGGGGGGGGGGGGGGGGGCAGGAAGGTACATTTCTAATGCACCGCAGTGTGGTTATAAAGGAATAAATGGAAGGCCTTTGGCCTTTTGGAACAAGACTAGGGCCACTGCAGTGTCCCTTTTGCATCTCGTAGCAATGATGACCGACCAATCTCAGTTTGTCACTTTTTCTGATAATAAGCTTTTGCTAAAGGCAAAGTTCTCTGGCAGCATGCCTGTGACCTGAGCAACCAGATGATCTTATGATCTTTTCACTTAGGCTGCTGTATTTGGGCCAAGGCAGATTTCTTTGGTAATGAAAAGGGCATTAATTACTCTTCACATACTGGTGCTTTTAAAATGTCCCTTTTTAGTTGTAAATGCCAGCTTGGCAGTATGTGTATGGGGACATTAATTGATGAGAAATGTTGCAAACACTTTATAGAACATGGGGCTGACGTTTATAGATTCATCTGGGGCTAAATTATACCCTAGATGTCCTATTAACTTCTATGAAGGATTCATCAACATAGCTATCTTTTTTAACACATGTCTAAGCAATAACTTCTGGGTTATTAACTTCTTAAAACATTTACAGGGCCAGGTATTACAATAATGAAGGAAGCATTTAGATGACAATAATAAACATGGAAAGGGCCTAGGCAATTTCTATCAAATTTTAATTGGCTAGTAATCCATGCCCCTGGACTCTCACCCAATAAAAGCCCAGAGTGCATGTATGGCCAAAATGGAACCTTTTCCAAAGTAGCAGGTAGGACCTTTGACAACTTGTTGATGCTATTTTTTAAAATGTCCTCATGGGAGTAAAACTGATACATTGTCACAGCCTCTGTCACTGAATTATAGAAAGGAAGGTAAGATGAAAAGCTGAGCTCCTATCAATTAAAACCCCCCCCTTATTTTCAACACAGCCAAGACCAAAAGTTTCCTTCCTTCTCAAAGTTTTGTGGCATGATCTTCTGCCTGGAAAGTTTGGTTCCAGCTGTCTTTCTCCCCTCTGTAACTTTATACAATTCTCCACAATGATAATTCAGAAATACATTCAGGAAGCACCGTCACTAAGAACCCTTCATATATTGTGCACCATATGAAGTATCAGGCAGGGCGTTTGGATCCAGGAGCTGTTGTCTCCTTCTAGAGACCCCCCCAGTGAGAAGCAGCTCAGTTAGAGGCCCACCATGAAGTGTAGCTTACATAACTGGATGGTGTTTTCCTTGGTAGGTTTTTATTCTCTTCCTCGCTGTAAGAACCTAAAAGAATGATCCTGAACATTTTCAAATATTCTTCTGTCCTTAAGGGATCCTCTTTATTCATTCTCTTCTTGTCCTTTCCCTTAATATCAGGCACATCAAGAAAGGCATATTTACATCCAAGAAGGATAGGGAAGGGAGCGTTAGCCTGGAAAAAAAGCCAGAGATTTATATTGACCTTTGTCAAAAAGGGAAGGATGTAGTGGAGGAGTGGCCAAGGGGAGCAGGGGAGTGGGGAGGGCATACCTAGTTAGGCTAAAGACACCTGTAAAAGCATGTGACATTCAACTAGGTTCCATTGAACAATAGGAAATTGAGACTGGATCTGTGATTCATTGATAAAGAGGAGTTCCCAGTTGAGAAAAGTTCTTCTACCAATGCAGGTCAGCACCCTCTCTGCTACTTACAGTCTTGGCGAATTGCTTAGAGTACTCATTGACTATCGTCTAGTCACACAGCCCTGTGTGTCAGAGATGGGACTTGACTCCAGGTCTTCCTGGCTTTTTAAAGGCCAACTCTCTATCCATTCTACCATACTGCCTCTATAAAAGAATAGATCTTTGACTCAATTCCATTCAACAAACATGGTAATTGTGCAGCCAGCCAGGTGGTGACTTGGAATTCTTAAATAGGATATAGAGCTAAGAACATACCCAGCTGGTTGTGGGCTAGTTAGGTGGGTCTTAGAGTCAGCGAACAGAAGCCCAGGCCTTCAGCATACAGCAGCCCAGTTCAGAACAGCAGCGCCAAATGATTCTGTTTTAGAGCAAATTCTTGAATGCTTTCAGAGCACACTAAAGTAAACAGGCGTCTAAACCTGCAGACTCAGACAGAAGAAAGGTGATCTGTAAAGCTGAATGCTCACTATGATGGATGGGAATCCAGTTTTCACCATTATCTTTGATGGCTCATCTAAAACATGGGTGTGTGTGTTTTACTTTGTGAGATGACAATGAATTTTCTTCTTACAGTTGTTTGGCACGTGAGGCAATTTATTCTGGGTCTGATTCCCCTCTGAGAATGAAATGAGCCAGTTACAAATGTTTCCAGAACTCAGATATAGCCCCAGATAGTGCTGCTTTTATCACCAGCCCAATTATATTTTCAATCTGACCATATTTGTTGAATTCTTGCTATGCATTTGTCACTTTGTGAGTTTCCAGGGGAGATGTGGAGATAGCATCCCTTAGGCCTTTCTCTCAAGTAGCTTACAGTCTATTTGGAGAAGCAAAAACCTAGCAGCTGCAGAATGCTCTCTCCCCTTCCCTCCATTTCCATCTCTCTCTTTCTCTGTCTGTCTCTCTCTGTGTCATTCTGTCCCTGTCTCTGTCCTTCTATCTCTGTCCATTTCTCTCTGTCTCCCAATCTTCTTTTTCTACATACATACATAAACACATATATTCTATAGGGACATAGGTTTTGTATTTATATAGTGCTACACATGGTGCATATCCATAAGTCCATATATGTACTATATATATATATATGCACAGATAAGTACACATACAATACACATGCATATGTATATATGTATGTATACACATATGTGTATGTATACACAGAGTATCTAAAAGTCTTAAAGCCATTTAACAACTTGTTTATGTTATTAAAGCTATTTAATAACTTATTTATGTTATCAAAGTTTTAAAATAATATTTATATTTTTAAAGTTTAAAATTGTACTAAGATTTTTGGGACATAATACTTATAAGTATATATGTATATATAGATGTATATGTGCATGCCAGATTGTATGTTATAGAAAATCATCACCTAAGGAGCTCAGAAAAGAGAGAGATCAATGAGTGTTTAAGCCTTTAGAGATTTCAGGAGGTAGAACTTAATGTAGGTTTTGAAAGATGGGTAAGATTTTGATAGGGAAGGGGAAAAGGAGGCCATTCCATAAAGGATGTACCTTACAGCCAAGCCAGAATTTCTTTCTGCAAGATGTTTTTATGGTGCTGAGTTTTCAGATTCTGATATCTAAATGTGCATCTTCATAAGTGGAATTATGACATGGACCTTTTCCTTCTCTGTTTTAGGGACCTCGTGGTTTGCTTGGACCAAAGGGCCCACCTGGCCCACCTGGCCCCCCTGTAAGTTCCGTGGGCTGCTTTGCATCTCTTGCTCCATTGTTGCCCTTGAAAATCCAAGTTTGTCCCCCTGTCAGGGCTATAATGTCCCACTTAGTCATTCAGGCAGATAATCTGAACTGATCACTGTGAACACCTGCTCCAAGGAAACCTGAGGTGTTACAGAAGCTTAAAGTGCACAGATAAGAGGTAGTCCTGGTCCTTCAAAACTGGAAGGAATTGTGCTTTCATTGAAAATGTTGCAAGTTTATGAAATAAGGGCCCATATTTAGAATTGGATTTTTTTTTCCTCTGAATTTCCTACCTCTTTCCCAGAAAGCTACATATATATATTTATTTATTTATTTTACGTCAAAGAGAGAATGACAAGAATCCAGGTGTCCTCTCTATTGTACACAACTTGCCCAAATGATTGTTTAGGGGAAAGTACAGAGATCAGAGATTTAGGAGGCCTGGGGTCTAATGTCCCCTGTGTTGCTCATTTTTTGAATCCTAGGAAAATCATAGATCCACAATGCCATGCTGCTGAGAGGGGCCTTGCTTTATAGCCCAGAGAAGGAAGATCATTTACTCAAGGTTACCCGGCAAGGTCTGGGGCAGAACTGAAACAGCCTCCACATCTCCTGTCTCCACTTTTGTGCCCTTTTCCCTACATTTCGCTTCTTCATCCAAAGTTGTACATGACCATGAAGTGTAATACTGATGTACTTTCCAAAACTCAGAAAGAGAAATAGATCATTTTCTGGCTTTTTTTTTCCCCCTGTAGTTTCCTCAGGAGAGAAACAATATCACGCTATCAGGTTAGAATCTATTGGTGACTGGATTTACCTTTCTCTTCCTGGTTTGTAGAGAATATGCTACCTGACTGGGAGGTTCACAGTCCCTGTTGGGTGTGGGCCCCCCTGCCCCGACTTCCTTCCATTTGAGTTGTTATCTTCAAAACATGCGGTTAGCCCTGATTGGTCAGTAGCATACCCAATAGTTGGGAAGTAGCCCAAGTAAGGGTTAACCGTGTCCACCCTAATGGTGAGGAGTCAGTATGTAATAGAGCCATAGTTCTCAAAGTATTTTTGGTTATGGTGAAGTATCATCATCATTATTGTCAATTCATCTGTTTATTTTTTTTGGGGGGGAATGGTAACACATTGCAACACAGATGAGAAACTCCCCCATGTACACATGATCCCAAGTTTAATTTCTGTCCCATTTGCAGCACACCTGGCCAGAACTAATATGCTTTAGCATATCATTTGAGAACTACTAGTATAGCAGAAAGAGTACTGAATTTGGAGTCAGAAGACCTGGGTTTGAATCCCTGCTCTGCTCCTTTCTATCTGGGCAAACTTAGATGATGCCCTTCTTCCCTCTGGGCCTCAGTTTCCTTGGCTATAAAATGAGAGATTTGTATAAGATGATCTCTATGGGACTTTCCAACCGCAGGTCCTATGATAAATCAGATTCTGCTCAAGTAAACGTGAATGGTCAAGGCAGGCTGAGTGTGACAGACAACAGAGAGCAGTACTTCCTGACTACTATGGAGTGGAAAAATAACTCCATTTTTTTTTAATTGCATATGACTTTGACCATCATTGCCTCAGTGCAGTAAAACTTGGCAGGTTCCTTTGGGGACAGGTTACATAAGCCAGAGAAAAGTATGAGGTCGATTTTGTTTTGTTTTTAAGTTATAGGTTTTAAGAAGCAAGGCCCTCTGGTTGTAAAAGTTTTTGGAGACCAGGCTGCAAACCAATGATGGGAAAACACTGACCAAAGTGTTGCAGTCCTATGGGGGTTAGGCAGGTACAATATCTGAAAACAGGACAACAGCCACCAACCTCTTCTATCCCTTTGGCCTTTATTGGGTTGGAGGAACTGGGTATATTTTATCCTCAAGATGAGAAGACTCAGAGGGTAATTGATAGTTGTCTTCAAGTATTAGAAGAACTGTTGTACAGAGAAGAAATTAGACCTTTTCTGTTTGACTCTAGAGAGTGGAAATTGCAACAAGTCAGACTTCATTATTTCTTAATAATTAGAGATGTCCAAAAGTGTAATGGACTGTTACTGGAGTTAGGGGGTTCTCCTTCATAGGAATCTTCAAGCAGGGGCCAGATGACTATTTGTCAGGTTTTAGTTATGAGTTGAACTAGAGGGTCCCCAAGGCTTCTTCCAATGCTAAATTCAGTGATTCTGGGTTGTCTGGGGGAAAAGGCTAGGATTCTTTGGATAGTGCACATAGGTCTGGTGAATGTAAGGAAAGAAGAAGCTCTGTTCCCCTCATGCAGGCAAGGCTAGGAATGTAGACAGTTCTGCAGCCAGAGCAAAGCTCCTATTTTCCACAGTTGTTTCTGTCCCTTATTTTTGCCAGCTTGTTCCTTCAGGGTGCCTTTTCCCAGCATGCTTCCTCATCTGGAGTGGGAACAGTTTGTTGCCCTGAATTTTTCCCACCAGCAGGTACAGAAACTGGGGAATTTTGGCTGGCATTGCTCTCCTTGGTGAGGGGGAGTCCAAAGAGCAAGCTGAGCTGATGCAATTTTGAAGCAAGCCTTTCACGATTCACGCAGCTGTTCTCCTTCAGCCGAAAGACCTTGACATCATCTGATGAATTGGTTTTTGGATTTTGTCTTCTTGGGGTGGAGTTTTTCTTTTCATGTATTTTTCCTCCTCTTTTTTTACATTTTTATCTAGGGTGTGACGGGTATGGATGGACAAACTGGCCCAAAGGGAAATGTGGTAAGTCTTTGTTAAACATCCAGACACATCACTTTTCCTAAATTACAAGGGCTAATTACTTTCTGGGTACATTCATTTCAAGGCCAGGAGAGAATCTATTTCTATAATAAGGAGAAGTTAATGTATGCTGGTTTAACAGTGGATTTCCAAGGGAATTCCCCACTTCGGTGCCCTCCAATATCTACTGTATCGTGGTGTATGCTCTTAGAGTAAGAGCCAAAGCAGTTAAACATGGAATCAGCAAAAACAGATGCTCTAAGAGAATAGGCTTCAGGCCTTAAGGAGTCCAGTGGTTTAGTAGCTATAAGCCTAGGTCTTGTTTTGGCTGTCTCAGGAAAATAATTTCACACTATTAAACCCTTGCCATCCTATGTAGGTATAGAAGGAAATTATTTTCTGTGTACAAGTAGATAACAAAAGTGTGTTTAAAATATGCTTACAGGGAGCTGGCAGGCCTCACAGAGACTACTCTCCATATTAAGGTTGTCTGGAAGATACTGGTACATTGGGATGACTTGGGAATTTTAAATGAAACTTGATTTTCCTCCAATGAGTTCCTGGACTGGAAATCTTGGGGATATTTGCATATTTTAATGAGCATTCACTGTGGAAACCAGTCACCATCATGCAAAGGCTTACATAGTATTGGATTAATTTTACAAGGTTCAGTGGTAGATTGTAGCAAAAGAGAATCATAATCATTCTTTTCTGACTGGATGCAACCATGCATGATTTCAGACCATTAGGAAAGCATCTACTTAGGCAAGCCTGGCTGGTACCTGTATCAGAAAGTGTTCTGAGGTTGGGCACTAAACAACTTGAGAATGTGGTCAGCTCCATAGTCCCCCCCAACCCATAATTTTATTTCTGCCAGGAAGAACAAGTCCGGGTGTCTATACTGGAAAAAACTCCTGAAGTCATCTCATAGGTCAGGGACTGGCTCTAAATGGCAAACAGTCAAATAAATCAGCATTTAAAAAATTGATTTAAATTTAAATTAAATTTAAATAAACATGTATTAAATACCACTTGTATTGTAGGCACTGTATTAGGTTTTGTAGCAGCAAGCACCCCAAGTGTCCTCAGGGTTTGCTGCCAATACAGGTTCTTGCATCTGCTTTGATAAAGGAAAGCAACTCAAAATGGGTTAACAAGCTTACTTTAATCAGTCAAACATATATCGTTTACCTCGTTCAGGGGAAAAAGGTCAGCACCCCGAACTTCAGAGTATACAGGCAGAATTATCAAGACAGAAACAGATCAAGTAGACAGATTTCCAAACTGTCCAACTATTACATCCATACCAAATCAACATCTGGGTTTCAACATCTGGATTTTTCAAAGCCGGGGGGCTCTGGACAACGGCTTCCCAGAATCCATATCAAATCACAGAACACTTTTCAAAGTGAGCCCCCAAACAAAGCCTCACACCAGGGCTTACATAGCTTTCTCCTGGCTCAGAGAATGTAACAACCTTATTGACCCACTGGCCAATCAAAAAGTATCTACCGAAAAACAAGCCTCCCACCCCAGGCTCCAGGTGCACTTTAGCCTAGGGGCAGGGAAGATCTTCAAATTTACATTCCCATTATAGGTATAGAGATACAAAGACAAAAATAAAAGTTGCTGTCCTCAAGAAACTTGCATTCTGTTGTGAAAATGGCATCTTATACCCATGTAGAGATACAAAATATATGCAAGTTAAAATTCAAATTAATCTTAGTGAAGATGAGATGCTAGCATGAGATGAGGAGTGGATATGGAGGGGGATCAGGAAAGGCCTGATGTAGGAAGTCTTGGCACTTAAAAACTGAGCTTTGAAGGAGGCTTGGGATTCAAAGAAATGGAAGTAAGACAAGTTCTTCAAAGTCGTGAAGACAGATAGAATGTTGTGTGTGAGGGACACCTTCTTGAATGACCTGTTAAAAACTGCTGTCATCCAGGAAACTTTTTTGAAGCTTTTTAAAATTTTTAGTTTTCATCAACTCTCTGGATATGAAGTTTTATATGTTTGCCTGTTAGGTGAAGCTGGATAATTTCCATATCTTCCATAATTTCCATACCCAAACCATATCTTTTAAGATATAAGAAAGCCATTTAGTTTTAATGCCAGTTCATTCTGCATGATTCTGCCCATAGATCCTGGTACTCTGTCTGTCAATATTCAACATTTTCTTCTGCTCTTGTTAATAGGCTTTGGGATAGAGCCAATTTTCAGGCTGGAAGGTCACTGCTTCTTCATGGAGCAGACTGCTAATATCACTTTGTATTTTGTTCAGTCTCTTTGCTAATTCCTTCCTTACAGGGTCCTCAGGGTGAACCTGGCCCCCCAGGACAGCAGGGTAATCCAGGTGCCCAGGTGAGTCTTATCTGCCTAAAGAATAATGTTATTACATTGAAATGTTGTGGCCCAGAGGCCCCAGAACCCAAGGAGAGACACACTAGACTTAAAGTCAAGACACCTGGTTTTAGAACTTTGAAAAATTTAGCAACTCCAGTCATTCCAATGGCCAACCACAAGTACGCAAGAATGAATCATGGTGACCATCTTATAATAGAGAGGTGATGGATGGGCTTAGAGTGCATATTCACACACACACACACACACACACACACACACACACACACACATGACATGGTGGCCAATGTGGAAATTTATTTTGCTTGCCTAGAATGTTTGTGATGGGCTTTTGTTTGTTTTATTTTCTCAAAGGAGATGGAGGAGAGGGTGGTGGGAAGGAGAGAATGCAGATCTGAAAATGAAATGAAATAAAATTAATTTTTTTTAAAAGACACTTAGTTTTGGGTCCTATGCCACTATGTCCATGTGACTTTGGACAAGTCATTGAATTTCTCTGAGCCTCTTCTTCCTCATCTGTAAAAAGAAAATAATAGTAATAGGTGCCAAGCCTGCCTCACATTGTCAGATTTGATCATGAATGTGATGGTGCTTTAGAAATTTGTAACACCCTCTACATAAATATAATTGGACCCTCTCATTGTTAGCATAGTTTACCCAATATGTTGCCATCTGTTTAAGCCCGTTCCCGAGGTCTACTTCCATCACTGTACCTCCTAAACACTCCCATCCCTTTACATGATGCTTGGTCTGCTTCAGCTAATACAATATACCACAGATTGCTAACACTAAAGTGCAGAGACTGGCATTTTTGGCTTTGATGTATTTTAATGCAGAAGGAGAAATGGGACTGGAGGTCAATAAGGTAGAGAAAGGATATACACATACTAAGCAGATGCTCTGGGTAAATCAAATTACCTGATTTCTTCTCCATTCATTTTCTGTTTACAGGGTCTTCCAGGTCCTCAGGGTGCAATTGGTCCACCAGGAGAAAAAGTATGTGTTCTGCTTCCCACTTCCCGCAATACAAAATAACGTAATGGCCATTATCAGTATGCATTTGCCCATCTGACTACTTCCCCACTACCCCATCCCATCGCCCATTACACATCTGTTCTTGCCTATGTATAGGAACATTTAATCTGTCTATGTCCAGGGCAGGAAGAGGAAAATTGCACAGTTAAGCTCTAATTCATAACATTTGCATTCGTTTTCCATCTGAAAGGCAGTATTTTGAGGGAAGTAAAACATCAGGATGTTTTCCCTCAGATATTAGCTAGGAAAAACATCGAGCCATGGAATAAGAGTAGAACCCTGGATAACAAATAGAAGTTTTTGCTTTTCTGCCTTAGGAAGGGGAATTTTCACTTTGACACAAAACATCTTCTGGGACCCACAGAAGATTATTTCTAATAGATTTTGTGGATGCATGGTTCCCATGACTTGGTGGCTTTGGAGATCCTAAGAGCTTTGAAAACTCTCCCAGATTGACCACCTCATTTTGGTGATGACATTGGTCAGTGGAAGCCAAATGCCCTGAATAAAAAACAAGGTCTGCTCAATGGGATTTCTTCATGGTGTCAGCTGGTTCTAAGTTGAGTGTTACTGCTTTTAAGGCATGCCCTTTCCTCCTCCTTTACCTTACTTGAGGCAACTTTCTGGTCATCTTCTTTCTATCTAGTTCTGAACAAAGCAAAGCATTTGGGATCCTGTTTGGTAAAAGCTTGGGTCCTGATTTTATTCATCAGACTGATGTCTTTCCATTATGGAGATTCCTTCTAATGGTCTGAATTTGAGGAGATAATAATTTAGTGGAAATCAGCATCTTTCAGTAGCATTGTCTGATTCAGACCTTTGTCAGAGTCATGATGGAGATCCTCAAAAGTCATCCTGGGATGAAGAAGGGAATGGGGGTGTTTCCACTTTCTTATATGCAGCACCAGTGAATATTAGACAAATGTGTTGCAAGTATTGACCGCAGAGTGATTTCTTGCTGATCTTTTTTTCCTTCCCCCTAGGGCCCCTTAGGTAAACCTGGGCTTCCAGGAATGCCTGGCGCAGATGGACCTCCTGTAAGTTGAGTTAAATTTATTAGAACTGAATTTGTTGAATTAAATGGAGTTAAATTGAATGCTCCTCCTCTCCCAACTCCCAACTTCCCATCCCCCAACAAAGCAGCCAACTCATTCCCAGCCAGAAGATACATTTTACAGATTCATAGGGGTGGACATTTCTGAGCTTCATTTGACTCATTCTCTTAAGTCTGTTAATAAATACACATTTGGTCTCATGCCTGATTGCACAGTAATTACTGGATTTGGGACATGCTTTTCATAATATGTTTCAATCAAAGAGTGGTGATTGCCTTGGTATGAAAGCTATTATTTATTACTGTGTGTCATTTAATTATTGGAACCTACCCTGGCATCTTTAACAACTTGTGGGGGAGGGGGAAAGGAAGAAGAAAAAAAATAATCAGCTAGGTGTGAAAGATTCTCAATGAGTAATCTGTTCTGCAGAAAGAAAGGGGGAGGGGGTGCTAAGTCCTAACAGTAATAAAGATGTATTTTTAGTTTGCAGACAATGAAGGGTGAGAGAAAGAGGCATGAATTTACAGTATTGTAAGTTCACAACTCCACTGCCAAATTGGAGATCTCCTGGAAATAATCAGTTAAACTCACAAATCTAGTCCATGGTCAAGTTGTGCAAAATATAAATAAAACATTTTATTTATATATATATATATATATACGTACACACATATATTTATATGTATATATACACACATATATATTTATATGTATATATACACACATATATATATTTATATGTATATAATAAGATATATATTTATCTTAAAAATAAGAAATTATGAAAATGAGGTAGTTGAGGGGAAACGGTATAGAGTGGGAGTAGTTTTTACTTGGTCATTCTCTCTGTAAGGGGTACCATGGGTTCTTTTGACTGTGCTCATTGTATATGGAATATTTTAGCTGTTTCAATAAAAATAATGAGTTAAATCAATTATTAAAGCTATATATATTTTATAGTTTTAATAATGCTATCAGAAGACAAACTAAATAAAAAGGTTAATTATGTTAATAATTATTTGGTATCTGATTAGAAAACAGCTCTTTGCTTTAATTTCTGTCTTAAAATTTCTGGCTTCCTAGCTCTAGCCCACAGATGGAGCCCTGACCCTAGCTAGAGGGCATTTAGTAGTACAGTGGCTAGAACACCTGGCATAGATTCAGGGAGAGCTGAGTTCAAATCCGGATTCAGTCACTAACTGTGTGACCCTGGGCAAATCACTTAATCCTGTTTGCCTCAGCTTCCTCATCTGTAAAATGAGCTGAAGAAGGAAATGGCAAACCACTCCAGTGTTTTTGCCCAGAAAACCCCAAATGGGGTCATGAAGAGTTGACCAAGACAACTAAACAACAGCAGTCCTACCCCCAGACTGATTCTGGGCACAGGCTCGATCCCATTCCATCCCTCTCCCCCTTTACCACCATCGAACTGGGCTAGTGACTAAGCCATAACCCTGGCCATAGGTTGATCTCTCAGTCTTAAAAACAAACTGCATCTTTCACTTGGACCAGACGTTTTATTGGTGCATGGTGTTGATTCCAAAGTAGGCCAAATAGTAGAATATTGATGTCTCAGGACGAATATTTCCAGTGTAGCATGGAGGTTCTTCAGTATAGATATTCATCTTATGGAGAATTAGGAAGACCATCTTTATATTCTTCAATGTAGCAGGAAAGATATACTCTTAAATATACTTAATTTTTTAAATAGCTATCCAGATGTTGAAAGAGCTGTTTTTTCATAGCTAAGTCCAATGAAGTTGTCAGTTTTGGAGAGCCCCTTATAATGCTTTTTTTTTTGAGGGCTGTGTCTCAAACTCCATGCTGTCTTCTTCAAATATAATACTTTCTGATACTCATGGAAATTCTGATGAAATACAATAAATAGTAAAAGCAAATAGCACTTTTGTGGGGAAAAAAATCTCTGACATATAGAAAAATGGTTGTTTCTTCAGAGCATTGTAGGCAACATTTTTGCTACACTTGAGTCAAAATGTCTGAGTGTATAAAACATAGTCCCTACCCCCATCCTACTGGGTTCCAGGTGCATCAGAATGACCACGTCAGTACTGACTCCTAAGTGGTTCAAGAAAGACCTGGTTGTCAGATGGTAGGTTCTGAAATAAGCAAAGCTTCCAGAAACCACTCCAGAACTACAGTTTTGGAATTCTCTCCATGCAAGCCTGATTTTTTGGAGAGAAATGAATCTGCCATATGATGACCTGAATTCCAGTCACAGCTTCTGCTAGAGCAACAGCAGGAACGCAGCATTAGACCTAGTAAAAATTTGGCTATGAGGCTATTTACTGCATCAAGATACCCTTGAAGGCACAAAGACAAGGTTTTACACTTCCTGGCTTGATTGACTTATTATTTACTCTTTAAAAAAAACTATTAGAAATGTTTTTTTAAGTACAAAAACCAAATACACAAATATTTCCCCCCCTTAAACAAATACATTAAGATAATGTTTCTCAAAGTGATGGGCCATTGGGTCTCTACCACATGACTGTATTCTACTGAGCTTTGGTTGAAGCAATATTTCTTGACAGTGAATGTTTCTCTTCTTTAGTTTTCTAAATATTGGCTGATTGAACATGAAGCCAGAATGATTAGAGTTCACTGAAAAATAGACTGTGCTGGAAAACTAGGTGCTCCCAGCCCTAAGAATGAATTGTTACATGTCTGGACTTAAAAGAGCACTGGGGGAAAAGAATATAACAATTTCAGCTAGACCTCAGTTTCCCCATTTGCAAAATATAGGACGTGGTCTATTGGATCTCTGAGGTCTCTCCTAGTTTTAAATGGAAATTCTAAGTGGGACATATATTAAATAAGGTTGTGGCCTACAGTCTCAAGATAAACTCCATACCCATGTAAGTTGAGAAAGAACTATAATCAGTACCAAGCTGAGTGATGGGAGCTGCTGATCTTAGCTCTTGTCAACAGCCTTTCATCTTGCTTTTCTTCTAGAAAATAGATATTTAAGTTTTTAGAGACAGCATAGTGACAGCCAGTCTAGGAAGCCGTGATATCTAGAGGTCAGAGGTCTGATTTTTATTTCCCAGTTCTGCCATGGACTTGATTTGTTGGGTGAAATTTTGAGCAAATTGCTATTCTTGTTTGTGCCCCAGTTTGGTCATCTGTAAAATATGTATTGGAGGGTGGTGCTATGCTAGGACCACGTTAAGTAATCCTTGCAGGATGGCTTGAGTTCTTTGGTGAAAAGAGAGAAGAGACCCACAGAGAGCATAGTTAAGGCTTTTATAAGAGAGATGAACCATGGGCAAGTAGCACTTTCCAAAGTGGTGGATGGAAGAATTCAATGCTCTTCTTTTCTGTCAACAGGGACATCCAGGCAAAGAAGGCCCTCCAGGGGAGAAAGGTGGTCAGGTGAGTATCTTTCTAAAATGCTTCAGTCTCATCTGGGACATATTTGTGCTGAAAGACCCATCTCGTAAAAGATGGTGCTCCTCTTTAGCTTCTCAGAAGACTGGGCAGGGCCAGAAGAGCAACAAAGGCAATGTTTTTTACAACCCCATCTAAGTATACATACACCAGATAGGGCAGGTCTGAGGTGATGGAACTGGGAAAAGCCAACTAGCTTGAATAATCAGTGATCCTCAAGGCTTCCAGTCTAGCTAATCTGCATCTAAGCACTGCCCAACACATGGAACCCATATTTTTTGCAGAATTTCAATTCATGACGCGAATCCCTATTCTCCTTTACGCAATATAATAATCCATGGTTTCCATAAGAAGAGGGCCTGAGTCTGTGATTTCATTGATAGAGGAGACTCCCTTCTCCGAAACTGATTATTGACTGCAGCACTGAAAGACTAAGTAATTTGCTCAGGGTGGCATAGTCTATGTGTATCAGAGGCAGAATTCAAAGCCAAGGCTTTCTGGCTCCACGGTCAGCTCTCTATCCACTATACCAGGTCTGCTTCTCATATGAGGCACTGTACTCTCATGATACTTGTGATCTATAACCTTAGTATGACCCTTCAAATAAAAAGTGGTACAAGAAGAGAGGGCAGAGGTTGAAGAGCAAAAAAAAGAAAAAATGACTTCAAGTGAAAAAGATGCGTTATTTGATAAGCTTGAGAGCTTGCTTAGTATAGCAGAAGAGATGGGACCTTTGTTATATTATTACATTTTAAAAATACTGGCAATATGACTGCTTTTGTGTTGGAAACAAACCACCCTTTACACAAAATCTTGATAATTGGTACAGTGTGGTTTTCACAGTTTCTGTTTAAGAGGGATCTCTTAGATGCATCCCCTACAAATGGCAAGGAGATGTAAAGAGGATGGCAAAGTCAGATATTCTCCAAAAGTCAACTGTCTCCCCCAGGGTGTGCAGTGATACACATCAAATAATGTAGATGCTTTTGTGGGGGTGATAGAGGAGAAAAATATCACAATTTGACTATAGTTGTTTTATGTAGGTTTCCCCTCTCCAGCCTTTACCACTTAAAGCATTTCCTTCCCTGCCCTCCAAAGACATAGTTCAAAATGAAAATCCCTGAGTGATCCAGCCTGGCTTTTCAGGAAGCAGATCCATAGTTCCACTGTGTGCCCTGTTGAGTTGGAAAGGATCCATTAGTCTCTTTTACAAGAGCTTGATCAGTTGGCTTGATCTTCACCCTTGCAAGGCCTTTCACCATCCAGCATGGAGAAATAGCACCTAATCCATGACTAAAGGCTTTCCTCTAAGTGATAATAAGCTATGTCTCTAAAATAGCAACATTATACTTAGTAACCTAGGGCATTTAAAAAAAATTATATTTTGAATACATTAGGCATTCTGCAAGTGTTGGGTAAAAGTTATAATTTTACCTGAATTATTGCTATAACCTCAGTAGGTTACTAAAAATCTTTAGTTTTAATTTTTTTAATTTTGCTTTTTGGAGGGCAATTGGGGTTGTGACTCGCCCAAGGTCACACGGCTAGTTTTTGTGTTAAGTGTCTGAGGCTGGATTTGAACTCAGGTCTTTCTTACTCCAGGGCCTGTGCTCTATTCACTGCACCACCTAGCCGCCCCAACAATCTTCTTGGATTAACCAAAGATCACCAGGAACTCTGTGGCACCCTTGAATATTTACCTGTTTCCATTGAATTAAACTTTGATGTCACTGCCTGATGTAATAATTCCAGGTCTTAGATATAAGCTCTTCCTATTCTGTAAGGTGCTGGTTGTCTCACACACTGAATGAGATTTCCACCTATTGTTTTGTCGTGGATATGGTTGAACACTGATTGATTAGGATGACAGTGTCCCTGCTGGACTGCCCACTATAGCCTTAATGTCCTGGAAATGACTAGTGTTGTCCATTCTTTTTCAGCTCTTTGCATACTTGTGGGTACTTAAGAATTTTTTGTAGTGGTTGCTGAAGTTAGGGACTCACCTGCAACCTTGCCACACAAAGGTTATGGGAGGGAAGCTACACTTTCCCCAGTTCTCTTTCCTCTTACCTAATCCATTCAGCCATTCATATGATGTCTTGGTTTATACCATAGCCATTCTCTTAGGTCTCTACTCTGCACCCTCCTGTCAAAAACTTATAGAGAGTAAAAAGGGAAGCCCTGATGAATGACACACTTGGATTGTCTTCATGTCATGCTGAACAATTCCTCCGTTTTCAAGATGGGAAATGGATAGAATTTTACCAACAGAGGTTCCATAGCTGGAAGAGAAATTTAGGAGAGGTCTGAATATATCATAAAAGGGACGAGGGAGGCTCAAACTCTGAACATAAAGAGTATTTAATAAATATCATCTGGTTCTCTCAATGGAGGGACAGCTATGCAGAGCAGGGAGACATATGTCAACAAATAGACATATGTCAACAAATGTCTTAAAACTTGGAATCTAAGGCCAAAATCCTTTGGTTATAACAAAAGTGTCTTACTCAAATACAAGGGAGTTCTTCATTAAAAACCTTTGCTGCAGAAATAAAATTTCATTGCCTTATACTCTTCACTTGATACTATTTTCTCATAAACTCACAAACCATTTGTACTTAGACCCATCATCTCTCTAGGGCCATATGCTGATCTTTAATGGGCTCATCTGAAGGAGAATTCTTCCCTTTATACTGAGTCCTCAAGTTATCCAGAGTTATGAGGGAACAGCTTGAATTTGTCATTGAAACAAAGCCTAATTATTATTTTTCCCTTTAATCTTAGGGCCCACCTGGTCCCCAGGGTCCAATTGGATATCCGGGCCCTCGAGGAGTCAAGGTAAGAACATTGCTCATAGTAAGAATTCTGTCTCTTCTTTATCTCTCTTAAAATCTCTCATTTGAGACTTTGACCTTGACTGGTTTTACAGAAATCTTTTTCATGATTAAGCCTTGCCCCAAATCCCAGATGGAAGAAGCACTGACCCAACTTTGCTATACTTGCCACACCTGGTTAGTTAACTACTCTGGAAGAATGGGAATGATTAAATAATAATAACAATAGTAATTAATGCTAGCTGACATTTATACAGCACTTAAAGATTTGTGAAGCTCTATATAAACCTTACATCATTTATGAGAAATATTCTGATGTGAATTAGGAATGGAGAGGCTAGGAATAAAAAACTAATGTGGTTGGAGTGCGAAAAATCATCAGTCAGGTTAGTCAGGCATCTGTCAACAGAATGAAGTCCTTTAGCCTTGAGCTGTTTCTATGGGTAGATACAATTTGTTAGGCCCTCCTGTCAACCTCTGAAATCCCTCTCAGGCTGTAGATCTTAGGCTCGGGTGATCAACCTGAAACCATCTCCTGGTAAAGTATGGCAAAATGTCTTTGGAGGCATTTTCACATTTAAAGAGAAAATCAGCACCTCTTGGGAAGTGTGGCCCAATCAGAGTTGTTAAGAGAGGGAGTTCACTGTGATCTGTGTCCATTTATACAAAATTGTATTTCTGCAGTTTTTAAAGGCCTCCAGAATCTTGTTAAACGAAGCCCAGAGCACCACAGCAATATCCAAACACAAGTCCTGTGGTGTTTCATTAAAGTTAACTGCATCTGTTTGGAACTGTGTAATTTAATCTAGAGCTATGCAGTTCTCTTTGGATGTTTACGTGCCCAGATCTGTGTATATGGTTGTACTCTCCAGAATTATGTGCAGGAGGGGTTTCATTCTATGAAAAAGTTGACCTAACAGGCATTTAAAAATTGTTACATACCTCATCTTCAAGGAAACAAGCTGCATTCTTCCCCCAGTGCTCATCTTTGTTTTAAAGAAAATATAGGTAGCACTTGATAAATCAAGAACAGGGTCTGAGTCAAAATAGACCTCAGATACTTACTAGCTGTGTGACCCTGGGCAAGTCACTTAACCTTAACTAGTTCCCCCCATCAAAAAAATTGGGGCTGAGATAGGGCCTGTGATTTGTTTGATATAGAAACCTTCCCAGTACAGAAACTCTGTCCACCTCCTCTGGAACTTAGAGATTTGAAGAGTTGTCTTGAGCACTGAGAAGTTATTTGCCCAGGGTCACACAGTCAGTATTTGTGAGGGCAGAACTTGAACCCAAATCTTCCTGGCTGCAAGCCCAGCTCTCTATCTACTTTGCCACATTATCTCTCAAGTCAGATTTATTTTAAAATTTTAATGTGATATTTTGTACTTTTTTCAGTACTTCCATATTCTTTGATGACCTCATCTTGTCCTCACAGTGATAGAGTGGGCAGAGATTATTGTCCCCATTTAATAGATAAGAAAACTGACGTACAAAGAGGTGAAATAGCTTTCCTGAGGGTTGTACAGCAAATCAGTGGGACTAGAACCAGAGTCTAGAATGATTCTCAATTAAGCATTCTTTCCACTATACTATATAGCTTCTCCAAAATCTTTTCTTTCCCAAAATCTTCTCCCTTAATACGGTTTAGCAAAAGGGAGTGCTGGATTTGAATGGCCTGACTCTGCTAGTTTTCTACATCTGTAACCTTGGACAAGTCACTTGACTTCCTTACCACTTAATGTCTATGAGATGAAAGGATTTGGCTTACATAAGAGCATCCAGAGCTACAAGAAACCTCAGACATTATCTAGTTTAATGCTCCATGATGTCCCTTCTCCATATTCCCCCATTTTTTTTTTTTTTGCTTTTTGGAGGGGGGAAGGCAGGGCAATTGGGGTTAAGTGACTTGCCCAAGGTCACACAGCTAGTAAGTGGTAAGTGTCTAAGGCTGGATTTGAACTCAGGTCCTCCTGACTCTTTTCACTGTGACACCTAGCCACCCAATTATTTATTTTATTTTTAACTGAAGATGCTCCAGCCTAGACCAGTTAACTGACTTGCCTAGGGGAATAAAATCACATAGCTGAGATTTGAACCCAGGCCCTCTGAGTCCCAATTCAGTATCCTTTTCACTATACACTGCTGTTCCTCAGACTTCTAAATCCTACAGTTCTGCACCGGAAGGGAAAATTAAATGCCTCCATTCCTTTCCTCCAGCACCTCTCATTGAAATGAACTGCAGCAGTAATAAAGGTGACAGATTAGCAGGAAGATGACAATGAGAGTAATATTCTGTGTGTGGTGAAAAATCCCTGGCATGAAGTTAAAACCATTTGCCGATAGCACTGTGTTGCTAATTGAATACTTCTGTATTTCTAAAGGAAGGGAGGAGGAGATATTTGCCTTAAAATTTTCATGATAAATACTTTCATCTTGTCTCTCTGATCAGCATCCTTTCCTGACATAAGCATCAAAGGGACAGTGTTTCCGTTTTTATTGCAGAGCCTGAAAGCTGAGGAATGGGGAAGGGTTCTTTCAAAAACAAAACAAAACAACAAAAAAGCATTCATCTTAGAAAGAAATGTGTTCTCAGAAAGAAAAACCCCTCTTGCATTAAGAATACAGGCAATATGCTCAGATTAACTGATTCCACGTGTGCAGGATAGAGGTGATGGCTAATGGTTATGATTAATACCATAATTAGCATCTCTAGCAGGATGATACAGGGACATTCAAGGGAGGTCTACTTATTTTTAGTCAAATGCCCATGCAGGCACTGGGGGAAATAACTTCCTTTGCCTTTCATTAATTTACAACAGCATTCTCCTGACTTATCCCTTCGTTGATTTAGAGCCTGACACCCACCTGGATTTGATCAGGGTTTGCACAATATATTCCCCTGCATCTGAAGGACTTGGCTCGTCATTAGGCTTATAGGGGCTAGTTTGGAAAAAAAAGACCTGAACAAAGATGCCTGGAACGTGGGTTCTGTTTGTAATTCTGCTACTCGCAGTGTGGTTGGCTTTAGATGACTTGTTTCTCTTCTCTGAATCTCAGTTTCCTTATATGCAAAATGTGAATGCTGAACTAAATGGTTTCTAATGTCTCTTTGAGGTTAAAGAATGAAAAATGCATGGAAAAGAAATGTTTTGGTCTGCAGGAGGCCTGTGTTCTAGACTGTGAGGAGCATCCTTGGCTATGTGATCTTGAATGAGCTACATGGATATTTGGGGCCTTAACTCTCTTCTTCCTACAAAATGAGGGGCTAGGATGATCTCTAGAGTGTTTTCCAACTCCAGCATGCTTTGGGTCCTTTTATTCACCTACAATACTGAGGATGAAATAGAACCTTAATGAATGTTTGCTTGCTTGGATATTTTTAAAAGTTACACATATTTGAGAAATGGAACTACTTTTAGGTTCTAATTCAACTTCTCTCATTTTACCAATGAGGAAACCAAGATGCAGAGAAGACAATTAACTTGTCTCGGGTCCCATGAGTTAGTGGCAAGTCTAGGATTAATAATAACTCAAGTGATTGCTAGATGGTAGATAGATAGGTGATAGATAGATAGAAGGATAGATAGATAGATAGATAGATAGATAGATAGATAGATAGATAGATAGATAGATAGATAGATAGATAGAAAGAGAGAGAGAGAGATCTAGACATAATCTAGCTCTGTCTTTAAGGTTAATAAAACCCTTTCTTTATAAACACTATCAAGTAGGTGGTAGTGCATGTATTATCATCCCAATATTACTTGTGAAGAAACTGAAGCTCAGAGGGCTTGAGTAGAACCAGAATAACAGCCAAGAAAGCTGAGATTCAAACACAGATTCCAAATATTGGTGTGACTTTCAAGGTGAGTTCTACCTATTAAAGATCAGTGAGTCTGGTGTTGAGCTCTCCCCAACATTTCAAATAGACCTTTTTCCCCCTTTTTCTGTGCTTTTTGGAGGGGGAAGGCAGGGCAGTTGGGGTTAAGTGACTTGCCCAAGGTCACACGGCTAGTTTTGTGTTAAGTATCTGAGGCCAGATTTGAACTCAGGTCCTCCTGAGTCCAGGACTGGAGCTCTATTCACTGCACCACCTAGCCTCCCTCAAATCGACTATTAAAGGGATGTCTTGTGGGAACTTAGAAAGGGAAGTGATTATTCCTAGGAGCCAGCCTAGGTTTTCTCCAGTCACGGTAGGCTAAGCACATTTCCTTTCTGGACGGTTATTTACTATACTGCTCGATTTGGGCAATCCCGTAGACAGAGTCTATCTGGCTTTCACCAGGGCACTTGGGAGACCATATAATGTATAGCGGGAAGAGTATCATGTTTGAAGTCAGAGCCCCCGGATTAAAATACAGGTTTGATCTGGATCTTCTCTTCCCTGCACCTCAATTTCCTCACTTGTAAAATGAAAGTATTGGGTTAAAGGATCTCCAAGGTCACTTCCAGTTCTAGATCTATGTTCCTATGACCCTATAGGCAACACACCCCATCCCTGTTAGTTTTACTGTACTTTACTTTCTGAAGATGATTTCTATTTGGTATAAATATCCATCCACATGCTTGCATCTCTCTGGATTAGCTCTGTGTGGTAGAGGTTAAACTCAGCCATCTCCTTACATTTAAAATTAAGCTCTATATAAGTAGTTTTGAACACAGTATTCCCATATTGCTTGAATCAGATTCAAATCCTTTATAATTCCTTCGGCAACTTTTCCTCTTAGCATCAGAGGTAATGAATCATGTCCGAGACTTACCTCTGTGTTGAACTTGATAAGAGCCCAAAGAGGTAATAAAATGTGTAAGAATCTCTCCTGTGAACTGATCTAGAGTCTTTGGTGCACAGACAAAAATACCCTTGTAGGTTCTAGTCTGTCCTTTGAATCTAAAAGAAAAATCCTTTTAAGTCCTTGTCTGTCCTCTGAATTCCAGAACCAGGTGACTAATATGGTTGGGGGAGGGGGGGAATGAGATCCCCTGGATTCCTTCACTTAGTGTATATAATAGTTGCTTTCCCCCTTGTTTACATTTTAGTTTTCTCTATTTTTGGTTCAATATCCCATTATTGGTTCATTTTGAGACAATCTACACTGGGGGACTCATTTTCCTCACCTAGAGTATCATTTGGCCTTTTCCAATAATGTTTGGAGGAGACTGTGCTATTTCTATAACAATCTTACAATACCAGGTGCAGTTCCACAGAAGACTAATGGTTCAGAAAATGGAGCATTCGACCCATATTAATATAATTAATGTCAGCCTACATTAATAACAGCCATTGCTAAGCTACCTTTGCCCCCCCCCCCCCATGGTGGCTGTGGATTGATATTAGGGCTTCATTTCCCCTTAGCGTCTCTTTGCTGTGTGTGCCATGAATCTTGGTGTCGGCCACATTTCTATTAGAGTTAATGGTTTGGGTACCTACTACAGCTTAATAGTAAACAAGGCAGCTTGGAGGGAGGAGGGGAGTGCTAGACAGCACTTGACTGTATGTCTCCTTTCCTGAGACTGGTAATAAGGGCTTCAGGATAATTACATACTTTATCCTCTGTTCAGTCCTTAGTCTCTCCCTGCCCACCCAGAGGTTGATTAAATACTGGTGTGCTTAAGGATGTCACAATTTACTGTCACTTCATCCTGTGGCCTCCACTCCCCATATGACAGGTTCACTGAATGCAGCCCTTGGTTCCTGCAGATCCAGCATCCCAGGCTTCTCACTGCCTCAGGGGAAGAAACAAGGTCACTGCCAACTTGAGACTTTTGGTTCAAGGTTTTGAGCCAAATGGGCTCAGGAAACCTCTTGCCACAAGAGGGCACTTGAAAAACCATCTTTCTTGCAGAGAGAAGTGTGGCTGTGCCAAGCCATCCACCCTGCTGTGTTTCTGTTGCAAACATTAATTTGGAGGGTGCGGTTCTGCTTTCCCTGGAGTGGAGATTCAACACAGAGGATGACTTGAGAAAGCCTTTAATACATGATCAGTTTATTTAGCTTGATGCTGCCTGGGCTGGGAAGGCAAGGTAGGAAGTCATTAGCTGTCAGGTGGCAGATTAGTGTGAAGACCAGCCATAAAATTAACATGTGCCCAGGGTCTAAGGAAATCAGGCAATGGTCCCAAGGAAAATATATATCTTCAGCTCCAGCTTGATAGTTTATTAATTCCATTCTTCATCCTCCCCCCAAATCCAATCAGGTCAGTATCTTTCCATTATACTGTACCATTTCTTAACCACCGCAGAGGCTCTCAGAGATACTCCAGTCCAACTCCCTTATTTGATAAATGGGAAAACTGAAACCTAGAGGTATAAAATACCTTGCCTAAGATCATTTATTTGTAAGTAGCCTCACAGAGACTAGACCCTAAGTGGCTAGACTCCCATCAGTGATCATGGGTTCATGTCTTTCTTTTTAAATGATGTATTAAGGTCTTAAAAAAAAATCATTGCTGTGTTCAAGTGATTCCCCCCTCCCCCTCCCCCAGTTAAACTCTTTTAGTAAATTAGTTTAAGCAAGTAAAAAAAAATCAATATATTGACCATATATGAAAATGCATGTCCCATCCCCAGCTACATAGTGCTGAACTGTAGTGAACTCCCCACTACTCCATAACAATGCCCCTTTTTTTCTGCATGATTTCAAAGTTAGTTTAGGAAAACTATATTACAGGTGACGTCAGAGAGCCTCATGTCCAAGAAAACACCTTTTCTAGAGGATAAGAATAGAATAGAGCAGGACTGTGCAGGCCTGGGCATATCTTATAGACAACTAGGAGATCAATGGATTCCCAGAACCATGGGGTTTCATTGTAAGTCTAAGATGTTTGCATTATACAATGTCTATTAATGTGTATTAAAGGATAAAATCTGTAATGTCTTCCTCTTATTTTCTGCATAGGGGGCAGATGGCATCCGTGGTTTGAAAGGCACCAAGGGTGAAAAGGTGAGTATATTTGTTGGGGGAAAGCATTTTGGCAGGCCAAGGCAAATTGTGCTGTGGTTCTGGAGATCTACCCAAGTGTTTAGATCTTTATTTAGAAGAGCATCACTGGATTTTTAGCTCTCCAGGTTTTTGAAGGGATCTGCTTTCAATCTGGGTGGATATTGTTCCTGGATAGAAAGAAGAAAAAGGAGGATGACTCTATAGTTTGCAAAGCACTCAACCTACTATTACCGTGTTTCCCCGAAAATAAGCCCTATTGAGATTGCTACTGTAGTGAAGGTGATCCCCTGCACTACACGCTACATTATGGTACCCACTGTATGCACCGCCCCCCCCCCCTGAAACGCACGCTGCTCTCCGAGCTGCATCCAATCAGAGCTGCAACAGTGAGCGCGTCATCCTGTTCTTCCCCAGTGATTTGCTTGTTGGCGCCATTGAGAGCAGTGCCGCAGAGGAGAGCTGAGGCAGGACAACATAAGCCCTCCCCTGAAAATAAGCCCTCTGGTGGTTTTCTTTCCAAAAAATTTAGTAAGACAGTGTCTTATTATCGGGGAAACACGGTATCTCATCTGAGATTGACATTGATCCCTCCTCCCCCCATCCCCTGGGGGTTAAGTGCTATGGGTATTATTGTCCTCATTTTGCAGATAAGGAAACAGAGTCACATCAAGAATGTCAGGGTTGAGAGTTGAACCCATCTTCTTGACTACAAATCCAGCTCTATGCAGTATATTTCATTCCCTCTCAAAGAAGAAAGGGTATTTATATGAATGGCTGACTGGAAGAGGCTTGAGGTGATCTGAGCGGTATTCTTTTTCCTCAGTCTGGCCCCAGAGCTTCCTGTAAAGTTCTCAGTGCCACTGGGTCAGTTTGGCAGCCATTGGAGACAGGAAGTAAGAAGCCTTTGAGTCAGACACGATACAGCACATCACTAATTTCAGGTGCTACTCAGCAATCCCATAATTTTGTTTAAAGCTAGACTCTGTGTTGTACTGATGAGAGTTCAACAACTGGCTCTCCAAGCACACATGACCCACTTTTCAGTTTAATCTGCATCATTTACATTGGCTTTATCAATTTAAGTCTCAACAAATCAATAAATTAAACCCCTGATTCATAGTGTTTGCTGATTTCTGAGGTCTAAATGCCCATACTTAAAGTATCAGCCCACCAGTTTGAGTTGTCTCCAGCATATCTTTGGTTAAACTCCTGTTTGCTGTCCTGACATCTTCAGAAATTTGAATTCTTCAGTCTACTTCACATCAGAGGGCTGGAAGGCACCTTACCAATTACTTGTCTTGTCTCACTCCCTCGTGAAGAAAAGTGAAGTGATTCACATGATCAAATGCAGCCTTAGACACTTACTAGCCATGTGACCCTGGGCAAGTCACTTAACCCTGTTTGCCTCACTTTCTTCATCTATAAAATGAGTTGGAGAAGGAAATGGCAAACCGCTCCAGTATCTTTGTCAAGAAAACCTCAAATAGGGCCACCGAGAATAGGACATGACTGAATAAGAACAAAGACAAAGTATTAGAATACTAGAATAGAATAATAGGTTTAAAGCTAGAAAGTACCTTGGATATCATTTAGTCTAGCCCCTTTACTTTATGTATTAGGAAAATGGAACAAAGAGAGAAAGAACCATATGCCCAATATTATAGTCAGTAAGTAGCAGAACTAAGATTTGAACTTAGGCCCTCTGATTTCAGCTGCAGTGACTGTTTCACTATACCCTTATGTCTCTATAGTACAATGAAAATTAAAACTCTCCTGAAGATGATTTAAGCTTTCTTGGAAGTTTTGGAACACACAGACCCCAACATATTAAAATGTAATTGGTAAATATTTCACAAAATAAATTAAAATACAATACATAGATAATATTAATATGTGATTTTCTAAGTCAGGAAGCTGGCCACAGAGATCCTTATATGAGTTAGTCTCATCTTCTCTTTGAGTTTGACACCATTACCCTAGCGTCATGGTGCTAGTAATCTGCTGAAATGCCATTGGTCGACCTCTGGATAAACCACCTTTCCTGTGTAAGTTTTGCTACGTGCATCTCATGTACCCACCATACATGCCAAGAACTGGAAAAGGCCCCATGATGCTTTGAAAGCCCCTCTCAAAAAGTGCCCCTTTAGAAATTGTTCTGTTGTTTCACTGGTCTGATTTCTAAACCTTTAACCTTCCCCTTCTTTTTCTGAAATGTATGAGATTAAATGCCCCCTTCCATGGAAGGTACTATATATAACTGGAAGCAAACTATTTAATCTCTTGGGGCACTAGGTAGCTTTTCAAAGACTATAAGTTGCAGGGGGATGGCTGGTTTCTTCATCAGGAATTCTGTAAACCAATGCAAGCATAGGTCTGGATGAATAGAAAGCCCAGCAATAATGGAAGTGCTTTATAAAGGTACCTGTTCATGTAGATTTGGATAATAAATATTTCATAGCAGACCAATTATTTATAGAGAAAAGGGAACAAGAAAGGCAACACTACACTTCTATCTTCCCCAAAATATCCCTGTTTTCTTTGGTCACCAATGGTGGATCTGCCTCAGGGAATACTGCAGTTCTTTTAAGGGGCAGGTAAGGGAACAAGCATTTTTGGACTGGCACCTCTGGTGTGAGGGCTTGTGGAACCCTTTTCAGGGCTGATCATCTACTTTTGGTGTCTACCTGGCATTTGGTTCTCACCTATGGCTCCAAGAAGCTGTAGTGTACACAGCGGCCACGCCCCAGCAAAACTGTCTTGGTACATGAGCTAAACTAGGTCGAGAGTAACTGACAAGTCTCAGACTTGTTGGTGAGTTAGGGGACTGTCTATACCCCAAGCATGTGAAGACTTCCCCCAGCAGAATGGGCAGATCAGAACACTTTGTTCTTATGGCCAGGAAGGGAGAGAAGTAGGCACTGTTGGGCCCTTAGAGTTTGGTCAGACCTGAAAGATGCCAAGGTCATCCACTGCCTCCAGGGCCATCACCAGCCATCTTGACTTTTGTCTTGCCACTGGACTCTGGAAGACAGAGTCAGTCTGATGACTTTATGCAGCTCTGCCTCACTTAAATCCAATTCAGTACGAGTCAAGATGTCACCTGTCATATCATCATGTCCTTGGTCCTCTTCGACAATGAAAGACAGACAACAACAACAGCACCTATTATGTGCCAGTGTTGTATTAAGTACTTTACAGATGTTATCCCATTTAACCCTCACAACAACCCTGCGAGGTAGGTACTATGAATGTCTCCATTTTACATTTGAGGAAACTGAGGCAAACACAGGTTAAGTAACTTGCCAAGGGTCACACAACAAGTCTGAGGCCAGACTTGAATTAGGGTCTTCCTGACTCCAGGGCTGGCATTCTACCCACAGTGCTACCTAGCTTCCTTTTGTTCAGTCGTTTCAGTCATGTCCAACTCTTTGTGACCCCATTTAGGATTTTCTTGGCCAAGATACTGGTGTGGCTTGCCATTTCCTTCTTCAGCTCACTTTATAGATGAGCAACTGAGACAATCAAGGTTAAGTGACTTGCCCAGGGTCTCACAGCTAGTAAGTATCTAAGGCCTGATTTGAACTTGTAAAGGTCGGCCCGAGGAGGCCTGACACTATTCACTTCTCCACCTAGCTTCCTCTTAAGGAACTACTTAGCCAAGTCCAAAGGTCTTTTCATGGATTTAAGTATGTATTGACAACAGAGACTGTTTTATCTTAATTTGTTTTTATTATAGACTTAACAGTTATCAATGAATATTCCAATGTTCAAGTAGCAAATAAGAGAATTGTACGACAATCTGAATTTCTGCTTCATGCAGCTTGTTTTTACGTATCCATTTATTTAATTTAACAAGATGCTAACGAAATCATCCTGTTTGTTTTTCCTCCCTTCTGTTACTTTGGTTTCCTTCTGTGTATTTCTTAATGTTTTATTAATGCTGTTTTCTTAAAAAAAAAACAACAACACTTTTTTGCCCCTTAACTCATCCCCACCCCACTAAAAGAATATTTTTGTATCATTAGCATCCAGAACAGGGTCAGGCACATAATCTTTTATTAAGTCCTTCATTCAACAAACATTTTTAACTCCTAAACAAAGGTTCTTAATACTATGAATTTTATTTCATGCATTTAAAAACGTTATTCTGAGAAGGGCTTTACCAGACCATCAAAAGGGTCCATGAAACACACAAAAAGCTTAAGACTCCCTATCCTGAATTATGTAGAGAACACTTTGCTTGCTGCTAGAAGAGATACAAAGGTTAGATGACAGTCCCTGCTTATACAGAATTAACAATTCTAAAGGGCAAAACACAAAGACAGATGACTTCTATGGACACCGTTACACCATAAGCACACAGTATGTACATATTCTGATTAATTGGTCTAAACTGAACATCGGCATTGGCACGTTTACCAGAAAGACATGTTTGTACTTATTGTTTGAAATGTACATAGCGGGTTCAGCTCTGAAAGCTTCGTTTCTGGAAGAATTATTGCCACTATCCTCTGGGCTCTATTGAAGTGGAGTGTGAAATAATTCTGGAGGGGGAAAAAATAGACTCTACAGTACTCCAGAATAATTTGTGGCTGTTACTGATAAGTTGCCAGCATTTATACAGATGTCAGAGACACGGGCCCTGGCAGGGGACATGCTGCTAGTTGGTGACAGCAGTGCCCTCATCATTTCATCGAGAATTGTGTTATTCCTTGACATATGAGCTCCCCAAGTCGGGACCTTGAACATTTACGACTTGGCTTGGTTTCACTGGCTGGGTATTTTTCTATAGGCCTCTCCTCTTAGTCCATGGTGAGTGTACAGATAGAATAGAGAATTAAAAAAGCCCTGAAATCCTCTTCCCTATAATGGGAATAAAAATGTTATGCCCAGTTTTCTATCTGTGAAAGTACGGCTACTCTCACAGCTAACTTTTTTTAGTGGTCTCCCTCCTTGACATTCCCTTGGTAGGGAATATGCAGGTCAAACTAAAAGGGAATCTAAGGTAATGCCACCTTTTATCAATAAGTAGAATTAAGGGCATCTGATATCACTTTAGAGTAGTATTACCATCTTCCATATTCTCAAGGAGTTCCTAACTGCAAAGCATAGGGGAAAAATGCATAGATAGATACATATAGATATGTGTCTTTATTTATATTTGTTTATATACAATAGATATAGAAATAAAGAAATACATATACATATGTGTGTATGTATGTTTATATTTATATATATACATTAGAGATACATATAGATAGATGTATTGTGTATATTTATATTTGTATATATACAAAACATGTGTGTATGTGTGTGTGTGTGTATACACCCAACACTTATATTTCACTCCAGGTTAGCAGATTCCTTAGGTTGGTGTCATCAGAAAGCTGTTAGTAGAAATGAAACAAAAACATGACCATCCTGGTCCTTCTATGAAATATTTTAAAACAGGTAGTTGATGGATTCAGGGTCCATAATGAAACATGTTTGGGTAGGGATTGCATTAACTTTGAATTTATATGAGTAGAATACAATCATCTATTCTAGCAAATTAGAAAGCAACCACATTGTACATCCTTACATATATATTTTTTTTCCTTTCCCATTATTCAGGGTGAAGATGGCTTTCCTGGATTTAAAGGTGACATGGGCATTAAGGGAGATCGAGTGAGTATTCAGTGTCTGTAATGTCTTCTTTTCTGCAGTTGGGAGAGTTTAGAAGTATAGTCTTTATGTATGTAGCTGAAAAATCCTAGTACCATTTTTGGGATAAGGAAGAATGATAGAACGCCAGAGCAGAAAGGAACCTTCAATAGAGTGAAACCATCACTCCAACTCCCATCATTATATAGAAGAAGAAAAATGCACAATGCATCCGTCCAACTTGGTGGCAGAGTTTGTACTAGAACCAGGTCTCCTGGCTCCCAGTGCCCTTTACATCATTCCAGGCCAGTGTTACTTCACATGCCGAGTCCTTGAATCCATAGCAACTGTTTTCCAGGACTTGCAAATATCCTTGTGTTCTGTCATTCTCTGTTGGGAAATGAGGGAAAGAAGTTGTAACAACCCACCTTGCTTTTGTAATGAATATTTCAGTTCTGCTACAGACGAAGACAAGCTTTTCTGAGGGAAGATAGGGTTCAGTGGCCCGCACACACACAAACAACACAGAGCCACCAGCCTGTGCTCTAATATATATGAGGAGAGGGTAATGCAAATGAACCAGAACCAGCCTGTGCTCTAATATATATGAGGAGAGGGTAATGCAAATGAACCAGAAAGCCGTCTCAAGTCACATTCATATCTGGAGCAGCACAGGGCAAGCCGCCCTGGCACTAGAGCTTTGAAGTCTCACTAACAACCTCAGAATGAATGGAACACTGGCAAAAAGGGAAAGGAAAGGAAAAAGGGAAGGGAAGGGAAGGGAAGGGAAAAAGGAAAGGGAAGGAAGGAAGGAAAGAAAGAAGGAAGGAAGAAAAAATAAATTTCTCTAAGATTGCTGGCAGTCACAGTAGCTATAGAGCATGCTTATATGGAAATATGTTAGCTGAGGTGATTTTCTCTTCCTGCCACTGTAATTATTCCCCCACAAAGTAATGTCCCAGGAGGTTTTTTTCAAGAGATAGTTCAGTGAAGAAGTAGCTTTTTAATCTGTTTTACCTCAGCCTGACAGGCAATAGACAAATACTCTATAGCTATATGTACACACACACACGTGTGTGTGTATTTAAATGGGGCTAGCTAAATAAAGGGATCTATATCTCATATTAAATAATTATATCCTTGATACACAAACTGGAAGTAGGATAGTCATTCTGGAACTTTCTTCAGAGGTCATGGTCTCTGAATTCTACATTGGTTCTCATCCTTATAATCCCTTGCAGCTACATATGTACATATCAACCTGGCACAAAAAAAATCTGATATGTTCTTCCCTTTTGAAGATTAAGTGCATCTATTTGGAACACAGGTTGAAAGCACCCTGCTCTGAAAGAGATTGTAAAAAATACATACAAAGGAAAGGACCGACTCTTATTTACAGTTAACAAAGTTCTTTATTTGGGCTTTGGATATTTTATTTTGAGCATGAATGTGGAAATAGAAAAGGCCTGCTTTGGGATAATGGGTTATTGAAACTCCTGTAGGACCCAAGAAATCTTGAATAAGTAAGTCGTTGGCTTTTTTCCCATGCCATATGCTTTGTTGTTGTAGTTTGTGAGTTTGGGGTTGTTGTTTTTTTTGCAGCTGTTTTACAGCTGCCTTAATAAAAAAAAATCTCAGGGGAGGTCCCATTAACAGGCAGACCATTTCTAACCATTTTCTAAGGATGAGCCTGGATTGTTCACACCTTATGGAATTTCCAAGCAAGAAAGTAGTTCCTTCCCATATTCCCTTGCCAGAGGTTACTTGGAAGATTCTGAAGTATTTCTGAAAGAGTGAATTGAGCACAGCCATTGTGAACACAAGTTATTTTAGCTAAGAGGTACTAGATTTAGAGTAGATAATTGAGGTGTAAGATCCCACAGCCTGAGGAAAATAGCAACTCAACCTCCATGCTATGATGAGTCCAACATAGCTGGCTGAATGCAGGCCTATAATTTACCACACAATAGCTCCACTTTGCCTAGAACAGTAGAAACCTGTCATCTGCTCCATTGAGGCAGGAGGCGAGCCAGAGTGTTATTTTCCATGAGGTGCTCAATAGTTCTTATCTCCTATTTCAGATACTGAACAAGCCAGGGGCAGGGGGAGATGGGATGTTTTATGTGGGAGAAAAGGGGCTGAGGAAGGAAAAATCTTTTTTTCCGTGCCATCCCCACCTTTGATCTTTTTTGTTTGTTTTAATCATAGGGTGAGATTGGGCCACCTGGACCTAGAGGAGAAGATGGCCCAGAAGGCCCAAAAGGTCGTGGTGGTCCTAATGGTGACCCCGGACCCCTTGGTCCTGCTGGAGAAAAGGTAAATCTTAGTTGGGAGGGGATGGTAAGGATGGGGGGAGTCTTTATTTTTGTCCCAGTTTGAGCTCAGGAAGACTTGGGGACACTGCTGTATTAGACAAGTTCCTCCTTGACTCTCTACTTATATCTTCTTCTAAGTATTGTTTGCTATGGATCAAACTAGCATTTAAACCTAGCTGTTGTTTCTTGATTCAGATTCCTTTTCCACACATTTCTTAATTTTCTCTCTCCATTACATTCTGAACTTTGGGGGACTGACTGATTCATTTCTGAGGCTGTCTCTGAGCACTTTAGTTTAGGCCCCTTGTCCCCCATCGTGGATTATTGCATAGGCCTTATAATTAACCTTCCTACCTCCATTCTCTTGTGACTATACGCCATTAGCCATGCCGCTTCCAAAGTGATTTATCTTAGGCACAGGTCTGATACTTTCCTGATTGATCAACTTCAGAGGCTCCTTATTACCTTCATGATAAAATATCAACTTCTCTATTTAGCTTTTTTAAAAATATTTTAGTTGTTTAATTAATTTGTTTGTTTCCTTTTAGTTTACAGGATTCAATTCCACAATTCCTTGAGTTTCACATTTTGTCCCCCTCCCTTCCCTTCCCCCCCCCCCCATGGTGGCATATAGTCAAGTACAGGATCTGTAAATACTTTCACATTGTACATTAGTCAGGTTATAAGGATGGATTGTATCAGATAGAATGAAAAATATAAAGAGTACATAAAACCAAACAGGAGAAGGAAAAAGAGCAGGTATTTTGCTTCCACCTAGATATAAACTCAGTACTTTCTAGTTCTTTCTCTGGATGCACATATTTCTCTCCATCATGAGTCTTTTGGGATTGACTTTTATCACTGCATTGCTGAGATGAGTCCAGTCTATCAAAGTCGGTCATCACACATATGTTGTGTCTGTAATTGTGTACAAATTTCTCCTGGTTCTACTCTTCTCACTCAGCATCAGTTTGTATAAGCCTCTCCAGGTAAATATGAAAACCGTCTGCTCCTCGTTTCTTATAACACAATAGTATTCCATAACATGCATATACCACAACTTGTTCAGCCATTCCCCAATTGATGGGTACCCCCTTAATTTCCAATTCTTTGCCACCACAAAAAGAACTGCTATAAACATTTTTGTACATATGGGTCTTCCACCCACTTCTATGATCTCTTTGGGATATAACCCTGGAAGTGGTATTGCTGGGTCAAAGGATATGAAAGTATTTATAGCCCTTTGGGCATAATTCCAGATTGCTCTCCAGAAAGGCTGGATCAGTTCACAACTCCACCAGCAATGCATTAGTGTTCCAATTTGCCCACATTCTCTCCAGCATTTGTCATTTTCCTGTTTTGTCATCTTAGCCAATCTGACTGGTGAGATGTGGTACCTCAGAGTTGTTTTGATTTGCATTTCTCTAATCAATAGTGATTTAGAGCATTTCTTCATGTGCTTATGGATATCTTTAATTTCTTTCTCTGAAAATTGCCTGTCCGTATCCTTTGACCATTTATCAATTGGGGAATGACTTGTATTCTTATAAATTTGACTCAGTTCTCTGTATATTTTAAAAATGAGTCCTTTGTCAGAGACATAGGTTGTAAAGATTCTTTCCCAATTTCCCACCTCCCTCTTAATCTTGGTTATATTGGCTTTGTTTGTACAGAAGCTTTTCAATTTCATGTAGTCAAAATTATCCATTTTGCATTTTATAATGTTCTCTAATTCTTGTTTAGTCATAAAGTCTTTCCCTCTCCACAAGTCTGACAGGTCTACCTCCAATGAAGAGGAAATCAAAACAATAATTAGGAATTATTTTTCCCAATTGTATGCACATAAATTTGACAATCTTAGGGAAATAGATGAATATTTACAAAAATATAAGTTGCCCAGATTAACTGAAGAGGAAGTAAATTACTTAAATAACCCCATCTCAGAAAAAGAAATTGAACAAGCCATCAGTCAGCTCCCTAGGAAAAAATCTCCAGGGCCAGACCGATTTACTAGTGAATTCTATCAAACATTTAAAGAACAATTGATTCCAATACTTTACAAACTATTTGGGAAAATTAGTGAAGAAGGAGTCCCACAAAATTCTTTTTATGACACAACTATGGTACTGATACCTAAATCAGGAAGAGATAAAACAGAGAAAGAAAATTATAGACCAATCTCCCTCATGAATATAGATGCGAAAATTCTAAATAAAATACTAGCAAAAAGACTACAGAAACTTATCTCAAGAATAATACACTTTGATCAGGTAGGATTTATTCCAGGAATGCAAGGATGGTTTAATATTAGGAAAACCATCAGTATAATTGATCATATCAACAATAAAACTAGCAGAAACCACATGATCATCTCAATAGATGCAGAAAAGGCTTTTGACAAAATACAACATCCATTCCTATTAAAAACATTAGAAAGTATAGTAATAAATGGAGCCTTCCTTAAAATAATAGGTAGCATCTATTTAAAACCATCAGCAAGTATCATTTGTAATGGGTAGAAGCTAGAAGCATTTCCCATAAGATCAGGGGTGAAACAAGGGTGTCCACTATCACCCCTCTTATTCAATCTGGTACTAGAAATGTTAGCAGTAGCAATTAGAGAAGAAAAAGAAATCAAAGGAATCAAATTAGGCAAAGAAGAGACCAAGCTATCACTCTTTGCAGATGATATGATGATATCCTAGAGAATCCAGTAAAAAAAAACTACTTCATACAATAAATAAATTTAGCAAAGTTGCAGGATATAAAATAAACCCACACAAATCCTTGGCATTCCTATATATTTCCAATGAAATTCAACAGCAAGAGATAGAAAGAGAAATCCCATTTAAAGTTACTATAGACATTATAAAATATTTGGGAATCTACCTGGCAAATCAAACCCAGGACCTATATGACCACAACTATAAAACACTTTTCACACAGATAAAGTCAGATCTAACTAATTGGAAAAATTATCAACTGCTCATGGATGGGTCAAGCTAATATAATAAAAATGACAATTTTACCTAAATTAAATTAGGTATTTAGTGCCATACCAATTAATTTACCAAAAAAACTACTTTCTAGAGCTAGAAAAAATAGTAACAAAATTCATTTGGAAGAACAAAAGGTCCAGAATATCAAGGGAATTAATGAAAAGAAATGCTAGTGAAGGTAGACTAGCTATACCAGATTTCAATCTGTATTATAAAGCAGTAGTCATCAAACTACTTGGTACTGGCTGAGGAATAGAGTAGATTAGGCACACGATATTCAGAAGTCAATGACTATAGTAATCTGTTGTTTGATAAACCCCCAGACCCTGTTTTTTTTGGGATAAAAACTCCTTATTTGACAAAAACTGCTGGGAAAACTGGAATATAGTATGGCAGAAACTGGGCATAGACCATTATCTAACACCATATACCAAAATCAAGTCTAAATGGGTACATGACCTAGGTGTAAAGGTTGATACTGTAAGCAGTCTCGTAAAACAAGGAATAGTTTATCTATTTAGCTTTTAAAGTGCTTCACAACCTGCCCCAACCTAGCTTTCCAACCTCATTGCACATTACCTCCTCTCCTGTACACCAGTAGCCAAACACATTGAACAGCACACTTCCCCTCTTATTGCCTTTGCCCTGGCTGTGCCCCATGCCTGGAATGCACTCCTTCCTTGCCTCTACCTTTTTGAAATTCTGGTTTCCTTCAGAACTCAGCTGAAACATTACCTTTTCTATGAAACTTTTCCTAATTCCAGCTGCTAGTGCCCTCCCTCCCATACTATCCTGTATTTAACTAATTTGTATTTATTCTCTTGATATTTGCCTTTGTTTTCTTCCACATTCAAATGTAAGCTCTTTGAGAATAGGAATTTTTTTCCTTTTTTCAATTTACATTGCCAGTGCCTATACTAATAGCTGGCCCATAGCAGATTCTTAATAATGCTTGTTGATTCACTGATTTATTGATTGAGAACTCAGTTTTTCCCTGGGCAGGCACATTTTTTCTCAACTCCCAGAACACAAACTCATCCTTGACTTTATAGGGTCTGTCATTGTTCTGTATGTGTAATTCTTGACCTCTCAACTCACATGTCCCCTGAGGACTGGGGTCATATCTTTTTCTGTTTCCCCCAAAGTGCCTAGACATTGGACGGAACACACAGTATGTCTAAGTATCTGTAATTTTACTTGATAGGACCAAGTGAGAGAATGTAGAGTGCTATACAAATGTGAGCTGTTATAATTGCTGGGAACCATTCTGCATGAGACCATAGAACACAATAAATGTATCTTCATCTCAGCTATCAGTTCAGACAGTTTCACTACAGGGCCGCAAATCAGATTGCTTTAGTTTCTGCTGCTTATAAATCATTGCCTTTGTCTGGCTAACATCATTTTATCATAGCTTAGAAATATCACCCTTGAAGAAAACTGGCTTGAATGTCTCTTCTGTGTCCCTCAGCCCTTAGAAACTGTATTTCTCCTATATTACCTTCCTAACAAGTGTTTATATTCTGTCTGTACCTCAATATAAATATAAAATGCCCCCCAAACTGACTACTCAATGTTTCTGTTTCTATTCCAGGGAAAACTTGGAGTCCCAGGCTTACCAGGTTACCCTGGAAGACAAGGTCCAAAGGTAACTTAGGGATGGGTTAAATGCTGCCAATCTCCTTTAGTCTCTAGCTTCCTTCACTTCTTTCCTTCACACTGTTGTCTCTATGACCTTTGTTTTTGTGATTCATTTGGCTTTGAAAGTGTGACTTTGCTTCTTGACCATTGCATGTTTGTAGCTGATTTGGAACCAGGGGACTGTTTCTGTAGATGAACTTTCCAAAGCAAGAATGGAAAGTGAACATATCCCACCCAGCACATACAAAGCTGGATTGTCTGCCTTGCTTTCCACATCATCATTTGGTTGATAACCGCTATAGAGTTGCAGATGTTCAAAGCTTGCAAAACCTAATCTGCTATCAGGAAGAATCACTTTGGAGATTTGAAGGTCATTTGCCAGGAACCAAGTGTAAACGAAAGACAAGAACTTTTCTCACGCAAAATCATGTTTTAGCCTAGTTCTAACAGCTCCTGGAGGCTTTGGGAACCATTTAAAAATTATTTTATCCAAGCTCCATGTTTTATTATTCATGGTTCTTCCTTAAAAATAACTGGCTGCTTGACACAGGAGACATAATTAACAGCAAAAGAGTGTTTCATCTCTGTAGTGCATTTACATATGATGCCTATTGCAGGATACCTTTAGCTGACTGTTTAACGGAGTTTGACTATACTCAGTCATACTAACAAAGGAAGGAGAGTGGGCTGTGACAGGAGTCCTCAGTAATGTCACCCTGGTTAAGGAAAGATCGATTCAAAACAGTTCTATGGAATACTAATAGTCACACCTACAATATGTAAGCACATCATTTATATGCAGTTGAGGCATTAGGGCAAAGGGAGCATTATGTGATTTATGAAAACATCTATTTGTGGCAGGCCCTGCAACTCCCACTACAGCTATAAACTGCAAGGCTCTCTGTATACATAGGAAATAAGAAAAAGGTTGGCATCATCCAGGCAATTATCTCTTTAGCCACCAACACCAGATTGTTGGCTGGGGATGAAATGGGAGGAGAAGGGAGTGACAAGAGGAAGCTGGGGGGGAGAGAGAGAGAGAGAGAGAGAGAGAGAGAGAGAGAGAGAGAGAATAATATCTGAGTGTGTGTGTGTGTGTGAGTGTGTATGGGTGTATGTAGCATAGACTGTAGAACTCTAAGGGACTTTGGAGGACATCTGATCCATCTCCCTTGTTTCACAGGTGAGGAAACAGGTGCAGAGAGGTTTAATGTCCAAGGTCAAACAGGTAGTAAATGATAAAGCCAGGACTAAAACCCTAATCTTCTGACTCCAAAGTCAGCATTTTTTCCATTGTCCTCTGCCTAATATAGAAAAACTTTTTCAGACTTCCAGACAACTTTTTGAAAATGTGACAGAAGAGATTTTAAACCTATGTCTATATTTGTGTGTCTATATGTGCACATACATGTTAGGACCAAAACCCAAACATCAGCTAATCTCTAGCAGGGTAGAATGAAGCAGAGATGTATAATAGGAAAAAAAAAAACCCTGAATTTGAAGTCAAAAGAACAGATCTGAATTTCAGGTCTCCTAATGACTAGCCTTGTGACTTTGGACAATGCACTTAACCTCTGAGCTTCAGTTTTCTCCTTCTGAAAACGAAGGTATCGAACTACATTATCTATAAGGTTCCTGCCAGCTCTCGATGCTACAATTCTCTTTGGAAGGAATTAGAAAAATCAAAAATCACTTTTTTTAGATTATACTGCTCTTCTTAGAGATAAGTATTTAAGATTTCACCTTTGAATTAGCTGCCTTAGTTCACAAGAATTCTCAGGTGAGCTTAGCTCCTTGATTTAAAATTCAAGTTTTGTCAGATTCAAAGAAGTGCCAAGAAACTAAGCACATTCCCATGTCTGGATGGCTATAATTTACATAGGAACATTAATGTAAATAAGCAATTCTCTTAGAGAGCAGGAAAATACTTTATGAATTGGATATTTTTCCTGCTAAAGATATTATCCGTGACTTGTATAGACATACAGAGCATAATATATGGTGGCACGGGGAATTTAGCACACAGTGTGGTGTCTTGCCTATTGTAGACTTATGAGGAATATTTGTTGAATAGATTTACTGAAATTAGTGTTTTGGCTGGGTGAGAAGTGCATTAGTAACTTTGTACTTATTAGAGTAAATTTATTTTAGATATCTCATTAAAGTCAAAGGAACTAGGGAACTAAACACTTTTGTTTATATCAAGATTCAAAATTCTCATCTCTAGATAATAGCATCGATACTACTTATAGCATGATACTACACACTTCTCTGTGTATCCCACATACTTGTCTGAATGGGCGTGATAGGCAGGTGAACTGGCAGCAGGTAAGTGGGTATTGCCTACCTCACTTGGTTTTTAATCCCACAGAAATGTTTGAGAGCTGGTTAATTCTTTTGCTATGACAACAGAACTATAAGCAGCCTGAAGGCAGAGACTATCCTACCCATCTCTGTATTTTCCACACCATCTAATACAGGGACATGCATATAGTAATAGATGCTCAGTAAATGTTTGTTGAGTGAATATATAAGTGACTGTTGTCTTCCAGTACTATTAGATGAAAAATACCTTTTAAGAAAAAAAATCTGGAAGTTTTCAGGGATTGAGAGATCAATTCAAATCTATTGTGAGATATGATGGCTAAAGACACTAATAGAGACTTAAACTACATTAAGAGAAAGACACAGTGTCCATAACAAGACAGATGATGATCTTATTGTATTCTGCCCTTGTCACACAGTGTAGCTATGATATTGTGTTTATTTCTGGGTATCACTGAGAGGGTCTAAAAGAGAGCTCCCTGATGCTGTACAGGCTCAAGGTCATACCATATGGGGATGAGTTATAGGAACTAAGGATTTTTATCCTGGAGAAAAGAAGAATTAGATAGTATACCATAATTTTTTTTCCAGTATTTGAAGGGTTGTCATGAGAAAGAAGGATTAGCTTTATTCTGCAATGAATGGAAGTTTCAGAGAAGCAAATTGCAGTTTCATAGAAAGAGAAACTTCCTAATAATTAGAGTTAGCCAGAAGTGAAATGGACTGCCTTGAGATGAAGTAGATGTCCCATTCTCTGGGGATCTCTAAGTATAAGCTGGCAAGTCTCTTGGGGATGTCAGGAGAGGAGATTCTCAGCTATGTAAGCATTGGATCAAATGACCTCTGAGGTTCCTTGCACTCTGAAATTCTGTGTGATTTTGAAATTCATGTTGAGCGTTTGGGGTGTAAATAATTACTGTATGCTCTTTTTAATTGAGTTGGGGTTAATGGAAGCTAACACTACCTCCAGATTAATTAATCTCCAGATTAATTCTCTAAAATCTTTCAGTATCAATCAGTCCCAGCTGATTTCAAGTGACTTTCCCCCCTTTATTGCAGGGTTCTATTGGATTTCCTGGCTTCCCTGGAGCAAATGGAGAGAAAGGTGGAAGGGTAAGTAGGGATTATTTAGTCCTTTACCTATGCTAATTTTTTCTTCTTTTCCCTTTTGTTACCAGAGTGTACGTGTTTAGAGATTTGGTGGTTTTTAAAAAAGTGTTTGTTGATTTCTCACCTGCTTTCCCACTTAGAAATGCTTTTTACAGCTGCTAACCTTTAGGAAGAAGCTTTTTTTTAGCTGTGAGTGTCGATGACAGTTTTGACAAATGGCACAATTTGTGTGTTAGGAGTGGGTCCAAATACAAGGGGAGACAAACCTGAATTCCTGATCAATTTCTGCATCTAGGAAGGCTGTTCTTGAGAGTGAGACCCTTCTAGGTCTATTTTAGCAGCCCACTGATCTCTTTCTTTCTCCAGGCCACTGCAAGTGTTCAGCTAGTGAGTTTAAAGAAAGAAATGACTATGTCATGTTCATGTTTTTTTTTTTCTCCACTGCCATCCCCCCTGATCCAAACTCAAGATTCTTTCATTTTATTTCTTTGCTACTTAAAAGACTCCATTGTGACAAAAATCCACCTGGATGAGTTGAGGTGGAGGAATGTGGTTGCAGAAGCTGATGCTTCTTTGTTATTGTCATGACCTAAGGCATTCTCAGAGCAGCATACTAGATAAAATTAATGTCCTTCCTCCCTCTTCCCAAATATTTCTGCCTAGTGAGCAAGTCTTTCCAGCATGGGGCTGCCCTGGGCACTCATTAATGAAATCATGTTGTAGTGATTCATACATTGCCAATCAGGAACAAAGAGAGGGCTTCTCAGGGGTCTTAGAATGTGCCTGTTAACCCAGTTCATTGAAAAGGGCGAAAAAAGAGGTAAAGAACTGGTTTAGGTGGCTAATTTTATTAAAGGGCTGTCTACAGCTGGCACTTTGTGAGCACAGACCCTCTGAAGATATTTGTCCCATGTACCATTGCAAGACCAAGCATTCAACATAAACTCAAACCAATTATTGCCAGTTCCTCAATACTTGCTCCAGCAGAGACAGTTACATTTTTTGAGTTCTTTTGAAATATATGGCTTCATGTTACCATGTTTAAAGGCAGAGTAGATATGCTCTTTTGAGAACACGGAGATAGATTAGACATCAGCCAAATCCCATGTAAACAAACGTGTCCTGCCAGATTTCACAAAATGGAAGAACGATGACTGTTCTGGTTGAAACTTGACAGTGTAAACATAGAGGGTGAGCCAGAGAACTCCCAAACCCAGCTGAGTCATCAGAACGATGCAGAAGGTGCAAACCATGCCAAAAACTAAATATCATTTGCCCTCCATTTCTATAGCCCTTACATGACATTGTTATAGGTTTAGTGTGATTTCTGATGATTTGTGACCATAGTGGTCGTAGCAGTTTGGATATGATGTCATGCTGCCAATAAAATAAGCCAGGGACAAGCCACTCCTCAAAGCAATAACGTCTCTCTCTCTCTCTCTGCCACCTCCTCCCATCTCCATCTCTATCTCTCTCTGTCTCTCTTTCTGTCTCTCTCTGTCTCTCTGTCTGTCTCTGTCTCTGTCTCTCTGTCTCTGTCTCTGTCTCTCTCTCTCTCTCTGTCTCTGTCTCTCTCTCTCTGTCTCTCTCTCTCTCTCTCTCTCTCTCTCTCTCTCTCTCTCTCTCTCTCTCTCTCTCTCTCTCTGTCTCTCTCTCTCTCTCTCTCTGTCTCTCTGTCTCTCTCTCTCTCTCTCTCTGTCTCTCTCTCTCTCTCACTCCCATTTTCTACAGACTTCTCCTCTAGTGTTTAGGGCTTAGTCCTAATGAATTCAGGGATTAAGGGGTGAACCTCATATGGAACAACTGACTTTGCCCCATTCTATGAACCCAAACCCTTAATCATTTATTTCATGAAAATGTACCTTTGGTTGGATGGGGACCTGGGTAACAGAACATGGATTTCACTGTATAGCTCTTCTTTACTAGCACAGATGCACTTCAAACATGCCCCCGAATGTCATTGGGTCGGTAGCATGTCTTTCATATGCAATGAGCAGTATATAATACTTGTGTGCCATGCTTAATGACAGCTAGTATAAGGCACAATGGGCTGACCTAGGAGGAAATGGCTTCTCCTTCACTGGATGTCTTTGAGCAGAACCTACAAAATCATTCTTTGAAGCTATGGTAGAGAAAGCTCTACTTAGGCATAGATTGACCTAGATCAGTATTGGGACATCTAAACTTTACAGAACAAATCCCCTTAATAAAAGGATTTGTTCTGTAAAACTTAGAGTCAGTCAAAAGACTGGACCCAAGGACCTAGAAGGGCACATATGGCTTCAAGACCGCAGGTTCCCCACCCCTGGCCTAGATAGCTTTTGAACTCTGGGATTCTATGATTCTGTAATCGCCATTTGGACTTTTCCAAAGTCTTTACTTTGCAACCAAATAATTTCCTTTTTCTTTCTAAGAGGGATCTTGACTCTAGTATGGTGTCCTACTAACCAAAGATTCCCCTTTAGCAGCTTAGTTCAGTGAAGTGTCTGACTCCAAAGATGATATCTAAAGAATGTAAGCATATTGGTGTAGTAGGAAGATCATAAGCCTAGTTAGCCAAGTAGCACTGTTTTACTGGACTTGTAGTACCCTTAGCTATAAAAGTAGGGGGTTGGATCAATCTTTCTCCAAAGTTCTTTCTGTCTAAGATCTGTCAGTCTTGTGTGTTAGTAGTATCTACACTTATCTTCAGGAAGAAGGTGCAGTGCAAAGCCAATTTTGTTCAGTGCACAACATTTTTACCGGGAAGATCTTTTTATACTCAATGAGCATTCCTTCCACCAGCACAGTTTGCAACCCATTCTAACCTTTTCATTCTATGTGATTCTTATCAATGCCCTTTCCTAAAATATTCCATAAAGAATCTCTCCAAAGTTATGAAGGGCTTACTCAGAGTTGTAGAGGTAGAAGGAATCTTAAAGGCCACCAAATCCTGCTTATGAATGGAATTCCTACTATAACATACCTGATATTTGGAGGTTGAGGCCATCAGATAAAGGGGAACCCACCACCTCTGGAGATAGCCTAATTCTATTAAGATATTTCGTGGATGCCAATGGAATACTCAGGTTATCTCATCTCCTATCCCTTACTTTGGCTATATAAATAGTGTATCACCAATAGTGCCATTAAAAAAACAAATGTTGGCAAACAGTGCAAAGCAAGTTCTTTGTGTGGTGGTTAGTCAATGATTCCAAAGATCTTTAACATTTAAAACCTCTTTCGAAAACTCTCGTATTGAATTTTTAGCACATTGAGTGTTGACCAGATTCCCTGATTCAGATTCTCTGATGTTTCAGAAGCTTCTCCATTTTAAGGTGGGCTCTTTGAATACCTATTTAATTAATCAATGCATTTCCTCAGTGAACTAGAAGAGCTAACAGATTGTAAAAGTTCCTGGTTTGACAAACGGGGAGTTACTTAGGCATCCAGAGACTACTGAACCAATTAGTTCTCTCCAGAATGTTCCTCTGGCATTTGCAGTCATGGCTCTGAGTCACATGCTAGAGGATGGTGGTGCTGACTCTGGCTAGTTCTTGACTTCTTCATTGGTCTCATTCCTAGGTCCAGTTATCAGGTCATTAAGTTTGAATCCTGTCACGGCAGATATACTCATGGAACCCAATAAAGATGTGTCACTTGTCAGAAGTCTTTGGCCACTTTTACAAAACACCTTCCTAGAGCCCCAAATGGAAATGATTAAAATCTGGTCAGAAGCAATGGGAAACAATGGAGAAGGTGACGAGAAACAGGAGTTCAGCGACCTCAACCAGAGTAAAGAGCTTGCACCTCATTAATCCTGCCCAGCTGAGAATTGATGGGGGAGCTCACAGTGGATACTGTGTTGAGTAGAAGAGGGCTATGGAACAATTCCATTTTCAGAGTGAGAGAGTTGGAAAAGAATGAATATCTGTGCCACATGTTTTGGCTTCTTGGTCTGGATTAGTATAGAACACAATTCAAGGTCTCTCCAGTGGCCTTCTGGCTGTTTGAAAAATTCAGGGTGGAGAAAAAAGTCAAATTTTGTTAGGTACTCTCCCACCCCAAGTGCTGAAAACTACAAATTAACTCTCCTCTCCACATTTCTGCTGTGTATGTTATCGTCTTGTGCTTCCTGACAATGGAGCCCAAATTAGGAAAATTAAATCCACTGCTGTTTTGTGTTTTTGGCATGAGTCAAAACACGGACTTCAGCATGGGAAAATGAGGCCATTACTTTTCTTCTGAACACACGGTAATGGTGTTTAATATGTTGTTAGACGGAGAGACCAGCCATCTTTATCTTTCCCCTGTCAGAATTAATCATAGCCTCCTGTTTCAGAGAACTGAGTGCATCTGTCAGACTCATAAACCTTCTGTTTAGTTACTGCTATGGAAAGATGGTTTAAATACTGTTTCATTTGAGGTTCCCCCACCCCCATTCCCATCGCCTTCCTTTACTCTGCTTCTCTCTCTGCAAAATTCTGGAATGAAGGAAGAATATGTAAATATTTAGGGCACCTTAATTAGGTTTGCATTCCATAGTACTCTTGAGGACAGCATAGTTTCAAAGTTACACTGTTGGTTCAGTGGCTGCCGTTTGCAAATGCCTTAGGCCCCCCTCTTCTTTCTTTTCCATGTCCTCTTGTCTAGAACTCTGTTTTTTTAGTAGACCCCCAGGATTTGAGGGTGGGGTGGATTTTAGTAATGGAAAACTTTAAATCAGTGACCATGAATTTTGAGAATCAGATTTCTTTAAACCTCTTCTTGGATTTTTTTCCCACCTGGTTTTAGTAGACCAAAGAGAGACTAGGGTCATTGATAATTGCATACTTCATCTGTGATATTCAGAGCCAATGCTGTTTCTCGATTAATTTTAACCCAGGGATTTTTTTTTTCTGCTTGTTATTAGTAAAAATAAGTCTGTTGGTTGAACATAAATAGATTTTTCCACCTTGTAAAAAAATGACCATGGCCATAAGCAGAAAAATAGACATCAGTAAAATGATAAGATTGCCTCAGTGACCTCCCTGGGGTCTGGGAATAAATAAGCCCCTCTGGAATGAAAGAGAACTAGAGAGCACTGCCCTGGCTCATGCAGAGCAAATCTTCCTAAACCTGCCCGAGGTTATGAGAACTTTCCTGATCTGTTTGATTGTCAATTAAATAGAATTCTAATAACAACACCAACCTCCTTCCTTCCAGCTTTGCAACTCACAAAATACTTAGATGGGATCACAGATTTAGAGCTGGAAAGGATCTTTAAGGCCATCTACTTCATCCCATTCAATTTACAAAGGGAAGGAAGTGCAGAAAAATGAAGTGATTTGTGAAAAATTACCCAGGTGGTAAATGACAAAGAGAGGCTTTGAACTCACGTCTCATGACCCCCAGCTCACTGATATTTTTACTTCAGGGCCCCTGCTGTACAACTTCTGCACAATGACCCTATGAGGTAATTAATGCCAGGAAGATAGTCCCTATTTTACAAATAAGGAAAGTGAGGCACAACAAGGTTAGGGCAGGTACAAAGTCACATGGCTATTCATTGTCAACCTCTGGACTTGAACTGAAATATTCTGGCTCCAAGCCCACTTTCTTTCCACCTTGCTTTCCAGAAGTGACCAGGGTCCCTTCACGAAGGGAAGGATTCTAGAGAGGAGCAGCTGAAGGGAGGAGTGGGCCTGGGCCACTTCAGAGGTCATGCCTTCTTCAAGGAGTCTAGCAAGCCATTTGTTTATTATGTCAAGGGCTACAGATCGAAGGGATCATTCTGCATGATGGTCCAATTATCTGGACCATGAGCTGCTTGTGACCAGATTGTTTTAAAGAAAGGAAAATGAAGTCCTTGAACGTAATGCCTCCTGGGAACCTTGGATTAAAGCTGTGGTTACGTTTTGTAGTTTTCATTCTTGGGTTCAGTCCCGAGGCCTGTGTGCATGAATTTGGGGTCTGATTGACTTCAGATGATAACTGGACATCTACCACAATATTAAAAGACCAAGCCATGTCATTTTCAATTCAATTCAGTAAACTTTATAAAGTGCCTGCCATGTGCAAGGCCCTGGGCTAGATGCTAGGGACACAGAAATAGAGGTGACTGACTCTACAAGCATAGCTCCTCTGAATCCCCACTCTCATTTTTGAAGATAGTTGGGTTCTTTCACTGTAGCTGCTCTCAGAAACACAAACATGACCAATGTGTCTCCATTTATAAATACCAGGAACAAACTCAGTTCAGTCATGGATATTTGCTTTAGTGTAAAGTTTGTAATTTGAAAAAAGCAGATGTTTCATTAATTTTCTTGTGCAAACAGTTCTCTGTTGCCAAAGGATATTGCCATGTAATTAAAGCAATGGAGGCAGAGTGCATTGTTAAAAAGCAACATAATTAACTCATCATTATAAATGCTTTTATTAAATTCCTTTCAAAACACAGACCACTAAAATGCAGGTTTTGTTTCAAGGCAAATGAATGATTGATGATTAAATGACAGTGAATATTTTTTGTGAGTTACCTTTAACAAAATCTGGTCCTTTTGGGATTTTATCATCAGAAACCAGAAGTGTAATAAGATGGATTGAGAAACTGTAAAGGTACATGAAATTTTTCTGAATAAAAAAATCCCCACTCAAGTAATGTAACAGCTTTATTTTTCAATCCCCAGAGCCTACATTTACAAGAAATAATCTTAATGGTGCAATAGAAAGAGAAGCAGACTGGAATGGGGGGAAGGGGAAGGGGTCAAGGGGTCACAGTTTACTCCCAGCTCTGTCATTTCTTGCTATATGACAACATGATCCATTAGGCCAGCAGGCAGTAGGTAAACTCTATTTTTCCAATTCTTATGGCTTTGCTGGGAAACAAATAATGACATATTATGCTCCATGCTTTGGAGAATGTGAAGAGAAGTCCAAATTCCATTAGAAGAGAAGAAAAATAACTTTCATATATGATTTATATTCCAAATTGCAAGTTTGCTTGTTGAGAGAATCTGTTGAAATTTTAATGGCTAATATGCTTAACTGCAGCTCAAGTAAATTATGTATAAAAAGAGTTGCTTCTTTTCATTTTTTCTTACAATAATGATTTTTCCCTTGCCATGTGAGTGTGTGTGTGTGTGTGTGAGTAGGCTTAAACCTCATTCAAATTGCAATAAGAAAAATGCATCTCAAAAGAGCCTGTGCAACTATATGTAGCTATGTGGGTTGTGCCTATGGTAACCTGACTTGCCTGTTTACATTTCTCTTGAAAACAAATCCAAGAGATGCTCAGAGTTTGCAATTCTTTCCAAGCTAGCACCAAAAGAATGTCAGTCACCTTGGTAGCACAAGATTAATGCCATCTTCCAAGGATGGTGATGGTTTGAATTCAGGTCTTCCTAACTCCGAATCCTGTGTTCCAAGCATTATGCCTCTAGCTGAGTGGCTGTGGCATTTTATAAATGTTTGCTAAATTCAAATGAAAGTAATCAGACCCCAGTAATGACTGCAGATGACAGTAACAACTGGTATACATGAGTGACTCATCATTCTTCTCATTTGGTCCTAGGGAACACCTGGAAAGCCAGGACCGAGAGGACAACGAGGTCCAACGGTAATAACTTTTGTTTTGTCTTTGGGAGCTTCTATTTCAGATGATCTTTAAAATATCAGAGTTGGCATGTACTGGAATGAGTAGGATCAGAGGAAGGGCTATTAGGGTGGAATGGAAGAATCTTTCTCTGTCTCTAGGAACTTAACATTTTCTCTACTTTGCTATTTCCAGGGCCCACGTGGTGAAAGAGGTCCAAGAGGGATCACTGGCAAACCTGGACCTAAGGTATGTCTTCAAGCTCTTCATCCTGGATCACCACCAAATAATGCCATGCACAGAACTGAGGTTGGAATGCTGCCAAAACATCTAGCAGATGAGAGTGATCATTTTTCTCCTCTTGGGAAAAAAAATAAAAAAGAAGGAATCTTAGGTTTTAAAGGAATCTCCCTTTCCCTTCCATAATGACCTTTCACCAAGTTAAATCAAAGTAATCACAGGACTAAGTATAACACTTATTCACATGTGGTTCTAAACACTGAACAGGGAAAATGTTGGCCCAAACACATTGAGTGATTTGGTAGCGCCCCAGTTGTTTAACTCTGGAATGCAAGATCCAGGCATTTGATAAATCCCTAAACACAGCTGGAATCACCCATTCCTCAGGGTGAAGGTTCATTACTTATTTGAAAAGAACTTACAGATCTTTGGAGGGGAATTTTGTCAGAAACACAAAGAATGATCTTTTTGTCATCAGTAAGCATCTGCCAGTAACATACAACTCTTCCCTCCTAACAAATGGTTTTTGAGCCAGCTAATTAAATCAGTAATCCTTTTATTTTCTTTTAAAAAATATAAGCTTTAGCCAGCTGTATGATTCTTGTTCTTTTGATACCAATATTCTGAAATGAGCTACCTTTGTGGAGAAAATAGTTTCTGATTAGCTTGGGGTTTCCTTTATCTCTCCTCTCCTCTCCTCTCCTCTCCTCTCCTCTCCTCTCCTCTCCTCTCCTCTCTTTCCTTTCCTTTTCCTTTCCTTTCTTCATAGCTAACCAGAATGTAGCGGGATGGTAATGACATATAAATAATTCTCTTGGATCACTATCCACCCCATAAACTGAGTCCATTCACAGCTACCATTTTGGAATAATTATAGTAAAGTCTTTATGGGAAAATAGATTGTCACCATGTTGAAGTAAGCATTAAAATAAACAGCTGTGCTTTGTCTTGACATGAATTTTTGATAAATACTTTGACTGGAGCTCAGCATTTCTCTCTCAGCAGGCATCAGTTATCCTCTTCAAGTGCCCTGGCCCTGTTGCTGTTATTTCAGTCATATATTTGTATTTGGTGGTAGTGGGGATAATAATGGCCTTTTGGGCCATTGATGAGTAGGGAAATTGAGCAACTACATCTTTATGACATCTACATTTTTAGATTTTTGTATTTTTGTAATGTCATGGGATAGAATCCCTAAAAATTAACAAATATTGCTATTTTTCCTTCTTTTTTCTCCAAAGGGTAACTCTGGTGGTGATGGCCCATCTGGTCCTCCTGGAGAACGGGTAAAATGTTTTATACACTGTGATTGTAGCATACATCTTCTCCCCAAACATACCTCCTTCCCTAGTATCAAGAAAACCTATTAATAGTGACCCCTTTCCCCACCCAGGAAGGAGGAAAATATCCTAAGATTTCCTAAAGGAATATGATCTACTCTTGAGATTTACAAGGAAGAAAGTGAAGAATGGGTGTAGGTAACTTCAGAAAAACAAGTCTCCAAGCCAAAAATTACAGCCAGCAGGAAATAATGCAACATGCCCTTAGCTACAGTCAGGGTATTTGAAAAGTGCTCGAGGCAATAAGATTTAGATCACATCCATTCTTAGATAAATACAAAGTTTGGCTTGTATTTCTGTAGGTGGAAGAAGGAAAGACCCAAAGTTTTCTTTTCAATGATTACTTTCAGTTAAATGTTGTTGTTCAGTCTTCAGTCATGCCCCTATTTGGGGTTTTCTTGGCAAAGATACTGGAGTGGTTCATCATTTCCTCCTCCAGCTCATTTTACAGATGAGGAAACTGAGGCAAATAGGGTTAAACAACTTGCCCAGGATCACACAGCTAGTAAGTGTCTGAGGCTAGATTTCAACTCAAGTCTTCCTTACTCCAGGCCCTACTCTCTATCTACTGTGCCACCTAGATGCCCTTCAGCTGAATTTAGCAAACACTTTGAAATGCCTCAGCCTTTCAGTTAGGAGCATAGTATATAAAGCACTGGATTTAGAGTCAGGAAGACCTTTATTTAAATCTTCCTTTAGACATTTATTAGCTGTGTGGCCCTGGCCATACCCTTTTACCTCTCTCAGCCTCAGTTTCCCCATATGTAAAATGAAGGTAATAATAACATCACCTAATTTACATTGTTTTTATGGGGAGCCAATGAAATTTTGTACATGCACGCACGCACTCACACACACACACTCACTCACTCACTCACACACACTTAGAGATATAAAGACAGATGGAATACAGACCTACCCTCAAGGAATCTATGATCTAATAGAACAAAGAACAATTAAACAAAGCACAAATATACAAACAATAATAAGAGAAAATAAGGGAGGTGCCAGAGAGAGAATCAGGCAAGATGCTGTGATGAATGATAATCCCTTTCAGTTTGGGGTGGCATAGAGAAGTCTTCATGGAAGCACCACCTGTCAAGCATGATTGGCAGTCTTTCTCTAATCCAGGATAGTAACAGTCTTCAGAGAACACTATCTCTAGCTACTGCTTTCTCTGACAAATGTTCCCACCAAATACCAGTGCATGCTTCTTTTCACTGGTTCCAAGGATATTTAATTCATTCATCAAATCTTATTAAGCACCTGCTAGGATCATATGATCATAGTTTTACAGTTGGAAGGGATCTCAGGGGCTATCTAGTAGAACCTTTTCATTTTACAAACATAGAAACTGAGGCCCAGGGAGATTACATGATTTATCCAAGGTAATACAGGTGGTTAAGTGTCAGAGGCAGGGTTTGAAGAGATCCTCTAGCTACAGAGTCATGCTTTTTTTTACATAGTACCTACTATGCCTACAACTTGGAGTAGGTAGGAACAGATAGAAATGCCAAGTTTAGATAAGACATGGTCCGTGATCTCTTGGAGCTCAAAGTCTAGTATGACAGGCAGGCTCAAATACAAATATCTATAATATACAACATTATGTTACAAGCTCAGTAGAAAGGTGCTAAGTGACATCTGGGGTGGGGGGAGAAGGAGGGAATTCAGTACTGAGAGATGCCAGGTGGGCTCAAGGGTGAATAAGATACATCCCTATCTCTCTAGCAACTGCTAGTATAGGAGAAAATAGAGCAAAGAGTGCTTCTTTAAAATTCACCTTTTAAATCCACAGGGACCTAATGGACCTCAAGGACCCACAGGATTTCCTGGACCAAAAGGCCCTCCTGTAAGTAATTTCTCAGTCTCTGCTAGCATTCATGTAAAATAGGGAGAATAATGCTAGCATTATCTACCTCACAGAGTTGTTGCCCACTTTAAAGTGCTATGGAAATGGGTGTCATTTTTACAATGCCCGTACTTACATTGGTGTCATCACTGACTAAGTTTCTGAGCACAATGGTTGGGAGGGGCCCAATCCAATCATATAAGCATTTATTTAGCACTTTCTATGAGCAAGGCATCATGTAAACGCCCCAAAAGCAAGTCTAATAAGCTGACATCAATGTCTTGCCATCTGTTGATTTCTCAGTTGATTTGCCCGGTATTGCTAAGACAACAGTCCTTTACAAAAATATGCGTCTTTCTCCGTCTGTCAACAATACATGTTCTGTTGAGTTTAATCATTAGTGATCCCCAAGAAAATGCTTAACAGTGAATATTTCTATAATGCATTACTTTGAAATGTCCACAGGGAAAAGTATCGAATTGCAAAATATAAAAATAAAAACAAAAAACAATGTTTCAGGCCTTTATTTCTTTAGCAATGTGCATGCTCAGTAGAACTTGAGTGAAACCTTCTCCCTCTGTTTTCTTCTTCAGGGTCCTCCAGGGAAGGATGGACTTCCTGGGCACCCTGGACAGAGAGGTGAAACTGTAAGTATCTGGAAATGTTGGTGGATCCTTGACCTATACCATGCTAACTGTTTTGTTTTCCCCTTAACTCTTCTGTGTAGAAGAGGAGATCCTCCTGCATTGATGCTTATTTCCAGACTTATGTGTCTTCAGCAATGTCAAGAAGTCTATGAGAATTAAGCCACATTTGTCAGGCTAATGATGACTTCCTTTAAGGGTCACATATTCAACTTAAAAAAAATTTTTTTGTTCTGGGCTAGACTATGATTGTCCATTAAGAGCTTGTCTTAATGTCTCATTATGGGTTGGAGATTACCTGAGGCTCTGGCAGGAAGAAATCTAGAAAGGTTTTGTGACTAGATCTGGCAAGGGACTGTCATTCAGAGCCAGACTATCCAAATTTGGAGAAATATAAAAATATCATCACAATGTTGGCCACCAGGTGACCCTTTTGTGGTGGGGAGGGGAGGGTGTATAATGGCATAGTCTACTACAGCACAGAGTACCAGTACTATCTGTTGGTGGAGTAAGTACCTACCTTGATGAAATGAACAATCTTTTTTTAAGCATTGAAGTAGACAAAAAGAGTTACTTAGCCTGGAGCAGATAGATAGGATAACTAGAAGATAGAAAAGATGTGCTAAGAATAGTCCTTTCTGTCTTTGCTTCTAAACCAGCCTTAGGGAATTTAACTGCTAGCCCTGTGGAAGTCCATTTTGATATTAGTAGAAAACCGCAAGTAAATGTAATACAGTTTCATTTATCCAAACTAATATGTACCCATGTTTCCAGTCTGTCTAGAGTATCTTGTGTGTTTACATTGGAATATATGTGACTATGCATGTGTTTAAATTGGAAGGGAGCTAAAGAGGTCCCACTCTCTTAGCTTATGCAGTAAGATGTTTTTATAAGGCATGAATTCATGGAAGAAGGATCCCTTTGAACTTGATCTTGTCTTTACAAATGACCTGGATGTATCAAATTAAATCTTAGTTACACATGATGCTGACCTTTGCAGTTAGTTACTTTATGTTGGCCTTCTCTTTAGTAAAGAAGCCTGAACAATAATTAAAGCTTTCAAATTAGGGTCTTCATAGGGAAAAATTTCTGTAGTGTAAAAAATAACTGTGTGGGGCTGGTAGGTGGTGCAATGAATAGAGCATCAGCCCTGGAGTCAGGAGGACCTGAGTTCAAATTCAGCCTCAGACACTTATCACTTACTAGCCATGTGACCTTGAGCAAGTCACTTAACCCTAATTGCTCCTCCAAAAAGCAATAAATAAATAAATAAATGAATAACTGCTTATCTTGAGTATGTCTCAGGATCACATATTTATCTTTGACCTTCAGAATGAACTTTTCCATTCTTTCGAATGTCATGGTGGTGGGCATACCAATGCAGTATTCAAAATGCCCCTAAGCTTTTTAATTTTTAGAAAGCCCTTAGATCAGTAATATGGACAACCATAAGACTCCTGCAGTCTGTAGCTGACCCTGATTGATCAAGCTGAGAGTGAAGCCCAGTATTACATTCACCAGAGCTGTTCTCTTGGGAAGGAGACACTGATGATGGTTTGGCCCAGGCTACTGAATAAATTATCCCCCAACTTGAATTGTTTTCCACCTACTTTGTTACCCCATTGTGTTTGTTCTCTCTCCCTCCCTCCCTCCCTCCATTCCTCTCTCTCTCTCTCTCTCTCCATACACCACTTTGTCAATTTTAAAAGATGTTACTGTGCAGATGCAAACATTATTTGACACCAAGGAGAATGATGAGGCATGCAGAAGGTATGATGAACTGACTATTTCTTTGCCGATATCTTTCCTACCTGGTGGCAAATGGTCTTTAAGAATGCCCACAGCAAATATATGCCATCTTGTAAAATGTGTTTTTTGAATGTGATATTTAATATTTTCTTGGTGTCTGCTTTGAAAAAAGAAGTTTCATCTTCCTTTCTCCCACTTTGGTTCATTTTGATGAAACTTCTTTTAATTACCTTGTAACCACAATGTGGCATGATGCACGGTAGCAAGGAGATGGAGATTAATTTGATATTTTGTTTAGAGGGACAAATTAAAACATTTCTTCTGAGCTTTGCATTTTTTTCTCTAATGCCCTGCTGGAGTAATAAGGTAGAAGGCTTTGCATCTGGTGCATTTTTTCCCCTCAGACTTAACCTGGAAGTTGGAAAATAATTAGGCTACTTGTCATTTTCTAAGAAAATAATGTAAGCACTTTCCAGCTGCATTCCTTTTGTACCTGTTTACACTCCTAAAGGCTGAGCTTGGTAAGAAAGAGAGAACCTTGCACTAATTCACATGGGCGATGGTTTTGTCCTAATCTTTGAGACCCACTTAGGACGTTTCTGCCAAAGAGGTGTTTATGTTACTAAGGCCCAAATGGATACACATACCCATGAGGTATATTTCTGTCCCATCACCAATGTTTGTTTGCCCTGTTCTGACTTCTTTCAATTCTGTGCTGATCCCACCAGCAATAGCATGTGTGGAGAGGCTGTGTGGTGATAATAGTCTCAGTTTTATTATTAACTCACTGCCTCTCTGGGCCTCAGATTCTTCAAATGGAAAATGAGGGAGTTAGGCCAAATGCCCTTGAAAGTTTTAGCCTTCTAAGATTCCTTTGAAAATAGTTCTCAGTGTGAAGTGAAAGGATTCTTTTCATCCTGGGGCTGAAGGGGGAGCTGTCTTCCAAAAGCTGCTGTGGCCTGCTCGGCATTAGAAACAAAGAGAATAGGTTTCTTCTAGTTTTAAATACAGGCATTAAGAATAACTCAGTGCTTTTGCATGTAGACTTTGGTAACATGTGGTGTCCAGCTATACACATAGTCCCAAAGAACTATCATGGAACCCAGAGTGCATTGTCTTCAGTATGCATGTGTGTGTACATGCTTCTCTCTCTCTCTCTCTCTCTCTCTCTCTCTCTCTCTCTCTCTCTCCACCATGAGTATCCAATATCACACAGATGAAGATTGTGGGGTCCAGAATTCACTCAAATTCTATGCTGCCTTTACTTGGCTCTATGTCTTGAAAATGCATTGATGTCTTAAAAATATTCCCAGTCCCAGTTTTTGTGTCCCGTTCATTGATCTATGCTGAACAGAGAAAAATTTCCTTTTAGAGGAAGAAGTAAGGTATCTATGTCTTGAAGAAATAGCATTTCTGTGCTTCTTGGGAAATGTAAGCCCCTCTATAGTTCATAGAATCATAGATTCAGAGCTGTACAGAACCTTGGCAGTCATCTTGTCTAATTTTCTCATTTTTACAATTTGTTTATTTATTTTAAGCAATTGGGGTTAAGTTACTTGCTCAAGGTTACATGGCCAGTGATTTCTGGGTGTGGTGCTGAGTATCTGAGCCCGGGATTCGATCCAGGTCATCCCAACACTGGAGCTGGTGCTCTTACTCGCTGAGCCACCTGGCCGCCCCTAAGCAATTGGGGTTAAGTAACTTGCTCAAGGTTACAAGGCCAGGTGTTTCTGGATGGGTGCTAAGTGTCTGAGCCCAGGATTCGATCTCCAGGTCCTCTCAACACTGGAGCCAGTGCTCTTACTCGCTGTGCTACCTGGCCGCCCCACAATTTTCTCATTTTAAAGATGAGAAAACTGAGACTCAGAAGTTAAGTGACTTATGTAAGGTCATATAGGTATGACGTAGTAGAGTCAGGGTACAAACCCAGTTCCCTCTGACTCCAAATCTATGATTCTTTCCATTGTACCACACTGCTGGTTTTGCAACTCTGAGATCATCATTATGGTCACACAATGGAGAAATCTTCCCGATATTTTTCATAATGATTTTCTTTCTCACCAATAGCTATTCCCTGAATGGACTTAGTGATACAGATATAGTATTATGATATCCTATGTGAAACAAATAGCATCTTTTGAAGATTACAGGGCTGTGCTATATTCTTTGAGATGCAAGAATATCCTAGACATCAATAGTAAAATGTATTCCTAAAGATTAATTTCTCCTTTAAATGACAGACCAAAAGATTTCAAACTAATTACCAAATATAAAATCATCATTTTTTTGCATCTACTTAAATTATTCCTACCAGAAAGAGAATATTTCATTTCAATCTAGTCATAGACCATTGAAACCACTGAATTTGAGAACCAGCATGGAGTTACAATTGCTTGCTTAGACAGCTCAGAATAGCAAGAAAGTTAAATTACCTGTTGAACATAAGAATCACCAAAGAGAGAAAAGAGAGAGCTACCCATGAAGCCACTAATGAGAAACAGCCAAGAACGTTGGCTGCACCAGCTAGATATGGGGGGAAATGGCACCAAGTCTACTCTGGAAATGAATGTTTCATGATATCAAAAAGATTAACTGTAAGTTTAAACTATGTTTCTCAGGACATAATAACATGGTGCACTGAGAGCAGTGAGTGCTACTAATTCATCTAGGTTCATTACTTTCAAGAAATTAAATTAAAAAATGAAGCAAGAATAGGGGCTCTCCATGTGAAATCTGGGACTTCTAAATGTTGAGGGAGTTTGCAAATGTTCAAATGAGAAATGGGATGTCACTAGGAGCTGTAGAAATTAGTTGTTTTGCATATTCAAATGTGATAAATGAACTTCTTTCCTAATAGGGCTTCCAAGGCAAGACTGGTCCTCCAGGTCCCCCAGGTGTTGTTGGCCCCCAGGTGAGATATTAACTGGAATATTTCCGCTAATCTCTCAGCGGATATTCATTTGAAAAGAGTGTGGCTTTCATCAGCAAGGAGGGGAAAAGACTTGTTTTTTGCCTATGTAAAAATGACTCATTTGCTGGGAGTCATAATTCTCTAATATTTTTTGTGGTAGGTTTCCTTTTGATCAGGAAAAAAATAAAATGTTTTTATGTTCAATTAGGTATTAATTTTTTTAAAAAGCAATATTTCTTGAGTCATCTAGTACTCTCCATACATCCCTTAAAGAATATGATTTCACAGATAGGAAAGCTAACTATGGAGAAGAAAGGGCTTGGTAAATTTAAATACACCAGTCAATTAATATTTATTTGTATCTCAGATATATATAAAACCTTTGCTTAGCTTTGTGAAAGAATACTAAAGAAATAAAAGACACGGACCCTCCCTTCAGTGAGCTTACAGTCTGATATGGGTGGCAGGATACAAACACAGGACCAGATGGTGGTTTATTGTAATTACCCAATGAGTGGGATAGACAGTAAATCTAAGTGATCAGTGTAAGATGAAATCAGTGTAAATAATGGTAATCCAAGAGTCTTCATGAACTTGAGGTGGGCTTTGAAGAATAAGTAGTATTCATATAGGAGAAAAGTATATCAAGAAGTGTTTGAGGTGGAGAGAATAGAGGCAAGAGATGTATCTGCAAAGGATTTTCAGGGGCTCATGAGGAGACTAGTTTGTCAAGCTGAAATTGGAGAGATGATATTGGGTAGTAATGGGAAATAAACCTAGAAAAGTATGTTAGAGCCAGATTGCAGAGGGTCTTAAATGCCAGGCTAAGAAAAGTGTACTTTATCCTACTAGAGAGTCCTTTAAAATTTACTTAGTAATGCTTCTCCCAATTCTCACCTCTCTTGATCCTTTCAACATGTGCAAATTTCTCATTGGATGCTCATCAATGAAATTTTCAGCAAACCAATGGGAAGAGTGATTTCAAGCCAGGAGGTAGGATGAGTATCAGCTAAACAGTTACAGGTCAATACATTTCTTAGAATCTTACACTTGATGAAGACATGGCGCTGAATAAGATATTGATCTGTAGTGGTCACAGAGAGAAGGAAAAAAATAGCTTCAGGGGTTATTCATAACAAGTTTCCTTCCTCACCAATAGCTATTCTCTGAGTGGATTTGGTGATACTTCATTGAACTCATTTCCCATCTATGTTCCTGTGTAATGGAAGTCTTGCCTTGCTTAATGAAAGGTGGCAGTCAATTGGGGTAAAAATAAAAGCTAGACACATGATAGCAGTTAATATCTATTCAGTAATGTCAAGGATGTTGGTTTCCTGTGATTATCTCTTTTGGTAATGCTCCTTTCAGAATCTTTATAGGTGGGAGAAGAGAAATTGAAATAGTGGGGACAAATCTTTAATCCTATTGATTAAGGGTGGTGCCAGTGGATATGGCAAGAAAGTTTTTTGTTCACTGTCCATTTTTCCTTGAAAACATAGTTATTATCTGATCTCCACAGGGCCCCACTGGAGAAACTGGCCCAATGGGAGAACGTGGCCATCCTGGCCCACCTGGCCCTCCTGGTGAGCAGGGTCTCCCAGGCCTTGCTGGAAAGGAAGGAACTAAGGTGTGTTGTCCATTTCTTTACACTGAAAGAACCTCTCCCTCAGTTTATCACTTTGATGGGTCTTAGCTTGTTCCCTTTAAGGAAATGATTGATTCATTTTGAATGGATCTGTTTATAAACAGATGATAAAAATGATAAAGAGGATGGATTTTTTTAATGAAGATAGCCATTAATCTAATCTGATCCTGGGCTTCCACCACAAATTCAGCAACCATTTTTTAAATACCTACTATGTACAGAGCACTTTCTTGGGTGCTAGGAGAGATAGAAGGTCTATGTAAGATATACCCCATGTCCTCATGTAGCTTACAGTCTGTATTACAATGTACAATATTTTATATAACTATAATACAGCTTTTATGTGATACTGAAGACGACTTGGATATTGACCTAGAAAGTGCCTTTTGGATCTAATCTTAGATACCCATAAAGAAAAGACTGGAAAATACCATGACTTGACTGAAATGTTGTCAAAGTACTGTAAGAGATTGGTGGCTTTTTATTTCACTAAGCTCAGTTTAAGGAGTAAAATAGAAGTCATGGGACCGAAAGGTTATTTTGTCCATCCTGCAATCATTTCTATAAATGGATATGTGTAATACCTCTATTGCCTACCTGCTGATCCAATCTAAAATCAGAGATCCCATACTTAAAAAAGGAACAAAAGTGGAAAGTCCTATTTCCTAACCTAACCAAGGTCTTTAAGTGGAAATTTGATGGTCCAGCACAGTTAGCTGTATCTAAACTCACTATGGCAGTGGGTTTTAGAGAATATACAAGGCTTATTATGCTCATCAGTAACTAACAAGGAATAACCAGAAGTTATTTGTTACTTAAAAAAAATCTAAGATATGATTCCCCCTTCCAGGGTGATCCAGGCCCTGCTGGCATCCCTGGGAAAGATGGTCCTCCAGGGCTGAGAGGATTCCCTGGTGATCGAGGTCTCCCTGGTCCAGTGGTAAGTTAAAGAACTGGAATGACAGAATGGTGTATTTGACTAGGGGTTCTTAACCTTTTTGTGTGTCCTACACCCTTTTAGCAGTCTGATGAAGCCTACTATCCCCTTTTCTGAATAAAACTTTTTAAATACATGTGATTATAATAAAGCCAATTACACTGAAATACAGTGATCAAAATACATTTTTTACAGGTTCACAGATGCTAGGTTAAGAACTCATTTTAGATAATGCACAAAGAGCATCAAGAGTGTTATTTAAGGTTCCCTTTGACTGAAATTCTCTTTCCTTGAAGGGAGCCCTTGGACTGAAAGGCAATGAAGGTCCTCCTGGTCCTCCAGGTCCAGCGGTGAGTAGTACTTTTTTCTTTCTTCTTTTTCCCCCCTGATATATGTTATTTATTTCATTAAATATTTCTCAATTACATGTAAACATTTAAAAATATTTTTAAAGAGTTTTTTTTAGTTCCAAATTCTCTTTTTTCCTTTGATCTCTTTAGTATACAAATCTAGTATTAAAGTAAAAAGGGTATGCACAATTTTATAGCCCTGTGGATATAGAGAGACCAAATTGGTCTCCAGAATGGTTGGATGAGTTCAGAACTCCACCCACAGTGCCTTAGTGTCCTTGTTTGTCCACGTCTCCTCCAACATTTGTCATTTTCCTTTTCTGTCACATTAGCCAATCTAATAGGTGTGAGGTAATACCTCAGCATTGTTTTAATTTGCATTTATTTAATCAATAATGATTTAGAGCATTTTTTTCATATGACTGTAGATAGCTTTGATTTCTTCATCTGAAAACCGCCTGTTCATATTTTTTTGACCATTTATCTATTGTGGAATGACTCATATTCTTATAGGTTTAATTCTTTCTAAAATATTTGAGAAATGAGACTTTTATCATAGAAACTTGTTGTAATTCCCCTTCCCCCCGCCCCCAGTTTCCTGCTTTCCTTCTAATATTGGCTGCATTGGTTTTGTTTTTGTGTAAAATCTTTTTAATTTAATGTTATCAAAATTTTTCATTTTACATCTTGTAATGCTCTCCATCTTCTGTTTGGTCATAAATTCTTCCCTTATCCATAGATCTGACAGGGAAAATTTTCCATGCATCTCTAATTTGCTTATTATATTGCCTTTTCTATATAAATCACATACCCATTTTGACCTTATTTTGGTATCTAGTTTGAGATGTTGGTCTATACTGAGTTTATACCAAACTACTTTTCAGTTTTCCGAGCCATTTTTGTTAAATAGTGAATTCTTGCCCCCAAAACTTGGATATTTGGGTTTATCAGTTACTATGGCCATTTACAACTGTGTCTTGTGTACTTATAATCAATTCCACTGATCCATCACTGTATTTCTTAGCCACTATTAGATTATCTTGATGATTACCACTTTGTAATATAGTTTGAAATCTGATACTGCTAGGCCATCTTCCTTCACATTTTTTTTCATTCATTCCTTTGATATTCTTGACCTTTTATTATTCCATATGAATTTTGTTATTTTTCTATTTTTTGGTAGTTTGGTACAGAGTAGCACTTTTTTCCTTTATTCTACTTTATCTTCCCCATCCTTCCCCCTACAAAACAAAACCCTTTCTAATGCATACCTCAGATTTCTAGCACCCTTTGGTGCTGTAATTTAATCTATATCATCATAAGAATGTGTTAGGTCCATATTTTGAGAGGCATATTGACACACACAAAGGTGATCTTGGTAGTTAGAAATCTGGCACCCTGTCATAGGAATTAATGAATCAATTAGGAATGTTTCTCTTGGAGGGGAGGGGATGATGAAGAGAATGGCCCTTTAGTAAGCATCTCCTGTGTGCCAGTCACTGTGCTAACCACTTTATGAATAGGGTAGTGGGAAGAAGGCTGAATTGAGTATCAGAGGACCTTGATCCAAAACCCACCTCTGCTCTTTGCTGCCTAGGAGACCTTGGGCAAGTCACTTAATGATTTTAGGCTTCAATTTGCTCATCTTTTAAACAAGGGGCTTGAACTAAAGGGCCTCCAAGGTCCTTTCAGCCTCTAAAGCTATAATGGCTATCTCCACATATTTGAGGTATGGGGTAGGGGGGAATTGTTTGAGACAGCAAACAGATTTATTCTGTATGGCTCCACAGGGTAGAATTAGCACCAAAAGATTAAGATTATGAGACAGCAAATTTTGACTCCATGTGAAGGAAAAAAATTATAATAATGAGAGTTGCCCCATAGTTATATAGGTTGCTCCATGACAAATGAACTCCCTGCCACTGGAGGTATTGAGGGAAAGGCTTTCTGATTCTTAGGTAATTCCTGTGTTAGGGAAGTGATTGTACAAGACAATCTCTAAAGCTCAATGTCCCTACATCTAAAATGAAAAACCTTACATTCTACTTCTGATACTCTGTTTTCTTGGTGACAAAAAACAGAGATGTGTATGTATATATGTGTACATACATATGTATATGCTTATCTATGCATACATATTTTCTCCCAGATTATTAAATTCTTCCTTATGTCTAAATAAAATGTCTTGAGTTCGTTTTTAAAAAGTAAATGAAAGGGTTGGACTAGGTGGCCTATGAGATCCCTTTCCACTATGATCCTCTTATCTTTATACAATCCACCACTTCCATCGCTAAGATGCTATTACTCATAAGGTATATAGTAGTGGGAATCTGGTGTGAATACTTAAAGTGATACCAATTAAAGAGTGTCTTGAATTCCAGACTGTGTAGTGTGCTCCTGCAATAGACAACAAGGGGTCATTTTAGATTCAGGAGTAAAGAGAGTGAGTTAAAGAACACAGCATTCCATAAAGCCATGCTTCTGTGATAGAGACTCTTTGAAATAATTCTATTTCATGCACCATTGTTTATTCTTCATCACAGGGATCTCCAGGTGAAAGGGGCCCAGCTGGTGCTGCTGGACCTATTGGTCTTCCTGGGAGACCTGGACCCCAAGGACCACCTGGGCCTGCTGGTGAGAAAGGTGCCCCTGTAAGTATTGCTTTGAAGAACAGCCTAAGCTAGGAGTCATTGTCCCCCTTGAAATTAAGAAGACAGCTTTTGCCTCCCCGTCCTTCTCCTTTCCTTCTTCAACAGGTTATATTATGCATGGATACCTTCCCCTATTCGCCCTTACAGGAGTCAGGGGAAGGAAGCAGGGTTGTTTCTAATGACTGAGAACTGCCTTAGAAAAGAATGGGTAACTTCCAAGGCTTCTTGATTCTAGCCCAAAGGGAAGATTCCCTAGCTTTGGGAATTACTTTAATATATTCCTTGGGCCAGAAGGGTTGTATAGGGACTAATAACCATCTGTAATTCAGTATGTTTAGCACCTGGGTTAAGAATGTGACATCAAAAAAAAAAAAGAGAAAGAAAAAAGAATTTGACATCCAAACATTCCTTCTACATCTGTGTCAAAGAACATGTGAACGGAAGGAAGGCTAGAGAGGACTTTAGTCTCTTTAGACTTGGCCCTTGGGGCAGGTCTCAAGATTCCATGATTTAGGATTAGTGACATTCCCTTTAGATTGTGTTTAGCTAATGGATATCCATATTTGACCTTTCACCTCAAAGAAAATTGGCATGGGAATTTTTTGCCCATTCATAGTTTTCCAATATGGTGTTTACCGCATGCAACTAGTATGCCAGATCTATCCCATCTCTGATTTAGGAATATACCCTCTTTGCTCAGAAAATTCCCAAGAAGCAGATTGCAGGGCTCTGGTTTCTTGGCAACTAGAAGTTTAAATAACTTCCATGAAAACAAGATGCAGGGTCAATGATTTGCACCTGGTCAGGGAATAAACTCTTGGAAAGGAAAAGAATTGGTCTGATTTAAGAAATCTCTTTGCCCCAGTGACCTAGGAAATAGATAATGCCAAATTAGACTACTGTCCTTGGGACAATATTGCCTTTAAAAAAAAATTCAAGCAATGAATGGGAAGGTGGAGAGGCTTGTTCAAAAAGCCATTTACCCTGTTTCAGAAAGGCCTGATCTACACTGTTCAGTGGTTTTAAGATGGTTCTTGGCTGTTAGATAGTCCCTTCTTATATAGGATCATTGCCTTGGGAGAGTGTTATCTTGAAACCTTGGAACTTGAATGTATATCAGTATGCTATTCCAAAATGTCAAGTATTTGCTCTGCATCTAGCTTTGTGGTAGGCCTTAGCTGATGGGTGCAGGTGGTTTTGAGTCTGCAACACAAAAGATAGAGAAAATCCATCCCCACCTTTGAGAAGCTTCCAGTCTTGTCAGAGTGAAAATCCTGATTAACACACCTAGCACAACCAGAGAACAATAATAGTTCCTCAGTTAGAGAAGAAACAGGGGGAACTCAAGATATGTTCTGATGACCTTTTTAGACCTGAATCTAGTGAAGAGAACAGTCTATGTCTAGAAGTTATGACCACATCCTCTGAACCAACAATTTCTATTTCTTTTTGCCATGGGAAGCTAACTATTGATTCAGAAAATATGGTCAAAACATATACCTTAAAAGCCTTGCCTCTTCTTCCTTTACAATAATTATAGCCTGACTTTTGAGAAAATCAAGTTTTTCTGGCTTCCTGTGCTAATAGAAGTAGAAACAACATCGGGACATCATTTATCCATGCCCCTGTAATTGTATAGAACAACATCTGTCCCGTCCCATCCCATCCTATCCTATCCCACTTCTGATTCAGAAATATCCTTTCTTTTCTTAGAAAATTCCTCAGAAACAAATTGCATAACTGCCTCGCATCCTTTCCCTTACTCCCTCAAAGACTGTCATTGTGATTCCTGTTTGACTTCAGCTCTGCAGCTTTACAGACACCCAGGATGCTCCTGCGTGCAAATAGTCATGCAATTACACATTGGTGAAGTCTTTGATTCTGAATCTAGAATGCCAGACTGAGCCCAGGTTCCAGGGGAAATTGGCAAACGCCAACATAAGCAATTTCAGATTGAGTTAAAGCATTTTGTTGATTGATTGGTGTTATTAAAAGTGTTATTTTCCCTGAAATTTTGCTCTTGGTGGTTCATGGGAAAAAAGAGCAGCCCTGTTCCATTCCTCAGGCAAGAATTTCCCATTGAAACCATTTTTGGAACATCTGTGCCATTGAGAATATGTTCAATGCCTTATTGGGGAGATAAAAAGGCGATTTAGATGACATCTAATCATTTACAATAGGGCACCCAGGATTTTGATACAACTGAGTTATGTACCAGGAAGCTAAAGCACATCAGGCATTCAGCACATATAAACCCAAAGCAAATTCAGTTGAAAACTATTTTGTTCATTGTTTCAAGAAAGTAAATATTTAAGCAGGAGCCCAGTAAGAATTGCTTTATCCATTTAAAAGCTTTTCAATTCCCCCAGAATAGCTCAAGAGAGAAGAAAAGGTCAGTGTATCTCTGAGAACTACTGGCTTGATTAGTCAAGTGGGGAAAGGAAGTTATACGTACATTCTATATTCGGTACTGGCATTTATTCCTGACTTAATTAGAGGAGAAATTGATATCAATAAGAACCAAATGTGAAGAGGAGAAAGTGATTCATGGAGAGCAGAGACTGTAGAAGAGAAACCAGAAGCATCAGCTCCTGCAATGCAGCAGAGGAAGAAAGTGAAGATGTGTTTAGGAAACAATGCTACAGTCCAATCTAAAAGCTAAATCTTTCTATTCGTTTATCCCTTTCGATGCAATATATTTGCCATTTCAGAAGAAAATGATTCCACTGCTGTGCAGAGAAAACCCAGAGTGAAAATAAGTAGGGCGAGGGAAGTAGTATGATACAGTGGGAAAATTACTGGCTCTGGATTCAGAGGGGCTAGGTTCAAATCGAAACTATGTGCCCATGGGCAAGTCCCTGCATCTTCCTGGGCCTTGGTTTCCTCATCTGTTAAAATGAGGAGTTTGGTTTAGAAGGCCTCTGAGGTTCTCTTCAGCTCAATATCTAGGAACCTGAGAGCCTGCTATTCTCAGGATTAATCAAAACTTAAATTATAATGATCAGAAAAGTGGATCCAAAAAAATGACCAAAGGGAAGATGTTAGGTTGGACATTGTTATTAGATAGAATTTGAAAAAATAAGAAAAGCAGTTTTGAAGTGTCTATATCTCTTATTTGAATTCTTCTGTAAATACTATCAGTCTTTGGGTAATGGCATAGATCCAGTCACACACACCCAAGCTCTGGAACCACCTTTTTCCCTACCCCCAACTCAGGTACTATCTTCTCTCATGGAGGGTCTATGTTAGGGGAACAGAAACTTGGTTTATAATTATAATACAGAATTTAATTGGATTCTCTCATTCCTACTTTGCAGAACACAGTTTCAATTCCAAATACATAGGGATGGGATGCTGCCTCAGGCTTCCTTTAATTCTTGCTGCTCTCCCTACACACCTTCCAATCAAGATTCATCCTTCATACTAAACTCCCAAGCAGCCAGATACTAACTCCATCTAATTTAGTCACTCCCACTCCACTCTCAGTGATTCAGCCCCTCCACCTTCTCAGACATAGGCCACAAGCCTTCAATCCAGACCCCTTTTGGTGTCATGCCAGAAGGAAACTCCACTGCTTGAAGAACCACTGACTTGTCCTTTTTTTCCCCTCAATACACTTCAACTCTTGAATGACCTTCCAAAGGCTTAGGGTTAGTTCAAAAAAGCCTCCATATAACCAACCTCAAAGGGCCAACTTGACCTTAGACAAAGAATACTTGGCAGCTGTGGGTAGTTGCTACCTTTTCTACATATCTTTTCCCCCTTTGTAAGTACTCTATGACTCTGAGAAGATGCTTTAAAAATTTTTTCTTTTGGTTCCGTTATGCCTAAACTTTCCATTTTGGGGTCCTACTTATAAAATCAAATAATTCACTCATTTCTAATCACTGGTTTTATATCATCCTTAGGGTGAGAAAGGTCCTCAAGGGCCAGCTGGCAGAGATGGAATTCAGGGTCCTGTAGGACTCCCTGGCCCAGCTGGTCCTGTGGGTCCCCCTGGAGAAGATGGAGATAAGGTGAGAAAAAACTGTGGAATATGGCAATTCCTTTCCTAGAATGACATGCAGTAAAATTCCCTAAGTCCTTCCTAGGAGAAGTTCCAATCTGAACAAGTACCTCATCTGAATTATGATACTTTTTAAGAAATTCCTTTCAGGGGGCTTCTAGGTGGCACAGTGAATAGAGCACTGACCTTGGAGTCAGGAGGACCTGAGTTCAAATCTGACCTCAGTTACGTGACACTCTTGTGAGCCATGTGACTTTGGGGAAGTCACTTAATCCCAATTGCCCTTCAAAAAAAAAAAGCAAAAAAATAAAAGAAATTCCTTTCAAGGTCACGTAATAATGGAACCCAAATAGCAGGACATAATAATAACTCAGTTTATATAGTGCTTTAAAACTTATAAAGGACTTTCCTCATAGCAGTCCTATAAGGTAGATAGTGTAACTACTACTGTTACCCTAATTTTACAGATGAGGAAGTTGAGGCCCAGAGAGCTGTCCAAGGTTAAATGGCTAGTGAGTAGCAGGGATGGTATTTAAACCCAGTTTTCCTTTCATAGTACCTTGCTGCCTCAATCAAATAGAGAACTCCCAGAAGAATACTATGTAATTATTATTTTATCCCTTAATTTTCTAATATCTTCCCTAGAAAACTACATTTACTATTTCTCTTAGATTATTGCTCCTTTTACAAAAGTACCTAACATTAATTAGTTGGAGGAAAGAGTTTGGAGTCTTGGGTTCTAGTTGCAGTTTTGACCTTGTAACTCATTGTGCCCTTGAACACATTATATCACATCTTCAGGGCTAATTTTCCTCATTTTTAAAGTGGGGGTGGAGGGGTGGACTAGAAATGAAGGTCTCTAAAATTTCCAGCTTCAGATTCTGTGATTCTATGATTAAATGGTCCCTTTGAGACCCAAAATTTTCTGATCCCAATCAGTAGATTGCTGCAGTAAAACATATATCCATATAAATGGGAACTTCTAAACTACTTAGAAATTCTTAAAAACCCCTTTTCCCCTTAAGTAACTCAAGCGCCTCCCCAGCCATTGTGTAGCAGGAATCATTGACTGCACTAACCCTTTCTTCTATAGACAGCATGGTAGAAAAGTTCCGCCCAGTCTTGACTTGGGCTGAATCATCTCAGCCTCAGAAATTTATGGGGTCCAACTTAATGAAGTTTCACTGTTTATCTCTTTTGAAATGTATGAGTCTCATGCTATTCTATAAGAGCCCTAGACTTTAATTTTCCATTGACTGAAGACACTCAATTTTGCTTTCTGTTTATGATCTCACATTCAGTCACGAAACTTAAGAATGTGCAGAAGGTGCTTTACTTCCTAAAGGAGAAACCTGACTAAACACTGAAACAACAAAAACTAGCATGATATTTCTGTACTTTTGCCCCCAAATTGCCCACTAGCATATGCACATTAAACTCAATCATTGCTGATTAAAATTCCAATCTGTTTCCCTTCCCCCCACCCAAATTCTGTGATATTTTTGAACATACTATTATGTTTCCTCTCTATGTTTTCCTTCCCTGTAGAAGGAGAGAGGAAATTCTCCATTTTCAGTACTTGTACTCACATAAATTACAAATTTATGTGTCTAAATATTTCTTTGAAAAACTGTGGCACTGTGTAGGAGGGAGAAGATTGTAGCAACAACAACAAGAGTAATAATAATACATTGTGGAATCCCATGGGTAATTAAGCATAATTGTCGGATTGTGCTCAGTTAACCTCCAACTCCAAGAAGTTCTTTCCTTTTTCTAAAAGAAAAAAAAAAAACAGCACAAAAAACCCAAGTCAAGAAGAAAAAAACCTTGATTTGCTTTACTGAGTCATGTGACTCACTCTCACACTCTTTTCTAATAGGGTGAGATTGGTGAGCCAGGGCAGAAGGGAAGCAAAGGAGACAAAGGTGAACAGGTGAGCCTCAAGTTTATTTTTAAGTAAACATCTTTTGGATGGGTTCAGAGCAGCATAAAAGTTCCAATTGCCAGTACTGGGCACAAGTTGCTTTCAGTTATTCAATTAGTTTAGCAAACATTCATTAAGCACTTGCATGGGTCAGACATTGTATTAATTGCTTAGGCTTCAAAGATAAAAATGAAACTGTCCCTGCCCTTGAGGAGCTTACATTCTATTGGGGAAACACAATAGATACACAGAAAAATAAATACAGAATACATATGAAATAAACTGGAAAGGCCTTAACAACTTCTCATTTTCTCTTGTGAATAATGAGGTGTGTTCATAAGATAGTTCACTCTCATTGGGCAGGTCATCAGCATGTGTCTACAGGTCAGAGCTTTTCCTTTGATACCTTCTCCCCCCTGCATTTCTTCTCTGACAATTCACTCATTGACTCAATCAGTCAATAGGTATTGAACACCTGCTTTGTACAAGCTCCCATATTAAGCACCAATGGAGATTACAGAGAGAATGCCATAGTTCCCACCCTCAGATAACTTATAATCCAGACATATGTGCACAATATGAAATAGGTCATGAAAATTACTCAAAGATTTACAAACTCAGTGCAATGAGAGCTGAGAAAAGGGGGAGAGAACCATGTGATTAAGACACATTTGCGCCTATTAGTTCAAGTGCATCTGTGTTACCAGAAACTACTCTGAACATCTCTCTGTCTTGCCTCCTTACAGGGCCCACCAGGCCCTACGGGTCCTCAAGGCCCCATTGGACAGCCTGGCCCCTCTGTGAGTATTCATCATTATTACTAATGCTGAGGAACAATGGCCTTTCCTGAACAAACTGCTTTGTCATTTTGGATGTGTTCACACAGTGTGCTCAATTATGTTCCCATAGGGAGGTGATGGAGAGCCAGGGCCCCGGGGCCAGCAAGGTCTTTTTGGTCAGAAAGGTGACGAAGGTCCAAGAGGTTTTCCTGGTCCCCCAGGGCCAGTTGGATTGCAGGTAACTTCATGAGGCAGGGAATAGGACTCAGTGTGACACACAGCTTGATGAGTCAGAGGCCTGGTACAAAAACTCAGGATGCTATTTCTGTACTTTTGCCCCCAAATTGCCCACAAGCATATGCCCATTAAACTCTTGCTTTCAATTTATTTTTGATGTTATTACTCCCTTCTTCTTAATTCCTTTGTCAAGGTGAGCCCCTGCTCCCCCACCCCCACAAAAGAAATCTATATAGATAAAAATAAATAAATAAATGAAAAGATGAGAAGGCCAGACAACTTTCTACCTCCTTCTGAGTCTCATTGGCAAAGTAGCATTATATACTTTGAAGTACCTCCAATGCTCACTATATCAAGGGTACCTATATTTGTTCCTAAAAACAAAAATATATCACTTATTTTTTTAAATCCTCCAAACCTTTGAATGATTCCTGCCACTGCAACCCTGTATCTGTAATCACTAAGAAGTCTGTTTATAGTAAATGATGTAACGATATCCCCTGCAGTGTTCCTGAGCCATTTCATCTTCCCATAGGGCTTACCAGGACCCCCAGGTGAGAAAGGAGAAACTGGAGATGTCGGTCAGATGGTAAGCATGACCAGTCACAAATGCAAGGCCCTCTTCTTGGTCTACAGCTTTTATCCATTACGAATGCTGAATGCTTGCTCTCTGTTTTCCTAAGGGCCCCCCAGGTCCTCCTGGTCCCCGAGGACCATCTGGCCCTCCAGGAGCTGATGGTCCACAAGGTCCTCCAGGAGGAATAGGAAATCCTGGAGCAGTGGGAGAGAAGGTGATTCTTATTATTTATTCATGATTTATAGTTAATGACTATTAGTCAAAGAGAATCAGGGCATATGCATATATGAATTGGTGTCTACATTTAGATACATAAAAGTCAGCTGCATTTATTGTGTGCACATACATGGCATGTATGCTTATGTGAACAAAACTATAAAGTAGTCGTGTATAAACTAGCCATGTCTCATGCACAAATACAAATTATTATACATGTGGAGGGTGTGTGTGTGTACCTTCAGATATACATATATGTATATGTATATATAAATCAGTGACTGCTTCATACAATTTGGATTATAGTAGTGGACCTAGAAAAACTTAACTGGGAGCTATTAAATACCTCTCTAGACATCAACAACCTCCTGGCAGGAAGATTCAAAGCAATATATTCACCATTAAAATTCCTCCTCAGATCCTCTGAGTCTCAGTTTCCTCCTTTGTAATAAGAAGATGTGATAATAATGTTTGCCTCACAGGATTGTTGAGAGACTCAAAACAGGGTAATGAATGTAAGTACTTGGAAAACCATAAATATCAGTTATTATTATTCCTGTACCTTCCAGCAGCTAAGGATTAGAAAAGAATAAGCAGCTCTATCTTGAAGCATCATAAAACCTATTCTTGGAATTTCTGTTTTTAGTCAAATGGTTATTCGCCCAGAGCTCTACATCTTCTAGACATGATATGATTTCTTCCTTTCTTTTTCTATGTTGGTAATCATGAGCTCTCACCACTTTGTAAACACTTAACATATTTCCTATGTATAAAAAGAAGGAAATGGATGTGAAACTATCTACATACATTCCATTTGCAGTTTGCAGTAGATTTCTTCCTGACTTCAGGCCTTTAAATGAAATCTTCCATCATTAATTTTTTTTTTAATGATAAAGGAAATTAAAGAGAAGCTTAGCATTCCAAGAGCAAAGAGTATGTCAGGATTACTTCTGCCAGTAGATGTGCACTGAAGTGTAAGGCAGTGTGGAGCAGCCCACAGTGCTAGTACCAAAAGATCATCTTCTAAGCATATTGTTCCTCTTCAGCAAAAGTAATACTCAAGGAGAGGCATCATGATGCAATGGAGAGGAGACTGAACTTGCAGTTAAGAAGACCTGGGTTCGAATCCTACCTTAAACACAAGTCACTTAAGACCTCTGGTTTTCAATTTCCCCATCTGTAAAATGGGAGTGATAATACCTCTACAATCCCTTCCAGCTCTAAATTGACAAGCTTCGGCTCCTGGAACTGAGTCCTCTGCACTCTATTTATGTTCAGCAGATAATTGTGTTTCCTTTTCGTCCAACAGGGTGAGCCTGGTGAATCTGGTGAACCTGGCCTTCCAGGTGAAGGTGGTCTCCCGGTAAGTGGAAGAGCTTTAAGCATAGATAGAGATGTGCTTTCATCCAGATGGATGAGGATGGACATGGATAGAAGTATAAGCACTTAGGTCATATCCCTGAATTTTTCTCATTAGAAAATGAGACTTTGGGGTTACCATGTGAATTGAAGCAGGATGATTTACAATCATTCACTTACACTTTCAGCTGATGTGCAGGTGACCTAGGACCGTTCCAGGCTTTGCCAATGGAATTTATGCTTTGATATATCCTACCACAAAAGAAGAACTTGGAGTATGGCTCCAGAGATACACTATGTGTTTGGCTTCCATGGACCAACCTAACAAAGCTCTAAGATGCTCACAGCCAGAATTTTGATGACCAGATGATAATCTTTCTAGTTACTGAAATTTATAAAACCATTGACTTAGGCACAGAGGAGTCACACTCTCTGTGTGGAAGAGTACCCACATTAAAAAAAAATCATGTATCTCCAAAAATACTAGAGGAAGATGACAAGCAATATTGCTATTGTTGTGGTTGGGCCTTAATCATTCTTCTAGATAGTTACTAACATATGTATAGAATGTTCTTATTAATAGTAACAATTATACATAGTCTCTAGCCCCTGGTCCCTTATAAGCCTAGAGAAAGAGAAATCCTCTACAGAGATTCTTGGGGGTGGTAGAAGTTTCTTTTATTCTCCTTCACTCTCTCCCTTCCTCCTAGCTCTCTTTCTTTTTCTCTTTTTTGCCACATTGTAAGATGATTAGAAGGAAGCTTCAATCCCTTCCACAACTGTGGTGGGTACATTGTTATCCCTGAGAGGCTAGAAGCTGAAAATCACATTGAATGATGTTAATGACAATACATCCCAGCTCTACGACTCATGAACTAGAGCAAGTTAGGGTACCCTCTTAGGGCACCAGTTCTCTCATCGGTAAAATGAGAGCTTTGGCTTGACCCAGAGGAAGAACTATGAGAAGATTTTTCCCTTTTCCTCACAGGGGTAGGGCCCCTGGGTGGGCAACTGAAGTGTCAGGAATTTTTCAATATGCTAGCTAATTTTACTGAAGTACCCCCCCATCTTTGTTATTAAGAGAGACACAAATTGGGAAATTTAGGTGACATAAAAACAAAAACTATCAGTAGTAATTATTTTAAAAATCAGAGTTGGACTAGATCAGGGATTCTTAACCTGGTATCCATAGACTCTCAAGGCATCCATGGCTAGATTTTTGGAGGAAAGGAATTCATGGACTTTGATAGTAAAAGTTCTATATAAATGGTTTCCTTTGTACGTTATTTTGTGTGTTTAAGAGCATTATTCTCATAAAAGATCCAAATGCTTCACCAGACCGGCAAAGGAGTCCATGATACAATAAAGTTTAAGAACCTCTGGATAGATAAACTCCTCCAAGGACTCTTCTAGCTCTAAATCTAAGATGATAATCCTTGCATGACACTGAGGTTTTTTGTGAACTGCTAGATTGGTTAAGCTTCTCTATGCTCCTTTTCCTCCCCCTCCTACTTCTTCTTCCTCCTCCTCCTCCACCTCTTCCTCCTTCTTTTTCTTTTCCTAATTCTTCTTCTTCTACTTCCTCTTCTTCTCCCTCAACTCCTCCTCCTTCCTTTTCCTTTTCCTTTTTCTCCTCTTCTAAATATTTTTAATATCATTTGACTGGATTCAACAACATTATAATCCTCTGTGACTAGTGATGGCAGGAGACATACTCATCTAAAAATGCCAACAGCCATACCCTTGGAGTAGCTCCAGAAAGCAGATAGTCTTCTTTAATTTATAACCAACTATGTGGTTTTAAGCTTTCAAAACAGCTTTGTCAGTGGTTGTAAGTGGTGAGTGTGTTAACGAGAGAATAGGGGTGGACTCCTTATCATTTGAAATGTTAAGTAAAGCCAGGACAAGAGAATGATGGTGACCAATAGCGATTACATAGAAACCACAAGGATGTTTTTGTCAGTTCATAAGAAATTGCCTTTTTGCCTGTAGGGACCCAAAGGAGAAAGAGGAGAAAAGGGTGAATCCGGTCCCTCTGGTGCTGCAGGACCCCCTGGGCCCAAAGGCCCTCCTGGTGATGATGGACCAAAAGGAAGCCCCGTGAGTATCTGCATGATTCTGAAAAATCAGAGGCTTCTGAGAACCACAGCTGAGCAAACATCAGAAGTGTCATTCTCGAAATGTAATTGTAATTCCCTAAGTGTCAAATCCCTAATTCCATACTGTACTGTAACAGGTTTTTTGACAGTATTGTTGGTCATAAGTACAGTACCTGAGAGTCAGCAGACACTTCATTGATCCACTCTTTACGTCACCCCTACAATGTATTATTCCTCCATTTGACAAAAGAGGCACTCTGAGTCAAAAGATCTGAGTTTCAGTCCCAACTCACTAGCTTGTGACATTAGGCAAGTCACTTAACCTCCCTTAATCCTTTTTCTTCTTTTATCAACTGGGGTAAGAATATCTGCTTTCTAATTCTCACAATAATGAGGTGTTTTATCAACATAAGTATTCCCCATTTTTAAGGGCAGAGAGGTGGCACAGTAGATAGAACGCTGGGCCTGGAGTCAGGAAGACATCATCCTGAATTCAAATCCAGCCTTAGACACTTACTAGTTGTGTGACCCTGGGCAAGTCACTTTACCCTTTTTGCCTCAGTTTCCTCATCGAGGAGCTGGAGAAGGAAATGGCAAACCACTCCCGTATCTTTGCCAAGAAAACCCCAAATGGGGTCATGAAGAAGAGTCAGACATGACTGAAAAATGACTGAACAACAGTAATTCCCCATTGTTGAAACACTAGTTGAAGAAATAACATGGTAAGTGGTTAGAACTGGGAAATGCTGATAAGCAGCTGGAGTGCTTTCAGAAAAGTCCTATTAGAGAAATATACCTAGTATAGACTAGTTAGAAAAGCTTTAATTTGCTAAGATAGGGACAGGGATAGGGACTGATCCATTATTTCATTGCTATAGAGAATTCCTTAATAAGGAAACTCTACCAACACAGGTCAGGAGTTTCTTTGAAACTTGTCTTCTTGGATAAATTGTCAAGACCACTGAGAAGTTAGGTGACCTGCTCAGGATCATGTAGCCAATATGTGTCAGAGAAAGAACTCCAAACCAGATCTTCCTGGCTTCACAACTAGATTTCTACCTCAAGGCTACATGTGGCCCTCTAGGTCCTCAAGTGCAGCCTTTTGACTGAATCCAAACTTCACACAACAAATTATGTGGCCTCAAGGCTGCAGGTTCCCCACCTCTGCCCAGGATATCTTTCAAGATACATTATAGGAAAGATTAATTAATGCATAAAAATGAACTTGATAAATTTATGTCTTTGGTTTTGTTTCTACTGGAGATATATTACTATATGTTACATTAGGAAATAGATGCATGTAGTGTGATGATGAAGACACATTGTGGCAACAGTTAGCTAAAAGAACGAGGTAATATTGATGTGATGGGCTAGGTGATGTGATGTTCTCAGCTGAATGAATAATAGATAATGACCTGGAGATGTCTTTCTCTTTTGAGGGCCCTGTTGGATTCCCTGGTGATCCTGGTCCCCCTGGAGAACCTGGTCCTGCAGTAAGTATCAACTGGGCATAATCACTGTGGTCTGAGCAAAGACTTTGAGCTGCCCTTTTCCCCACCCCCTTCATCTAGAATTATTTTTTCTTAGCTACAAAGAGTTCCACTTTGCTGCATTGTTCTCTCCTGACAGGCTTCAACATTTTGATGACTGTTAAAAAAAAGGAAAATTACATTTTCTGTTTCTAAACATCTCTTCAGAGAAAAAAATGCCTTGAGTCAACACAGATATCATTTTTGAGAGGGAAATGAGGATACTTTGGGGGTTCATGTAGCCTGCTGATGAGTGGAATGCTTTGGAAAGCCTTACTGATTTTAGGGCCTCTGCAAGAAATTGGGAAAGTTAGAATTAATTCATTTTTCTTTCTTCCATAGGGTCAAGATGGTCCACCAGGTGATAAAGGAGATGATGGTGAACCTGGTCAAACTGTAAGTTATTTTCAGTGCTCTAGAGTCTAGACCCACTAGGAGTCATATTCCAAGTTTGCTGGCAGAAAATAATCCTATCATTCTTACTTGGCATTCTCACCTTGCTTTGCTCATGGGGAGAAATCATTTGCTTCGAAGGGTTTTGGTCCATTTCTGTCTAGAGCCTAGAGGCTCTGAACCAGATAACACCTCTGGGACCCCTCCAGCTCCTGCCATCTGTGCATCTATAACTGCAGGATTTCTCATCCTAAATTAGATGCTGAGTTTATGATTAAATGTGGCTCTGCTTCCAGCAGAGATCATTGCTTAGTATTCCACTCAGAGATGAAGACTAGCTCCACCCAACCATGATCTCCCCCCTCCAACAAATGGAGCAGTTGGTTGTTGTAAAATGACATGCCCTGAGGGTGGGAAGCTTATGTCCAGAATCTTGGGATTTGATGACTCCCATTTCCCAGTGCAGTAGATTTGTAGAATGGGAGTAGGTAGTGATCATGTGGCCACAGCCAGGACATTAATTAGATGGTGTAACCTGTAACAGAGAATTCCTTGGGCTAGATTAATGCAGGCTCCTGTTAATATGATTCCAGATTTCCAAGCATCTGTGCTATCATGTGCTAGGAGAGAATAGAGATACAGTTTCAGGCTAGCTGGGGAGAGCTCAGAACTGAGACTCAAAGGATTATCCATTATTACCCCCCTGCAAGGTGGTTAGAATCTATCCACTTTGGTTCATGTTAATCAGGAAGCCTCGATTCTAACTTTTCCTATTTTCTTTCTCTAAATCCAGGGATCCCCAGGTCCTACTGGTGAACCAGGGCCCTCTGGACCTCCAGGCAAAAGGGTAAATGGCTTTGAAGAAAATATTGGGGTTTTGGTTTTCTATATAAAGTGATCACCTATTTTCAGTGTCCTTTGCTGGGAATCTAAGTAATGTAACCAGGACTTTGGTGGGGAAAGGGCTCCTGTCCACAATGCACTTTCCATTAAACTTCCTTCACTATCACAGAACAATGCCAGGAATGGAATAGACACATAATGCTTACTGATTGATTTGTTTATTGATTGATAGAATGACATTATCATCACATCAAGTTGATGCCAGACTCTTTGGGTGATAGGTCAAGTTCAGTAATTGAGGAATAGATCAGACACCCCAATGGGGCTACATTTCTATCTCCCCTTTTAGAATTTTGTGCAAACCAGAAAAAAAATTAAAGACATTTTTATGGTGAATAATGTACTCATATACTCACCCTCACTAAACCAGACTACTTAAAGGGGAGCTAGAAAAATTAGGTCAAACCATAGACACAGCAATAATTCTTGTCTCCCTGTTATTTTTCTTTATGATTTTTATGGGGGGTGGTGGCAGAGGACATTGAAGTAATAATAACTATTCTGAGTAAGAGTCTATACAAGCCTGGGGTGATCGTGCACCACTTTCCCTATCCTACAGTCCCCAACCCATTATTCTCTTATCTTGTCCCTCTATGTTCAATTGGTGAATGGGTAAATGAATGAATGAAAAAAACCTTTATTAAGAATTTTCTATGTGCCAAGTACTCTTTTAAGTGCTGAAGAAACAAATACAGGCAAAAAAACCAATCTCTGCCCACAAAAAACCTTACATTTATTTGAATGGGGGAAACAACACACATAAGGGAGGGGTGGCCATGAAGGGGCTCATTGTTCAGGAAAATCACAGGTGTGTGTGGGGGTGTGAAATAGAGAAATAGATTGGCATGCCAATTAAGGAACAGTGGCAGAGTTAATTTGGTCACATCTCCACAACTGGAGAGAGGCTTTGGTGCTAGGCAATTGGAGAGGAGGTAGTGGTAAATCAAAGCATTGTGGGAAGTTTCCTGAGAAACTGTTCTGTGATTCAGAACAGTAGGGCCCCAGAGTGGAGGTTTCTCCAAGATATGGTCTCTGGTGTGGGCAGAAAGCCCGAGTGGAGGAGGCGGCCAGTGAGAAGGGAGTGAATGGCCTCATGTCTGTTCTCTGTTTTTGTTAGGGTCCTCCCGGACCAGCTGGCCCTGAAGGAAGACAAGGAGAGAAAGGAGCCAAGGTAACTTGCATCTTGCCCAGACTATTCTGAGTAATACCCAAGAGGGAGCTGTTTGGAAGGTTGGGGGGAGGGCGTGCAGAGGTGATGAAAGAAAAAAAAATCAACATTTAACTTCCTAACCCAGTTGTTCAATAGAAACAGCAAAGCTTTGGGCATTGCTTTCAAAGGAAGTTGCATTTTATTCCAGCTTTAGAGATAGTTGACACATAGCAGAAGAATGTTAATGATTTTTTGCCTTGCCTAGGGGTGGTTCTTTATAGCATGCGTTTATGTTTAAGTGTCTATCTGCCAAACTGCATATGTTTGTCTCCCATAGTCATTGCCCTAAGGGCTCTATGGGAAACTCTAGGAACCTAACCCTGAGTGGTCAGAGCCATAATTTTGAAAAGACCTGACTACACAGATATTTGGGGGCAGCCTTATGATGTCTGGATGTGTGTGCCCTGGATCAAGTCACTTAACTTCTTGAGTCTCTGTTTCCTCATCTGTAAAATAAGAGGGGCAAGGGGAAATGAGAGAGTGCCTTTCAGCTTTACATCTATGATCCTATCAGATAAATAGTAAAATCTTTAAGACTTTTGAATGCATCAGGGAATAGTGTGGGCATCTGAACTGCATTTCAAAGAACATTTTCTCTCTTCTATTTTCCCTATAGGGTGAAGCTGGCTTGGAAGGCCCACCTGGAAAGACTGGTCCAATTGGTCCCCAAGGTGCACCAGGCAAACCTGGTCCTGATGGCCTTCGAGGGATTCCAGGCCCTGTGGTAAATGTCTTATGGACTAAAGGGTAGCTTAACTTGAGCACTGGTGGCCAATTCTCAGTCCAAGCAAGTTGTAATTAAGGCTTTCTGTGGGGATGCCAAATCCTACTTTTTAGCAAAGTAGAGGGGAGAGAAGGGTCTTTGGGTAATGAGGGGAGGGGCATAGATTATGATTGAAGGGGCTGTTGTACTTGAGCTTTACACAGAGGACATGTATTTTTCAGGGTGAACAAGGTCTTCCAGGATCTCCTGGCCCAGATGGTCCCCCTGGTCCCATGGTAAGTGCCATCCATTACCTTAAGCATTTCATAATGTGCAAACTTGTCGAGAAACACCTGTGGTTTTATTTACTATAGGAAACTCCAAATCAGATAAGTCAGTGTTCATCAGTGCTAAAATATGATTCTTCCACTTTTCTCTTTCAGGGACCCCCAGGCCTTCCAGGTCTGAAGGGAGATTCAGGTCCCAAAGGTGAAAAGGTATGATGTCTGTTGCAAATAAACATGATCTCTGAGCTACTCTTTTAAATAGTGCCATCTTTCTCTTCCATGGCCTACTCCTGGCTGGGAAGGAAGCAGGTTTCAGAATCAATCAGCAGTGAATCTTTATGTGTGTTGTGAGGTGTTTGACTAATGCCAAGTATCATTAGACTATAGAACTTTGAAGTTCTTCATTGGTGTGGGTTACCATAGACATAAGACCACCTTGATGCCACAGACACATACAATGATAGCTAGCATTTGTATAGTGCTTTACATATATTATCTTATTTTATGCTTATAATATTGGGAGTTAGGAGCTACCATGTTTCCCCGATAATAAGACTTATCCCGAAAATAAGCCCTCCCCTTACTGTGTAAGATTCCTCTAAAATAAGCCCTCCCCTGAAAATAAGCCCTATTGAGATTGCTACTGTAGTGAAGGTGATCCCCTGCGCTACACGCTACATTACGGTACCCTCTGTATGCACCATCCCCTCCCCCCCGCCCCGGATGAAATGCACGCCGCGCTCCGAGCTGCATCCAATCAGAGCTGCAGCAGTGAGCGCGTCATCCTGTTCTTTCCCAGTGATTTGCTTGCTGGCACCATTGAGAGCAGTGCCGCAGAGGAGATCTGAGGCAGGACAACATAAGCCCTCCCCTGAAAATAAGCCCTCTGGTGTTTTTCTTTCCAAAAAAAAAATTAATAAGACAGTGTCTTATTATAGGGGAAACACAGTATCATTATCTTCTTTTTACAGATGATGAAACTGAGGAAGACAGAAGCTAAGTGATTTGCATAGAGCCACACATCAAGTTAGTGTCTGAAGTCATATTTGAGCTCAGGTTTTCCTAAGTCAGGGTCCATCACTCTATCCACTGTGTCACCTAGCTGCCTTTGCAGTCCCTCTGAGAGTCAGTAATAGATGGTCCACAAGAGCTGCTTTGGCTAAATCATTATCCTGTGGCCACCCTGGAGATGAGCCTCTCTGAATATAGGCTGGTGCTCAGACAACAGAGATGCCATTTATTGGCGGGCCTGTGCTCATTCTTTCCACAGATATGAATGAAAATAGTGTTTACTATATTCAAAGAATTTTGCTAAGAACTGGGGATAAGAAATGTTAGGTAATTCCTGCTCTCATTGAACTCACCATATAATTGGAGCAGACAATGCATATGGGTGGTCTCAGGTACAAGTCAGATGGAGAGGTCCCATGCTCCTTTAGCGTTTTCTTAAGTGTTGTTTCCATTAATAAAATGGAATCCATTTCTGATGTTGAACTATCTAATGAACTTAGGTTTTGAGAACTTTCTTTTCTGAATCTTCAGTAGCTATAGCTGATGATGGGGGTGAAGCACCAGCAGAGACAGTTGCCAAGTTGCATCTCAATACAAGTTGCCTGGCCAATGGAGGTGGGGCAGACTAGAAGCAGGGTCAGTGGTCATCTCCAAGGATCTTGAATTTACCAAGAATGGCACTACTGTGGCAATTGATGAAGGTGGGGAAGATGGATTCCTTCCCCTCCAGGCATGATAGATGTAGTGACTGGGCTAGAAGCAAACACAGCCTCCAAGAATACAGGGCCACCTCTATGTCATAAGGAGGCATCTGAAAAGGTAGGGGTACTAGATATTTTCAAACTTTATGAGTGCTGGGAGCAATTTCCACAAAATCCTACTTTGATGGCTCATTGTGGCAGGTGGGAACCATGAACTTTCTGGTTCTTTCAGTTCCACAATCCCTTGAGTTTCAAATTTTCTCCTCCTCCTTCTTTCCTTCCCTTTCCCCCTCCCATGGCAGCATGCAATCAAATATAGGATCTACAAATACCTTCACATTGAGCATTAGTCAGGTTGTAAAGAAGGATTATAACAAATGGAGTGAACAATGAAAAAGAGAAAAAAGACAGAGCAAGTAGTTTGCTTCAGTCTGCATTCAGACTCTGTAGTTCTTTCTCTGGAGATGTGAATATCCCTTTCGATCACGAGTCTTTTGGAGTTGTCTTATAACCTTGCATTGCTGAGAAAAGTCCATTCTATCAAAATTGGTCGTCACACATATGTTATGTCTGTAATTGGGTACAAATTTCTCCTGGTTCTGCTCTTCTCACTCAATATCAGCTTATATAAGTCTCTCCAGGTTATTATTAAGTTCATCTGCTCCTCATTTCTTATAGCACAATAGTATTCCATTACATTCATATACCACAACTTGTTTAGCCATTCCCCAATTGATGGGTATCCCCTTGATTTCCAATTCTTTGCCACCACAAAAAGAGCTGCTATAAATATTTTTGTACATACAGGTCCTTTTCCAACTTCTATGATTTCTTTGGGATACAACTCTAGAAGTGGCATTGCTGGGTCAAAGGGTATTCACTTATTTATAGTCCTTTGGGCATAGTTCCAGATTGCTCTCCAGAATGGTTGAATCAGTTCACAACTCTACCAACAATGCATTAGTGTTTCAATTTTTCCACATCCTCTCCAGCATTTATCATTTTCCTATTTTGTCATCTTAGCCAATCTGACCGGTGAGATGTGGTACCTCAGAGTTGTTTTGATTTGCATTTCTCCAATCCATGGTGGTTTAGAAAATTTTTTCATATACTTATAGATATCTTTAATTTCTTCCTCTGAAAACTGCCTCTTCATATCCTTTGACGATTTATCAATTGGGGAATGACTTGTATTCTTACAGATTTGTCTCAATGGTTGTAAAAATTCTTTCCCAATTTTCCACTTCTTTCTTAATCTTGGTTACATTGGACTTATTTGTACAGAAACTTTTCAATTTAATGTAATCAAAATTATCCATTTTGCATTTCATAATGCTCTCTAACTCTTGTTTGGTCATAAAATTTCCCCTTCTCCATAAATCTGACATGTAAGCTATTCCTTACTATCCCAGATTGCTTACATTATCAGCCTTAATACCTAGATCATGCACCCATTTCGACTTGATTTTGGTATATAATGTAAGATATTGGTCTATGCCCAGTTTCTGCCATACTATATTCCAGTTTTCCCAGCAGTTTTTGTCAAATAGTGAGTTCTTATCCCCAAAACTGGGGTCTTCGGTTTTATCAAACAGTAGATTACTATAGTCATTGACTGCTGGGGCCATGAACTCTTAAAGGTGATACTAAGCAGAGTTCAAACACTGGTGGGTCTTAATGCCAAGCTGGAAAGGCTTCAAGTCGGGTCCCAACACAATGGACCTGCTGTCTGATCACCAGCCTAGCTCTTCTATCTCCAGTAGATTGACCACTAAGTGATGAAATCATTAACAATTTATGGAGTAGCATTAGTCTCTGCTCCCAAGAAGCTTGTACAGTCTGGATAGGGTGCAAGGCATAGATACATTGAACAGATTGAGAAGCAGTGTATGCTAAACTTGTGGCTCCTCACTATAGAATTCAGAGCAGGAAAAAGCATTGTGGGCTAGAGTTGTTAGGGAAGGCTTAATGGACAAAGTGGAACTCAAGGTAAGTCTTAAAAGATGGATAGGATTTGCTTAAGTGGAAAGGAGCTCAGAAAGTATTCTGTTCTAGGTGAAGGGAATAGAAGAAACAGCAATGTAGATAGAATTCACCAAAAGACTTTCCTGATTAAAGTGGATCTCCCCCAGATTCTTAGACCTCACTTTCTTACTTAAGGAGTCCTTAAGTCTGTGTGCCTCCTTCCTCTGTGACTAAACATATTTCACATCTTATTCTTCCAGATGTATCTCCCCTCTGCCTCTTGAAGGCATGCTTTTTAGTCCCTTGAAAAATGCATCTCTCTTTTACTGCAGGGTCATCCAGGTTTGATTGGTCTTATTGGACCTCCTGGAGAACAGGGTGAAAAAGGTGACCGAGGTCTTCCTGGACCCCAGGGTTCTTCAGGTCCTAAAGGAGAACAGGTAAGTGATCTGGGCCCCATTTTACTGTAGGTTGCCTAGCCTTCTTGAGACAACCAGACAAAGGAGAGCTATAGAATTGTGGAGATTAGAGCTGGGGGAGGTCCTTAGAGATTGCTGAATGGGTAATGCATGGGAATGTTCTTTCTAAATCATAAAATTCTCTGCCAGTTCATAATGGTGAGATTATCATCACTGTTATCACCATCATCTATCCCAAACTCCTCATTTTACAGATAAAAAAACTGAAGTCCATATAAAGTAAAGAACTGGGAATAGAACTCAGTTCTCCTGACTCCCAGGTTGCACTTCTTCCCAAGTAAAAGCAATAGAGATAGGGACAAGACCTGTGGTTACATTAAGATAGGGAACTTTTAGACAAAGCAGTTACTTTTACCAGTGCAGATTGATGTCTTCTCTGCAATTTATAGTCTTAGAAATTTGCCTAGATCATTGAGAATTTAAGTGACATGGCCGGAGTGGACAGAGGCGAGACTTGAACCCAGATCCTCCTGGCTTTAACACTAGTGGCTCTATATCCACTATGATATGAATCATGCTGCTGCCTCTCTTCCATCTAAAAGGTAACCTTCAGTGTAAAAGTGATTTTTACATTTCCCTATTTTACTGCCCAGGTGCCAAGATGTGTGTAAAGCATTCTAAGGATGACAAATGGCCCCCTGTAAAACAGAGGCACACACATCTTCCAGCAAATGACAGTGTCTGTTGGGAGACTAATTCGAGAATTGGCCACTCAATAGTCATAATAAGAAGAGTGATAATCATTGGCATTTATATAACACTTTAACATTTGCCAAGTGTTATAGATGCATTATCCTGTTGGAGCTCACAATAACCCAGTCAGGTTGGTATATAATATAAGGAATAAGTCAGTCAGCAACAGAGTAGGGAAAATAATGGTTAGTGGCCCTTAAAATGATGATGGAGAGGTAAAGAGGATAGAACCCTATTTCCATGTGTGCTGCCTGCCTGAACACACTGGATTTTAATATCCCTTTAACTTACTTTTCTCTTTAGGGTATAACTGGTCCTTCTGGTCCCCTTGGTCCCCCTGGACCTCCCGGTTTACCAGTGAGTATCTGGAAGGATGAATTCGTTGTAATTCCACTCAGTTTGCTTCTAGAGTTTTAGAGATACCTGGGGCAGGATGAAGGATGGAATGAGGAGGGGAAATGGGAGACATCTATAGATTTTGCCTTACATTGGGCTGGTTGAATGATGTAGCCAGGATTGGTATCTGTGAGCTGGTGAGAGAGGTTGCAGTGGCCACTGAGCTAATTAGAATTTCTTTGAAAGCAAGTTTTGAAGTAGATAAGGAGAGATAAGGAGGTAGACAGGATTCCAATGAGTAAAGTAAGGCTAGTGGGCATCACATGCATTTATGTGCATCAGTAGGCATTGTAGGTGTCCCTTTGTACTCTTGGGACCATTATGATGCCTGCTTTACAGGCCAGTTCTTTGCAAAACTACAGAATGGATGAAGGTCCTTATAAGATTTTCTTCCTATTACTATGCCTAACCCCTGCCTGACCAGCAGCACCCTGTGCTGCCCTTGGCAACCAACAAGCTCTTGTCTCAGTCATGGTCTTCCCAACCCCCTATGATAACCATTGAACTTCCCTTCCCTTAATATTATCCCATTAACTTTCCAAGGGACATTTTGATCAACTAACTCTGACTTCATTCTCTTGAGAGAATGTACCAGAGGACACTTGTAAGCAATCTGTGTGTATTTTCAGTGGCCTTCTGGAAACAACCTCCCCCTGCTTCACACCTTTCTTAGTTAACTCTTACTGGTTCTAATGGTTCGAATTTTGGCTCCTGCCGGAGAGTGGAGAGGGGATATACTTGAGGTATTGGCAGGATGTTTTGGCCTTTGGCTCACCCCTCCCTCCTACATCTGGGTTGTCCTGACCTCATACTCTCCTTCTTCTACCTTCCCAAATAACACATTCATTCAATAATCATTTTTAAATGATCCCAATAAAAGGCAGGAGCCAATGTGAAGTGAGGATAAAAAGTATAAGGTAAAGACAAGGTTATTGAATTTGATGACCTTTAAAAACTTATATTGGAACGTAGATACTGTTTGACTCAGGTGATGTGTCGATTAGTTTTGCTGAACTACTTTCTCCTACCCCTTTTATTCTCTGTTACAAGGAAGGGTGTGGGTATAGAAGGAAGGGAGATTTTGGAAATGCAAGTGTGTGTGGTTTGTCCTTCATTCTCAAAGAGGACAATGATATCAGGGAAATGATGACATGACTTGTAATTGAAGGAGGGAGGGCTGTACAAGGGCACCAGCCTCACTTTTTCCTCTGGAGAAATGCAGGTGACATAAAAGTGAAAGATAGAAGCTAAGACATTCCTGCCCTGGCCTTAACTTCCTGTTCTTTTATCTCCAGGGCCCTCCTGGTCCCAAAGGTGCTAAAGGTTCTTCGGTAAGTGTTGTATTTACCAAAATCCATGGCTGTGAGTTCTCAGAATCTTAAGGTTCGAAGGAAACTCCCATTTAGAAGAGTCTTTACCTGACTAAGAATCCCTCCATAACATCCCTGACAAGTGGTCTCTGCTCAATGAAAACCCGTTTCTCCTACTTCTCCCTGAGGCCAAAGAGAAACAAGTCTAATCCTATCTCCATGTGATAGCCTGTCAGACACTTAAAAATCACTATCTTGTGCCTCCTGTCTTGTTGACCATTCTTCATTTTTGAAGAGGACCAGTGACATCAGGGATGCTGTCTTGACTTATGTGTTAATTGGATTTAAGTGAGGCAGAGTTGTGCAGCTGTCAGCCTCCCACTTTCTCTTACTGAGTTTTTTAAATCCAGTGGTAAGACTGAAGTCAAGATAGCTGACGTTGGCCCAAGATACTGTGAATGACCTTGGTATCTTTGATGCCTGATCAAAATCTAAGTACTCCATAGAACCTGCTTCAGCAGCCTTTATGGTTGATGGAACAACTTGTTCTCATCCACCCATTACACTGGGGAAAGTCTTCACATGCTTGAGATGGACATCCCCCTAATTCAACAATGGATTCGAGACCTGTCTGTTATCCTTAACCTGGTTTAGCCCATCTGCCAAGATGGTTTACTGGGGTGTGGCTACTGCACATGCTATAGCTTCTTGAAGCCACAGGTAAGAGTTAGGTGAAGGTAGACACTGATGGTAGGTGAGAAGCCCATATACCAGAGGAGCTAGACCTCCCTAAACACCCCATATCCTCCCTCCTAAGTATACTGTTCTGCAGGCTAGAAATCCTTAGTTCTTTCAACTTTTTTTCCCTTTGGCTTAGTCTCTAGGCTCATCACCATTCTGATCACCCATTTTGCATTCTCTCCAACTTGTCCATATCCTTCCTATATGGTGCCCTTGGGTTTTAAATAATCAGGGGATCCAATTGTGTTGCCTTAAAAGTTTAGGGAAAAAAAATTTCTGTCCATGTGATTACATTGAGCAGTTCCTGTTTTAGCTACCTCTAATTTCCAATTTCTTAGTTCTCAGATACGGGAAGGTTTGGGGAAAGGGTGGATCCTGGAGTCCCTCATGCTTTCTGCCCTGCCTGGCCTTGGAGTCAGGAAGTCCTGGTGTTGAGTCTTGCCTCTTGACATGAATTGGTTACATTACTTCATCTCTCACTCGGCACTTCAGGCAACTGTTTAAGTTGAAGAATAGATTCTGATTTGTGTTGGTAGAAGGAGCCTCCTCACTAGGCATTCCCCACAGATAAGGAAGAAAGAAAGAGAATGAAAATTCAATAACTCAATTAATTGGGTTCAACTGGGTCAGATAAAATAGTTCATCTCTAACCCAATACTCTGTCTCTTTGGTGGAAGGGTATGGTTGTTCTCTTTGCCTTTAGCCTCAGAGGAGAGTGTCTGAAGAAAGGTGATCAGGGTAGAGGAAAGGCCTTGGGGACATGTCTCATAAGCATCCATTCAAGGAAATGGTCATGTTAATCCTGGAAAAGAGAAGACTCAGCTGGGGTGTGAGAACTGTCTTCAAGTATTCAAAAGGCTGTTGTGTAGGGGAGAGATTGCTGTCTGGCTTCAGAAGGCAGAACCTGGAGCAATGGGTCCAAGCTGCAAAATGGCCATTTTTGATTGGATGTCAAGAAAAGCTTCCTAGCCATCAGGGCTGTCCAAAAGTGGAATGAGCTTGCCTCAAGAGGTGGTGGGTTCCCCCTCTGTAGAGATCTTCAAGGGCAAACATTTGTCAGAAATGTTATAATGGGAACTCCTTTTGTGTATGGGTGGACTAAATGGCTCCTGAGATCCCTTCTAGCTCCCCAAGTCTGTGATTCTGGAATCTCTTATTATTTTACCTAAACCCTTTATGAACAAATATTTCCAATGTAGTTAACTCTGAGCTTCATATATTGTTCTTAGCTATGTGAAGAAATACTTGCTAGTTTTCCCTAAATGTTGTTCTCTCAAGATCCAAGGGCATAGGCATGCAGGACACCAGTTCTGGCATCAGGGATGTGTTGAAGAAGTCTGTAGACTCTCTTTGCATCCTTCTTTTTTTGTTGTTTATTTTTATAGGCCCTACACTTGCCCATTCTTAACTTTTGTCTTTGAAGGCCTTCTGTAAAGTCCTTCTTTCAGATCTTCAGTTACCAAGAAGACTAGAGATATTCATTTTATTCCATAGTTGGTAATGCTGTCTGGTGGTTACACATGTCTTTTCTCTTTTCCTACAGGGTCCAACAGGTCCCAAAGGAGAGGCCGGCCATCCTGGGCCTCCTGGTCCACCTGTAAGTAGTCTTTGAAGATTTAAAGGTCCATGTTGGAACTCTCAGTAACTCCCAGTAACATTATAGTCACAGCATTTTCCTCCTAGGAGGCCCCAGATCACAGGGAGAACTCAAGGGAGGAAACTGGATAAGATTTAATCTTTTGGCAGGAGTTGGCCTTTATACTTAAGAAGTGGTATAGCAAGTGAAATGCTGGAAAATTTCCTCCTGAGTTAAATAAGGTGTTCCTTGAATTTTTTTTCCAATCTTGGTTTTATACACATATACATATATATGTAAACACTCAGAAAATTAATTGCTTCTGGGATTCAGAAGCATAGATTAGCCATTCTCTGGGTGCATACCCACGTACAAGTTGTGGGTGATATAAAAATGTAGATTACATAGTCCTTGTTCTTCAGTTGTTCACAGTCCAGCTAGGGAGACAAGACACATACATAAACAATTAGCTATACAAGGCAGCATGTAATCAAGTGTAAAATTGCTATAGAAACTCAGAGGAGGAAAATATAAGAGTATTTCAGGCTGGAGGAATTAGAGGAGGGGGGACGTGAGCAGAACCTTGAATAGAACAAAGATTTTGGATTTGTGGAAAGGACTGAAGAGGACGTTCTAGATTTAGAGAACCTGTGAACAAAGAATGAAGTCAGGGACAAGACAGGAATATGCTTGGGGGGATGAGTAGCAAATAGACTAGACTAGAGCTGAGGGTCATGTGAGGATATTAAAATGAATGTATAGGAAGTTCCTTCCAACTCTAAATCTGTGTTCTTGGGATGGAACCATGTATTGGAGGATTTGAGTGGCAGGCTTAGATTTATTCTATAAAGCCATTGTTAAAACAGTAACAGCTACAAAGTAGTATGATAAAAGGAGGCACTTAAAGGAGATTTTGTATCATATGTATTTATCGAATCCAACAAGTATAAATTAATCCCATACTGTGTACACAGCATTGTAAGTTCTGGGAATGTAAAGATTTAGAAAAAAAAAAGACAAAAAAACCAGTCCATGTCCTCAAGGAGCCTAAATTCTACTTAGAGTACAACATGCAAACAGATGAATATATGCACAATAAATTGAAGAAAAGGTGGAGGGAGAGCTAACAACTGGGAGGCTCAGGAAGGTCTTCCCATAGGAGATTGTACATAGAGAAACATATGAGAAATCTCTCTGCTGGCCTGTAAGCTCTGTGAGAGCAAGGACTATGTCTCATTGAGCTTTATGCCTCCCCAACAGCCCAGCATAATGCGTTACTTTTCGTAGATGTTTGCTGACTTAAATAAAAGATTCATTACAGAGGATGAATTAAAATAGGGATGGGGAACCTGGAGATAGAATATCTGTCAGTCTAATGCAGCAGGTGTGAGGTGATGAGAACCTAGCCTAGGGACAGCTGTAGAAAAGAAAAGAAAGAATGAGTCATTACAAGAGAAGAATCCACTGCCTTTATATTATACACAGTCATCTTTCCCATTGTGTACTTGAAGCTGTTTTTAAATTAGTAGGGTTTGCTCACTTTGCCTTTGCCTCTTCCACATCCCAGGGTCCTCCAGGTGAAGTTATTCAGCCGTTGCCCATTCAGGCTTCTAGGACCCGACGGAACATTGATGCCAGCCAGTTGCTTGATGATGGCAATGGTGAGAACTACATGGATTATGCTGATGGTATGGAGGAGATCTTTGGCTCACTCAACTCTTTGAAACTGGAAATTGAGCAGATGAAGCATCCCTTAGGCACTCAGCACAATCCTGCTCGTACTTGCAAGGACTTACAGCTCTGCCACCCTGACTTCCCTGATGGTAGGTAGAGGGGAACTACCTGACTTGGAATCAGGAAGACCTGAGTTTGAATCTTGCCTCAAATACTTGCTAGCTGTGTGACCCTGGGGACATTACTTAATCTTTGTCTGCCTCAGTTTCCTCACATGTGAAATGGGGATAATGGTACCTACCTTCTAGGGTTATTATGAGGGTAAAAGGAGATAAAATATATGAAGTGCTTTGTAAACCTGCACTATATAAATGTTAGCTATTATTGTTTTGGGGGTGGGACATGAAACTAGAGATGCCCAGCTCAACATAATTTGTTTTCTATTAGTTTTTTTAAGTCCATCAGAAAGTCAAGTACCGTGCTTATATTAGAAAAGTAAATCATTTCAGTGTTTCATTTCTTGTTTAATCAATGGGAGTGTTGGGTTTTTAATTTTTTTTTAATGCTTTCAACTTTAGACTACTCCTTAAAAACTACACACCAAAAAATTTAAATAAATCATTTTAATAGAATTTGAACCCAAACATACAAGTAAATTATTTCAAATTCATCCCCTGCATTACCTATCCACTCTGCTTTGTTCATGATAACTTGTCCTATGTGTGTCAGAGATCCAGCTGGGTCCATAGAACTATTCTAGAGATTTACTTTGTTAGTTTAGTACCAGAGAAAAAAGGTGCCTGAATTATTGTCCCAACCAAACATTTTAAGTGTTGAGGCAAAATATGATGAATCAATTACCTGAACACTGCCTGACTCACTTTCTCTCTCTGGAATCCAGGTGAATACTGGGTTGACCCAAACCAAGGATGCTCCAGGGATTCTTTCAAAGTTTACTGCAATTTCACAGCTGGTGGAGAAACTTGCATCTTCCCTGATAAGAAATCAGAAGGAGTAAGTGCTGGTGTAATTTATTTCCCTCTGAAAATTTTCTCAGTGTGCATAATATACATCTGGTAAGTTCAATTGGATGGCCTCAATTTACAAATGAAAATCAGTGATTGATCTATTTCTTCCTGACCACTTCAGGATTAAGAGGACTGGCTTTCACAAGTATGACTTTAGATATTTTAAAATAGACAATCATAGTAAATGAGTAGGATAAAACATCAGTTTCCTGGAAGTTTTAGGGAAAGGAATATGCTGATGAATTGGGTTTTCTGATTAATTAAGGCTTAAGTAGAATAACCTTTTTTATGTTCAAGCATTTCTGAAAATATTCCTGAAAATTCCTGAATCCCCTCTCCCACCTCAGTTAGTTCAGTCTAGTAAGCAATACTGGGTCCTTGTTGAACGATTTTGCAGAACTTTGGCCATCATTGCTCTGAACATTAGGGGTTGCATGCAGGGTATATAGAATTTGAAGTAGAAGGTATGGGAGATTGAGCTGAGTGGTAAATAACCACAGAGACATCTGTGGGAAGCTCTTGCTTGAACTCTAATAATCCATTTGGTTTTTCATGAATTACATCTTTCTCCTAAAAGTTCAATGACAGAAAATTCCTGTTTAATTAGATGCCGGAGTCAATTGGATTCTGATTCATTTTATATCAGTTTCATTCTCATCACCATTGGGATCTTATTTTCTTCAAAGTCTCTCTGATCTGTTGGACTGGGATTTAGCCTCTTTATTAGGGTGTGTGTGTGTGTGTGTATAAATATATCAGCATATTTCTTTTATAGTTCATCCTTTTTCGGTTTGATAATTTTGGAGAAGAATGTGTATGTGAAGATATATGAGCACATTTCTTTTATAGCTCATCCTTTTTAGGTTCAACAGTTTTGAGAAGGAATGCAAAGGCTGCTGCTGGTGTTACAGTATACTGCTGTCCCTCACAACTCACTTTTATTTCTAGCATGCTCTTATTTTTGACTGTCTTGGCATAAAGTAGCACCCAAATCCTCATCTGTGAATGGTTTGTTGAAGTCAGTATAGAAATGTAAAATGTAGCCTTCTTAGCTAATTCCATTAAATCATTTTCAGGAGCACAAAAATTCAAGAGTTGCAGAGGATCTCAGAAGCCGTCTAGTTTACCTTATACCTAAACATTCCTGATAATCGACCGTGCAAACTCAGCCCAAAGACCCCTAAGCAGCACATTCCATTGATGAACAACTTTAATTGTTAGGAGGATTTTTTTTTTTAAAGCAATCGGGGTTAAGTAACTTGCTCAAGGTTAAACGGCCAGTTATTTCTGGGTATGGTGCTAAGTATCTGAGCCTGGATTTGATCCCCAAATCATCCCGACGCTGGAGCTGGTGCTCTTACTCTCTGAGCCACCTGGCCGCACCTAAATAATTGGGGTTAAGTAACTTGCTCAAGGTTACATGGCCAGGTGTTTCTGGGTGGGTGCTAAGTATCTGAGCCCGGATTTGATCCCCATGTCATCCCTGCACTGGAGCCAGTGCTCTTACTTGCTGTGCTACCTTGCCGCCCCAAGGATTTTCTTTACATTGAGTATAAGCCTACCTTTTGTCATCTTTCCCCCTCCCTTCATGGCTCCTTCTTCCATCAAGGAAGCATAGAGAGAGCATTGAATATCTCTGCTCTATAACAACCCCTCAGATATTTGGACTCAGGTATAGAGGGAGATAGAAGCTTTCTGAGGTGTGCCCAGTAAGTGTTGCTTCCTTTTTATGCCTAAATATGAATTTTATCTTGGTTTGACCCATAGAGAAAGAATTCATCTTTGGCTATACCTTGATTGTTTTGTCACAGAAATGAAAAGGGTTTGTGAGCTGCTTACTGACTTTAGAGAATTGTGTATTATTCTTAATCTGGTTATTTATCCTTGGGTTATAATAAGATATTGACCATACTTAATAACAGGAATTGCTCTTGATTTATTCCAGCTTTGTAAATATACCCTTTTGGTTGTTATTCAGGGCCATAAAGATTTATGTTAAGCAAAAAGTGTAGATTTCATTTTTTTATGACTGTGTACATACTTCCTGTGGGGGGAGAGCAGACGGGTAACTATTTTATAAGCAGGTAATTTTTATTCTTAATTGCCTGACTGAATCAATTTGTGTCCCAGCAAGGTAATGAAAAGATGTGTTTGTTGACACTTCTCCAACCTTTTGCCCTCCACAAAAATCTTGTATCAGAGGCAACCTAAGACCAAGAGATTGGGATAGAGAAAAGAAAATGTCAATATTTCTTAATCAGTCAGTTAAGACTGTTCAAGTGGTTTTGTAAATATTTCTTCACTAAAAGGACAAAATGTATACTACAGCTAAATCTCAGGCTCTCAATGATAGCAAGCTCAGCCATGTAAATGTAGCAGTCCAGTCAATGTGGCCAGCATAGAAGGGAAAAAAAGAAACTTAAAAATGTTGCAGAATTCTTCATTGTTGCCCTCAGCAGGAACAAAGACATCAGAGTTGTTCAGGGACTCATTTCTGGCAGGTCTTGAATGAAAACTGGTCAGTGGATCGATGCTGGGCCTTTATAGAGCAAAGCAGTTCAAAGCCAGAAGAGACTTTAGAGAATATCTCTTTCAACCCCCCCATTTTACAGATAAGAGAACTGAGAGTCAGAAAAGGAATTTGCTCGAGATTGCTTTCTAAGTATATGACAAAGCCAGACTAAAACCCAACCTCCATATTTCTTGGCCAGGCCTCTATTATACCTGTAATGAAACTGATTTTCATAGGCTTCAAAAGAAAATCAGATTCAGTACTTCATAGTTAGCTGTCCTAAAATTTGGGGGGTTCATTTTGACTATATATAATGTATATGTATATATATGTGTAGGTATTTATGTACATACATGGATATACATATAAACACATCTATGCATACACACATGTATAAAGGTATAACTATATATACATGTGTATAGAGTGTGTATAAATGTATATGTGCAGGTTATGTAAATACAGTATTTATACTGTGTAAATATAAATACATATATATGTGTGTTTTTATATATTATGTATATACATATCCTCACAACCACTATCTTTTTAAGCTGCATCCTTAATGGCTTCACTATTGAGAAATAAGTCCTAGGACGAGGAAACAATGTTTAAACCCAAATTCTCCTCCTTGGTCACAATCCTTCCTCCTTCTCTATCATTTTGGAAATGGGGCATATTATAGCACACATTTGGGTCATAAGGATCAGGAGAGCTCTGGTTAGACTGTAATGTCAGTTTAGAGGATTTGTGGATCTTGGGTTCAAATCTCCACTGCTCGGAAATTTCAAACCTTTGAGAGCCTCTGGTTCAAGTGGGAAAATTCATATGGCAAACACAAAATCAAAAGTCTCGCAAAGCTGCCCTGTCTGGTTCCAGGTTCTGTCAGCTTGGCTTAATTCCAAGAATTAAATTAACTTAGAAAATTCCTCTGGTTGCCAGTTATTCATCCTGACTAGCCTCATTGTGGGTAAATTAGAATGAAAGGTTTCTCGTAAGCACAAAGATTTCCTAGTAAAGTAATGCCTTCCATTTTTGGTTCAGCTCTCCCTGAGGGGCCCAGAGTATTTTCCTGCCCTTTTGTGGGGGGGGGGGATAAATTGGGGAGGCAATGAATTAATATTGACAAAATTTGTGAAGAGTCTCCTAGTCATAAAAGTAAAGCACCTAGTCTCAGTCTCATAGAAATGGATTTATGAAGACAGTTTTTTAGTGCCCAATGTTAGCATGACTGTGATGATCTAGGAATAGAGTACAATGGAAAACATACTGGTTTGGAAGTCAGAGGTCCTAGCATCACATCTCACCTCTGACCCTTACTACTTGTGTGACCTTGGGCAGCTCACTTACCCTCCCTAAGCCTCAGTTTCTTGATCTGCAAAATGAGAGGTGTTGAATGAGGGCTCCTCTGAGGTCTGTTCTAGCTCTAGATTTATGATCCTATGCTCCAAGATGGAAGTCCAAGGTAGGATCTGGGGAGGGGGAGGGAGCACAGGAAATATCCATTTCTGTCACTAACATAAAATGTAAGGAAAGTGATTGACTATAAGACTACAGGCTTTTCCAGGATAGGAAACCATTGCCCTAGAAATGTCTTAAAGATAGTCTTCTCTGAAAGAAGGCAAATAATCTTAAATGCACATTATCTGAATTTAACTGTTGATTCTGGGTGGTTCTAAAAACAAAGATGAGAAAGGTCAAAGACCTTGAGGGAGGCAGAAAAATGATGTCTTTCAGTGAGACCCCCCCCCCCCCAATCCCTCCTCTCAAGGAGTTCTTTCCTTTGCTGTTTTCCTGGTATGTTTGGATTAAGAGGCCCTGCTAGGTCAGGGGAATGAGGGTTTGAATTATTGACACTTCAGAAAGGGCATGGAGGGAGCTTGTTTCTGAGCATGGATTCCCTCATGAATCATGACTGGATGCCAGGCTGAGGAGAGGATGTGTTTCTCTTCCTTTCTTCCCACTGCTCTTTGCAGACACCAATCCAGCTGCTTCATTCTGTTAGCATTGTGGACTTTCTGCCTCAACTTCAATACCAATCAACAAAAATTCATGAAATACCTATTTTGTGTCTGGTACAGTGCTCAGCTGTGGGAATACAAAGACAAAAGAATGGGATAGACCCCTCAGGTCACATTGATGACCTATGTCCTGCTTCCCAGCAGGGAAGGGATTCCTAGACTTTCTTGGTCAAAGGATCCTTTTGGCAGGAACAATAACTGCCTCCTGAAGCAACAATAAAATTCCCTAATAAATCCATAGTCAGAGGATATGAACAGGAAATTCTCAAAGGAAAATCCAAGTTATAAACAAAGATATAAAAAAAGTTTAAATCCCTAGCAATTAAAGAAATGTGAATTAAGACAGCTCCACCTCATGACAAAAAAAAAAAAAAGGAAAATGACAAATGTTGGAGGAGATGTAGGAGAAAAAGGCACGATAACATGATGGAGCTGTGAATTGGTCCAGCCCTTCTGGAAAGTAGTTTGAAACTATTCCCTAAAAGTTACTAAATTTTGCATAACTTTTGTTTCAGTGATAGCTATAGGCCTATATACCCAACGAGATCAGAGAAAGATGAAAAATGACCCATATGTTCAAAATGCTTATAGCAGTTCTTTTCATAGTAGCAAAGAATTGGAAGCTTATGGTGATACCCATGGATTAGGGAATAGCTGAACAAATTAGGGTACATGAATTTAAAGGAATGTTATTTCACCATCATAAATGACAAGGTTTTAAAGAAACCTTGGAAGACTTGTATGAATCTGACAGAGTGAAGTGAGGAAAACCAAGAGAACAGTAAGAGTGTGACAGGTCAGTCCATGGAGCATTGTTGAAGAACTTCACATATTCATGGCTGGGGTTGTTGTACCAGGTGTAGAGAAGCATTAGAATGGAAAAGGACTTACTTGCAGAGCAACCAGGGCTTTAATAATCCAAGTAGATAGATGGTTTTTGCCATTTCTCAAGCAGAAGTATCATTAAATATGGGCAATGAAGAAACTATTACAAAGGGAGCTTGAGAAATGGGCACATTAATACCAGCAGTGAATGCTAATAGGGGAAGCATTAAGATTTTAGTGGATTTTATCCAAGAACCCCTAAATCAAGCACAGATCCTCCTCAGGCCAAGTTGGTTATTCAGCACCCTATTAGTGCTGGGTAATGTACTCACTTTACCTTCTCATTGTCCAAGGCAACCATTGCAGACCTACCCTTCCTAGTGCTCTGGTTCTGTCCACATTTCCCTGTGGGAATTTACCCTTTCTGGGTTCTAGTCCTCCCAGCTTGGGGCTAGTCTGAGTAAGTGGTCATGTTGGAAAGCCTCTAATTAATGTATTAATGATCGGTAATGGGCATAGTTCTCTCAGTGGCATTTTCATTTTTCTTAAGCCAAAAAAGAAATGATTGTCTCATGGTGGAACTTCATGTAAGTTCTATCTAGAATTAAGACAGGCCAGTTGTGTGATGTGAAGGTGATGGACATCAGAATACAAGAACAGAGTCTTTTTATGATATCAGAAGTAGTTCTTGCAGTAAAGGATAATATAAAAGACTGACTCTGTATGGAAATAGTCAATAAACATTTATTAAGTATATACTATGTACTAAGCACTGTGCTAGTGCTTTTGGGATACAAATAAGAAAAAAAGAAAGACAGCCCCTGTCCTCAAAGAGCTTACAATCTAATTCAAGAAGACAACACACCAAAGAAAACTGAAAAGGTTATGGGGTGGTGCGGAGAGGTGGGTTATGGTGGAGTCTGGTCCAAGGAAGGCAGCAGATGAGAAGTGAAGAGCCCTCTTTAAATGGAGTCTTTGGGAGAAATTTTGTATTCCACTCTCCAGCTCTCCAATCAGAGGCAAGGAGTACTGAGGGTACAAAAGAGGTATGAGGACCAAATCTAATACTGTCTTGAAGGATAATATTTGGTGGACACTTTGAGGATATTGATTTAAAGAAAGCTGGACAATTTTTCATTGAGGCAGGAGAATTAACTGTTGTATTCTCTGTTTCTCTCCCTTTCCATCTCCCCTGCTATGTGTTTAGGCCAGAATTACTTCCTGGCCCAAGGAAAACCCAGGCTCCTGGTTCAGTGAATTCAAGCGTGGTAAACTGGTAAGGAAGCCCCTCAATTCTTTGCAGTTTTGGCTTTAAACCCCACCCCGTCTCGTATTTTACAGAGTAAAATGGCCCGTTGGCCCAAAGAACAGCCTTCTACCTGGTATAGTCAGTACAAGCGAGGTTCTATGGTAAGTGGCTAACCTCGGCAGGGCCCTCTTGGCCCACGCCTGCTTTGGACATGGCCAAACTCACGGCACTCTGCATGTTGGACTAATAACCATGGTGGGCACTTGCCGTTACAGGTTTGGCTGAACTTCTTCACATTTGGGTGGAATTCTGAGAAAAGATGCCACACTCCTCCCTCCCTTTCTCCAGTCCCCTCCACACCTCATCCCCACCCAACCCATGCCAGTCTAAAGTTAATTCTGGACTGGAAGTGGGAGGCAGGTTTTAAATTTAGTTTCATCAGAGCTCAGGGAGTCCAGAGTGGCAGCTGGGAGTGGGCACCGCTCAGGAGCGAGGCTCAGCGTCTGCCAAAGTACAGGGGCTCTCTAGCAGCCTGCACGTCAGATTCAAATATTTTGTGGGAGGATTTCATTCTATCCTATGCCAGCCTATGGACAGAATGAAATTCATTGTAGTCCTCTTCCATTGTTGGGACCCTTCCTGACAAAACTCCCCTCTCATCTTCCCGACCTATTTCTATGCCCAAATACCTTTAGTGTTATTCCTTGAGCTCTCATTGCCACTGAAGCTTTCAACAATAATGGATAGGATTCATCTCTCTGCCTTTATAAATAGATTAAATTATTTGGGGTTACTGCCTATGTTATGGCCTTAGATATGGTTTCAGAAATATGTAAGAAATGTGGGCTCCTGCAAATGAGTTTTTACTCAGCTGGGAGAAAAAAAAATCTTATTTGGATAAATGTAGATCATCCTCTGGACAGTGTAGACCTGGTAGAGACTGTCTCTCTGCCTTGTACACCTGGGTCAAGCTCTACCTTTGAAGTTCAGATGATCACATTCCTTTCATCTGCATGGCAAAATGCCATGGAATCCAAGCCACTGCCACTCACACAGGTTCTTTCTCCCTCTTTGGCTCCCATTGTCAATGCAGAAATAGATGAAGTTTCTAGAACAGAGAAATGTCAAGAAATAGTGTCCACAGCCTAAACCTTTCTCCTTCTGGTCACTTCCTCAGACTGCCATTCCACCCTCAGAACCACTTTAAGGAACTGTTTCTTGCCCAGGAATCCAAGCCATGGAGATAAAAAAAATTGCACCCCCAAAAGACACCTTAGGTACCTGTGGCCCTGGCACCCATTCCTCTCCTTGTGAGTATGCACACAGTTGACCCTTGTTCTACAGAATTCCATGGGAACAGTGGAAAAGAGTATTTCCAACAGCTTGGTTATGAGCCAGCATTTTAATCGATCAGCTCATGATGGGCTGTCTCATTTTTTAACCTCCAAGCACCTCATTGGCCAATAATTAATATCTCATACTCTGTTTCGTGCTCCCCCTGCCCAAAACAAAGACCCAACCATGTCAGCCAGTCGCCCATCACCTTCAGGACTTGTTTTCTCCTTTGCCACAATATGAGAGGCCTCTTGTTATTTTATTTTTGTGCCTTTGCACTGCAGACTTGTCCTGTCTTCATTCTCTTTTGCTTTCTTTCTGATCTTTCTCTCCTTTGCACCCTTCTCTGAAAACAGCCACCAAAACACAGAAGGATCTGGAAATGAATTATCACTCGATAAAGAGTAGTAGCTTGAGAGGAGGTGGCATTTGTCCCAGGTGAGATGGGGATGAGGGGACAGTGAGGTGGATGGATGAGTGAGGGTAGAGCTCTGTGTGATGTTAAATCCCTACAGATCCAGGAATGACAAGCTCCCTTTCTGCTATCCACAAAGGGGGTCATGCAGCCAGGAGCACTTTATTCTACTTTTGGGGATGCTTAAAGTCTGCATTACAGCTCTGAGGGGGAGTGAACCAGCAGAAATGTATGGGGGAAGTTGCCCCAACATCCAAGTTCCCACAGATCATAGAACAGTCTCTAGTGTTCACCAATGTCCTCTCCTTCCAGAATTCCATTAAAGGAGAGGAGGGTGGGCTATTCATTTCTCAATCATTACTCAGAATACCTGAGAAAGCTTTCTTGGACCTTTTGTTTTGGTAGCTGGCAGTTGACCAAGATCAAAAGTTCAAAGAAAAATACCTGCTTCTTTTATAGTTGCTTCCAAATTATTCCTCACCCCCTCAGTTCCTACAGATGCCTGAATGAATATTCAATGAGGGCAACTCCTTGTGGGATATTATAGTTTATATTTGCCATCATAGACATAACAGGTGGAGCTAAAATTACCTGGGGACTTCTGTTCCTCCACCTGGGGAAGTGACCTCTTTCCAGTGAGTTGTGGTGGCTCTTCCACACAGAGATGAAACCTAGAAAGGAAGATGGTGTCTCGTAAAAATTCTATCCTGTTGACAGACTGCCCCAAAAGGAGCAGCTTCCTGTTTCAGATCCTTCTGTGCCCTAGTGATTTTCCTCTGATCTCTTCCCTCTGGCATGCTTTCTTTCTCCTAGTCAGTCATATTTCCTATCAGAAGGACCACCCAGCCGGATCCTGATCTCTGGTTTGTATACCATTCTTTTTCTTATATATTCCTGGAACTTGGTTTGTCTAGACCCATTTGGGGTCATGAAGACAGGCAGGGACCACTGAAACCACTGAACTCTTGCTTGCTTTGTTTTCAAATTAAGGGAAGGAACAGGAGTGTTGCTCTCGAAGGAAATGATTCCTAGCAATGAATCTGCAACCCCCACCAAGACTGTCTACAGGGTCACAAAATTTTCCCTTAAATCTCACTCCCCCCAAAAAAACACACTCAAAGAAAAATTACTTTTAATTCATCTTGATTTTTTTAAAATTAAGTAATTATAGAATGGAGAAATGCTGTGAAATTAAATAAGAGACAATCACATCTTCAGAAAGTATAATAGTAACATTAATAATTAGATATTTATATGTTTTGTGGTCTGAAAAAAAATTACTCTGTGTTCAAGTTTTAAAGGATCCTAGGGATCATCATATTTGTCCCCTATTTTACAGATGAATAAATCAAGGCCCAGATAAATGAAGTAAATTACCAAAGGTTACAACCCAGAACTGGAATTTGAACTCAGGTCTTTCAACCCCAAACAACATGATTTGGTCTGGTCTTTTTTCCCCACTAGATCTGGCCTATCTTTATTTAATGTCCAGTTTTTGTTTAGGGAGGGAAAAGACTTGGTCCCATCTTGCCGATTAGATACTTTTGCAATTGCCTTCTGGAAAAAGAAAAAGAATTTTCTCTATGGCATGGCCTCCAGAATCATTCATGTTTCCTGATATATTAGACATTGTTAACTACTTGCAATTTGCAAAATATGCACTGTTCCTCTCCATGAAAAATTCTGAGGCATGAAATTCATCAGAAAAAATCTGGGAGTTTTGGTAAGCTCCATGTGAGTCTACAATGAGGTATGGCAGATGAAAAGGCTGATGGGAGCTTAGGCTCCATTAAGAAAAGTTATGGTGTCCAGAACTTGAAAGGTTATACACCCTTGTGGTACTCTGCCCTGGTCACATCCCATCCAGGACGTTACATTCAGGTGTTCGAGGTGAGCATGAATAATTTGAAGGGTATCTGAAGGAGGGCCACCAAGATAGTGACCGCCCTCAAGGTCTCACCATATGGGGAGCAACTGAAGGAGTTAGTGATGTTAGCCTGGACATGAGAAGACTGGAGGGAAAACGGTAACTGTCATCAAGGGTCGTAATCTGGAAGGCTTAGATTTCATCTACTTGACTGTGGAGCAATAAAATGAGTATTGGATGGAAGTTACAAAACAGCAAATTTAGATTGAATATCAGGTATAACTTCCTGACAATTAGGGAGCTCCAGTAATAGAGTGGGATAGATATTGTGGTTTCCCTCTTAGTAGATGTCTTCAAAGAGAAGCTGGATGGCCAGCTATCAGGTGGGTTATAGAGAGAATTCCAGGTTTGGCCTCTGAGGTCCCTTCCCCTTCTCACATTCTGTGAATCTGCATTGGTTTCAACGGTCTGACTCTGTATGACCTAAAATATTTTTAAAAGAAAATTTTTCCAATAAAGTATATATCCCCAGAATTAGATTCTCTGTGAGTTTGGCCTTTGGTTTTAATGCCAAAGACCTTTTATTAGAAAAAACCTCATTGACCTTTGCTCTGGAGGTTTCCACTCTGGAACCATGCCTTTACCTGTGTTTCTAACTCATCAGGATTCAATCGTCTTACCATGGCCCCAGCATGGGAATTAAGCAGCTCCTGATTCAACCAACAGAATTACAACCTAAATTTGGCTACATTTCACTCCATTTTAGGGTTTCAACCCAATTAGAAAACAAGTGTTACCATGAATTAGATATTTGACTTGAACAGCTCTTCCCAATCCGCTCAGCTTCCAGATTCTTCAAAAAAGCTTCCTTGACTACTCCAGGCAGAACTAATCTCTCCTTCCTGTGAACATTGTAACATAGTGGAAAGAGCCCTGGTTCTGAAGTCAAAGAACACTGAGTTCAAATTCTGCCCCTAACACTTACTACCTATATGACCTTGGGCCTGTTTCCTCATCTGTAAAATGAGACTGGACCAAATTGTCCCTGAGTCCCCATAAAGCTCTACATCTATGATCCTGTGAACATCTCTGCCTCTCAGACAACTAAGACTTAAATACAAAATTATATTGACAGGTTGTCAACAGCATGGGTAGAGGGAATTCCTTCACCTATGAAATCATAACTCCTTGTCATGCTGACCAAGTGCCATTTGGCATTTATTCACTGCCTTGTTTCATGATGTCTCTTCATGTATGTTTATGCTGAATACTTATCTAGTTTACAAATTCCTTAAGTATCTCATATTTCCTTGTACTCCCTTCTACAGTGTCCAGAATGGTGCCCCAAAACATCGGAGACATCAATAAATAGTCTTTGATTTAGCTGTTTAAATGACAACTACCTTACATTAGAAAATTGCTTCATCTATCTATTGCTAATGGAGCCAAGGAGGATGGCGTCTCCCCTGACCATTGTTGCATGGCTCTTTAGGGAAAACTTAGAGAGAGTTTTTATTATCTCTCCATGCTCTGGGATTATTTTTTCCTAGGAGATTTAGTAAACCAACCCCTTTTCAATGCCAAGCAACCCAGCTGTAACTGTAGATGGGGAAAATATGCATCCATCTGTGAAGAATGGAATGACAGGCCAGAGTCTGCCTACTAGAAATATTTTTCCTTGATACAGATGGGGTTATAAAGATTGTACAGGGAGCACTGTGTATATTCAAAGGGATACTGAGATCTCCAGATGTCAGCACTCTTTGACTCCCCAAGCAGTTTCCCTAGAATGTGCCAAAGGGACCAAGGCCCAAATGTCACCCTGCAGATGGGGCTCCAATATATTCAACCCAGCTCTGTTGGCAGGGATACATTGAAACAGAGCATCTTCTCATGTTTTAAATTGACTTTTGGTTTCTTCTCTTCATTTTCCAGTGGCACACATGAAGCAATTCTTGCCTTATTAAGATAAGACCTGTTGATTAGCAATTTTGCTTATCAATTTTATGATCTTGAAAGTTGTTTAAAAATATGAAGCCTCAGGCTAACTTCACCCTTCTGGGAACCTTCCCAATCCTGCTGTTAGAGTGGGCTTAAGGAATGCAAATTCACTTTGCTGTGATCCTAAGTAAGACCCAATTAGGATAAATCTATCACCAAAACACAAGAAAATCCACAGTATAATCCACAACCTAATAGGCATACCTTTGATATTGACCATCATTCAGGGATATTCTTTCTGTTGTTTCCTTCCCTTTGGTGTGAATGTTGAAGACTTGGCAGTATTGGTGGTCCAGTAAATAAAACCCTAAGCTACCAGTGTTCCATATCACCTGCTCTCTCCTGTCTTCCAACATGGAAATGCAGCCTTCTGAATGCAAGATGGCATCCTAATGAGGCAGCATGCCCACTCTGAGATATGGCACCAAAGCTTTCAGTTATCCAATATTCAGCCTAGCTAGTGTGGGGCATAATTTGCTGATACTTTTGTGTAGGAGAGGATGTTCTCCAAAACCTGCCCCTGGAACCAGATATCCCTTGCCCCGTCCTCTAGGGTGAATGACTCCCTACTGAAGCTGTAGGTCTCACATAATTATGACAGATTTGTTCTCCAAGGTCCTCATCCTGGTTGCTTTAAGTTAAGTTTTCAGAACTGCCTGCTCCTTGTATTTTCTAAAGACAATTAGGGCAAGCCTTGATTTAAAGAAAAATGTAAATTGTTATTGTTGTTACATGATTCCTGTGCTAGGGACTATGAAAAGTATAGAAGAAGTATAAGTATGACCCCTAAAAAATATAAAGGAAATGTAAGATAGTCTGTGTCTTTGAAATCTTATCATCTCTTTGGAAAAATGAGAATCACATACGCAAAACAACCTAAAAACAGGGTAAGATAGCCAAATTACAGGCAACAAATCCTTAGAAATTCATACAGAGAAGAAATGATGCAAAGATGAGGTGGTCAAGGAAGGCTTCGTAGCATAAGTGAGACTTAAGCTGATCCTTGAACTTCGGATATTCAGACTTTGACCACTGAGAATTCATTCATTCATTGGACAATGTTTAGTAAAATTTATAAAGCCCCTATCTACTCTGCATAAAGCACTGTGTTCAGCACTGAACGGGACACAGAGTTTAAATAAAGACAGGGTCTTTGCTGTTGGTAGCTACCATCTAGTAAGGAAGTGAATCAGATGTCACTGAGGGGCAAGAATGGAATATGACGTAGCCCATGATGAAATGCAGACAGTACCTTTTGAACCTGTTCATTCCTAAGGCAGCTTCTTTTGGTTCCATTTAAAAAAAAAAGTCTTGCAGGTGTGTGAATGTGGTTCAAAGATGTTCAATTCTGGTTTTACACTATATTTCAACTGATATAAAAAATGGGACTGCAATTTGGAAAGCATAAAGCACTATATAGAAATGCCAGGATTTTATGGGTCATTTGTTATTGTTATATCACTGTCTAGTTTCTCCTGTTCCTCCTTGTCTCCAATACCCTAGCTCTCCTATGTGGACTCAGAGGGGAATCCAGTTGGGGTGGTACAGATGACATTCCTCAGGCTCCTCAGTGCTTCAGCTCGTCAGAACATCACTTACAACTGCTACCAGTCAGTCGCCTGGCAAGATGCCACCACGGGCAGCTATGACAAAGCCATTCGCTTCTTGGGCTCCAATGATGAAGAGATGTCCTATGACAACAACCCTTACATCCGAGCTCTCATGGATGGCTGTGCAGTAAGTATCTCGTTGGCACCATGGTCAGTACACCATACACCTGGGGCCAAGGTCAAGGATTCAGACAACTTAATGAACGTTTAGCTTTATGGACTGGACTGTGATTTCTTTGGGAATTTCTGGGTAAGGAATCTACCTCTGTTATTCTAATCTTATAAATTGCCTAGAACAGAGGTGTCAAACGCAGCCTTGAACCAGATTAAAATTGAATTGGCAAATATTTAAGAAAATAAATAAAAATACAACAGAACATAGATAATGTTAGTATGTGGCTTTCTAAGTCACTGTACAGCCTGAAGGGATCCTTATATATGATTTAGCAGCCCTGTTTCTATTTGAATCTGACACCACTGGCCTAGGGCACTGAGAGATCTAGTAACTTGTTCAATCCAAATATATATATGTATATATGTGTGTGTGTGTGTATGTGTGTGTATACTATTATTAATACCATCTTACATGTAATTGAGAAATAAGATATACAGGCACTGAGGCATAGAGATCCAGTGGAAAAGTCAAAAGGGGTATGGGAGAAAATATGGGAGAGAGCAGATTGGAGGAGGGAATATCCTGTGGGACTGCTATTTTGGGGCGGTGGGTAGGGGAAAAACAAGGAGAAAATTTGTAACTCAAAATCTGGCAGAAACGAATGATGTAAATCAGAAGTTAATAAAGCATTTAAAAAAATTGCACAGCCAGTGTGTTTCAGAGACAGGATTTGGACCCAGGGCTTCCTTGTTTCAAGGCCAGCTCTCTACCTACTCTACAACATTGCTTTTCTCTCTCTCTCTCTGTCTCTCTCTCTCTGTCTCTCTCTCTGTCTCTCTGTCTCTCTGTCTCTCTCTCTCTCTGTCTCTCTGTCTCTCTCTCTCTCTCTCTCTTTCTCTGTCTCTCTGTCTCTCTCTCTCTCTGTCTCTCTCTCTGTCTCTGTCTCTCTCTCTCTCTGTCTCTTTCTCTCTCTGTCTCTGTCTCCCTCCCTCCCTCTCTCACTCTCTGTCTTCTTCTCTTTCACACATACACATACACATGCATATATAAATATATACACACACATATATGAATGTATATATATATTATATATGTGGGTATATATTGCATATATGCATGATGAGTACACATGTTTGTAGATCTATTTATGTGTACACATATACACACATACTCAGCATGTACATATATGTATGCATACCTTTTGTCACAAAGGGGACAGGGTTTAGAGGACCCACTCCAACCCAGCTGCGGGGGAAACATCTCAAAGTCCTACTCACAGTGGCTTTGGGTCCATATTTTCGCATCTATAGGGTGGCACATATATTCCCATGAGAGAGAGATCAGAGTTAAAATCCAGGTTTATGTACAAAGTTGCAAAGTTTTGACAGAAGGACAAAGGATGGACCTTTCCTTCATGCATCTCTGAATCACAATGTCCCTCTGGGTCCTGCTGTAAACCACTAAATTTGTTTCACTAGCTGATGTGTGGATAGGTGCTAGGGTTTGATTCATCACCTCTGCAAGGTAGTGCTTGTGTTATGGAGGCACATGGAATGGAGTCATTCTAGAGACTCTATGTAAGCCAAAAGGAATAGCTAAATGTTAGGGTTTAGAGGATCTTGCCCTTCCTGTCATAGGATATGGTAAGTATCCAAAAGCTGTGAGCTCCAGATTGGCTCCAATAAAACTATGCCCTTCATTCAATTTGAGGAGACAGTGAATGAAGTGTGGGCAAAAGGGGAGAATTCACTTGGCATCCTTAATTCTCTTACCATTGTGGTAAAGAGATAAGATCATTCTTCCCTCTTCCCTGAATTCTGAAAGTTGTATAAGATCATTGATTTTCAAGACCTCTGAGCCTAGGGAGTCTCAATACCTTTCTGCCAGAGGCTCCTGAGTCTAGCTTGGGGTATGGACAAACTGCAGAGCCAGTCTACAAGGAAGGAAAATAATTAGACCTAAAAACATGATAAAATAATTGGCTTGAAAGAGATCTACCCTGATATTCAAAACAGGGAATTGAGGAAATAAAAAAGGTCACTTTGTTAGAACAAAGGGCTAGAGCCAGGGCTTGGAGCTCCCAAGCTTTCCTAGAAAAGCAAAGGGGAGACTTGGTACTTTTAATAGTTATCATTAGCATAATAATAATAATAATAATAATTAATAGTAACTTATTCATAGTTTAATAACTAGCATTTAAGGAGTTAGGTGGCCCAATGAGTAAGACTCAGACTCAGGGAGACTGAAGTTCAAATCCTGACTCTTATACTTACTAACTACATGACCATGGGCAAGTCATTTAACCTGTCACTTAAATCTCAGTGAAATTGGAATAAAAATCTCATCTATAAAATTGGAACAATAATAGCACCTACCACGATCAAATGAAGTTAGGTATATACAACAGTTCACAAACCTTAGAGCATGATATAAATGTTAGCTATTATTATGTATTTATTATTGTTTTTATTACAATAATAATATGATATATTAATTTAATTTTAGTTAATATTAATTTAGTTATATTAAATATTATAATAAATTATTATTATTCATATAGTGCTCTAAGGTTTGCAAAGTTCTTTATATGTTATCTCATTTGAATCTTACAATTAGTCTATCATACACATGCTGTTGTCAAACCTATTTTATAGTTAAGTAAACTGAGCTGGAAAGATATTAAGGGATTTGTCAAGACTCACACAACTAAGTGTCTGAGGCAGGATTTAAACTCATGTCTTCCTGACTCCAGGTATAACTCTTTATCTACCATTCACCTAGCTACCTTTTTTTTCTCTACCAAATACAATGTGATGATGAAGATAGCTTAGCAGTAAAAACATTGGGTAGTCTTCCAACTCACCACACAGACCCTTGATGAATTCACAACTTTGTAAATCACACATTCAATTGCAACCCTAACCAGGTTCCTGTCAATTTTAGACCTATAACTAGGGCTAAGCTACCTATAGCTATATAAGGGCATCAAAATTTATAGGGCATTGACAGTACTTGCCCTCCTGCAATGGAGAAACAACTGAGCCTGGCAGCGAGTTAGCAAGACTAGTTTTAAAAGAACAAATCAATTGACGTAAGTGAGGTACTGTACTAAATGATGGTAATACCAAAAAAAAAAAAAAAGGAAAGAAAAGAAAAGAAAAGAAAAATTTTAAATGACGCCGGCCCTCGAGGATCTTGCAGTTTAATGGGGGAGAGAATGTATATAGGTATATATACAAAATGCATATATACAAAGTAGATTGAAGGTAATCTTCAAGAGGAAGGGAGTAGAAAGTGGGAGGAATAGGAAGTACTCTATGATCTTCCCCACACCTATCCTTCCCCAAAAAGAATAGGAAAGACTGGCTCTGCAGTTTGTCCATACCCCAAGCTAGACTCAGGAGCCTCTGGCAGAGATGAAAGGTATTGAGTCTCCCTAGGCTCAGAGGTCTTGAAAATCAATGATCTTATACAACTTTCAGAATTCAGGGAAGAGGGAAGAATGATCTTATCTCTTTACAACAAAGAAAGTGATGCTTAAGCTGAGTCTTAAAGGAAGCAGAGGAGGAAGGATAGCATTCTGGACATGGGGGTCAGCCATTGCAAAGACACAGAGGTGGACAGTGAAACATAATTGGTGAGAAACAGCAAGTAAGCCAGCATGGCTGGGCCACAGAGTAATAAATAAGCCATCTGGAAAGACAAAAAGGGGGCGGCTAGGTGGCAAAGTGAATAGAGCACTGGCCCTGGAGTCAGGAGGACCTGAGTTCAAATCCAGTCTCAGAAGCTTAATACTTACTAGCTGTGTGTCCTTGGGCAAGTCACTTAACCCCAACTGCCTTGCCTCCCCCCTCCAAAAAGTGAAAGAAAAAAAAAGACAAAGAGAGGCCAGGTTGTGAAGATCTTTAAATGCCAAAATGAGTTCATATTTGATCTGTGAGGTATTTTGGAGCTACTGGAATTTATAGTCAGAGGAAAGGGGACACACTTTAAAAAAATTGTGTTGGCAGCTATGCTGCCAACAAGGAGAATAGATTAGAGACTTGAGAGAGGAAGGCTCGCTAAGAGGCCATTGCAATAGTCCAGGCCAAGAGGTATGGAGGGGTCAAGCTAAGATGGTAGCTGTGTGAATGGAGAGAAGGGGACATAAACTAGAAGTATTATAGAGAGAGAAACATTAAAATTGGACAGTTTATTCGATATTAGGTGAATGAGAATGAAGAGCTAAGGAAAAACACTAATAGCTCCCACTTATGTAGAACTTCAAGGTTTTCAAAGTCCTATTCATACATTATTTCATTTGATCCTCACAGCAACCCTAGGAGGTGGGTGCTACTATTATGTCCATTTTATAGATTGGGAAACCAAAGCTGCCAAAGGTTAATGACTTGACCAGAACTCTTGTCTGAGACAAGAGAGATAGAGTCCTGTTTTGGATGTGCTGAGTTTGAGGTGTCTATGAGACATCTAATTTGAAATGTTGGTTTTTGGTGATTTGGGACTAGAGCTCAGGAGGGAAACTAGGGCTGGACATATAGATTTGGAAATCATAAGCAGAAAGATGATCATTGAACCTTTAGGGGCTGAAGAGATCACCAAGAAAATTGTAGAGAGAAAAGAGCAGAGTGTGCAGCATAGAATCTTGGGGAGCACTAAGGCTGAGTGAGTTCCAGGGAGACTGACTGTAAAGGAATGACAGGATGGAGGGGAAGAGAACCAGGAGAACAAAAACCCAGAGAGAAAAGAATATTTGGAAGAGAAGGGGGTCAGTGGTATCAGGAAGACTGTTGGTATGAAGACTGAGCAAAGGTCATTAGATTAGATAAAAGAACACTGGTCAATTGGGAGAGAGGAAGACCCCTAAATCAATGCTGCTGCTTTCTCCCCCACCATAGGAACTATTCTATGGTCTTCCCCACACCTATGTTTCCTACTGTCAGTTGAATTGCCCTGGTTTTCAAAATTGCTAGTTACAGCTCTTCCCTAGGCTTACAAGACTAAGAGGACCCTATCTCTGGGGAGGGCCTCAAAGGACCCCATTTGGGGAAGACCACAGCCACCCTTCCTGATATTTAATTATGGGCTAGAGATGTCCCCAAACACCCTTACTTTGCATAATAACTCACCATGAACTTCTCTTCCAGTAATTTATCCCAAATCTTTTTATAATCCCAACCCATCCTTCCTCTCAGAGGAATAAGTTCCACTCATTTTCTTCCCACTGGATGAAGTAGGGTGGTTTCTCTTTGGTACTAAACTTCTCTCCTGTATAATATTCAGTAAGGGCTCTTCTGCTTGGTGTGGAATTTGAAGGATCCTAAGTTCATAGAGTCAGAGGTGGAAGGGAATCCAGAAATTCTATGTATTACATTTTAGGAAACTGAGACTCAAGGGGGTTAAGTGTTTTGAAGTGGTAAGAGACAGGAGTGGGATTTGAATACAGATGCTCTGACTTCCCTCATTCTCTCTCTATCATGAGTCCATTCCTTTCTGCTCTCACCCTTTCTCTTCAGATCCAGTAAGCCCAGGCATTGGCTTTTTCTGTTTCATTTGTGAACAGCCCCAACATGTAATATTCACTGGTAGCCAGCAATGACCAGATCTAAAAAGAAGACATTTTAAGGTTTGAGTCCTCTATATAGGCAATATGCAATCTAACTTCATACCATCATTAGCTTCATTTTCTGATACTGCTAGCCCCTTGCCCCACTATGCCCCTTACTCCACTACAAATGGCCAAATGATTCCTGACTGACCAACTAGCTCTTATGTTAATGAAATCTGCCTCTTCCTCCTGGTCCCCTCTAGAGCAATTAACATAAGTGAGGCATAATGATGGTAATACCAAAAAAAAAAAAAGGAAAGAAAAATTTTAAATGACCCCAGCCCTCGGGGTTTAGGTATGTACAAGATACATATAGAAAGTAGATTGAAGGAAGGGAGTAGAAGGTGGGAGGAATAGGAAAGGCCTCCTGAAGAAAGTGATGTTTAAGCTGAATCTTAAAGGAAGCTGAGAAGGAGGGAGAGCATTCTGGATATGGGGATGAGAATTTCCAAAGAAATGCAGGAGGCACATGTCAGGCTAGAACACCCACTGTGACCTAAGAGACTTGGATTGATTCCTATTATAATAGCAAATACCAAAGGAATTGAGGTTCTAATTCCTGGGCCATTATTTGGATGTGTTAACCACTGATGGGCACAGTTGCTGGGATGTTCCCAGTCCTTTGGAGAGAAACAAATCATGGGGTGTGATGGGCTGAAAAGCTATATCACATAAATTTACTTGTTTGTGCAGTTTTGCATGCCCCAGGGGGAACATTGTTGCTACCATAATAGTTATTTATGTTTCTGAAATAACGGGGTGACCAGCCAGCCCAGTAAAACAGTCAGAGCCCTTGAGGATTCTATCAAACTTTAAATATGTCCTCTCAAAGCACTTTAGTAATCATAGGCACGCAGCCCATAAATTCAGATGAAATTGCAAATATCTGTTTGGCAACTTCTGCCTCTTCCTTAGGGATGCAAGGGGACTTCATTGGAATCACTGTGAATTCCTCATTCCCTGTCTTAGCCCAAAAGGTTGGAATAAGGAGATCCAGGTCTATATTTTTCCATAGCAAAGCCTATATTAAAACTATGGCCTTCGAAGTTGGAAGGGACCTTGAGGTCACTTAGAATAATCTCTACCCTCCCAAGATATCCTCCAGACATATCCACTAGGTCTACTATGCTTTCCCCAAGTTTCCCTGAAGTTTCGAGGTTTAGAAAATACTCATGCTGTCTGCCTAAAATTAGACTGAGTTCACTGGCCTTTCTATTGATTTGAAGAAGCAATGCGACATAGTAGATAACATGCTAGATATGAAAACGAGAATACCTGGGTCCAAATCCCGTTTATATGTAGTCACAGAGTCACCTCTCAGAGTCTCAGTTTCCTAATCTGTAAAATGGGGGTAATAATAATGATGGTGCTTGCCCCACAGGGTTATTGTGAAACTAAGATGAGGCTATGTTTGTAAAAGAAATTTCAAAAGCTTCAAAGGACTATAAGAATATTAGCTGTTATTAAATGTTCAAAAAATGTTCTGAAGTAAATTTTGTAAAGGTCATTCCCACAATTGTTAGTGCCTCCATTTATTTAAAAATATCCCCCCAAAGATGATTGCTAAATGTTGTTCTGTGCATACCTTTCCCATGTACTAAAGGTGCTTATATTTTTGTAAGCTTGTAAGTTATTAAGTAGGTTATTATTACCATTTAGTGGAAATACTATTATATTGACTAGAATTCAGAAGACCTAGGTCTCAGTCCTAAAAGTAATTCTGTGTGACCTTGGGACAAGGCACTTTGCCTCTTTTTGAGCCTTGTTTCCACATCTGTACTGTAAGGATGCTGAGCTTATGCTCTCTAAGGTCCCCCTCCAGCTCCATGGTCCTACGTTCTATGGTCCCCACACATGAATGGATTCTAGCCTGCTAGACCACAGGGAAGTTAGGTAGCCACACTTAATTCTATCCAGTTGCTATCATGACTAGACCATGATCCTTAATAGAATTTGTCTCCTGGTGTCCAAGTTTGATTTGCCCTAGCAATCCATTTAGGATATCTAGCTGGCACACTGGATAAAGTGCTGGGCCTGGAATCAGGAAGCCTCATCTTCATGAATTCAAATCCAGCCTCAGACACTTACTAACTGTGTGACCCCGGGCAAGTCACTTAACCCTGTTTTCCCCTAGTCTCCTCACCTATAAAATGAGCTGGAGAAGTAAATGGCAAACCACTACAATGTCTTTGCCAAGAAGACACCAAATGGGGTCACAAAGAGTCAGACATGACTGAACAGCAGCAAACCATTTGTATTAGTCTACTATGTTAAGGTTATCTAGTTAGCGTGTTACCCCACATACATTTCACTGGAAGCTGACTATAGTTTATGATTGCACTAATCTCCAAGGAATTGGGATTTTTCTTTTTAATCAGTCTTTCTGTCTCTTTCTCCCTTTCTTCTATCCATGTAATTTTAGACAAAGAAAGGCTACCAGAAAACTGTTCTTGAAGTCAACTCCCCCAAAGTGGAACAAGTGCCTATCGTGGACATTATGTTTAATGACTTCGGTGAAGCCTCACAGAAATTTGGATTTGAAGTGGGACCAGCTTGCTTCATGGGTTAAGAGCCCCCAAAACTAGTCTCCAAATGAGCAACCTCGTAACCTCATTTCACCATTTTTTTTTTGTTTTGTTTTGTTTTTTTTTGCGTGTTTCACGCACGTTCTGATACTGGACAGCAAATGGTCTCTTTTTTAAGTTCACCCCAACCCCTTCCAATCCACCTGAATTCAACTGTGCCATTGCACTCACTGTGTTGAATCTAAAACCAAGAGAGAGAATGAAGAGAGAACCCCTCCCCCACCAGGAACCGAATCACATGACCTAGATGAATCATCCGTGGCAGGCAGCCAATCAAAAGCCAAGTACTGTACAACAACCCACCAAATGCTTGTTTCTTCAGTTTCTCTGTGGACTTCACCATTCATCCCCTCCAACATATCATGGCAAAAAGAAAAAGGAAAAAAATGGGGCAAAGATTTTTCTTATCACAGCTTGCAACCAATCGGTATTTATGGACCATGTTTTGTTTTTAGAAATAACAAAAGAAACTTGAAAATGTGCTATTCACTTGACCTTCAAAAAAATGTTCTGAAGCAAATTTTGTAAAGGTCATTCCCACAATTGTTAGTACCTCCATTTATTAAAAAAAAAAAAATCCCCCCAAAGATGATTGCTAAATGTCGTTCTGTGCATACCTTTCCCATGTACTAAAGGTGCTTATATTTTTGTAAGTTTGTAAGTAAATATTTGTATTGTAGATTATTATAAATGTTAAGTATTCCTGGCTTCTCACTATGCATGCAGATGAAACCACAATTCCAATGGGAAACTTTAGAAACAGGGACAACTCATCTGAATGCTGTTCTTGCTCTCCATTACTAATTAGCAATGGGAACCCTCAGCTGAGAAATTGCCACAGAAGGGAAAAGTATACAAGTAAGCAAGAATTCATGCTAGAGAGGGCTGCCCATGGAAAAACAAAACAAACATGTTGGTGCCACTGTTCCCAGAGACATTTCATCAACTCTGCTTTTTAAATGGAAAAAAGCAACAATTAAAGAGGAACCCAATTTCTGATTCTGCCTTTTCTATGCATGTTTCCCTTCATAGGCAAGTTTAAATTAATTTGCAATTTTTTTCCGAAAAAAAAAAAAACCACACATTTTCTTTTTCTTCCTATAGATCCTGATGGGAGAATGTATATGGCAGGGAAATCTTGTTTTCTATAAATGATAAGTGAAAATTGGTGCTTTTTTTTAAACATTTCTTTTGTGGTGCTATCTTAAGAACTCCTTAACACAACACTGGGGGTGCCCAGTCATGATGCATTCTCCCTACTTTCTGTGCATTGGCAATTGCCTGTATAGCCTGTGCCTCATGCCCTGGACCTTAATATAAATTCATGTCACCTTCACACCCATTCAGTATGTGGAAAGCACTCTCCCCATGCCCACACTCCCTCTCTGTCTGTCTCTTATTGTCTTATTGGTAGCTTATCATTCCCATGTAGAAAGTATTTTGTGTACTTACTTGGTTTGGAAAAAAAAGAAAAGACTATTCATACATGTTCTCTGGTTGTAATTATCCCAGATTGTATTCAGTTCCTGAATGTTTGTGGTGCTAATTTATGTTTGTTCATTGTACTGAAATGAAGATGGATCTGTCCAGTTATCATGTGAGCTGTCTCAGCTGGGCTGCCTTAAAAACAGCTTAGACAGAGAAATGTGCAATTAGCTTCATAATTCCTAGCATGGCTGCCAGAAGCCCTGCGTTCACACAGCCTTCTTTCCACGTAAGCATTTTGAATTTCCATCTGCAAAAGCCACGGACACATTCTTCTGCAGATTCCTTCCCAGGGGTCTCTGCAGTGGAAACACTCCCTCCATGTATGTATGGATGTGGCTTGTCCCTCCTTGTGGGGTAGGGGCCCGAGTTTGAGTTGGAAAGAGCAGGTAAAGATGGGCTCCAGGAGTCAGGAAGGAAAGGGGATCATTTACTGTGAAAAGTTACCTGCACATGATGTCCTTTCCAATTGTGAAAAGGGAAACTTGAGTTGGTTCTAGGGGAGAGAGTCCAAGGGTCCCCAGGGTGTTCCACTGGGATGGTAGCTGAGTTTGCCACAGAAGGCTGGGATACTGACTGTTATGGTGCTTTGCCTTGGTGCCTCCCATCGTGCCTACTCACCCCAACTTGGGAAATGGTACTAGCTTAGGAAATTACAGCAGATTCTTTGAGGGGGGCACATGAATCCCCTCCAATAAAGCAAAAATATATGTTCATGCCAAAGAAAAGTCTAGCTCCTGGATTGGTCTGCAGTCATATTCCAAGAGGTAGCAAACAATCAAAAGATCACAAATTCATCTCCTCAAGAGAGAAAAGCCATAGAGAATGGTTGCGTTCATTCCATGTGATTTTCATCTAGGTCATGTGATTCTGTGATAATTTCTCATCAAAGGAGTTTTGTCCTTTTAATTTCTTTGTATTTTTTTTCTCCCCCTGTTGATGCCTTCAAACTATTGTAATTTGTAATGAAGTCCAAACTTGTCCCATGTCCCTTACTCCCCCCCCAAGACCACTTTAGCTACAGTATATGGCAATAAAATTACTTCTTATATTTGCAGAAATTCTTTTTGTGTAATTTTATTTTTTGCCCTAATATATATGACTTGAATAGATGCTGATTAAAAGGAAGAAAAGAAAAAACTATGGAAGAGATGCTAATGCATAAAGCCCTTTGAAATATACTTTCAAATGACGTATTGTGCATTTCCCCAGAGCCCAGAAAACATGTCATAAAGTTCAACTGTAATGCCCAGGGAAGGGGTATTTTTAAATATTTTAAACCTGTGTAACAAGGGAATAAAATGTAATAGTTTTTTTTTCAATAAATCAAGTTTCCTGTTTCCACCTTAACCAAAGTGATGTGGATGTCTTCTTAAGTATGTTGGAGCCTGATTACACCCTCTTACCCTGCATCTATTGATGTGCCAACAGACTCTGAGATAGTCTAGAATTTCCCAAAATAATGAACTTTATTAAAGAGAGACAAGTAAGACAAACTCTATAGAGAGACAACTTTTTTTTTAAATTTCAGAAACAACGCCTCCCCTTTAAAGAAAGTAGATATTGACTTAGCTACAGATGATGAATTTGTTTCTTTTAAACAGTAAATCAATTAATAAGCATTTATTAGGCACTTACTGTGCACTGGGCACTGTACTCTATAGAGAGATGTTGGAATGAGACAAATCTCCAGTTTACTTAGCATCTAATTTAAGTTAAAAGCTTGTCTCCCTCAGATGCTGAAATATGTCATGGAACTCTTCACTGCAATGTAGTTGGCACAGCTGAAAAGATCATAGACCATATTGCTATTGGGAAGCTTTGCTAATATAGTCATGGGAGAAATTTTGAAAATTAAAAGGATTAGTCAAGTCATAGGATTATAGTGGGGAAAACTCAGAACGGAAGCCAATTTCGAATTGATTCGAATCCTGAGTCACTGATTTTGCTGTGTGACTTTGGTAAATCATTTCATTGTTGTAAGCCCGTTTCTGCATTTGTAAAAGAAGGGTAGTGGGGCCAGATGATTTTCAAGGTTCCCTTCCAGTATGATGTTAAGTCAAATGATCTCTTAACTTATTCTCTTTTTGAGTTTGGAAGACTCTAGACCAGAAACAGAGGGTCTGGTGAGTATGGATTTTGCTTCTGTCAATTAAGCTAGTGTTTCTTGAATGTGTACTATGCTCCCAATTCTCTGTTTAGTGCTGGGGAAAGGTTGGGAATGTTGAAGGAACACATAGTTTCTGCTCTCCAGGAAATTAGAGTCTAGCTACAAATGTGCAAAACAATTAAAGAATCAGATGAGATTGGATATCTTTGAGCCATTTTTTTTCGGTGCAGACTATGTGCAATGGAAGGCCAGGAGAAGGAGAGGCCAGCATGAGTTATGGTATTAAAAAAAAAATCCTAAAAGAATGACTAGAATGTGTTTAGAGAGAAGGAGAAAAGAAGACATTCTAGGCAGGAAGTAAAATAAAATCACCATATGTGGGGATCATAAGACAATTGAGCTGAAAGGGGTCTCAGTAGCCATCTAGTCCACTTCCCTTATTTTACAGATGAGGAAACTGAGGCTTTGATGGTTAAGTGACATGCCTAAGATCATGCAGAGAGCACTAAGGAAGTGGCAAGTACGTATTTTAGCTGCATTTTAAAATTTTTATTACTTATTTTTGACATTCTTTTATTTTTAAATTTTGAATTCCAAATTCCTCCCTCCCTCCCCCCCACCCACTGAGAAGGTAAACAGCATATCAGTTATACATGTGAAATCATACAAAACATATTTCCATATTATCCATATTTAAAAAAAACAGAAAAATAAAGTGAGGAAATTATACTTCAACTTGTATTCAGAGGTCTCTCTAGAGGTGCATAGCATTTTTTCACCATGAGCCCTTTGAAATTATCTTGGATCATGGTGTTAATCAGATTAGCTGTCTTTCACAGTTAATCATCATTGCAATATTACTACTGCTATTCACAATGACCTCCTAGTTCTGCTCACTTCACTTTGTATCAGTTCCTATAGATATTACCATGTTTTTCTGAAACACTTCCCTTATCATTTATTTTATTTTAAATTTTATCTTTCCTGATTACATCTAAAAACAACTTTAGATTTTTTTTTCCAATTTTGAATTCCAAATTCTCACCCTCCTCCCCCCTAGATTGAAAAGGCAAGAAATCTGATATTGGATAAACATGCGTAGTCATGCAAAACATATTTCCATATAAGTCAAACTGTGAAAAAAATACAGACAAAAACAACAAGAAGAAAAACAAAGTAAAAAAAAGTAACTTCAATTAGCTCCACCAGCACCTTTCATCATAAGTGCTTAAGAATTGTCTTGGATCATTGTATTGCTGGGAATAGGTAAGGTATGCACAGTAAGTCATCATACAATATTGCTGGTACTGTGTATAAAATTCTCCTGATTCTACTCATTTCACTTTGTATCAGTTCATACAAGTCTTTCCAGGCTTTTTTCTGAGAGCATCCTGCTTGTCATTTCTTATAACACAGCATTTTATCAAAATCATACACAACTTATTCATCTATTCCTCAATTGATAGACATCCCCTGAATTTCCAATTCTTTGTCACCACTTAAAGAGCTGCTATAAATATTTTTGTACACATAGATCATTTTATTTTTAAAATATCCCTTTGGGATACAGACCTAATAGTGGTATTTCTTGGTTAAATCATATGCATGGTTTTGTAGCCCTTGGAGCATAGTTCCAAATTGTTCTCCAGAATGGTTGAATCAGCATTCAACTTCACCAATAGTGCATTAATGTCTCAATTTTCTCACAGTCCCTCAAACATTTGTCATTTTCCTTTTCTGTCATATTAGCTAATCTGTTAGGTGTGTGATGGTAGCTCAGAGTTATTTTAATTTGCACTTCTCTGATCAATAGTGATTTAGAACAATTTTTTTTTTCATATGGCTATAGATAGCTTCAGTTACTTTGCTGAAAACTGCCTGTTCATATCCTTTGGTCAGTTATCAATTGATGAATAGCTCTTATTTCTATAAATTTGCCCCACTTTTCTATATATTTGTGAAAAAAGGTCTTTATCAGAGCAATAGCTATATTTTTTTTTCATAGTAATGATGACCAGCTATGTATTTCCCTCCATCTTATTTCCCCCTGTTTATCCTACTCTGTTTCCTTTCACCCTGTCCATTCCCTAAAGTGTTTTGCTTGTGGCTTTTACCTCCCCCAATCTGCCTTCCCTTCTATCAGTCCCACCCTTCTCTTATGCCCTTCCCATCCTACTTTCTTGTGTGGTAAGATAGACTTCTACATACACCTGAAAGTGTATGTTATTTCCTCTTTGAGCCAATTCCAATGAGAGTAAGATTCGCATGCTCCCCTCTGCTCTTCTCCAGCACTGTAAAATCTTTTAGACCTCTTTTATGTCAGGTATTTTACTCCATTCTCCCTCTTCCTTTCCCCTTCTCCCAGTGCATTCTTCATTCTCACCCCTTAATTTTATTTTTAGATAATTATCTCATCATATTCAACTCATACTTGTGCTTTCTAACTTCCCTAATAATAAAAAAGGTTTTTTGGGAGTTGCAAGCATCATTTTCCCATGTAGGAATACAAACAGGTTAACCTTATTGAAACCCTTATGATTTCTCTTTTCTTCTTACCTTTTTATGCTTCTTTTGAGTCTTATATTTGAAAGTCAAATTTTCTATTCAGCTCTGGTCTTTTCATCAGAACTGTTTAAAAGTCCTCGATTCATTAAATATCCAATTTTTTTTCCTGAAGGATTATGCTCAGTTTTTCTGGGCAGGCATTTTTTTCTTCTAATTGTAGTTCTTTTGCCCTTCTGGAATATAATATTCCAAACCCTCCTCTCCTTTAATGTAGAAGCTGCTAAATCTTGTGTTGTCCTAACTGTGGCTCAGTGATATTTGACTTGTTTCTTTCTGGTTGCCTAATGTATTTTCTCTTTGACCTAGGAGTTCTGGAATTTTATTATAATATTTCATGGAGTTTTTATGTGAGGATATCTTTCAGGAGGTAATGGGAGGATTCTTTCCATTTCTATTTTACCCTCTGGATTTAAGATATGAGAACAGTTTTCCTTGATGATTTCTTGAAATATGATGTCTAGGTTCTTTCTTTGATCATGGCTTTCAAGGAGTTCAACAATTTTTAAATTATCTCTCCTCAATCTGTTTTCTAATTTAGTAGTTTTTCCAATGAGATACTTCAATTTTTCTTCTATTTTTTCATTCTTTTGATTTTGTTTTATTATTTCTTGAAGTCTTCTGGAGTCATTAGCTTCTACTTTCTGAATTCTAATTTTTAAGGATTTATTTTCTTCAATGAGTTTTTGTACCTCTTTTCCCATTAGACCATTTGGTACTGTGTATAAAATTGTTGTTGTAGGGGTCTTTTTTTGAAGGTGTAATTTTTTAAAATAATTTTCTCAGTTTATTTAAAAAAATGAATTGCTTTATTTTTCATTTTCAACATTCATTTCTACAAGATTTTCAGTTCTAAATTTTCTCCCCATCTTTCCCCTCCCTCCACCCCAAGCTGGTGTGCATTCTGATTACCCCTTCCCCCAGTCTGCCCTCTCTTCTATCATGCCCCCCCCCATTATCCCCTTCCCCCTTATTTTCTTGTAGGGCAAGATAGATTTCTCTATCCCATTTCCTGCATATCTTATTTCCCAGTTGCATGTAAAAACAATGTTTTTTACATTTGTTTTTTTTTTAACTTTGAGTTACAAATTCTCTACCTTCTTCCCTCTCCACCCACCCTCATTGAGAAGACAAAGCAATTCAGTATAAGTTATATATGTGTAGTTATCCAAAACACTTCCATAATAGTCATGTTGTGAAAGACTAAGTATATTTCCTTCCATCCCTTCCCACCCCCCAGTTACTCTATTTTCTCCTTTGACCCTGACCTTTTTCAAAAGTGTTTGCTTCTGACTACTCCCTCCCCCAATCTGTCATCCCTTCTACCACTCCTTCCCCCTTATCCCCTTCCTCCTTACTTTCCTGTAGGGTAAGAAACCCAATTGAGTTCGTATGTTATTCTCTCCTTATGTCAAATCCAATGACAGTAAAGTTCACTCGTTGCCTCTCCCCCTCCCCCTCTTCTCCTCCATTGTGAAATCTTTTTCTTGCCTCTTTTATGTGAGATAATTTACCCCATTGTATCTCTCCCTTTCTCTTTCTCCCAATATATTCCTCTCACCCCTTATTTTTATTTTTTTAGACATCATCCCTTCATATTCAACTCACCCTGTGCCATCTATCTATCTATCTATCTATCTATCTATCTATCTATCTATCTATCATCTATCTATCTATCTGTCATCTATCTACCTATCTATTTCCTCCAACTACCCTAAGACTGAGAATGGTCTCATGAGTTATAAATATAATCTTTCCATGTAGGAATGTAAACAGTTCAACTTTAATAAGTCCCTTATGATTTCTCTTTCCTGTTTACCTTTTCATGATTCTCTTGATTCTTATATTTGAAAGTCAAATTTTCTTTTCAGCTCTCATATTTTCAGCAAGAATGTTTGAAAGTTCTCTATTTCATTGAATATCTGTATTTTCCCCTGAAGTATTATACTCATTTTTGCTGGGTTTTAATCCTAGTCCCTCTAACCTCCAGAATATCATATCCCAAGCCCTTTGATCCCTTAATGTAGAAACTACTAGGTTTTGTGTTATCCTGATTGTATCTCCATGACACTCAAATTGTTTCTTTCTGGCTGCTTATAATATTTTCTCCTTGACCATGGAACTCTGGATAGTAATACAATATTCCTATGAGTTTTCCTTTTGGGATCCTTTTCAAGAAGTGATTGGTGGATTGTTATAATTTCTGTTTTACCCTCTGGTTCTAGAATATCAGAGCATATTAATAATTGATAATTTGATAACTGATAAATTGACAATTTCTTGAAAGATGATGTCGAGGCTCTTTTTTAAAAATTATATCTCCTGGATCTATTTTCTAGGCCAGTAGTTTTTCAAATAAGATATTTCACCTTGTCTCCTATTTTTTTTTCATTCTTTTGGTTCTGTTTAATAATTCCTTGATTTTTCACAAAGTCATTTAGCTTTCATTTGCTCCATTCTAATTTTGAAGGAATTCTTTTCTTCAGTGAACTTTTGGACTGCCTTTTCCATTTGGCCAATTCTGCTTTTTAGGGCATTCTTCTCCTCACTGACTTTTGAACATCTTTTTTTTTTTTTGACATCTTTTGCCATTTGTGCTAGTCCATTTTTTAAGGTGTTATTTTCTTCAGTACTTTTTGGGTCTCCTTTAGCAAGCTGTTCATTAGTTTTCATGATTTTCTTGCATCACTCTCATTTCTCTTCCCAAATTTTCCTCTACTTCTTTTTCTTGATTTTCAAAATCCCTTTTGAGCCCTTCCACGGTCTGTGAGAAATTCACATATTTATTGGAGGCTTTTGATGTAGGCGCTTTGACTTTGTTGTCTTCTTCTGGATGTATGTTTTGATCTTTGTCACCAAAGTAAGATTTTAGAGTCTGACATTTTACACTGTTTACTCATCTCCCTGTCAAGGCAGGACCCAACTTCCAGTGGGGGTGGGGTAGGCGTACTGTCCCAGGCTTCTGGGATTTTGTATCAGCCACTGGATCCCCCACAGTCTGTGGGCCCAGAGCTCCAGAAGCAACCAGTGCTGCTGCCGCCACTGCCTCCACCTCCATCACCTCAGGGTTGGGACCAGACTGCTCTTGTCTTTCACTCAGCTCCTACTGAGTTCCCCTACTGACCTTTCACACTGTTCTTGGTGTTTCTGGGTTGAGAAGTCTGGAAATTTCCACAGCTGATTCAGTCCCCTGAGGCCAGCTTCAGTCCTGTCTGTGCACAGCACAGCCCATACATACTGTGCTCTGCTCCCAGCCTGGTGCAATGTACCCTTCCTGTCATCCTTCCAGACTATCTTGGACTGGAGTTGCGTTTCTGTCATTTTGTGGCTTCTGCAGCTCTAGAATTTGTTTAGAGTGATTTTTACAGGTATTTGGAAGGGTTTGAGGATGAATTCAAGCAAATCCTGGCTTTTACTCTGCCATCTTGACTCCACCCAATTCTATTTTTTTAAGATATTATTTTCTTCAGTATTTTTGTGCCTCTTTTATCAAGCTGTTAATTTTCTTTTCATAATTTTCTTGCATCACTCTCATTTCTTTTCCCAATTTTGCTCCTGCTACTCTTATCTCTTTCTTTAACTCTTCCAGGAATTCTTATTGGGTTTGGATCCAAGTAGCATTTTTCTATGAGGGTTTTTTTTTGGTGGGGTAGCTGTTTTCCCATTGTTATCTTCTTCTGAGTTTATGTCTTGGTCTTCCTTGCCACCATAGTAGCTTTTTATGGTCAAATTCTTTTTTTGTTGTTTGCTCATTTTTTCAGTCAATTTCTTAACTTTGAACTTTATGTTAAAGTTGTACTCTGCTTACCTGGAGGTGGGGAGGCCCTGTTCCAAGCTGCAAACTTTATGATGCTGCTGTTTTCAGAACTACTTCTGTGGGTCTGCAAGTTTTTGGTGCTTCTAAGATGATGTGATCCTGGGAGAGGTATGATCACAGTCTTCCTGCTCTGTATTCTGTCTTTACCCAGGAAGGGTCCCTGGTCCCTTGCAACCATGAATGCTAGTGTTCCTCTTTGCTTTGTAACTGTGACTAAGGCTCTGCTTCCTTATGACTGACCATCAATTCTGTCCACCCTGGAACTCTGACCCAGAACTGTGATAGAGTTGACAATTGATGCCAACTGTACCCAGTGTAGTCTTTTGTAATTTCTGACCAGTTGTCTGACTCCCTTCCCATCTCTGTTCTGAGGTCTTCTAAAGCTGCTACTGCTGCTACAGAAGTCACTGTTGTCACCACAGCCAGTGTGGGCTCCAGATAAGCCTCCACCCTAGTGATAAAGACTTCCACTGCCAACCTCTTAACTTTTATTAGGCTAGAAAAAATGTCTCACCCTGACCTTTTGTTGGTTCTTCTGCTTCAAAATTTGATTTGAGGTATTATTTTAAAGTGGTTTGGAGTTTAAGGTTGGGAGGGTTTAGCTGGGTAGCTGCCCCTAATCCACCATGGCTCCTTGCCTGCATTTTTATAAAAGTTTATTTATGTAACCATTTACACAGGCCTTGAGGTGAGTGGAAAATTTGACCTTAAGAGCTTTATGGCTGGTGTGATTAAATGCAATATTATTTCTATTAAAAGATATGGCATTATGACACCACATAGATATCATAACATAAAGATACACAGAACCCATCTAACCATATAAAAACAAAAGAAAGGATATTCAGAAAGAATTCTAGAGAATAACCAATCCAAACTCTCTCCTTATCTCCATTTCATAAATGAAAAAGATGGATCAGATAGAGGAAGTAGTTTTTCCAAGGTCATTCAGGTAATAAGTGGTAGAGTTATAGTTTATATTCAAGTTGTCTGACTCCAGAACCTAAGTTTTGGGAAACTAGTGAATTCTGGTTCCTATTATATGATGCACTGCTATTGAAGGGAATGTTGGAAGGTATTGAAGGCAGAGGAAAGTTTCATTACTAAATGGGTCCCAATGCTTTGCATCACCTATACAGTAACTGAAGCTACAAAAAGAACAACTGGGATATTTTTCTACTGAGTTATTGAGATTTAATGATATTTTATCAAACAAGATAAAATCCAGAATTTCAGGTGAAGTAGAAGCTAGAGGAATTTTTAGCTCCACTGAATGATCAATGTTAGCTACAACTATTCCTTTCCTGATCTTTAAATTCAAATGTTTGGAAATGAGAAATAATCTTAGAGTTAACTAAATGTAATAATTCTGAAAAGAAAGAGGGGCTAGATAAGGAAGAAAAAAACCTGCTTCTCTATTCTAACAGGGATTTGTTCGATTATGCAGTATAAGCTTCTTGAGGGCAGGCATGGTTTCACCTTTTATATCTGCATCCTCAGTGCCTAGCCTAAATAGAGCCTGACACATAATAGATGCTGAATAAGTCGAGACAAATCAAGTGAACAAGCATTTGTTAAGCCCTTACTATGTATATGCCAGGCATTGTGCTAAGCACAGGTGATACAAAGAAAGGCAAAAAACAGTCTCTGCTCTCAAGAGAGCTCCTAGGTCTGATGGTAGAGACTACATGCGGATGACTACATATGAACAAGGGAGAGGATATATTGGGGATAGGCTCAGAGAAAAGGCACTAAAATTAAGGGGGACTGAGGAATGCTTCTTGTGGAAGCTAGTTGAGAATTGAAGAAAGCCAGAGGAGTCAAGAGGCAGAGGTGAGGAGGGAGCATGTTCCAGGTATGGGGGACAACCAGTTAAAATGCTAGGAACTGGTATGTGGAGTGTCAGATGGGAGAAACACCAAGGAAGCCAGTGCTATGGAATCAGAGTGTATGGAGGGAAACAAGATATAAGATAGATAAAAGATATCTATTGGAAAGATGGCAAGAACTTTAAAAACCAAATGATTTTATATTTGATCCTAGAGATAATAGGAGGAGCCATTGGAGTTTATTAACAAGGGGATGGGTTATGAGATGGTCAGACCTCTGTTTTAGGGAGATCAATTTGACAGCTGAGTAGAGGATAGATTGGAGAGGGGGAAAAACTTGAGTATGGGAGATCAGTAAACAGGCTATTGTAATAGTCCAGTTATGATGAGAGTGAGGGCCTGTACCAAGGTAGTAGCAATGTCAGAGGAGAGAAAGAAAAATGCAGAAGATGTTGTGAAGGTAGAAATGACTGAACTTGACAGTCAATTGGATATGAGGGATGAAAGAGAGTGAGAGGTTAAAGATGACACCTAGGTTTCAAGACTATGTAAGTGGGAAAATGGTGGTTACCCTTGACAGTAATAAAGAAGTTAGGGAGAGGAAGAGGAAAGGGAGTTCAGTTTTGGACATGTTGAGTTTTATTTATTTTTAATTACTTTTTTTTACAGAAGGATCCCTGCTGACTATATATCACTGTAGTTTTTTTTTTTAAATTAAATTGTATGTTTATTTTAGTTTGCATCATTCATTTCCACAAGATTTTGAGTTAGAAATTTTCTCCCCGTCTTTCCCCTACCCACCATCCTAAAACCTCATTCCCACTGTATACCCCCTTCCACAACCTGCTCTCTCCTATATCCTCCCCTAGTCCCCCTCCAACTTTACAGTAGGGCAAAATGAATCTCCATACCCCAGTGTCTGTATATCTTATTTCCCAGTTGCAGGTAAAAAAAAATAATGATAACATATTTTTTTAAACATTTGATTTTAAAACTTTGAATTCCAGATTCTTTCCCTCCCTCCTTTGTCACCCACCCTTACTGGGAAGATAGGCAATTCAATATAGGTTGTACATGTGTAGCTATGCAAAACACTTCCATAGTGGATATATTGTGAAAGACTGACTATATGTCCCTCCATCCTATCCTGCCCCCCACTTGTTCTATTTTCTACTTTGACCCTGTCCCTTTTCAAAAGTATGTGCTCATAACTTCCCTCCCCTCCAACCTGCCCTCCCTTCCATCATCCCCCTCTCATCCCCTTCCCCCCTACTCTCCTGTATGGTGAGATACCCTATTTAGCATGTAAGTCATTCCCTCCCTAAGCCAAAATCCACGAGAGTAAGGTTGACCCATTCCCTTTTGCCTTCCTGTTCTTTCCCTCCATTGCAATAGTTTTCTCTTGCCTCTTCTATATGAGATAATTTACCCCATTCTGTTTCTCCCCATCTCCTCTCATTATATTCCTCTCTCACCTCTCAATTTCAACTTTTAAATATCATCCCTTTCTATTCAATTGGTCTTGTGCCCTCTGTCTATGTATACCTGTACACATATATACACAGTCACATATGTATTCATATGCCCATATACCCTCCTATATAGACCTATATATGTATGTATACATATATACATATGCATTTCAATTCCTTTCGACTATTCTCATACTGAGAAAAGTTTCATAAGTTAAAATTATTGTTTTTCTATGTAGGAATATAAGTAGTTCAACTTCGATAAGTTCCTTATGATTTCTTTTCCCTGTTTACCTTCTCATGCTTCTTGTATCTGAATGTCAAATTTTCTATTCAATTCTGGTTTTCTCATCAAGAATGCTTGAAAGTCCTCTATTTCATTGAATGACCATATTTTCCCCTGAAACATGATGCTCAGTTTTGCTGGGAAGGTGATTCTTGTTTTTAATCCCAGCTCCTTTGATCCCTGAAATATCATATTCCAAGCCCTTAGATCCCTCAGTGTAGAAGCTGCCAGATCCTATGTCATCCTAATTGTGTTTCCACAATATTCAAATTGTTTCTTCTTGGCTGCTTGTAATATTTTCTCCTTGATCTGGGAACTCCAGAAACTGACTATAATATTCCTAGGAGTTTTCTTTTTGAGATTTTTTTCAAGAGGTGATCAGTGAATTTTTTCAACCTCTATTTTGCCCTCTGGCTACAACACATCAGGGCAATTTTCCTTGAGAATTTCTTGGAGGATGATTTCTAGGTTCTTTTTTTGATCATGGCTTTCAGGTAGTCCAATAATTTTTAAATTATCTCTCCTGGATCTATTTTCCAGGTCAGTGGTTTTTCCAATGGTGTATTTCACATTGCCTTCTATTTTTTCATTTGTTTGGATCTGTTTAATAGTATCTTGATTTCTCATAAACTCACTAGCTTCCATTCACTCCAATCTAATTCTGAAAGAATGATTCTCTTCAGTGAGCTTTTGAGATTCTTTTTCCATCTGGCAAATTCAACTTTTTAAGACATTCTTTTCCTCACTGGCTTTTAAATCTCTTTTGCCATTTTAGTTAGTCTGTTTTTAAGGTATTTTCTTCAGTCAGGTTGTTAACTCTCTTTTCATGATTTTCTTGTATCATTCCCATTTCTCTTCCCAATTTTTCCTCCACTTCTCTTATTTGGTTTTCAAAATTCTTCTTAAGCTCTTCTATGGCCAGTAACCAGTTCATATTTTTCTTGGAAGCTATTGGTCAGGAGTTCTGACTGAGTTGTCTTTCTCCTATTCCATGCTTTGATCCTTTTTGTCCCCCAAATAGGAATTTAAAGTCATATTGCTGTGCTTGCTTTGCTTCCTTTGCTTGCTCATGTTGCCACTCAATTACTTGACTTGTGAACTTTTTGCCACTGTAGTTCTCTGCTTCCAGAGAGGAGAGCTTTTTCCCAAATATCTGGGGTTTTCTCAGCTGCCGGCCCTATTAGTTGGGTGCCCTCTCTGAAGCCTCCACTGGCTCTGGCACCTGGTCACACACCCCAGGACCTCCACCCTAGACAGTGATCCAGATACAAGCAGGTTGAAGCAAGAGCTATTACCCCCAGAATGGTCACTTGGTCCCCCTACAATCTGCAGGCCAGGAGCTCTGAAGCAGCCAAGTGGTGGTGGCCACTGTGCCTCAGCCGCTTCTCCCTCTGGGGCAGAGGCTGGACTGCACTCCCAGACCCCCTGTTCCCAAAGTCCACACTGACCTCTCACTTTATCTTTAGAATTTATGGCTTGATAATTCTGGAAACTGCCACAGCTGCTGGTTATCCACTCTCCTGAAGTCCATTCCAGACATGGCTGTTCAGGGGCCACCCTGGGGCTAAAACCATGGACTCAAATGGGTCTGGGCTCAGTTCCCAGAATTCTGTGATGGACCCTTTCTGCCGGCCTTCCAGGCTACCTTCAGTAGGAGATTTGTTTCTCTCTGTCACTTCGTGGGTTCTGTAGCCCTAAAGATTGTTTAGAGTCATTTTTGTAGGTATTTGAGGTAGTTATGGGGGGAGCACATGGAGTTTTCCTGCATCTAAGCCTCTATCTTGGCTCCCCATGTTAAGTTTTAGATGTCTATGGGACAACCTGTCTGAAATGTCCAATAGACAATTAGAGATTTAAGATTGGAGGTCAGGAGAGAAGTTAGGACTAGACAAATTGATCTGAGAATCATCAGCATAGAGATGCTAATTTAATTCATGGAATCAGATTAGTTCATCAAACGAAATGAGAAGGAGAAGAGAAGAGGACACAGAACCAAACCTTGGGGGACATCTACATGTAGCAAAGCATGACCTAGATCAGAGGTTCCCAAATTTATTTGGCCTACCACCCCCTTTCAAAAAAAATTCACTCAGTCCCCCACTGGAATTCTACTTTCTTTACCCCTTTAATGTTTTTTTTTTTTTAGAAATTTGCATCATTTCAAAAAATATAAATTTTTAAAAGAAATGATGCATCTTAAATTTAATAGTTTATTGTGAATTTGTGGGTTTTTTCCTGCATTGAAATTTTGATGACACAGCATTGCATCACGTAACCATATAGTAGCATATTATAAACAAGTCATTCCATATACATAGTCCTTCCAATGCACGTTGGACTTCCCAACAATGCATGGCATGCTCATCTGCCAACACTTGCTTGTTAAGACCTGTCAGTGGACTTGACCACTGATTGGTTATAACTTGCATTTTGTGTGTTTATTTGGAAAATAACATAATCACTATGACTTTAATGCTATTACACAACATATGAAATATGTATGAACTGTTTTTCAAAATGTTCTTCTTTTCTTATGCTTCCACAGCCCCATTATTTTTATTCACCATGCCCTAATTATACCAGAGGCTACTATTGCCTCCCTGAATCATTCCAATGCCCCCCCCCCACATTGGGAGATAGTATTGCCCATTTTGGGAACCTCTAAGATGAAGATAAAGCAAAGGAGACTAAGAAAGAGTGGTCAGAAATGTAGTAAGACTACCAGGAGAGAGCAATTTCATGAAAATCTAGAAAGAAGATGTGATCAAGGAGGAGAGTGATCAACAGTATCTAAGGCTGCAGAAAGGTAAAGAAGAATGAGAATGGTGAAAGTGTCCATTGGATTTGGCAAATAAGAGATTATCAGTAACTTTGGAGAGAACAGTTTTCAGTTGCATGATGATGTCAGAAGCCAGACTGAAGGGAGTCAAGAGGAGAGAAGAAAGAAAATGGAGTCACCTGCTGTAGACAGATTTGTCAAGTGGGTGAGCCACAAAATAGAGGAGAGGTATAGGATGATAACTGTTCTTAGAACATAAAATACTCCAATCAAAAACCTAGAGAAATCTTTTTTGGAACAAGTAAGTGTCACTTCAACAAGTGATTGTGAAGGCTGATGGTAGGAACCCACCACTGAGTTTGGCAAATGAAACTCTAATTGTCTTACCTCTAAACAGAGAGCATGAAATGACTAAGATCTGAGAATGGAGTCAAAAGACCTTTTATGGGCAATGTCTGCATGACCTCAGCCAACAATATAAAAATGACAAAGTATCAAACAAATAGCTGGCAATCCAAGACCAAATCATTGGCATCAGAAGTTACAGGTAGGTTATAGTTAAGATGCTCAAGTTTAGCATTCCATGTAGATTAGGTAAAGAAATATTAGAAAATTAGAAATATGTCATCTATCAAATACCAAGCAAGATGTGACCTTGTGGCTAGAATTATACATCAAAAACTCATGCCTTTCATGGGCTCATAGACAACAAATTCTTTTGCTATAAATGCAGACCTCAAAAGGGCAACTCAAGCAATAAACTTTTCTGGAATTGGACCATTATCAGAGACTGAACAGTTGCCTGCAATAGCCATGGACAGCATTGATCCATAAAAACTTGAGAATAACATTTTTAATAGCTTTGGCCACACCAAATAGGCATAATCTCCAGATTATGCCGAACAAACAGCTTTGAAAGAACAAAGGCCAAGGGGAGGCTAGGTGGCACAGTGAATAGAGCACCAATTCTGGAGCTAGGAGGACCTGAGTTCAAATCCAGCCTCAGACACTTAACACTTACTTGCCGTATGACCTTGCACAAGTTACTTAACCCCAATTGCCCTGCCCTTCCCCCTCCAAAAAGCAAAAACAAACAAACAAACAAAAAACAACAGAACTAAAAGAAATCAAAATCATGGCAAGGGGAAAAGACTGGTTCAGGCAGCCAGGTGGATAGAAGGGGGGATAGTGGACAAGCATCTAATTAAATGACTATATGTGCTAGGCACTATACTATGTGCTTTATATTGTCTCATTTGACCTCCATAGCAACCTTGAGGTAGGTGCTTTTATTATCTCCATTTTACAGTTGAGGAGACTGAGTCAGACAGAAGTCGAGTGACTTGCCCAGGGTCACATGGTTAGTAAGTGTCTGAATATTGGAGCTGGAGTCTGGAAGACTAAGTTCAAATATGGTCTTAGACACTTAGCTGTGTGACCTTGGGTAAGTCACTTAACTTCTGCCTATTTCAGTTTCCTCATCTGTAAAATGGAGATAATAGCACCTACCTCACAAGATTATTGTAAGTCTCAAATCAGTAATATTTTAAAGCACTTTGTAATCCTTAAGGGCAGCTATTTGGCACAGTGGATAGAGTGCTTGGTCTGGAGTCAGGAAGACTCATCTTTCTGAGTTCAAATCTGGTCTCAGACTGTTATTAACTGTGTAACCCTGGGCAAGTCACTTTGCTTCAATTTCCTCATCAGTAAAATGAGCTGGAGGAGGAAATGGCAAACCACTTAAGTATCTTTGCCAAGGGCACCCCAAATGGGATCATGGAGAGTCAGATACAACAGAAAATGATTGAACAAAAATAACAGCAGACCTTAAAGCACCCTATAAACAGTTGTTGCCTGTTGTTGTTACATCATCCCGGTTATTCTGTCTTCTATGTAAGTTGTACCAAGGAGGTTTTTTGCAAACCTACAAAGGAAGAGCTTATGTAATACTTTTATTGAACTACAAAAGCAGTTATTTTATTTATCTGTGCAATATTCCACAGAACATAGAATGGTGGCTGGATAGCGCTTTATATTTCAACCATTTCTATCCGAACCTCCTCAGAAAAGATAAGAAAAATGAGATAACAGTGATGATGGTGGTGGTGGTGGTGATTATGCAGAAAATATTTGCACTACTTACCTAACAGAGATTTGTATTAGGAAAGCACTTTTTAAATCTCAAAGCACTCCAAAAGTATGGATTAGTATTAGAAATGTACACAAAACCACATGTAACCATGAACATATTTGCATGTACATGCATGCAAACACAGGTGCACATTCTTTCTCACCCAGACAGCCATCTTGTCTCCTCCCTGCCATGGTAACCACTACCATTTCCCATCCCACAATCGTCACAGTGTAGTCAGGGAATTTGGATATCTCTGTGATATCCAGCATGACCTAATGTTCTGAGTGAGAGGATACTCAAAGAACAGCAGCAACGTATTAGTCCCAATCTTGGGAGATGCCTAGGCCAGGCAGCAGAAGAGTGGGGAAAGGAAATCGTTGCATCACAGAATTTTCAAGAAATGGGCAAAGAGAAAGAAAATGTTTGAATTTCTGGCATATGCTGTCTAGTCTGAGGTTCTCTGGTGGCCTTACTATTCAGACAGTGTGGATAATACCCTCTCCTACCCAGCCTACAGGACAAACTGTTCTATGCTCTCTTTTTACAACGGTTCTAAGTTAGTGGAGTTATGGACTGCAGAAATCTCCAGACTGCAGGCCCTATATCCTTGTGCTCAGCCACAAGTATTGTCTACAGCAGAGGTGTCATATTCAAACAGAACAAGAGAGTACTATACCACACTTAGAAAATCACATATTAATTTTATCTACGTTATATTGTAATTTATTTTGTTAAATATTTCTCAATTACATTTTAATTAGGTTACAGTGGTGCTTGGGAGTATTTAAGGAACCTGCCAGATTTTTGTGTGATGCTCTGGTCTAAATGGCATGGGAAAGATCCCCTGGGCAAAAAGTGGCATTTAGGGTCCTGCTGAGACTACCTGACATATCAGCATAGGCTCTGCGGAGAGACCGAGGAAAGCAGCATGAATAAAACTCAAAATTAATTTCATTTTTGTCTTCTCTCTGCTGGTTTATTTCAGAGACAAGATTTGGGGCTAGGGGAATAATGACAGGGGCATTGACAGAGTTGGAAAGTAGTTTAATCACATACCCTCCCCTCCCCACAGCCCATTACTAGATGTTCAAGATGAGGAATCTGAATCCTGGAGAGATGAAAGGTCCTAAAACTGGAATTCAGTCCAGGTCTTCTTACCCTAGTGCCACTGAAGACCCCAATGCCCATAAAAGACGTGGCATGAGAATATTTGGGCAAGAAACAGTGGAGAAGATGTCCCCCCACTCTCAACTCTGGCAGCACTTAGACTCTGGTACTTAGACTTCTGCCATTTAACCCTTTAACACAAGCTACCTTGAATTGTCTTGTAATTCTTTCAGTTAGGTGAAAACCAGCTAGAAGATAAGCTCTTGCTCTCCCACAGTGCCCACCCCAGAATTGGGCATACATTAAGAGCTCAGGAAATATTTTCTTTAAAGACTGGCCAGTCCATTAGATTGTAAAGTCCTTGAGGTCAGGGATTGCCTTTCACCTTTCTTTGAATCCAGAGTTTAGCACAGTGCCTAACACATAGTAAGCATTTAATGAAAGCTTGGCACCTAACTGACTGAATCCTAGAATGCCAGAGCCAGAAGGGAAGTTATGGGTCATCTAGCACAAACCATTCATTTTACAGGTAGGGGAACTGAGGCCCATAGTGAAGTGGCCTGCCCAGACTACATGTTTACATGGGTTACTCCAATAAGCAAATGGATCTGAGATCTCATGACTGTGGACATTCCTTCCAACAAAGTAGCCCATTTATCCACCCACATCTGCCCGTCCAGTGTAACTCTTATCCACATTCTTTCATAAGTTGTACCATCTGGTAGTCTAGCCAGTGTGAGAGGGGAAACTTTCTCCTGACATCACAAGGAAAGCTAGCAGTGGAATACAAGGGCTATTTACCAGTTATCACCCACTTTTCCCACATGACCAGCCCATTGACTTTTTCTATCATAAAATTCTTCAAAGATATCCTTTACTCAAGTTCCTCTTCATGACTCCTTATTTGTCATGTGTTACAGACCACCTACACCCACCACGTGCCTCTCCATTGCCCTCTGAGTGATACTTATTTTTAATTCTTCAGTCACCAGTGTTTCATAACGAAAGAACATCTTAATTAACCCGCTTTTCCTTGTATCATGTTTTTTCAATGTTCTCCAACTTTTCGGCATGTATTACATTTGGTCCCCTAGGTTACGGGCTGTAAACTTCCCTGGGTCAAGGTCTGTCTCTCTAATTCTTTTGTTTTTTCCCCAGAGTACTCAGAACTGTACCCTGTGGAGTAAGGGCTCAGAATGTGTTGACTTTCTTTCCTAATGAGCCAGAGACCAGACTGGTGGGGGCGAGCCAATCTGGTTGTGCCTTGAAGCTCCCCAGGAGGCCTGGAGCCCACCCCACACACACTACATTCTGTGGCACCAGGCCCAGGAAAGAAGCTAGCTGAGCCAGGCAGGATCCCACGGTGTCCATCTGTCCCCTGGGCTACAAGGGCCCTCCTAGGGATACTGTGACATTCACATTTAAAGGTTTGTACAAATACTTTAATATCAGTATGGAGACATGCAGGATTTTGGAGTTGGAAAGGGACTTCCCATATTGTACCAGTATAGAAATCTCCTCTGTATCTCTAAGTCATTCACTTGACTTGAATGCTTCTAATGACACAAACAGCTCATTCCATTTTTAAACAGCTCTGGTTATTACAATGATTATTCTTTCATTGACCTGAAATCTGACTCTTTATGACTTTCAGGCCCATAAAATAATGTCTGTCCCTTTTCCATGTGCTAGTCCTTCATGTATTTGAAGTCAATATTTATAGTATAAATCTTCTCTATGCTTAATGTGCCCATTTCCTTTCTTTATCCTTCATATTATTTGGTGTTTATGTCCAGGCAATAGCCCATGAGCCCCAACATTTTTTTGAGGAAGTTTTTCAAAAATTACAAATTTATTAACGGTAAACAAAGACAAATGGCTAAATAAACATCAAATCAATGACATATCACATGAAACCCTTGACATTTGACGGAATCGAACCAAATTAACAGAAAACAGACAAGAGGTACTTCTCCTTTTTACCCCATTTCTAAGTCTTTCTAAGTTTGGGCGGCCTTGCCTTGGGTTTTTGTTTTGTCTTCTAAACACTCCTGGTCATGAATTTAATTGTGCTGATTTTCATAAGCCCTAGAGCGGTCAAGAACCTTCTAAATGTTATCCACATTCACTCAAGAGAGTTTAAATGAGCACAGGAAAAAACAAGTAGATTTGTTGTTGTTGTTGTTGAATTGTTTCAGATGTATGCAACTTTTTGTGACCCCCTTAGGGGTTTTCTTGGCAAAGGCACTGGATTGGTTCTCCATTTCCTTCTCCAGCTCATTTGGCAGAAGAAGAAACTGAGGCAAACAGGGTTAAGTGAGTTTCCCAGGGTCATGCAGTTAATAAGTGTTTGAGGTTAGATTTGAACTCAGGAAGATGAGTCTTTCTAACTCTTGACCTGGCATTTTATTCATTGTTCCATCTAGCTACCCTATTGAAGTTGTTATACATATAAAGCATAGACCAATAGAAAGATAGAGATAACATCTATATATTTATATGTATATTATATAAATATTATATATTTATATGTATATTATATAAATATATTATATGTATTTATATAAATATTATATATTTATATATTATATAGATATTACATATTTATATATATTATATATTTATACATAGATAACACATATACATATGTAACAAATGTATATATAATATAAATATCTTTGTATAACAAGGGTTTATATGAATGTATAATATGTTTATATAGAAATGTAATCCATCTATATGTATATACTTATTTAAGTATATGTGTATATATCTGAGATGGGTCCAGATTAGTAGAAGGCTCAGTTAGTTCACCTTTGGGAAATTTCAGTATTTTGAATGGTCTAAGTGTTTCCCTAATACAGAGACCCATTTTAAAAAATACCAACAATCTTCTATTAATACTAACAATTCTGTCCTTGTATGGCTACAAGTCATGTACTATAGTCTATGAAGAGCTGAAATTGAGGCTCTTCTTAACTATACCAGAGAGGTGCCTGGTACAGCAGGATGCAATGCAGTGGTGTCAAACTCAAACTGAAATGTAGGCCACTAAACCAGACATAAGAATTCCCATGGGCTACACATTGTCTTGGAAAATCCCATAGTAGTACTATTTGTATTCTATTGTATATTTATTTATTTTGTTAAATATTCCCCAATTACATTTTCATCTAGTTTGGGCTGCACTCAGGAGTGGCCTCTGATCTAATGCATTACGAACAAGAGATAATTTATAGAGGGTTAGTCTCAGAGTCAGGAGGAGCTGAGTTCAAGTCCCATCTCTGACATACACTGTGTGATCCTGAGTAGGTCTCTTAACCTCCCTGTGCCTCAGACAATTATAGAAGAATATAAGTTGTACAGCAGTTGATGGTCTGTGTTGGTGGAAGGGGTTTCCTCGTCAGTTTTCTAGACCAATGAAATCACAGGTCTGGTCCCCAAATACTCTGTGTAGGTCTTCTTTTTTATATTCATCACCATTATTTTTATAAAATAATAACATCCCATTATATCATTGTTGTTGTTCAGCCACTTCTGACTCTTTGGGACTGTATACTGTCTGTGCAGTTTTCTTGGCAAAAATTCTGGAGTGGTTTGCTATTTAAGGCAACTAGAGGTTAAGTGATTTGTCCAGGGTCACGTAACTAGTAAGTATCTGAGGCTGGGTTTGAACTCAGGTCTCCCTGACTCTAGGTATAAGTTTTCTCTATGGTTAACTTGTCCATTTCCTTTCTTTAGCCTTCATATTATTTGGTATTATGTCCAGGCAAGAGCCAATGAATACCAACATTTTTTGAGGAAGTTTAAAAAAAAATCTCTCTATCCACTGAGCCAAATAATTGCCTATTATATTACCATATCATAGTTTCTTTAGTCTCATTCCAACTATTGGACACATGGGTTGTTTCCAGTTTTTTTGCTATTATAAATTAATGTAGCAAATGAATATATTTCCATAGAGGGTGCTCTTTTTTCCTTTTTATGATATTTTTAGGAAAAAAATTCCAGTAATGGAATAACTAGGTCAAAAGGTATTAGTTTTATGATTTGCTATGGATAGGAAACAGAATTCTTGATAATCTATGGAAACATAGTAAAAAAAAATACTGAATGAATGAATGAAAAAGCACTTATTAAATATTTACAGTGTGCCAGGCACTGAGGATACAAATACAAACAAGCAAGAAAATCCCTGCCCTCAAGAAGCTTACATTCTGAGGAAGGAAAATAAAACAAAATGGAAGCTGGAAGAAGGGATTGGACAATACAAATGCAGCAACATGGGTTGGACATCCCTGGGAAGTGGTGTTGTGGCTTAGTTCTGGAGAAGTTGTGGGGAAAGTTCACCTATCAGAACCCCCGGTCCAGAAGCAGAGCCCAAATGTTGGTGGGAGAGCCACAAAGAGGTTGAAAAAGATGACCAGAGTATAGGCAGCATGTTTGTAAATGGCCAGGGAAAATTGAAATATTGAAAAAGTGGCAATAAAGAAAATGACATTTTTGCATTCATACTATATCATTTTATATTGATTTTGCATTTACATGTGACTCCTATAATAAAACCTACTCAGGGATTTTACTTATTCTCCATTTCTGTTCAAGTTGAACATAATAAGTTAAGTTTAAGGTACAAGAAGTATTATCTTAGGCCCTGTTCTGGTAATTCTCAAATATAGACAATAAGAACACACACCCTTATGCACAATAAGGATTTTATATATATTTGACCTTCTGGATCTGTAATGGCAACAAAGTAATACTTTGCTGCTTGTTCCAGCTATTCAAGTGCCTTTAAGCCTAGCTTTTGTATCAAATTGTTGTTGGAAATAGTATACATTGTGTTGCCCTTAAAAGGCCTAAGGTCATCACATGAAGGCCATGGTGGGAGGAGCTTGCCGAAAAGGTGGAACAGGAAGGAGAAGAACAGAGAAAAGCTGGAGCAGGAGCTGGGACCAAGCAGAACTGAGAGGAAGAATGCTTGTGATGCTGGCACTCAGTCTGTTCTGTGTTGATGTCACTTTGTCAAAACCAAAGCATTCTGTCTGTGAAACAAGTACTTTACTGCTGTTTACCAAAGTTCTGGGACTTGACTGTTGATTTGTGTTTGATTCCTCAGACAGAAGCTTTGTCTGTTGGTTTGTGTTACTTTGTCAGACAGAAAGTGAATTGAGATGATAGTGCCTGCAACATGCATAAATATTGTTGTAGCTCTCTCTGTGAAGCTTTGTTTTCCTAGGAACAAAAACTTCAAAGAGCTTGGAGTGGAGCAGTAAGCTGAGGTATGAAACAGGAGTAGAGAGCTGCCTACCTGTGTGTGAATCCAGGCAAGAGCTCTGAGGGGGTCAGCTGTGGAAGAGGAGCCATGGGGTTTGGAAGTCAGCCAGTCTTGGATGTGATATTTACTACCTGTATGACCCTAGGTAAGAACTTTTCTTTCTCTGGCCTTAGATTCCTTATCTGTTAAATGAGGGGGTTTAACTTGATGGTCACTAAGCTTCTGTTCAGTTTTAATTCCTTTTATCCTAGTGTAACCTAGAGGTTAGATGGTGTCGTTTGTCCTTTGTTCTCAAAGAGGCCCAGACATCAGGGAGATGATGACCTGACTTGCAATTGGCTTTGATTTGAGGGAGGGAGGGCTGTGCAAGGTCACCAGCCTCACTTTCTCCTCCAGAGTCATCTGGATCCAGTGGCCAGATATCGATCAGGACAACTGGAGATTGCTCAGGATGCAATGGGAGACCCTGGCCCTTTTAAGCTAAGGTCTTTTCAGGTTCTCACTTTGAGTGAGGCAACACCCATTCAGTGTATAGGCCCCTTAAAGAAGTGAGTAAAAGGATGGCCCCTTTAATAAAAAAAAATCAAACTGGGAGGGGAAGACTCTCAGGGTTGCTGACCAAAAGATAAACAGTTACTATAGAACCCCTAGATGCTGGCACCATTTTATATCTATTTTAGGACAGTGAGGTGGCACAGTAGATAGAGAGCTAGGCCTGAAGTTAGGAAGACTTGAGTTCAAATTCAGACTCAGACATTACTAGTTATGTAATTCTGGGCAAATCACCTAACCTCTGTTGGCCTCATTCCTCTACTCTTAACATGAGGATAATAATAGCATCTACTTCCCAGGACTGTTATAAGGATCAAATGAGATATTTGTAAAGTGTTTAGTAAAGTGCCTTGCACATAATAGGCACTACATAAATATTAGCTATTATTATTAGTTATTTTGGTTTGCTTATTTAATTTTTGAGAAATGAATTGAAGTCAATAATCATACTGTGTCCTCTCTTCTCTACAGTTAATATGTCCATTTCCTTTCCCTTTTTCTCTTAATATCTGGCATTTATGTCCAGGCAATAACTCATGAACACCAACTTTTTTGAGTAATTTTTTTTCAAAAATCATAAATTTATTAACAGGAAAAAAAGACAAATGGCCTAATAAATATATCAAATTAGTAATGACATCTCTCATAAAATGCTTAGCATTTAATAGAATAGAGCCAAATGAGCAGACAACAAACAAGAAGTGTGTTTCCTCTGTACCCTATTTCTGAGTCCGTCCAAGTTTTGGTTACCTTTGCCTTTATTGTTGTTTGTTTGTCTCCCCCCCCCCCACTTTTAATGAGTCTTCTAAACACTCCTGGTAATGAATTTAATTGTGCTAATTGTCATAAGCTCTAGAGCCTCAAGGAACCTTCTATAATGTTATCCATAATCACTCAAGAGAGTTTAAATGAACTACCCACATAGGAAAAACCAAGATTTGTTGTTGTTGTTGAATTCTTTCAGACATGTCCAACTCTTTGTGACTCCATTTGGGTTTTCTTGGCAAAGATACTGGAGAAGTTTGTCATTTCCTTCTTTAATTCATATATGTGTGTATTTGTTCAATGATAGCTATCTCTCTAGGGTGGGGATGAGGAAAGAAAAAAAAAGGAAATTGATGAAATTTACCCAAAAAAGGAAGAAAGAAAGAAATTTACATGATAATTTTGTTGTATATTTGGAGGGAATAGCAAGTTGCACATGGTAGATTTGCAGTTTCATGTGCAATCATCTTTTTTATTGTACTATGTTATGAAAATGTTTGCTTTGTTCCATGAATTGAAAATAAAATAAACTTTTTAAAAATTCTGTGTAAGACTGGTGATTTTTTTTCCTACATAGAAATAAATGGTTAAGCATAAGAAAAATCATAATGTTGATCAACAGAATAATTTAAACAGGATTCAATATCTAAAGTTATTACTACTAGCATAGTTAATGGAGAGGTTATATTTTTGCAAGACTCTCAACTAACAACCTTACATTTCACCTCTCTTGGCATTGTCCAGTCATACATTCAAACTGGATCTTTCCAGTGGCCTCTTCCTGATGCCAGGTCTCTCCTTGGTGCCAGCCTGCTTCTGCCATTGCTCAGAGGCACTATCTGTGCTCCTGCTGGGGTACTCAAGAAGAAGAGGATGGCAGCTGCCAGTGCTATATAATTTTGGTTCTCACAAGGTCAGGGCTAAAGGAAGGAAGCACACAAGGGAGCCAAAGGCAGCCAGGGATGCCAGTCCAAGCTTAATTAGTTGAGTTCATGCTCCATGTAAGGAACTGTGGCCTCCACTACCATTATGTTGGCAATGAAAAGGACTGGGCTCCATTGTTCCTGGAAAGCACATCTTCTTAACCTCTTAAAAGGCTATATCCAGGCTCTAAGCCATCTTTTCTCCTCCCAGGCATAGTACCATGTATCATCAGCTATATTAGTTCAGGATCCAGTTAGCATGGATGAGTCATGCATAGCCAGAAGCTCCTTTCCTTCCACTTCTCCCAAGGTTCACTGGCAGTAGGAAGAATACATTTGCTCATACTCTATGGGGGTAGGGGAGGGATCCTTATCACATTAGTATAATATCTATTAATATACCCTTTAAAACATAAGATAAAAGAGAATTATTATGTAGCTATATAAAACATATACAAAATATACCTATTTAAAAACAGTACTGGGAGTAAGGGAAAGTGAATGAGAGGAGGAAGAATCCACAGGGTATGTATATGTTTCAGTGCAAAGAGTAGGTTGCTGACTGTTTTCAGAATAGATGAGAAACGTTCAGCTAAAATGGTGGTGTCAGGTTGTAGAAAAGTCCAGATCCCTAACAGATACCCTAATGGAGCTCTGAAAAAGCTTGAACAATGATAAAGAAAACAAAAATAAAAAGGTTATTAGTGAAGAAGAAGGAGGAGGAGGAGGAAGAAGAGGAAGACTGTTAAGAAACCTATGGACACTCTCAGAGGAGATGAGTCAGGGTAGGCAGAGTAGCCAAATCTGGATTCAGAACCACATAAGAAGGTGACAAAGGGACCAGAGTCTAAGTCTAAATTGAGTCAACAGGTGTCCATGCCAGAACCCAGGAATTTCTGCAGGTGTTGGGGCCTGGTCTTAGCCATCATGTGCAGGACCAAGTAGGGCCTGCCTTCACCATCTGAGAATATAAAAGAAAGCAGAGTCTGACCGAAGCACAAATCCCCTTTCCAATAACTGAGGCTAGAGATATGAGTAAGCTAAAGTAATTGCTGAACACAATGTAGAAATATTGTGTATTGAGAAAACTCTAAGAGGTAAACAGAAAAAAATTTACAAGAAGTCCAAGTAACCTCAGAGAAAAGAATGATCTGGTTAAAAGAGCAACTAGATAATCTTGAGGAAATTAAACACGAAATAGGAAGTGTAATATTAAATGCAATGAGAGCCAGGGAAGAAAGGATGAGAAAAAATGAATATCTTAGAACAGAAGGTGGTAAACGTAACCCAAGAATTGGACTCTCTGAAAATTAAAATGGTCTAAGCATAGAGCAATGACTCCCTGAGACAACAAGAAATACTAAGATAAAATCAAAAGATGGGGGGAAAAAACAGAAGAAAATATAAGGCATATACTGTCAAAAACAACTGCCTTGGAAAATGAACCAAGCAGAGAAAAATCTAATAATCATCAATCTACTTGAAAATTATGATCCCCCCCCAACTGAAAGCCTGAAAACTTCCCAAATCTATTAGAACCAGTGGGCAAAGTGAAAATAGAAAGAATCCATTGGTCAGTCTTGGAAGAAGCCCTGAAATAAAAGCTACCAAGAGTGTTACAGTCAAAATCCAGACAAACTTTTCACCCAAATTTCTCCCTAGGGTTTGGGTTTGGTAGAGTGTCCTAAGTGTTCTAGTATATAGGATGCCTAGAATGAATTACTCATTACCTTTTCTTTTTCCTAAGGACAGCTAGGTTCTGGACCTGGAGTCAGGAAGACTCATCTTTCTGAGTTCAAATTTGACCCCAGACATTTACTAACTGTGTGACTCTGGGCAAGTCACTTAACCCTGTTTGCCTCAGTTTCCTCATCTGTAAAGTTAACTGGAGAAGGAAATAGCAAACCACTCTAGTATCTCTGCCAAGAAAACCCCAAATGGAGTCAAAAAGAGTCAGACATAACTGAAAAATGATTGAACAACAGCTTTCTTTGTCTAAATCTCCTCCTGATTTCAAGGCCCCCACAATTCATTCATGAAGCCTGCCCTGATATCTTCTCCCCCAGTGAAAGTGATCTTTTTCTTCTTAAATATTGCATTACACTCTCTCTGCCCTTTCCTCGACAATTCTTTCAAAGCCATAACTAATAATCCTTGCATGAGGGACACATTTAGTTGGGGTTGAGGATGCCAGGAATGCAAATAGCAGCCCAACACACTGGAAGAGGAGGTGACTCATCCCCCAGAGAGTCCATTCTTTATCCCAAACAGAGGATGGGGGCAAAGTAGGCCCTGTGAATAGGGCAATAAGATTCTGATAGTGGTAACTTGGAGGCATTGGTGCTACAGTGTCAACTGGGTGAAGCCTACCCCTCAAAATGCAGAAGAGTCCAAGCTGAGCTGAACGCAGAAAATTTTTGTTAGGAGAAAACCAGACACTAGTGCCAAGGCACTCCAGTACAAAGGAACCCACAGCCTAGGAGAGGCAAGGGTAATTTATGCTTGAAAACCACAAAGGGGAGTTTTGGGGAAGGATTAGGGTAAGCAATGGGTAGTCTTTCCCAGGAACAAGTGGGACACATAAGCAAGAGGTTTTACAGGAACAGCTGACCGCAAAGCTAGTTTAGGCCAGCTTGGGGTGCACAGAGTGACAAGGTCAACCAGCGAACACCAGAAAAGGCGTCTGGGAATGAGCAAGACTTCAGTTCACTGCTGGATCCTGATTGGATCCTTTGAGCAAACAGGCTTACTTTGTGCCCAGTGCACTTGCCTGGTAAGATAACTCATAGAAAACGAAACATATTCCTCTCAGTACTTTCACAAGAGCACAAGACAGTCTGGCAGAGGATAGTGGTAGCCCCTGGAACAAAGTACAACCTCCTCAGAAGGAAGTGCTCAGTTCCCACCCCACACCTCCCCAGGGAGGAAGAACCCTCTGGATGCTGGCACCCCAGGCAAGCCCCTGTTCACCCCATACTCTTTCTGTTTTTGCAGTTATTTAAATTTCCCTTCTGTCACAGTCATTTGGATATCTGTCTTTTTCCCATTTGTAAAACTCCTCAAGATCCGAGTCAATGTTGCAACATATTTTAATCATATTTGCCTATTGCAGGACCTTGTGTACAGTAGATATTTTTTAAATGTTGAGTTGAATTGACTCTCTCCACTCCCTAGCTCCCCCTCATCCCTACACACATACAGCATTCCAATAACCTTTTCATTCACAGTATATCAAGTTTTCCTTATGGGGGAAATCCTTTGAGTCAAGGTTTCTCTTGAAGAATGAATTTAGAGCTGTATCTAGGAGGTATGAACCACTCATGGCCTCCTCCAAATCCCAGGGGTACCTGGGGCTGCCTCAACCCTCACTGTACCTTTTATTGTTATATTTTTATTTTATGAATTTAAGAAACATCAACAAAAACAAACGTTTTAACAGACAGAATAAAAAAGGATTGTATATGAATCTGCGAACTGCTGTTAGATAATTTGTTTTTGAAAAGAGTATATTAAATTTAACAAGGTAGTAATACAATCACCCTCTGCCTTTGTATCCCCTTATAAATTTCTTTTTGTTTCCTTCAGTCTATTGTTAATGTTTTATTGATGTTCATTTCTTTCCCTTTTTTTTGTATCATTGCAACTTACTAATTCACCCCCTTTCCCCTGAATTCAAGTCCTTCCTTGTGGGAAATAAACATAGTAAAGCAAAACAAATCGATACATTGGCCTAAGCTGAAAATAAAAGTATGATTCTGCTCCCCAAGTGTATCACCTCACTATCAGGAAGTAGGAAGTGTGCTTCAGCACCATTTTTCTTCAGTCAGCATTGTTGACCACAGTCTTTCAGAGTTATTTCCCCTTGCATTAGGGTACATGACCCCCCCAAATCACACCTTCCACAGGAAACCTTCCTCAAATACCCTTTAATGCTGGTACCTTCACTCTGCTGATTATCTCTAACTCATCCTGCATCTTTTCTGCACATAGTCGTTTTCATGTTGTCTCCTCCTTTAGATGGAGAAAAGGGACATTTTTTGAGGGGTTAGAAGGAACATGTTTTGCCTTTCTTTTTTTTTTTTTTGCTTTTTGGAGGGCAATTGGGGTTAAGTGACTTGCCCAAGGTCACACAGCTAGTTCTTGTGTTAAGTGTCTAAGGCCAGATTTGAACTCAGGTCCTCCTGACTCCAGGGTCGGTGCTCTATTCACTGTGCCACCTAGCTGCCCCTTACCTTTCATTTTTATCCCCAGTATTTAGCAGAGTGCCTAGTACATAGTAGGCATTTAATAAATGCTTGTTGACTGACTTGATAACTGAAGTACTGGTTCTGTTCATTTCGTTCTGTATCACAATTCACGCATCTTTCCAAGTTTCTCTGAATTCTTCATATTCATTGTTTTTTACAATGTAGTATTCCATTATGTACATATACCATAATTAGTTCAGCCCGTCCCCAGTTAATAGATACTCATTTTGTTTCCAGTCCTTTCTTACAACAAAAAGCATTGCTATAGAACTCTTTGTACATCTGGGGCCTTTCCCTCAGTTTTAGACCTCTTTTAGGTAGATGCCTAGGAGTGCTCTCTCTGGATCATGAGGTGTATATACTTTCATGGCTTTTAGATAGTTTCAATTTGTTTTCCAGAAAAACTCTCATTGACCTTTCATCAAACATTTCCTCTTTACTACCTGCCCTTTTACTTATGACTGAGGGAATGTGTAGGCTTGATCAGCTATGAAATGAAGGTCTGTCTTCATATGGACCAATGCCAAGGGGCATCTTCATTTCTCACTTCAGCATAAAGAAAGTCTCAAGATTTAGTAGAAATTCCCCACCCCATTTTTATTCTTTACTGGCCTCATCCTCATCCTCACCCCAATAAATAATCGAATATCTAATTTGACACTTGTAATCACTCTTGGCAGGATGAGCTGTGGTTATTTTCTGGCACTCTGCTTGGACTTTCACAATCTCACAGTATCACTTGGCATCAAGATGTGTTTGTGTTCCAATAACTGAAAGAAAATAGTCTAAGAATCTCAAAAGAATATTATTTTGTTACATCCCAAAGCACATAGTCACAACTCCACGCTATCTTTCCAAAAAGGGTAGAAATGATATAGGATGGGATAAAGTGAAACAGGAAGTTGGAATTAGGAGTTAAAAGGTTCACATCAACAAGAAATTTACTGCCTTGTCCCAAATGCACCAAAATTTCATAGAAAAATTATTTGTGGTATCCCATAAGTGGAAACAAAGTAAGTACCTGTCAATTGGGAAATGGCTAAGCAATTTTTGTTAAATAAATGTAATGGAATATTAATTTGCTATTAAAAAAATGATGACTGCCCCCTCTTCCAGTGTGACTATATCCATGGTCAGATTGTCATTTGTATTCCTGGTATCCTCACCCCAATTAAATTATACTTTCTCTGAATTCCAAGAAGCATGGGAAGACATGAATGATGCAAAATAAAGTAAGTAGAACCGGGAAAACAGTAGGTACAATAATCATAACAATGAAAACGGAGAGGTCAACAACACCAAAATAAAAAACGAAATTCTATGAAATTATAATAACTATAATACTACAATAGCTGATAGCCAAGCTTGGCCCCAAAGAGAAGATATGAGACTGCTTCTCTCTCTCTCCTTATTGCAGAGATAGGAAAATAACTAGTGTGGAAGAATTCAGTGTCAAATGTCAATGTTGTGTTGGTTAATTTTGCTGAACTTGTTTCCCTCTGTTTTATTGTTTGTTATAAATGTGGGGAGGAAATATTAGAAAGAGAATGTAATATAAAAAGAAACCTATTAAAAATGAAAAAGAAGCTAACTATCCTTCGTTAGTGGCCCAGAACCCAAATAGCCCATCCAAAGTAGATCAATCTCATCCCCGTTCCATTTGCCCATTTAATTAATAAGCATTTATTGGAAGCCTACTATGAATCTAGTTGGATACAATAGGGATGTAAGGGAAGGGAAATACATGGCTCTTGCCCTGAAGTAGCTGGAATCCTAGTTGGAGAGGTGAGACACACACATGAAAAGAAAAATACAAGACAGAATATAATGGGTTCTCAATGATTGGAACAGGCAATAAGTGCTATAAGAATTTAGAGAGAGGAGAGATTGGAGTGATCAGGGAAGACTCCATTACGCTAGCTGAAATTATATCTGGGGCAAATACACTTGAAAAGAAGTAAGGGTAAAGTTGCTCCAAGGACAGTCATGTCACAGTTGCATCCCACCCCCCAGAAAAGATATCAATAGCAATTGTACCCTCTACTCTAGAGGACAATCAGATGAGGTTTCAGGATGGTATTCACCATGAAGAGAAAGCATTAGAAGGGCATCTTTCTGGGAAGGGAGTATTATCCTTGGGATAATGGCATCCTGAGCCAATGTGCTGTTCTAGTTACCATTTTTCTTCTAAGAGGAAAAATCTAAACTGGCCCTTGAAAGAAAGGCAACCTTTGATTTCCTTTGCTTTGGCTGCTTATTTTTGAATCCCATGAAGATGTATGTCAGACTGTCAATACTGCAAATGAGAAAAGCCTCTTTCCCCCCTTTCCTTCCTGTTTCCCTCCTTCCCTCCCTCCTCCCTCTCTCCCTCCCTCCCTCTCTCCCTTCCTCCCTCTCTCTCTCCCTTCCTCCTTCCTTCCTTCCTTCCTTCCTTCCTTCCTTCCTTCCTTCCTTCC